>NC_090436.1:827497204-828191955 GCF_031143425.1 Pleurodeles waltl
GGGGACCGTTCACCAAACAATGCCACCCTAGGGGACCGCTCACCAAACATGTGCACACTGCCATTGCAGCTTGTATGTGCTGGTGGGGAGAAAAAGACAAAATCGACATTGCACCCCCCTCAGGGTGCCATGCCCACAAACCACTGCCTGTGGCATAGGCAAGTCACCCCTAGCAGGCCTTACAACCCTAAGGCAGGGTGCACTATACTACTGGTGAGGACATAACTGAATGAGCAATATGCCCCTAAAGTGTCTAAGTCAATTCTTAGACATTGTAAGTGCAGTGTGACCATATTGAATACTTGTGCTGGGAGTTTGTCATTATGCACTCCACAGCTCCATGATGGCTTCAGTGAAGTCTGGGAAGTTTGGTATCAAACTGCTCAGCACAAAAAAAACACAATGATGCCAGTGTTGGATTTATTAAACAAAATGCAGCCAGAGTGCATCTTAGAGATGCCCAAAGTATTTTAGACAAACTTCTAGTGCAGGACGAATCAGTCTGTGCCGGCCTGCCACTTCCAGACACATTTCTGACCTCATGGGGTGAGAGCCTTTGTGCTATCTGAGGCCAGAAGCAAAACCTGCACTGGGTGGAGGTGCTTCACACCTTCCCCCTGCAGGAACTGTAGCACCTGGTGGTTAGCCTTAAAGGCATAGGCCTCCTGTTACAGTGATCCAGGGCCCTCCAGCTAGTGAAGATACCCACCCACCAGACAAAGCCCCACTTTTGGCAGCAAGTCCGGTGGGAAAATTAGGGAAAACAACGAGAAATGATCACTTCTGCTAGGACCACCCATAAGGTGTCCAAAGCTGAAGTGACCCCCCTCCCTGCAGAATCCTCCATCTTGGTTTGGAGGACAGAGACCAATAGGGTTAGTTCTGGGTCCCCCTTCCCAAAGGGAGTGGACACCTGAACTGCCCCCTCACCCCGTAATGCCCCTAACTCCAGGTTTACGGGTACCCTTGAACCCAGCTCACCAGATACCAGATTCCTGGCCACCTCAAAAAGACAACAAGAAGAAAGAAGAAGGACTGCTAAGGTGACCCCAAGCAGAGAAGACTGCAGACACCCACTGACTTGGCCCTGGCACTACCGGCCTGTCTATAGCTTCTGAAGCCCCTGCTACAGAAAGGCGATGCATCCTGCAGGACTAGAGACCTCTTCAAAACCCCAAGAGGATTGCCTGCCCACCAGAGGACCAAGATCTCCAGAGGACAGCGGCCCTGTCCATAAAGAAACTCCAACAAAGGACTCCAGAGCCACCCCGGATGCACAAGCCCTGTCCATTCTTCACCTGACGCCTACGGCCCGTGTCCAGGTGGCACACCAGTCTACAGCAGTACCCCAGGCGATTCTGACCTAGTGTCCACAGTGGGTTGGCCCCTCCTGATCAACACAACAACACCTACAGACGAAATCCAGAGGGCCCCCCTGCCCGTGAAGGATCCGGATGAAGATACCTGACGCAAAAATGTAACCTGCACCCGCAGCTCCTGGCCTTGGGGAACCCGATCTCCGGTACAGCAACATGCAGCAGGCAGCTCTCGTCTCTGTCCAACCTGTGGTTTCCCTGAACCGACCTCCTGGACCCAGCCTGCAGCCTACTTTTGACCCTAGGGGTCCCCATCTTCTAAGGCATTGGGAGCCCGATGCTGAGTTTGCACCCTGCCACCTCTGTGCCACTGAGGGTGTGTTTTTGGTGCTGACCTGTGACCCCCCCCAGCGCTTGCCTAAATCCCCCAGGTCTGCCCTCTGAAGACACAGGTACTTACCTACTAGTAGATCCAATTCCGAGTGCCCCCAGTCTCCATAATAGCCCATTTTAAATCTTGCAGCAACTTTGACCTCTGCACCCTGCTGGCCCCTTGTTGCTGGTGGTGGGGGTTTGTGGTTAACTCGAATTCCAACCTATGGACATCGTAACCCCCAGAGACTGAAACTGTAAGTCTTGTACTTACCTCGAAACTGTACTAACTTTTCTTCCCCCAGAACTGTGTTTCAAAATTGCACAGTGTCAACTTTTAAAACAGATTATTGCTATTTATTTGAAAACCATTTAATTTGACAAATTGTAACAGCGTGGTGTTGATACATATGCTTGCTGCTTACTTGCAAATGTACTTACCTGCAATCAGAATCTCGTGGTTCTAGAAATAAAGTAACAAAATATATTTTGCTATCTATAAACCGTTGGCCTGGAGTTAGTCATTGAGTGTGAGCTTCCTTTATTACCTGTGTATGTGCAACAAATGCTTTGCACTACCCTCAGATAAACCTAACTGCTCGACCACACTACCACAAAAAAGAGCATTAGTATTATCTACTTTAGCCTCTGTTAAGCCTCTGGGGAAACCCTGGACTCTGACCACACTATGGGGGTCATTACGACCTTGGCGGTCTTTTTGCAAGACCGCTGAGGGACCGCCGTGCAGTAGACCGCAGGCGGTTTGCCGCTCGGCGTATTATGACTGTTGGCTGCTCCCGTCGTTATTCCGACGGAGAGCCGCCAACAGCCATACTTGCGGGCGGCGGGGAAGTGGAGGTTGCTCCACCTCCACGCCACGCCAACAGAACACTGCCCAGCGAATCACGTCCCGTGATTCGCCGTGGCGGTGTTCTGTTGGCGGTGTGGTGTCGGCGGAGCTGCCCCCATGGCTCCCGTCCCCTCCCGGAGGATCGACGGACCAGGTAAGTCGATCGTCCGTTAGGGGAGGGGGTGGGGGGGTGTTGTGTGTTGTGTGCGTGCATGGGGGTGTGCGTGTGTGTATGTAGAGGGGGTGTGTGAGTGCGTGAATGCTTGCGGGGGTGTTGTGTGTATGGGATTGAGTGCGTGTATGGCTGTGGGTATGTCTGTATGGATGTGTGCGTGTATGTTTGAATGTGGGTGTGCTTGTGTGTGTGGATGTAGGCATGTATGTCAGGGTGTGTGAGTGTGTGTGTTGGTGGTGCCTGCATGCGTGTCGGGTGTGTGTGTGTAATGTTATGTTGGGGGTCGGGGTGGGGAGGGGGGCCCTGCCACCTTTGGGGGGTGGCAGGGGTGGTGGGGGGTGTAGGGTAGGGAGTCAGGTGGGGGGTGGGGGAGACCCCTATCAGTGCCAGGGAAGGAATTCCCTGGCACTGATGGTGCTTCCCGCCATGGATTTCATGGCAGTTCAAACCGCTGGAAATCCACGGCGGTAAGCTGGGTCCAAATACCGCCGGCGGTATACTGACGGCCGCAGGGCTGGAGACCCAGGTCTCCAGCCCGGCCGTCGTCTCCGCCCTGGCGGGCGGGACGGAGAACCGGCGGATGACCATGGCGGTAACCGCCATGGTCATAATACACCAAGGTAAGACCGCCAGCCTGTTGGCGGTCTTACCGCCGGTTCTCCGCCATCCGCCAGGGTTGTAATGACCCCCTATATCTCATTTTGATATAATAAATACAGAGCCTGCTTCCTGAAAGATCTGAACAAACTCCTAGTCTACAGGCACTTCAAGATGGTTGGAATCAATCTTCGAAGAGATTTGTTGTTAAAGGAGGATTGGCTCTTGAAATTAGATCTACAAGATGCATATTTTATAAACCCAATGGCTATGGAACATCAACATCATCTTAGATTCACCTGGCAGGGTCATCTTTATCAATTCTGCGCACTCCCTTTGGGCCTCTCGCCGGCACCTTGGTGTTTCACCAAAGTATTGATGGCAGTAGCATCCTACCTCAGTGAGAGAGGTACACAGATGATTATTTATTTGGATGATATCCTCATTATGTCCCAATGACGTACGCAGATTTTGAAGGACCTAAATATGGTCATTTCTCTGTCCTGGAGAATTTAGACTTTATTGTAAACAGAGAGAAATCTGCCCTAACCCTTATCAGGTCTCTGGAGTTTTTGGGCTTCACAATAGATACTGTGAATGTAGTTATTTTGTTACCTTTAAAGAAGATCAACAAAATACGAAAACAGACAGGATTTGCTCTTAAACTAGACTCTATAACATTGAGAGAACAAGCCAGACTTCTAAGTCTTTTATGTTCATCTATTCAGGCAATCTTTCCAGGTTTGTCACACTGTCCAGCTTTGCAGAGGATAAAAGCAAAGGCCCTTTGGAGAGGACTGTGGTATGGGCACAAGGTAGACCTGGATGGGGAGGGCAGAGCAGAGCTATCTTGGTGGTTGGAGAAGTTGGACATATGGAATGGCAGGGTGATTTTTGGATGTTCTCCAGACTCCATCTTGGAGTCGGATGTGAGCTCAGTTGGTTGGGGTGCACGCCTACATATTCAGGTCACACATAAAGAGGTTACATCATATAAATTATTTAGTGTTGACAGCAGGTCTTTATGCCCTTATGAGTTTCAAAAGTTTTTGCAGCGCAAAACGATACTGCTAAAGAAGGGCAATATTTCAGTAGTAGCATTAATAAGTCAGTTAGATGGAACAGGATCTTCAGACCTGTCAACATTAGCAAAGAAGCTTTGATTATTTTATTTGGAACACAAGATCAGCCTGAAGGCAGAATACGTTCCTGGGAAGGCGAATGGCAGTGCAGATTGGAATTCAAGGTTTTTACTAGATTTCAGCGATTGGAAGCTGAACATAGATTGTTTCAGAAGGATATCCCAGAATTGGGGGCCCTGCATTTAGACCTGCTTGAAAGCAGACTGCCATTTCAACTGGAGAGATACTTCAGCTGCATGCCAGACCCGGGTGCTCTAGTAATGATCGCATTCCTGCAGACATGGAGCGGAACCAACGCAAATGCGTTTCCTACATTCACTATGAATCCGAGAGTTCTACAGAAGGTCAGACAGGAGTGGTGCTCACTTTTTCTGATAACTCTTCTTTGGGTCTTAAAGGCATGGTTCCCAATATGTCTCGAACTAGCTTGCGGCATTCCTTTCTTAATGCCTGCAGTGCAAGGTCTATTACTAAACACAGATGGAAAAGAACACCCTAGGGTTCTGAATAGGTCTTTGAACCTTCTTGCCTGGAGAGTATCAGGAGATCTAGAGAAATGTCTGGCCTTTTGGGAAGAGCTGAGATACTACTGGACGAATCATGTGCCCCAGGTACCCACCGCAGATCCAGAGGAATCTGGAAGTCTTGAGTATATTGGTGCTTGGAAGAGGATTGGGATCCCCTGGAGGCACCTATAGTGGAGGTAGGCATTTCATTTGGAGAATTGTTATTCTTATTGTGATTCACTGGTTTCGGCTACTTTTTAACAATATTTTGTCAGCCTTTTTTCCATTGTATACGACTTGTAGCACTTGTTGTTACAGTGATAAAACATTTGATCCTCCTTCACTCTTCAGTTTCAATCTTTTGTGAACTTTGTCTTCAGATTTTGTAGTTAGCAACACTCTGTCAGGAGGTAAAGATACTCTGCTACTACCTGCTTCGCTAATGTTTACGAATTTTAATCAATGGAAAACCTGAAACAAAAACAATATTAAAATAAATAACCAATGTGATGGCTAAAAACACATCATTACAGAGCTGCCATTTTGGAAAATGGTGGAAAGGTTGCTCTGAGGAGTTATTTTCTGTCTCTATAAGAGTACTTTACACCAAAATGAAGGGTATAGGTCACATGGTTCCTGAAATATTACATCATCACTGCAACACATCCACCATTTTTTTAAATGTCGTCCAGAAAAAATCGGCCGGATTTTCAATGATTACCCAAGCTAAATTACTTCTCTAATGATACAAAAACACAAATCAAAAATGAAAATCTCTGGTCAACAATTTAGTTACGGAGATATATCAAGGGGCCAGGACTAAGAAGGACACCTACTGAGAGAGCTATCACCAGTCATGCTTGGGCCAGATCAGTGGGTGGGTTATAAAAAAAATGGTCCATCTCAATTTAAAATAGCAACAAAGTATTATCAATACCACCACATTTTAACATCATGTACCCTTATACACGCATCATATACTATACTTAACAAACTGAGAACCCACAAACTCATACATTTTAGGAAATCCGAACAATCTACTGCATGTGGCAGAAACTCTGCAGTCGTAAACATACTACACGTAAGCTATACTTATGTGACTACCTAAATATTGTGACCTTACACAAAAGTGGAAGTCTGCGTTTTGAATTAGGCCCTTAGTCAATATACAGATGAGATATATTTGCACATCAAATGGATTCGATTCCCAAAGAAATGAGTAAATATGCACTGAAAGGTTCAAACTTCAAATAGGTTTATTCATACTTATGTTAGAATTCACAAACGTTTGGCAGGATATATATGGAAACCTGCCACAGGCATATATTTACAGGTGTACTCCTGGAAAATCTTTGTAAATTGTATTTCTCCATTGAAAAGTGTACTAGTGTATTGTTTATCATGCACTTTTTTCTGTTTTCTTCACAATAAAATATTTTTCCCTGTGGTGAAACCTCTTCCCCTGTACACCAATAAATATTTGGGGCTGTTCCCTTTCCTTTCCACTCCTGGAAAAATCACTTCTGTCCTTTCCAGGAGTAAATTCCACACTTTTCAGGGAAGAAACTGCTAGAAATGATTTTGTAAATATCTATCGACATGTAAGCCTGTTAAGGTGAGCAAACTCACTGGACTTTGCAGCTCTGAAATACAAACTTCATGCTTCAGTGAGCAGTTTAAACTCCTTCTTTTGTGTGGAACTAACTTTTCTGTATTCGAAAATGGTTTTGCACTCATAAAAATACTATTTTGCGTTTAGCCAAAATTACACCCGCAAATATTTTTTATAAACCGGGCCGTTTCATCCAAGTGTGAACCACTTACATAGCCAGAGGTTATCCTGAAAATATGGCTTTGACACTTCCTTGCATCTAACATGCCTCCTCAGATTTAGCTGATTATATTACTAGATTACTCTCCAAGAAATTGCATCAAAGCGTTACTTTGCATCAGCAGACACTGACACAGGAACATAATTTGTCAGCCCCCTAATGCTGTCTGATTTAAATGAAGAAGACAACACCAGTAATTGGCAAGAGGGCTCAGACAAACACCACATGTCGCTCCTAGTAAAACGTGACAAAAGAAGTAGTTATTTTGCAGTGTTTTGGCTCTACTCGTAACCCACGAGGACTCTTAAACATAACAATATGTGCACTCCAAGCTGCCAAAATGTAGCAATAGAACGTCAAAGCGTGTCCAGAGGTTTTCCTAATGTTCTGACATGAGTACTTACTTCGCAAACAAATATTATGCACTTACAACACACAACTTACATTCTTGCAGTCAATTCATAGGTTCTGGCGGTTCTTATAAATGCAGAAAAACTGATGTTGATTTTGATGGGACGTGTACATATATTTGAAAATCACTATTGGGAAGGCAAAACCTTACCAGATGTTAATGATAAACAAGTTAATAGACTGAGGAAAGCCAGCGAGTCAACAGTGAATAAAAAATGGGAACCTGTGTTTGTTGTTGTACATCTGTTCTGCTGGCAATGCTTATTTTGTCTAATGATTGTTCACTCCCCTACCGGGACTAGTACTACTAACAAGTCAAGGCACATTATCACAAACCTGTTATTGCTGTAAGTTTTGAGCCAAAATGTGTGGAAGGTGTAGGAATAAAGTATAAAAGCATGCTCCAAGAAAGGCACAGGAACAAGGATAGCTTCAAGATGAGACACAAGAATAACTGCAGTTGTGTGCTACTATATCTGACTGTAAAGCAGTGCATTCCATGGACTATCCTCATGCTTCTCATTATCCTGAAAAACGTTTATCCTTCTGCAACGAGGTGTGCACCATTCATTACATTATAATTCACAATTAGGAAAAAAAAACAGAACGAACTGAAAAAATCTGCCACCCACAACTACGATTGGATACTTTAAAGCATTTGAACTCTTTCTCTGTAATAACGGCGCAGATCATGGGTGACTTTAAGATAGCCCATCCGTACAGGTCCCGCTCCTTTGCTTCACCAGTCTGTCAATTGGACCCTTTACACGATTGTAAGCTCTCTCATAAAAAAAGGTTTTTTTCTACAATCCATCCCTGTTGATGTCTCTCCTCTTCCCCATCAGTTCCTCCAAGAATATACTAAGCTTTTGTCTTGCTTGCTGTATCCAGAATAGTATGTGCGTTGGTGGCTTTGGTTGTCATCTATTAATTCTACAAGGACCTATGAGTAGCTCACAGCAGCTGATCAACATTAACAGTGTAAGGCCTGTTGCTCACTTTTCATCCCATCATTTATAATATGAGTTGTAACCTTACACGCAGAAAGAGCTCCACTCTGGTCACTCAGACACAACATCAAAATGCTTTCTTTAGACCTCCTGCAATACAACACCATTCCCCCCAAGCATTCCTTACCAGTATAACATGATACCCATCTGTTAATGTACTTTCGCACTTTGTCAGAAGTGCAGTATAAATGCTATTACAATTAACATTACAATTAAAATAAGATACAGTCATCCTTCATTGGGAAAGAACACGCATTAAGGCGAGGAGTAGAGAAGCTGTGAGTTCTACAAACAAGGAAACTTGTTTTGAATGTTTTTGGGCTATGCATGAGGAAGCCTTTGAATTAGATACTCCACAAACTATGATGCCACTGACAGATTTGGTGACAATATGAGTAAGTATGGACAGAGTCTGATGAAACAGAAGACAGCAAGACAAATGTATTTTTATTATTGAACCACATATCGAGAGTAGGATATGCTAGCAGACAGCTAACAATACAGCCGCATTTGGTAATAGAGTATTGATGCTCTGCCAGTCTTAGAGTCATTATGAAAGTACTTTATGTCAGATTTATATTCGATCGCAAAATTAAATCTTTACTTGCAGTAGATTGTATTGATTTGTTCTGAACATTTATAAGCAAATGTCAGGCTTAGGCACTGTGGCTGTAGACTTGGATCCATGCCACCATTACCAGTTTTAAATTGCAGGACTGGGGTGGAGCTCCCTGACTTATTCTCCATCCATAGTCTTTTCAGATATGTGCCTTCTGTTTTTTCAAACTCTGAATGGTTGGACAAGGACATACATTTATGTCCAACAAATAGAAAAGGATAGATTATACTGTAATTTTTTAGGTTCAGAGTAACTTTCTTTCTTAGTTATATGCAACTGTTGACATATATACCATTACCACTAGGCAGACCATTGTTCACCATGCCTATAAAAGTAATTCCTCATGTACACGGAGAAAATGACACCCAGATATTTATGTTCATGCATGACATGCATCAATGCCTCTGTCCTCATAGGTCCACTTGAAAGGAATCGTTTTCGTTTGCAAAAATAAAACACCTTTGATTCTTTTCGAAATTAACTTTGAGGTATTGAGCATTGCAATGCAACTTGCCGATGTTTAATTGTTGTTCAGGCTGATCCTTTAGTCCAATATCACAAGACTGTCACCGTAGCAAAGCATCTGTGTAAAGGTATCTGTAATGTTGGAATGAAATGGTAATGTTAACTCATGCATTTACGTATGAGTTAGAAGAGAGTGTAGTAGTGCTCCGGTGGCTTGGAAAAGTGCCTATCGCATGAAAATTAAGTAAACAATGTCAAGAATCCTGTACATGAATAACGCGTTTGAGACTGACCTACATGCTCTAGCTGCTGTCAACATTAGTATGAGGTACTCTCCTACAAAAGGAAAAAATACATATGTAATTAGTGCGTTGGAAACGAGTGCAAAGCACGCACATTCGTTCACAGGTGCAAAAGTCCTGCTGCATCCATGCTGTGCGAATGGGTGCCAGCCTCTGATGTGCACTGCTAGGGGATGAAGTTTGTATTGCAGCCAGGGACTGCAACAACATAACAGTGTAGCACAGTGTGAAAAGGACATAAAGGGGACTATGCGGCGACCCTTTGGACCACCTTGCAGATGGGTTCCAGCAGTCAGTAATCGTTCAATTGGTTGGCGCTTCAGAAACGGCCACAAACCAATGCTACAGTTCCTGCCAAGTAACAAGGATCCTGTCAAGTTACAAGCAGTGGAGAAAAGGACGCCTCCTTACAGCCTCTTTCTCGAGCACTTCACAATGAATCACGATGTGTACACTGTGAGTTGCAAAGTAATTTGCATCTCACAATCTGCAAATTGGATTATTTGTGACAGCTAAAAAGTTTTTCACATTTGGCCCTTAATAATTGAATGTAAAATGTAAGGAAACACTAAATAGCTACATTAGGGAGAAAGGAAAGAACACAGATAGGATGATGTCTGGAAATGTTTCTTTTATTCTGTGTTCGGAAACAAGATCTGACAGTAAAGAACAAAGATTCATATCTTCCTGCTGTGATATTTGATGTTTAAGGAAAGAGGTATAACTTTTAAACAGTTACTGAAAGAAGCTAAAAGAAATTGACTCTAAACCTGCATAATGTCTGAAGAAGGAACATTGAGTTTCCGCATCATCAGTCTCTAATCTTTGGACCATATAATTTACAAATATTATAAAAGTAGTCGTGGAGTGAGAACCAGTTAGGGGAAAAAAACTGGAGGGGAATGTATAACAAAGATGTGATAACTGCAAGTGGTTTATGCAGCAGCTAAGAGAAAAGGGAAAAAAAACTTACCAGCGATCAAAGACAAGTGATCTTGGGATGAGGCGATTTATTAAAATTGACAGAACTGAAAAGATTAAAAAGGAAATTTAAAAAAGGCAATTTGAATTGCTAAGCATACATTTGAAAAGATGGCTAGACATGATTAGAAAAATAGTAGAAACGGTACATAATAACCAAGAATAAAAGCACCAATTGTATTTGATTTGCATACAGTGGGTATGTTTTTTTTACATAAATGTTTTCCCACTTAGTGTATGAAGTAGCTCTCATCCTTGCTACAGTATTCTGAAGACATTGTAATAGCATATTAAATAATCTGAAATTAAACATTAAGAAAACAAAGAATGTAATTGTTGAGAATAAAAAAACGCCATCTCATCTATTGCTTAGTGAATGGAAGGGCAAAAAGTAAACACATTTTGAGTCATATGATTATTTGGGGGCTTATTTAAAATTTAGGGCCCACTGTAAGGCTCATATAAACAGTTTAATGCCCAAGTGTTCTGCACTTATATTTGCCATAAGGAAACCTTGAACAGCAAGCCTTCCTCAAGTGTGATACTTGTTTGTCTATTGAGTAAAGTAAATTCAGCCCATTGCTTTTATATGGTGCCCAAGGTTTTTTAAACAAAATCGACAATTGAATAAACATGAGAATTGTGTGCCTTGCTACAGCTTTGCTTTGAAAGTGGTCTAATTACATATCAAATATTTTTAGGGTTTAAAGAGTGCTCCAGCTGGGTCTCTAAAAGATTTACCTGGGGAGAAATGTACAATCTGTATAACGGAGGACTCTCTCTATTGCTTCATGACGCATATTGATCCTTTTCTGTTATCTGGTAACAAATAGCCCCTATAAACAGTTAAAAGATGTGCGTATTTGAGCTATTTGATAGCTATCACAAGAGGCTTTTATTCACCAAACCTATATGCTGCCAGAAGAATAAAATTATCTTGAGCTGCCTCTCAGACAATGTGATCAAGAGGATTACATGTGCTTTAGATTTCAGTTCCTTTGCATAGCAGAACTGAAGATGACATGCCTGAGAAGTAATTTTTTCTGTTGTTTGTGTGGCTAAAAATGAAATTGATTATTCCACAAGAAGTGATATTTAACTTACTAAATGTTAATGTTGTTGGGTTTATTGGGATTATTTGATTTGCTATGATTTTAGAATTTACATCATTTTAGCTACAGACTAATTGTATTGCAACTGTCAGATGTATTGGGATATCCGTAACACCATTATAAACATCTTTTATCATTTCTGTGCATGGATTGTGTGAGGTTTTTAATTCAGCTTGTTGATTTATGTATTACAGTGGCCTTTGATAACATGCAATAAAGTTGTTTTCATTTGATTAGAAGTATTTCAATTTAAATGTTTGGGTTTACTTTTGAAATGAAACAGAGATTAACCCCTTATATTTTCAAGAAAGAAGTTTGCCTTTTAAAAGGTATTTTAAACTCTCAACTGCTGGATGTTAAATATAATGAAGTGTAGGGGGTTAGTGATGGGATGTTTTGCCAGAGAGGCTCTGACATTCAATTAACTTTATAAGTTCAAGATCAAACTTAAAACCCACTTGTTCTAATTCTGCTCCTCCCAGGCAATGGTATCGGTGGCTGGGCCTAGAAACAACTTTGTTATGTTAGAGTGCTGTAAGTATGTTCTTGTCTTACACAATGAGCAAATTGTTCTGAAAACTGGACCATTCAATAATTCTGATAGTGGTTACTTGGTAGAATTTCAAAATACTAACTTATGATGATGCAACTTGTCTTTTGCGTGAATGCCAGCAGTGCTTTTTAGTGCACTAAAAGAGCACAGACAAAGAGTTTTTGTGCATATCTTTAACGATTCCATCTCCTAATTCACAGTGATACTATCCTAACAATAGAGGATTGCAAAATGATTTTGTTGTTTAATAAATAGCTTTATGATGAGATCTAATTGTTTCACAATGCAAAGCTCACATGCCATCTACTTCAACAAATAAATTACTGCAGGTCAAAGATGTACTGTTTCCACAATATGAAGAGGTTTTCAATTGACTTATAATTACTGATTGTAAGTTTGCCTTAGGTATGATCTTGTTAATTTCAATTGATATTAATATAGTCTTTCCATTTCATTTACAGCTCATTACATATTCGTGGATACATCAGTTGGAGACCAGGGTGAGAGAGCCATCCTATTTAGCCCAGACTTGGAGCCAGAAGAATGGGCCTGTGTCAGAATGGTCTATCAGATTGCTGGTTCTGACACTTCCTTAGATCCCAGCAGGCTAAACCTCTACATCAGACCTCAAGGAGTGAGCTTTGATCATTTGCTGTGGTCATCCAATGAATATTCAGATAGCTGGCTTATAGCTAGCATAGATTTAAGAAACTCCACACAGAAATATAAGGTAGTAAAATAATCTGAAACAATGTTTCTTTATTGTATAGCAATGTGCTATTTTTCATGTATTAATTTGTGTTGTTTACAGTTAATCGTGTCCTACTACAAATTATTTTAGGTTCCAATTTTTTATTAACATTGCATTTTACATTTGTGTATAATATATTGCTCTGTAGATGAGTTTCAAAGAACCATGTCAATACACATGTTAAGGGCAGATTCAGATAGCTATTTGCATGTGCAAATTTAGTTTACATGTGAAAATAACTTTCCTTACAAGTCATGTTGACATTCACATTCACTTGAGTAGAACTACTTTGGCGGCACGACATGAATGTGTGTGTGTGTGGGCACCCACAAACTTACTTATTTCAGGTTGTCCACTAATTTTTCTTGACTCGTTCTGTTCATGCAGTCAGAGATAAATTGCTATCAATCTCAAATGCAATTTTCTTCCATGATTAAGAACAAGCAGGGCTCAAGCCTCCGAAATTTGATTCAGGTTTAGGCAAAGGGGCACCACAGGGGAGGGAATTACTGTAGAGAAGAATAAAACTAAAAGTTAGCAACTGCATTTAAAGGTAATCAAGATTTTTGTATGAGCAAATATTTGCATGTTCGTTGCTCATGCAGAAATGAAATTCTCAAATGGGGTGCGTGATTCTCCCAAACTGTTGGTCGTGACCCTCTGTTGAGTTGTGATGTGATTTTTGGTGGCTAGGGAAAGTCTGAGCAATAAATAAAGATGCCTCTAAATTCTTTGTTAATCTTGTTACATTTGCTGATGCTTAAAAGACAGAGATCAAATGTCAGGCTGCATGACAAATTGCTGCTTGTTATTTTAACATGGGGATTGGTGTTCACTTTTCTTTCTCTGACTGCAAAGTGAGAGGAGTTTTCAAAATGAATTATGTGACAACATTGCTAGAATACAGAGAGTATGAAAAGTAAGTTTGTAGTATGTGGGATTTGTGTTTGCAACACACAACAAAATGTAAATACCGGTAAATGAACTGTATGCATTCAGCAGTTAGGAAAGCAGAAGTGAAGCACTATTTGTGTACTCCTAAAGTGTGCTAGATTAACAGGATTAAAACAAATTATGACAGTTTGCTTGGTGATGGACAAATGATAAATATTTACAGAAGCCGAATTTCCACACATTATCAATTGTATGATATGTAATTTGACGAGTAAAACTATAGGTCCAGGCAAATTTAGTGCCCCTTACATTGGAAATGTTAGTAAATCAAAATGTACTACCATATGATGCTTTAGTTACGTTCAACAATCGCCCTGCTTCATGTCCATTAAAGAAAGGTGGGCCTCTAGAGTTTGTCATTCTAGAAACTGGGTTGTGATTCTAAAAAGCTTGGAAAGCACTGTGGTATGCTAATTCTACATCACAGATTTTGCATTGATACTCATTACATCATATCAAGGATACGTTTTTGTTACTTTACTTGATAGGACTTTACTTTGCAGGTTAGTTCTAATTTGTTTTATGTGACTTTATCTTAAACATTAATATGTGGATTTATATATCTATACATGTATCCACACACAATTATATTGTAAAATATTGCAATAGCTAAATATCTATAGAGTTACAGTTAAGATTGTAAAAAACACAAAAATTAATTTAAATTAAATTTAAATATTAAATAAAACAATAATTTGACATAATAAAATGTATAGTGATAAATAGCAATTACATTTTAAACTATTGTTTAGTATATGTGTATATGTTTTTTAATTTTATTGTTTTTATTTTTATGTAGGATAGTTAAGAGTTCAAGTTAAAATAATTAAATTCTAACTAGTTCAATGGACAGTACTTAATAAACAACACATATATTAAAAAAAAAACACAATTTAGTATTATATTATATGGTTTTAAATGTTTTAATTTATATAGCATTAATAAGAAGTTTATAAGGCTCAGGGATGCGTCGTATATGGGTGTAGTAAAGGTTTATTTAGGGCCCAGTGATGGGAAGTTTATAAGGCTACTAAGGATGTTTTTATGTTTAAGGGATGGCTAGTGAATAGGGCTAATATTGGGTTTTTAACGATAAAAAGATAGGTAGTTAAGTGTATGAAAGGAATTTCATTGAATTAAAAGTGAATTCAATAAAAAAGAATGTATAATTACATATTAAAACATAAAAAGGGGAGGGGTGTGGCTTCGGGCGTCAAGATGGCGGTCGCACTCTGAGAGTGCTCTGGACCCCTCCGTCATCCGCCCTCAGAAGCCGCCATCGAGAGGTCTACCATGCTGCCCTGGCCGCCCCTGTGAGCTCCTGGACCTCGGGGAGGCCTCCGGCGCTAGCGCTGGCTCAGTCCGAGCCGTGAGAGCTGTGAAGGCTGGATGCGACCGGGTCGGTGGGTCTCCTAAGATGGCGGCCGGGCTGACGGCGCCGGGATGCGCCTCGGCGTTGGAGCCCGCCCGCTGACGGGGCCTCCTCCGGCGCCGGTGCCGTGTGCGGGGCTGGAGTGCCTGGGGCGAGCTGAAACCTGGTGCCCCCGGGGGACGGGAGAGCGACGAAGCCGGCGTTCTCCGTTGGTCCTCGGAGGGCCGGACTATGAGGTGCTGGACCCGTGGGCCCGGCGAGAGGCCCGGAGAGAGTGAGCCCCGGGAGAGGGGCTCCCATGCCTGACTCGAGTGGACGTGGTCGGGCCCCTGGACAGGGGCTTGCCCGCTAAGAAGACCGCGCGGAGTGTCCTACGGAGGGCGTCTGGACCGGATTCTGCAGTCCGGAGCCCACGGGCCGGCTTGTGATACCCTGCCTATGCGAGGGGAGAGTAGCGAGGACGACGTGGAGGAGGTGAGCTGTGCGGCTACGGGGACGTGACTGTGCGGCACGGCCGCTGATCCTGGGCGACCGGGGTGAAGTGGACGCCCGCGGCCCCCCCTGGTCTGCCCGCGCAGGAGCGCAGTTGCCCCTCACGCCAGAGAGGAGAGGAGGAGGGGAGAAGAGAGATCGGGGCCCCCCCTGCCCATAAGTAAGCAGCGTAATGGGAACTCAGTAGGGCGCAGCGGGCCTGAACATTAAGGCTGTGCCCTGCGATTCACAATCCCTAATTTTAAAGAGACTCCCCAAAGGCTTGCCCCTATTCCACAGCCGCAATTTTGATAAAGCACGCCAATAACCTCGGAGAGGGGAATTTAATTGCGACGCGCTGGGGCTCGCGGATGGTCATCGAGCCCACGACTTCCCGTCTTTCCAAAACTGTCTGATAGGAGAAGAAACCGGCCACGGGGTAATCCAGCTACACATGACTGAGTGGAAGCCAACAAATTCAAAGGTCCTTGACATATTTCGCTGGCACACCCTGTTGGGGCCCGACCGCTGTGTCTTCCCTGTAGATGCGCTTAGGGTGCTGAATTTGGACGGAAGAGCTGCATAATTCGATCTGGGTTCTCCATCCCCTCCCTCCGAGATAACATGGGGAAAGACAGAGCAAGTAAACACCCTCCACCCTCTCAACCAAAGATTGATCAATTTGCAACGCCAACAGGTCCGAGAGGGGGCGGAGAGACAGCCGCGGGGGACCCAACACCAGACGGAGTGAATGCCATCCTCCTGGCAATCCAGTCTTCGCAATCAGCTGTAGAGACTAAAATCGGAGAGGTGCGTGAGGAGATGGGCCTTATCAGGCAGGACCTCAGAAATGCGGCAAATCGGATCACTAACGTGGAGGGCAGAGTCTCTTGCAACGAAGACGAACTAGCTGACCTTAGAACCAAGGTGGCCCAGTTACAAATTCGAACAGCAGAATTACATAGCCGGGCAGAAGATGCGGAAAATCGATCGAGACGAAACAACCTACGTTTTGTAGGATTCCCGGAAGGCGCGGAAGAGGATAAAGCCACAGAATTTTTAGAGCAATGGATCAAAAGCTGGATGCCAGACCAATCTCTTTCACCTTGGTTTGCAGTGGAACGTGCGCACAGGGCCCTTGGTCCTCGCCCCCCTCCGGGCGGTCCAAAACGGCCGATGATTGCCCGAATCCTCAACTTTAGAGATCGTGACAATATCCTCAAAGAGGCGAGGCGCTCTGAAAATCTTCAGTGGGACAACTACAAAATCTTAGTATTTCCAGACTATACCCGGGAGGTCCAGGTCCGCCGCCGCTCATATGAGCAAGTGAAACAAAAACTTAGGGCGATGCAGCTTTCGTACATGCTCCTTTTTCCTGCGAGACTCAAAGTTATTATGGCAGACAAGGCGTACTTCTTCGATTCCCCGGAAGAGGCATGGGACTGGCTGACTGAGGAGGGCGTCGGGGCTCGGAGGGGCCCGGCGGCGCGAAGAGGGGAGCCCTTCCGGGGGGA
The DNA here is from genome assembly GCF_031143425.1 of Pleurodeles waltl. Lineage (NCBI taxonomy): Eukaryota > Metazoa > Chordata > Amphibia > Caudata > Salamandridae > Pleurodeles > Pleurodeles waltl. Next base: position 827,514,510 of record NC_090436.1, read on the forward strand.
TCCCCCCCCCGCTGGTGGGCCCTGGCGGGGTCGTAAACGTACTAGGTCTCGAAGAGGAAGACGAGGACATTTGGACACTTCTGTGAACGGAGAGGCGGTGGGAGAGGCTGGCCCACAAATGGGAGGGTTGCCCGTTGAGTCTCCGACGGGACAGATTCAGGCGCAGGCCGAGGAGGAGGGCCGTCTGAGTCAATCCCCGGCGCTTGGCTGACGTGTTCCATGGAGCCCCGAATGGAGCGCATGGGGAAGTTTGGAGAGTCTGGTCCACCTTGAAGAAACCCGTGATGGGCTACAGCGGGGATACAGGCTCCCCTCAAGTACTGTAAAATATGGCTTGACTTCTAGTGAATAATTGTAAATGATCCGTCTTAATGGAGGGGTCCATCACTCCACTCCTATGGCAGTCCTTATGGCTGTCTTGTTTTGGTTGACGGTTAGGGCGACAGATGCTTCCTGGGTGGGAGTATGGGGTGGGGGGCGGTTTTGGGGGAGGAAGGTTAAGTTAGGGTTAGATAGATGTATTTTGAGTATTGCGTTATTAAGTTTTAATTGGTCATTCCTTAGCCCACTGACTGGCATCCAAAGCTGTAAGACTCCTACGCAACCCACGTCTGGTCCACATTGACACAAATCATTTCTTGGAATGTGAATGGGCTGCTAGATAAGATCAAGAGATCTGCAGTAATTAACACTCTCCGTAGATATTCCCCATTGGTAGCCCTATTGCAGGAAACACACCTCATGGGAACTAAATGCCCTATGTTGGCCCGAGGGGGATTTGATAGGGTCTATCACGCAGGCTTCTCTAGGGGATCAAGAGGGGTAGGTATCCTGCTTCATCGCTCACTGCCCATGGTGGTAACATCTACGAGATCCGATCCACAAGGCAGATTCATAGTAGTCTCAGGACTACTTCGTGGCGTGACATTGAATCTTGTATGCGTATATGCCCCCCCAGCGGGATTTGACACCTTCTTATGTTCACTTCGACATGTGGTGGCGGGACTCCCCCAAGGAATCACAATAGTAGGAGGAGACTTTAATGCGGTTCTAGACCCTAGATTAGATGTGTCAGGAGATGTCACAGCGGGCAGGTCGGCCCGAGCCACAGGCCTTAAGAGTTGGGCAGACAGCCTAGGCCTATGTGAAGTGTGGAGAACTTGGCACCCTATGGAGCGTCAATATACGCACACGTCTGCTGCCCATCAGACACACTCTAGAATTGATCTAATATTTATGCCGGCCATGGACTTCTCCGGTGTCACGGGAGCAGAGATACTGTCCCGTGGGGTGTCGGATCACGCACCGGTGCGAGTCCGACTGGGCGGAGTAGACCTCACCAGGCGCCCGGTATGGCGCCTAAATGCTTGGCTCTTGCAAGATGAAGATTGTGTCCTCGAGATTAGAGATCGTCTCACGCAGTACTTTGAACTGAATGTGGGAACAGTCCAGTCGTCAGGCACGCTATGGGCTGCCTACAAGGCTACCTTGAGAGGGCAGGCTAAGTGCCTCTTGCGAGCACGTGAGCGCATTCGTGAGTCACGTGTGTCCGAGTTAGAAGCGGTAGCGTTAAAACTGGAACGCCAGCAAGCAGTCTTATCCGAAATCCCCACATTGAGGCAGCTCACCAGGGTCCGAGAGGAAATTAAACACCTAACACTTGAGTCAGCGAAGCATATGTGGAGGGCATCGTCCGCCCGAATTTATGGCTGGGGGGACAAAAATGGGAAGCTCTTACACTGGTTGGCCACTCGACCCTTAGCTAACAGAATCATTCCCGAAATTAGAGATAACACAGGTACCCTTCACAAGACACCCATCGAGATTGCACAGAGTTTTGCTTCCTATTATGCATGCCTATACGCAGAACACCCCCGGCCTACGGTTGAAAAAGCTTCCCCCCTCCTGAACGTCATAACACTCGCCAGAGTGTCTCAGGCGACTAGGGACAGGCTGGACGAAGCACTTGACCTAGCGGAAGTAACGAGTGCGATTGCCAGTCTGGCTTCAAGCAAGACACCAGGTCCGGATGGGTTTCCTGCGGAACTGTACAAGAAATGTAGTGACATTCTGGCCCCACACTTACTTGAGATGTATAGAGAAGCCGAGCAGAAAGGTCACTTCCCCTCAGGGATTGACCTTGCTACAATAGTAGTAATCCCGAAGACCCAGCCCCCATCGCCAAATTGCTCGGCTTATCGGCCTATCTCCCTCCTCAACACTGAGATCAAGGTGCTAGCCTTGATCCTTGCCAATAGATTAAAAGAGGCAATGCCCGTCTTGGTGCACCCTGACCAATGCGGCTTCATGCCTACGCGGAGCACCAGGCACTGTATTAGGCGTCTACATTTAGCCTTAGCACACCGTAAAATCCTGTTACACACCCCTCTAGCGCTGCTCCTACTTGATTTCGAGAAGGCCTTTGATACAGTGGATTGGTCCTATCTTGAACAAGTACTTATTAAAAACGGCCTTGGACCCAAGTTCCGAGGTCTTGTGGGACTGCTCTACTCTAATCCGACGGCTCAGGTCCAAGTAAACGGAGTGGTCTCAGGGGTGTTCCCGATCGGGCGTGGTACCAGACAAGGATGTCCACTATCCCCCTTACTCTTTGCATTAATAATAGAACCCCTGGCGAAGTTATTTCGAGAGGATCCTCTGATGGAAGGCTGGTCTTGGCCAGTGTGTCCAGAAGACCGTGTGGCACTTTATGCGGACGATGTCCTATTATACATAGCCAATCCGGCCAGGAGCGGTCCCCGTATCATGCAAATTCTGGATGTCTTCTCGGAGGCTTCGGGTCTCGCCCTAAACCCCCAAAAATCCCTGTTGGTTCCGCTCCATCAATCTAGAGATTGTATGGACTGGCAGCAAAGTATTCCAGTGCAAAGAAATAGCTTCAAATACCTGGGGGTGCATGTCGCAATGCTCCCTGAATTAGCATGGGAGCTCAATGTCACACCTTTAACCAGAAGAATCAAAGACGATCTTCAACGTTGGAAGGACCTTCCTCTTAATTTGCTGGGAAGAATCGCACTCTATAAGATGATGGCCCTTCCCAGACTTCTCTACCTCCTTCAAAACTATCTTAACCCTATCCCCATGAAATGGTTTAGAGACATGGACTCGCTAGCACGCCAATTTCTATGGAGTGGTACCCGTCCCCGGCTAGCGCTTAAAACCTGTCAGAGAGATGTTAATGAAGGGGGCTTGGGAATGTCTAATGTCCATTACTACCACCTGGCGACGCAACTACTAGTGATCAACGACTGGTTGGGGGGGGGTTGGACAGATCCGGCGTACCGTCTGGAACTCCAGACATTGACCTACCCCAAGATCTTTGACGCCCTATATGGTGGTAAGATCACTCGTGAGACCCCTGGGGTGACAGGGGTGGTGCTGCAGGTATGGCGGACGGCTCAAAGGATCTCGGGATGGTGGGGACGCCTTACTCAGCAGACCCCACTGTGGCAGGGGACCTGCTTGGGCGAAGTTGTGGGTCTTGAGGGATTCCAGAAATGGGATATTATAGGCATCTCTACTCTGGGTGATGTATGGGAGGGCACGAGCATGCGTTCCTTTAAGGATCTCCAAGAAATCTTTGCACTAAATAAGACACAGTTCCACAAGTACCTCCAAGTACGACATGCCCTTCTGACGCAGGTCCAGCCAGGGAATAGCATACCCGTAAGCAGTCCTATGGAGAGGAGGGCTCTGATGGGGAATCTGGGCAGGGGAGGTGTCTCCCAGGTGTATCGCACATTAATCTCTACTACGGCCTGCTCCCTGGAGGAACTTCGTCAGAAATGGGAGGGATGGGTGGGCCCTCTTGAAGAGGAGGACTGGACTGAAGCTTTGGCAGCTCCCCACTCCCTGACTATGACGACACGTCTCCGACTAGTACAGACATATTATCTTCATACTGCTTACCTTGCACCCTCCAGATTGCACAGAGCAGGACTCCGGCCTACGGCTGATTGTCACCGCTGTATGAGCCCTAAAGCTGATTTTTTCCATATGGTGTGGTCATGCTCGGTTATCAGTACATATTGGAAGATGATCTCGCGTGAGGTCTTGTTGATTCTGCAAGTTGACGTGGCGCTGACACCATTGACATCCCTATTAGGGGTTATGGGAGAATCGGGACTACGTAGAGCAGAACGTACCTGGCTGGGGGTGGCATGCCTAGTGGCCAAAAGAGACATCGTGGCGGACTGGAAAGCCACTATGGCTCCGGCCCTGACCAAATGGAGGAGGGGAATGGACTGGTGTGCCCAATGTGAAAAGCTCGTATATGAGGTTAGAGGGTGTCCGAGTAAGTATAACAAGATCTGGGGGAAGTGGGACGGAATGACATTGTAACCCCCTGGGATGCGGACCGACACAGTGGAAAGAAGAACCCTTACACACTCCACCAACTCCTTTGGAGGGAAATGAGACACATACGTGGCACCTTGGTATTGACATGTACCGTCTATCTACTCAAGGTGCTGTCTGGGGCTTTGGAGCTGACCACTGTTTGGTGCCCATTGGCGCCTTGTTACTTTATTTTTAGTATATAATTGTATTGTTTGTTTTGTATTACTTTATTTTATTGCAAAATCAATAAAAATTCGTTATAAAAAAAAAAAAAACATAAAAAAAGTTATACTTGTAAATATATACAATATACATATATACAAAACAACATTTCTGCCTCATCAGCAGGACCATAGAGTAGAGGCACTCTTGGTTTGCTGGTTGCTGGTGCACTGTTGTTTGCCGCAATCCTTTGGTATTAAATGCCTGGCACCAGTGAACATTGAACGTTACTACTTCATAGTTCTACTGACAGGGACAGAAACCATGTTTTGAATCTACGCGGGGAGCTGGTCACAGAGACCCACCACCCTTTGAGGGTTAAGGCACTTGGGCGGGTAACAAATAAGATGCTGTAAAAATACGCAGTGGTGGATGCCACAACGTAGTTATAGTTAGTTCAGAGTTTCCATAGGAAGAACAATTTGTGATTCATTAATAACTTAGGTGTCATACAAAGAATCTGCACTTAATGTTTCATCTCTTTCCTGGAATGTTTTGGGGTGATCTGTCAAACAGGGCCAAGAAAAACAGGTGTCACAAATGTTTTCCCATGTTATAGGAAATTTTAGAAAGCGATGTGAAAGAAATGGGTGAACAAAATTACATCAAATTTGGCAGACAGTTGGAACATGTGCTTTCTGTTATTTGGTCTATATTTTTTCAGCCATTTTTGAGAAATTCACAATTAAAGAGGTGCTTAGGGTGATCTTGAAAGGGTTACAATAGAGATCTCCATCTTTGCCGAAAATTAGAGGTACTTCTGGTCATTGAAAGGGTATTGAACTTAAGCTCTGCAACTCAAGTACCCCAATCAACATGCAGCATTGTCAAAATAGCCATATCACAAAAGGGCTACCTGTGGGGTCTATAAAAGCCAACTGCACCTAAAGTTAGGAAGGGGTGAAAAGGAAGAAAGTCAACAGGAAAGGGATGAAGAATGAAGAGTGAGGAAGAAAAAGGAGGGAAAGGCAGGTAGGAACAGAAAGGAGAAGATGGAATTAAACGAAGGAACAAGGAGAGAAAGGAATAAGAGGAGACAGGAGCAAAAAAGAAAGGAAGAAAAGGAATGAAGCACATAAAATAAAGAAAACGAAATGTAAGGTAATGAAGAAAGAGCATTAAAACCGGTAGGGGAAAAAAAAGTAAAAACGAAATTAAAGGAAAAGGAGAAAGGCAGAAAAAGGGAATAAAGAGGTAAAAAGAAATAATGCAGCAGGAAAAAGAGAAAGAAAAGTAAGAATTGAAAAAAGAAGAAAAACACAAATTGGAGTGGATAAAAGGAGACAGAGAAAAAAGAAAATTAAGAAGAAAAAATATAGAAAGAATGAATACGCAAAAATGTAGGAAAAGTAACATAAAAAAAATCATAAAGAAACAAACACGGAACAAAGAAAGTGAAATAGAAACTGTACATGACTAAAGGAGAAGAAAGAAAAGGTAAAGAAAGAAAAACAACATTGAGAAAGGAAGAAACAGAAAAAAGGAGAAAAGCATGGCTGCACAAAAGTAGTAATGAAAGATAAAGAGAGGAGAGAAAGCAAGAAAGGTGGAAGGAAACAATTAATCAAGATAGAAAAAAGACTAGAAAGAAAAATAAAGAGAAGAACGAGAAAGATTCAAGAAGGAAGGAGAGAAAGAAAGAAAGAAAGAGAAATAAAGAACGTTTTTAGAAGAAAGTACACTGCACTGTGAGCTTCCTAGGCCTCAAAGAATTATATGCACAATGTTTCAAACCAATGCTTTAGCAGAGGGGCAGATGTATATTTTCAAACTAGTTATTTTGAGCAAGCTACTGATAGGTGGGCAGAGAGCCACTGGTACTTGCAATTGACCTTTTGGTTTTCCGGGGATAAAAATATGCTATTATCGGAACTGTTGGCCCAGGTGACGGAGTCCTGCAGTATCATATATTTAAAAAATAAGAACTCTGATTTGCCAAGAGAGTTTTTTCTTCAGGACACATTGACCTGGTCTCCATGTCCTGAAATAAAGAGCATGTGCAGTAGGTGAATTGCCAAACATAGGTGTTGGGCCCACGGCCGGGCCTTAGGCCAGTCCCATGCCATACATGGTTGAAGCCTGTGCATGGTGGAGTGTTGTCCACCCTTGGGGGTTGGGAGCAGGGTCAGGCCAGAGGCCAGGCTCTGCAGCATGGAATTGTCCTCCCTGAGGGAGCTTGCTGGCCAACTCCTCACCATGCACATCCAATGGCGGCAGTGGGATAATGTAATGATTGATGTCCTCAATTTTATAATTTAACATGTTATGAGTCATGTAAAAAGGAGGTCAGAAGCACTGTATGGCGGCAACAAACGTTATAGTTAACTTAGTAAACTATAGCTGGTGAATTTCAGTGTTTTTTAGTTTTTTAAAAACATGTGCTTTTGTGTTATTTCAAAACCTAACTATAACGTCACTTTAACATTTGGTTTTTCTGTGAATTTCTAGGGCCTTTTTAAGCTAAAAAAAGTAACACCATATATAGATAGATAGATAGATAGATAGATAGATAGATAGATAGATAGATAGATAGATAGATAGATAGATAGATAGATAGATAGATAGATAGATAGATAGATAGATAGATAGATAGATAGATTACCGAGAGGCCATAGTCACTCTGTAGTTCCAGTTAGGGTTGCCAGAGATAGGAATTCCTTAGATTTTTTGTCCCTTTATAACGTTGTACCCATTTGATTAATTTTCACAAACTTTGCAGCCCTATTGCACCTGTTACATTGGTAAAGGGTCAAAAGTTTGGCAGTGCATGGTCAAGGGGGTGCAAGGAAAAAGAGTGTCCCAAAATGCACTTCCAGTCAAATGCATTTTACATAGGCTTTTGTATTTCATGTAGGGGCAAAGCGGCTAAATGGATTGTAATGACATTTTACAGCAATGTACATTAGACTATGTAAATCTGGAGAAAGGCAATGTAGCGTAATTCTCTGTTTTGCCTTACTCAGCACAACATAATCTACACTGCTGCTAAATTTCACACACATCCATACGCCACTGTATGTCACACCCTATAAACACTGTTCCACTCTACTTTATGCTATTACACTGTGTGTAACTCCACTGTACATCCCTACACTCTACACTCTTACACTTTATGCACATCCACTAAAAGCAACTCAAGTCTACATATTATATGTTATTCCGCTCTAAGCCACCCCACTCTGCAACACTCCACTGTATTCTATTCCACTGTATGCTACTCCACTGTAAGCTACTCCACTCTACACCATCCCAGTGTATAACACTCCATTTTACACCACTTAATTCTATGCTATTCCATTGGACAACACTTGCATCTGCACCACTTCACTGTATGCTATCACACTTTACACCGCTCCACTGTATTCTACTCCATTATACACTATTACACTCTACACCACTCCACTGTTCAGCACTCCACTCTACACTATTGCACTGTACACCACCTTACCCTACACCAGTACACTCTATGCTATTATACTATATGCAACTCCACTCTATGCCACTTCAGTGTACACCATTCCACTGTATACTGCTCCATTCTATGCTATTCCATTGGATGACACCCCACTGTACGCCACTCCACTGTATGCTATTACACTCTACTCCACTCCAGTGTATGCCACTCCAGCCTACACAACTTCACTGGACCCCACTGCACTGTACAATGCTCCACTTTACACTGTTCCACTCTATGCCACTCCACTGTGCACCACTCGACTCTACGCTATTCCACTCTATGCCACTCCACTATATGCTACTCCACTCTATGCCACTCCAGTTTACACCACTCCATTCTACGCTAGTCCATTGGACGCCACTGCACTCTACTCCACTCCACTGTTAGCTATTCCACTCTACCCCACTCCACTGTATGCCACTCGAGTGCACACCACTCTACTGTACACCACTCCACTCTACGCTATTCCACTCTATGCTACTCTACTCTATGCCACTTCACTGTACTTCACTCTACGCTATTCCATGGTATGCCACCCCACTCTACCCCATTCCACTGTACTCCACTCCACTGTATGCTATTACATCCTACCCCACCACACAATACAACACTCCAGTCTACACCACTTTACTGTATGCCACTCCACTGTTTGCTACTTCACTATGGCAGTCATTCCAACCGCGGCGGGAACCGCCGAATGACCGCACCGCGGTCAAAAGACCGCAACGGCCATTCTGGCTTTCCCGCTGGGCCGGCGGGCGACCGCCAAAAGGCCGCCCGCCGGCCCAGCGGGAAAGACCCAGCAACGATGAAGCCGGCTCCGAATGGAGCCGGCGGAGTTGCTGGTGTGCGATGGGTGCAGTGGCACCCGTCGCGATTTTCAGTGTCTGCAAAGCAGACACTGAAAATCATTATGGGGCCCTGTTAGGGGGCCCCTGCACTGCCCATGCCAGTGGCATGGGCAGTGCAGGGGCCCCCAGGGGCCCCACGACACCCGTTCCCGCCATCCTACTATGCAAACCAAGCTTAAGCTACACAAACTTTAAAAAATCGATAGAGTAGAGTGTTGTAGAGTAGCATAGAGTGTAGCTGAGTGTTGTAGAGTTTAGTGCAGTAGAGTTGTGGACATCTTGTATAGTGTACTTTTGTACAGTGCAGTATCATAATTTGTGAGAACATAGTGCATGGTAGAGCGGCGAGTTATAGTTAGTGTTGTCTGCTTAGTGGGCTGAAAGGAGTGTGTAACCAGGTGTGCTACTTACAATATTTTATTTTAAGGTGGTGGATACAGTGTAAGTTAAAGCTATAACTATATTTTAGAATTTTTTAAGTTTGTATAGCTTAAGCTTGGTTTGTACAGGGAAATAGTTTTCCTAACTAAAACTAAGCTTTAACCTTTGTTTTTTTCATTGAAAACCAACATTACACTGAATAGTAAAATGCATGCATAGTTTGACTAGACATCATGAAACATCCTTGTGTGTCACCCCAGTAAGTACATACTACTGGAGTATTTCCATCAAGTTCTCAGCTGTTCAAAAGCTGTGCCATCACTGAATGGAAGAAACATGCACTCTATTGTGCCATACATGTCTAAAGCCATGCTTTTCAACAGCTGAGAACTTGATGGAAATAGGATTTAAATACACCTGGGATAAATGTCACAGTCCAGCTGTGCAGCAGTATTATTGGAAACATTTGTGAATCTTAAAAAAATATTAATCTACTCCAAACGTTGAAGTAAATTAATGGGGGTAGAATTTTGGGGTTGTTTTTGTGTGACTCATGCCTTTAATGTACACATCCTAACATCATATACATAACTACCAAGCATATTACGGGTTTGAGTGGTGCAGCAATGTGCTCACTGCATACAATATGGCATCACGCTTGAGGTAATTTGAGATGTGACCTCTGCTTTGGGATCTAAAAACTTTGCAGCTTATTTATGAGAGGCTTGCACTGCCGGACCATCACTTTTGCAGATGCTTTGGCGGGACAAACCTCTCAACCATATCTATGAGGCCACGCATAGCCACTTTGCGTGGTTTTGAATGACCTCATAGATATGGAGTAAGACAAAGGAGCGCAAGTCGCTGCATTTCTTTACTCTGCACCAGGAAGGCGTCCATGGGCATTACGGTGGGTGTTCCCATGCACCACTCATAGATTTTGATGCTGCCCCAGATTTACTTAATCACTTAAACCTGGGGCAGCGCCAAAACCTAACGAGGCAAAATATTTGTATTTCTCCTTGTTTTTTTCCTCTTTCCATATATTCTGCATTCTGCAGCACACATGGAAGGAGGTAAATGCCTCTCTGGTTTGTTTTTGTGCAGGAAGGTATGCCATCCTGCACAAAACCAATCTTGCATGCACCGCAGGCACCCTTGCACCAGGGTGAAAGAGTGTGTGTTGGCTCTAGTCAGCCAATTGTGCGCCAGCGCAGGGGGAAAGGACAGGAATGCACCATATTGCATAAATACTGTGCATTCCTGCCCTTTCACGTTGGCCTAGGAGCTGAGCAGCAAGAAGACATGCGGCGCTGCCCTACGCCAATTCCATATAAATAAGCCCCTTCATGTTTTGGTCTGGGTAGGTCTTTATAACTTTTGTGATTTACCAGGGATATAGAAAGGCAAGGCTACCCTATCATTTTAATTCACCAATTCAAGTGACTACTTGAAGCGAGGTTACTGCTTTCCACCGACCGTTAAATGCAAAATCATGTAGTTTTCAGTTTAGAGAACTCTGAATGTTTTACAATGAGTGGCACATTGGATTGTGTTTGTGTGATTTCTAGCGGGCTCTTGAAACGAGGGAAACGGAGTACCGTGATTCAATAAGGGAAGAAGTTTACCTCGATTTTTACAAATTGTTGACCTGCCAATTTAACTGCCTATCTACTTAAACAGTATTGTCAAAAGCAAAGGTTTTCTAGGAATAATTAGTTTGAACACAAACTCCTTAAATCAACTTTCTGGGGGTACATCATCTGCCCTGAGACTAACCTGCTGTCTGGCGCCATTTTGAGTATTATTTTCCTTATGCTCCAAGAATCTTCATATAGGAAATGGGATCACCTGTGCTGGTAAATCATGTACAATTTTGCGTACGCAGAAGAAAATGCACTATTATAGCTTCGTACATGGATAGCAGGTTATCCTGCTGCCTAATATTTAGGGGCATTCTGATTATGTGATACTGCAACTACAGATTTGCCACATACATATAGATTTGACACATTTGGAAAATAATTCCTAATTTGTAGCATAAATGGCAGGTTTAAAAAAATTGTTCTAGCTCAAACAGATCAAAAGTTAGTAAAACTGAGGTGCCTTGTATTACCGCATAGTGAAAGGCCCTATGCAAACTATGGCCCTCATTACAACCCTGGCGGTCAAAGACCGCCAGGGTTGTATTGACGATCGTACCGCCAGCAGGCTGGCGGTACAATTTGCCATATTTTGACCACCCCGGGACCGGCGGCTTTCCGTCATTGTTGTCCCGGCAGTTATAATCCGCCAGGGCTGCGCTGCTTGCAGCGCTTCCCTGGGGATTATGACTCCCCTTCCCGCCAGCCTGTCCATGGTGGTAGAGACCGCCATGGAAAGGCTGGCGGGAAGGGGAGTCGTGGGGCCCCTGGGGGCACCTGCACTGACCATGCACTTAGCATGGGCAGTGCAGGGGCCCCCAGGCACAGCCCCACCCTGCTTTTCACTGTATGCACAACAGACAGTGAAAAGCGCGACAGGTGCAGCTGCACCCGTCGCACGGCCGCAACACCGCCGACTCCATTAGGAGCCAGCTGCAATGTTACGGCAGACATCCGCTGGGCCGGCAGGCGGAAACTCTGTTTCCGCCTGCCGGCCCAGCGGGGATGTTGAAATGCGGGTGGCGGGTTTGCGGCCGCATAGGCGGCCGCTTGGCGGTTCAACCTTGGTGGGCGGCCTCCGCTGCCCGCCAAGGTTGTAATGAGGGCCTATGTGTTAAAAAAGATCTCCTAGGGAATGTCCGCAGCGACAATAGACACAGTGGAAACTAAAGCATAGCGTCAGGAAAAAAGTCAAAAGCAAAATATTGATTTTTTATTTCATCTTTACTCATATCACTCAGCACACTCTTCCGGTGAAAACGGACATTACGTGCCCTGCATGTTTTAAAAATGCTTTGCCTTTCAGGCATTCATTTGGATCTGTACATGATAGCAATTCCTAAGGAGCTGTGGTTTCTAGCCGTTAGACCTGTCTGCTTTAGGGAGGTCTTCCTCCAAACTTTTTACCTGCTTGCCTCCAATTTTGCTGAATTTGTTTTTGTTGGCCTTAGGACTCAGTGTACTTTACCACAGCTAACCAGCACTAAGGTGCATGTGCTCACTCCCCTAAACATGGTTTGATTGGTATATACAGTGTATATAGTGGTATATAGAGTGCCCTTCATGTGCCCAGGGTCTGTAAATTAAATGCTATTAGTGGGCCTGCAGCACTGATTGTGACACTCTTTAAGGTGCCCTTTAGTCATGTTCCAGTCCTGCCAGTACAGCCTTAATGCAATTCTAACTTGCCATTTAAAACCACTTGCCAAGCCTTAAACTCCCCTTTGTTTTGCATGTAAGTTTCCCTTAAGGTAGCCCATACAGAAGAGTGTTGTGTAATTAAGAGGTAGGGCATGTACTTTAATGTTTTACATGTCCCTGAGGTAAAAAAAATCCCAAATTTGTTTTTCACTACTGTGAGACCTACCCCTCTCGTAGGATAACATTGAGGATTCCCTATTACATTTAATAAGCAGTAGTTCCTGATCAAGAAGAGGTGAACCTGTCATGTTTAGTACCTATGGAATTGTAATGATAAATCCTCTTTAATGGTAAAATCAGATTTACTGTTACAATTTTGAGAATGCCACTTTTGAAAAAAGTTGGCATTTTCCTGCTCTCAGCCCTGTGTGCCTGCAACCTTTCTCTGATCACTTGTCTGGGGTGGATGACAGCTGGGCTTTGTGGACTCCCTCCAGACAGCCACACGCAATGGGATTTTAGGTGCGACATGATGATGGGCCATTAGGACAGGATGGGTGGGATGTGCTGACCACAGCCTCACACTTACACCAGAATAGGCTGTGTCCTGTCCCTACACAAAGACCTGTATACTCCCGTGTAGTGTGTCCAGAGCCAGGACTGGAAGGGAGGTCTCCTGTGCACTTTGAAAGACTCCTTTGAAGTCTCCCCCCACTTTAGACCCTCCCAGTTCAGTACATTTCTGGACCTGTGGATTCTCTGCCAGGAAAAAGGACTGCTGTGCTGCAGATGGACTACCACTCTGCCGGACTGCTACTCTGGAAGAACTGCTTTCTTGCAGGGCTGACCTGCCACCTGCTGCAATCCTTGCCTGTGTGATAAGGACTGGACCCACATTACTTGAACCCAACACCCAGAGTGATTCCAAGGGCCAGCTGACTGGTCTCCTGTTTTCTGACTTTTTCAGGACATAAAAGACTTGCAAACAAACCCAACTGGACTCTGCCAGACAGGAGTCTAACCTGGCAAGTGGTGCCAGTCCAGGACCCTTGGAGGTAAATCTTTAGGTGCTGCTCAAGTAGTATCACAGCATCCCCACAGTTACGTGGACAGAACCTAAGCATCTCTGCCTTCACGTGGATAATACAGTACATCTCTTTCGGAACCAGAACTGATGCATTTCCTTTGATGCAAGGCTCCTGCTTCCCCGTCAATGGCAACCTCAATGACGATGCTGAACTCCAAATCGCCCCTGTGCCCTCGGGAGTCAGCCCATTGCTTTGATGCTGATGCTGCTGGCTCCCGCACTCAAACTCCATCGCATCAAGCTCTGATGCATCGCTACCACTGTGGAGAAATTCAGCGCACCTCCTTGATGGGGTGGTTTGGAACCACTGCAACACTCCATCACTAGGATTTTAAGGTACTTTGGTTCTGCGGGCTAAACTGGGTCCCTGGAGCCGGCCTGTGTTCCATCACAGTCAACCTGAACGTTTGACTTTTTCCGATCGGGCACAACCTTATAGCCCCGGTTGTTGCTTTTTGCTGCGAAGCACTTTTCTACAGTTTATTCTTTAAAATTTCATAACTCAAGTTCTACTTATTGGATTTTTGTCATTTAGGTCTTGTTTTATTTATTAAATTTCCCTCTGTATTTATAAGCAGATGTGGTATCTTTTTGTGGTATTTTCACTATTTTACTGTTTGAAGTTTTTCACACATACTTTACACATTGCCTCTTATGTTAAGCCTTCCTGCTCTGTGCCAAGCTACCAGGGGTTGAGCTCAGGTTAACTAAGGGTGTGTTTGTGACTTAGCCTGATTAGGACTGTGATTCCTGCTTGGACACGGTACATACCTCTGCCAACCAGAAACCCCATTTCTAACACTGGTGGTCATAAATCACTTCTTCATGCTAAGCATGATAAGCTTTTTCACCTCCAACCCCGCTACCTCCACCAAGCTGGAACAGGGAATGAACAACTTCAATGCCTGGATCACCAATACCGCAACAGCATCATCTCCATCAAGACCAAAATCCTCCAAAAAGGCCAGCTGGTACACCCAAGAATTCTGAACAGTAAAACAAGACAGCAAACAGCTGTAGAGGAGATGGTGCGCCAGCAAGGGCACCTCTGACAGAGCAGCCTTCAAAACCTCCCTCAGCCTGTACCACCACCTGCTGAGGGCAACAAAGAAGACAGCCCTTGCTGCACACATTGAAGCCAGCACCAACAACACCAAGGAACTTTTCAACATCGTTAAGGAATTCTCCAACCCGGCTGACATCGAAAACAATATCACACCCTCACAGGAGCTGTGTGACAACTTTGGCCACTTCTACCATGACAAGATCACAACAATACAGAAGCTTTGAACCCCAACCCATACCTACGGACATCCTCAACAGATACGCCACCACCGTAACTGACACGAACCACCCACTGACCAACTGGAAAAATCCTCTCCACCATGACATCCATCTGCACCACATCTTCAAACTTGGAAACCAAAAGATCGGCCAGGAACTCACCATACCTCTACCACCACCGCAACATTTCCTGTTGCCTGAAAACACGCCAAAGTCAAACCACTACTCAAAAAACCCTCTGCTGACCCCAGCAAACCTAGCCAATCTCCCTGCTCCCTTTTCCAGCAAAGGTACTGGAAAAGATCCTCAACAAGCAACTCATGACACACCTAGAACAGAACCAGCTACTCAATGCCCCCCAACCTGGCTTCTGCAGCAATCACAACACTGTAACTGCCCTGATCGCAGCCACTTACGACATCCAAACCCTTCTCGACTGAGGAGAAACAGAAGCTTTGATCCTCCTAAACCTATCAGCAGTCTTTGAATCCGTATCACATGCTGATCGAAAGACTCCACCACATCGGCATCCAACGGGACTCACCCAGATGGATCACCTCCTTCCTCACTGGAAGAACCCAGAGGATCCACCTCCCACCTTTCAACTCTGAACCCAAGGAGATCACCTGAGGTGTCCCACCAGGGCTCATCCACCTGCCCCAAACCCTTCAACGCATATGTGACCCCGCTGTCCAACATCATCGGATCCCACAGTCTCAACATAAGTTCCTATGCAGACAACACCCAACTCATTCTCTCACTCACCAATGACCCCTCCACCAGCAAAACCAACTTCCACAGATGCATGACAAGTGTCGCTGACTGGATGAAGAACAACTGCCTGCAGCTGAGCACAGACAAGATGGAAGTACAGATCTTTGACAATAGCTGCAACACATGGAATGACTTCCTGGTGGCCATCAGACCGAGGACCCGCACCGACTCACTCCAACCACGCCAGAAAGCTCAAAATCATCTTTGACAACAAGCTCACCATGATATCACATATAAACACCGTCTCCTCCTCCTGCTTCCTCACTTTGTGCATGCTACGTAGGATCTTCAAGTGGCTACCCCTCGATACGGGATGCACCATGACACAGGCCCTCATCACCAGCGGACTGGACTATGGTAAAGCCCTCTACGTAGGAATCGCTGCACACCTCCTACAGAGACTTCAGACCACACAGAACGCCACAGCCAGACTCATCCTTGGTCTTTCCCGACAAACCCACATCACACCCCCACCTCAGGCAACTCCACTGGCTCCCTGTACAGACAAGATGCCAATTCAAGTTGCTGACCCTCGCTCGCAAGGCTCTACCCAACCAATGACCCCCGTACATTAACTACCACCTGAACTTCAACCAGCCATCTAGAAAACTACGCTCTGTCTCCCTTTCACTTGCCCATACTCCCCTCATCTACTGAAGCAGAAGGGGAGGATGCTCTTTCTCTCAAATTGCAGCAAAAACCTGGAACAGCCTCCCCACACATCCCCGGAGTATCACCTCACTTCTAGCATTCCAAGTAGCCCTCAAGACCTGGCTGTTCAAATAAGCCTAGGGGACCTGCAAGCGTCTGGATACCTTCTCAGGCGAATAGCAGTGCTCCATAAATCCTGATTGATTGATTAAAGCTCCCACGTACACACAACATTTAGAAAATCACATTGATGCTGAAAACCATTGTGCCTGTGCACACCTATTCACGTCCTGTAGTATGCACTATTCAAAATCAATTGAGCCTTTTACATTTTCGCAAATTATGTTAAGGTATAGGAACTAATTGCATTTGTTTCACTACTTCTATTGTTGCTATAAAGTGTGGGCTTCAGCTGTCAAATATATGTCTGTGCACAAGTAGACAATTGATTTGTTGGCTTCATTTGTATGCCACTACTTTTTTCACACCCCTTCACTTTAAGGAAATAATATTTTAGTTAGGTTCTGTCAGTCACAGGTTTGTAGCACTGGAATCCGATGTTATCCCAAACCTCTCTCCTAAGGTCTGATGCTGGTGATAGATGCTTGGGCAAGCGGAGAAATATGGTTATTTCTCTGACAATTGTCGCCAGCATGACCTGTAACATAATCCTTCCCTTCATATCATTATTAATTTCAATTCCCTAATAATTATTCACGTCCAAGTTCAGTCCTGACATATGTCGTTTTTTCTTTTCCATTACTTTCTTTACTTTACCTCTTCCCAGTATCACGAAGAAAACATAAAGGTAAAGATAGCCGTGTCTGGGAATGGTCTCTTCTTCCTTTCATCCATTCTTTTAGCAGTCAACTGAAAGGTCGATTTTTATTCTACTGATGAATTATTGCTCTTGAAATATGTTACATGTGAAAGAAGGAAAAGATTGTATACATGCAGTTACCCAGTGCGTGTTGGCATCAAATATTTATTTGCAAGTAGGATCATTTTACAGATGTGTCCATTTCAAAAAAAATATTGGCATATATTTCAAACCAGCATGATCTCGTTGGTGCACTATGTATCTTTGTGCTGCATATTTAAAAACAACTTAGGAAAACATAATTGATTCTGTTTGCTACATTGTAGTTCCACTGTAGTGGTATGTTCTTTATTAGAAGGCCTAAATTTGGAACTCTATTTCCTCATTAAGGCCAAACCAATGGTTTTGGTGAATGGGTAAACTGAACAAGTCCCACATGGTGGATGTCCCACTGACTTCTTAAATCTCAGTTACTTCCCCCTGGAGTTTGGAGCAAGCACACAAAGATTGTACAGTGCTTTTGAAATATATGACACTGTGCCAACAAAATGTGGCTAGAAATGTATGACAAAAAAAGTTTCATTGTTCCATGGAAAATGCCAAGCTGTTCAGTAAAATAGTTTGGGCTGCCACCAAACTACAAACAATATTTGCCACAATATGGGTCAATCTGCAAGAGATCATGCCTGTCACTGAAATTTGGAATAGAATTGTCATGTGAATTACTACATTAGTAAACAAATGAAGGAGTTTCTAATACATACCAGTAACATGAGGCTTCTTGGTTCTAGAACCTGCACTAAAGAGAACATGCTGGACTGGTAAAGAGAATGAAGAATTTTTGTGAGGCAGACTTGTCCACATTAGTAACAAGCATTTTCTTGAGTTAGAGCTATTCAGAATTGGACTTTTCTTGCCACATAAATTGGTCAATCCTGTCTCATAATATAGTCTTTTCCTGCCATGTTTTGGTGGTCACTGGCAGCTCCTGACATCAGAAATCACAATCCCTAGAGGAGAAATGAGAAGATGACTGCACTACCTCCTGTCGTGTAAACGTCTGAACAGAAATTGGAAAATAAGTCTGGAAAAGTATTTTATTTTTATTTTAACAGAATGAAAAGTCTTGCAAGCATTCTTGCCTCACATTTTAAGGAGCAGAGCAGCCTGAGAAGATTTATGGCCCCAGGAAAGGAGATAAGCAATGCCCTATGTGTGATGTCATGAGTGCTAGGAGGGAGGGGCTCTGAAGAGAGAGAGACTCGAGATGCGATGCGAGTCTAAGAAAGTTTCACATCATTGCTTCTAGGTTTAGCTACATTCTACCAGAAAGGGCATATTGTGGCTTTTGTGATCAGTGAGCTAAACAACCGGGTGTTTCTTTTGTAAAATAAGCCTGTTTAAGGAGCCAAAGGTAAATGAGGACAGCACTGGAATAAAGCCAAAATAAATGTCAGCTACTTCGGAGGAGATGGGAGGAACGGAATGCTGCAATAAGACGCAGGCAGCTACCAGCCTAAAATACCCACAATGAAAGGGGAGCACCAAAGAAATAACAAAAATAACCAGTCACAGCAACAGATAAAGAAACCAAAGTGGAATAATACAATAGTTGGTTACTGCTCTGAAACAGAAAAGGAGGGAGAAAAAGGCAGAACTGACCACTAGCGAGCAAGAATTTTTAAAGGACACTGCAACCAGCAAATTAAATCGCTTTAAGCCATAAGAAGTATACTAAAAGTATACATGAGGTTGAACGCTTACGCTCAACCTAAAAATGATGAGTTCATAGTGCCTTGTGTGTTGCTTAACTTGAGCTTTTAGAACTTAGGGCCAGATGTAAGTAGCTTTTTTCTGGTCGCAAATGGCCAGATAAGCAGAATCGGGCCATTTGCAACAAGAAAAAAGCATTTTGGTATGTACAAACCCTATTTTGAGATTCGGTAATCTATTTATCGAATTGCAAAATAGGTTTGCAAGTCTCAATTAGGAAAGGGCTTTCCCTTCCTAATTGTGAGTCACAGTGCGATATATGATTGTTTTATGACTGTGAATGTGGTCACAAAACAATTGCAGTTATTACCAATTTCAAATAGAAGTGTCAATATTTCTCCCAGGAAGGAAGCCCACCAGCTATTAGTCAAGACAATCCATGGTTTCCAAATAGTGTTAGGAAATGTAGCAATCGTCAAGAACAAAGTGATGGGAGAATAGCTGCATTAATCTAGTACATGTGATTGTATTGTTTGAACAACAGGATAACCAATACACTTTTTAGCTTGGAGAAAGTCACAAACGAAAATACACGACTCACTGCAAGAGCCAATAACTGCAACATGCCAAAGACTGAGCCCTCCTCTTGGCTGCTTGAGAAAACGAAGACTCCTCCCAGTAGCTATAATGCCACCCTGAAAAGAATAGTAGGTGTGAAAGGTGCCAAATGTCTCATTAGAAGGGCCCAGGTTATAAAGAAAGTATCATAAAGAGCATGCAAACTCCTTGCTAATCTTGATTGATGATAAAGATTAATACAGAAGTGATTTGCAAAATACTAAACTGACATTAAGGTAAACAAAACAACCAATTAAGAATATCCAGAATTAGAATCTAATAGATGTCCCAACTGATTGATGCAAAAATTATGGACAAAAAAGTAGGGAGACGATAACAACACAAAATAAGGGAGCAAAATCTTTGTGTCAAATCAATCATTTGGAAATGCACCCTTATACATGATTAATTCAAACAGGAACTGATATCAAAGAAAAAATACTTTATTTCATCTTTTATTGGGAAGCTCAGAAGCATGCTATAAACAGACCATAAGTTTTTAAAGGGTGTCAGCTCTTAGGACATAGTGAGGTATAACAATAGGCAAAAATTGAAGAGACTGCACACAGGAAAATGGAAATTACACTGTTTGACATCTGAAACTACACTTCAGTCAGAGTTGCAACCCCAGCCCCTAGAGGACCAGCACATGCCAATGCACTTTCAGGTCAATAGTGGCAGTTCAATTATTTTGGCCTCACTCACACTGAGCTCACTTGTCTCCCAACACACGCTGTGGTGACTCTTTGCTACTCACATTTGTTTGCACCGGCTTGACTTGTTTCTTCCCTTTGTTTTTTTCACCTATTCAGTACCTCATTTCCCTTCTTTCTTCATCTGTTGAGCCTTGTTATTCTCCTTCTGAACCTTTTGTCGAGTTAGTACTTCTCATCTAGCCACCCTCTTTCTCGCTGCTGTAGTGGTCTTCATCTTGACCTCTTGATCTGGTTTCATAATGCACCATACTAGCGTATCATCTGATTGAACTGGGTAATCTCCAGTTTGTCATATTTATACTGCATGCTTCCCTTATACAGTATGTGTAGACTTCCTGTTTGTTTTGTTCTCTTACCCATGGGTGGAAACCTACCCTTGATAAGTCTTACTCAAGACGCTGTGTCTAGTAATTTAGTCTGGATTTTCCAACTACCAACCTGTATGAGTGTCTCTACCTCTCCAGTCCCTCACCCTGTTTTACTCCTAGCCTTGGTGCTCGCTACCATCCTTGACTTAAAAAAAAGGGGATAAGTCAATCTTTATGGGGCGAAAGAGGGATCAACTTAGACACCATCATGCTCCCAATACCAACTCTGTGACAAAGGGCTGTTTAGCAGGCTTGTCCACCACCCTTTTATGAAACTACTGGTGCTCATTTGGCAAACAAAGAAGAAGCCAAGTTTGATAGTCTTCACCCAATGCTGAATCCCACACTGTTGTTACTGCCCATGCAGAACAACATTCCAAGTGAAGATTCCAGAATCATCTAGGTGGTGAGGATGCTCAACCATGTGCTTAGTGCGGCGTCTTACTAAATTCTGCTTTATAGCACAAGTAATGTCCCTTCTCTCCTGAATGCATGTATTCTCTGGTAAGCTCTCTGTTCTCATCTTGGCACAGATGTTAACACTCAAAGACGGGCATGCAGGCATCACTATGGGAGCCTGATTGAGTGCCAGAATGAGACAAATAGTTCAGCTTTACTGATAGTAGGCATGCACGTCTTAGAGAATAGTAAGGGTACTGAAATCAAAGCAGCAATAGGCTGCTGAAAAGGCATAGGCATTCATTAATGTCACATTTTGTAAGAGATAAAAATTGAAAATTGTACAGAAAGAATAAGAGGAAGCTGCCACTGAACTTAAGCCAGGCAGAGAAGCAAAATTCTTCTCTATCAAAAAAGGTTCCCTAGGACTGTAGGATGCAGTTGTGGCTCCTGGCGTGCCCCAATGCTGCCTTTGTGAGCACCTGTCTCAGAAGTGGCAAAAGCTGTATCAAGAACAGAAGGTGAACAGTGCCCTGACAAGCACTGTTTGCTTTCTACAGCTCACACTGGGATATCACTTGTTGTGTACAATAAATGCCTTCAGCACAATCATTCTCTAGAAAACACCAGAAAATAAAACAAATTAGAAAATATATATATATTTTTTTAATTGGTGCAATGCTTCATTATTGTGAGCATGTATTGGCAAAGCCAATGGTACTGGCTGTGGCAAACTGGTGAGATGGTTACATTTTACTATTGCAAGGATTTGTCCCGAAAATAAAAAGATCTAAAACATGCCACCTAGAAGTGACACCACTCAGTTGCAATAAAAATTGTATTTTGTTTTTAAACATAACAGTTGCATGTAGTTTGAATAGAACAGGTGGGTTCCTCCAAGCAGGGAAGTGTACAAACCCTTTTTATTTCAATGCACATCACAGGAAAATATGATTCTTGCTATTGGCTCTGAATTACTGTAACCAGAAGACATAGATTAAACACACAAGGATGATTAAAAATTTGAAAAAAAGAAACATAAGAATAGAAACAAAAAACACCCCCACTGTCCCTGGCACTGAAATACACTCAGAGCAAGGAAGCCATTGGATGAAGTAGGTTGACCTATTGATCCATACTGTACTATGCAGTGGGCGGAAACAAATGTGAATGGCTGTTAAACAGACCAATGACTAAAGAAGCCTGATCCAAAGTCCCTCTACGTATGTACACATTTATGGATTTTTAATTTATGTTTTTTTTCTATTACTTTGTTAGAAATAGGTTCGCTAGTTGGCAGAGGTTTACACTCCGTCCAGGAAGGGACCACCAAGTAGGGACCACAATCCTAGTCAGGGCAAGTGTCTTGATTTGGCACCACTTGCCAGAGCAGGACTCACAGCAGAGAAGCCGAGGTGCTGGTAGCAAGATGCACATCAGGATGCAGTTGAAGTCTTTGATATCTCTGTAACTTCGGAAACATGAGGCAGGCTCAGTCATGCCCTTGGAAAAACGTTAGATTGCAGGATGTAGAGAGTTAGAGCCAGTCCTCTCACTCCCAGGCAAGAAGTAGCAGGCATCAGGTCAACACAGCAGAGCAAAAAGCAAATTAGCAGTCCCTCCTGACAGCACAGCAGCCCTACTTCCTGGTAGAATGTCCTCAATCCAGAAGTGTTCTGAGTATATGATGTCAGAGGCCCAGTCTGTGTACCCAAAATGAACTTTGATACAGGGGTAACTTCAAAGTAATTTTCTGAAGTGCACAAGGTTCCCTTTCAACCCAGCCTTGGCTCCAGACTACCATTATGGAGTAATCAGCCCTTTGTGTGAGTGCAGGACACAGCCTATTCAGATATAAGTGTTAAATGCCTCTCCCTGCCCACGACGACTATCACTATGAATATGAATGCAGCTGTATCTCATGTCACACCCACCCCTTCCTGTTTGTGGCTGCTGGAGAGAATGCACAAATGTAGCTGCCACCTAAACCCAGATGTGAATTCAGAGACAGGATAAGGCATAGAATGGTTAAAGCAAGAAAGTGCCATCTTTCTAAAAGTGGCATTTTCAGATCTGCTATTTAAAAAACAACTTTACCAAAAAATGTATTTTTAAATTGCGAGACCAGAGATACCAAACTCCTTATATCTACCTTTTCCCAATCGGAAATTACACTTAGAAGATGTTCCAACATAACCGTAACATTAGTCATGGGAGAGATAGTCCTTGAAAGAGGTAAACACGAATTTAAGGGTTTTTCACTACCTTGACATGTTAAACTTAAAAGTACATGTACAACTTCTTAAATACACTGCACCTTGCTCATACCTTAGGTGTGCCTTGCATGTAATAAAAAGGAAGGTTTGGCCCTGGCAAGTGGATACACTTGCCAGGTCAAAATTTCAGTTTAACTGCACACACAGGGTCTGCAATGGCAGGCCTGAGACATGTTTGAAAGGCTACCATACTAGGTGGCACAACCAGTGCTGCATGCCCACTAATAGTAGTATTTGACTTACCGGCCCTGGACCCACATAGTGCACTTTACTTGGGACTTACTAGTAAATCTAATATGCCAATCATGAAGAAGCCAATGTTACCATGTTTTAGACACAGAGCACTTGTACTTTAGCACTGGCTAACAGTGGTAGAGTGCACAGAGTCCCAAAGTCACCAGAAACAAAGTTCAGCACACACTCAAAACAGGAGGTCAGAAAGCAAAAAGTCAGGGGAAACTGCGCCAAAAGATGCCAGGTCTAACATACATATATTTGGTGGAACAGCTAAAGATGTCTGTTGGCAATACCTAATGCTTTGCCTCATCTCTATGCTTTGAAAGTGTGATAGTTTCTTAGAGTTGATCATAAATCAAAATGTGTTACCAATGATAAGCAGTAAATCAAACCAATAACAGTCCATATTCAATATATGGTCCATATGGATTAATAGCAGCTGGTATGATCACTGCTGTTTTGTTTAATCTCTTTTTTGTGAATCTCCCTGTGGTTCATCAATACGTTTTGGTTAGAGTTATACACTAGAATTCAGTGGCATCAATGAGTGTGATGTCGTGAGGATCAAGGTCATATGGTATCACTTCAGTGTTGTCACTTCCTGGGATGTCACTGACGTTAAAGGATGCATGATGTAACTTCCACCACCCCCAGCATTTTGATGAATCAATATTCATGAGTTGGCTGCTTATATGTCATCTCATAATAGCGTCAGTTTTGGTTTTCTAGAGACAGGCCTTGGAGTGCTTAAACTAGTGCTTTTAGGAAGACAAAGCCTTCTTTTGTGTTATACTTTGATTTAACAGTGAAAGCGTGAGGCCTGAAAAGAGGAATGGGACAAACAGCCCCAGTCTCCACCTTACACTATAAAAGCCCTGCTTCAAACAGTTCTCGACTGTTAAATTGAGTAGTGCTAATGTGGGTTATAATAGCCCCTGTCACATGCTGTGCTAGTGCTAAAGCAGGTGTTTTAATAAAAATATTAATGAATATTCACGTATTCTGAGTAATGGATTTGCGTAGAAAATGTAATAATATAGAGAAAATGCACGAATTTAAAAATGTGTCCACATGAGTGGCCGCAAATGTTCACGAAGTACACCTATTAACAGCTTATTAATATGAAATATGGAGCTTATGTTTGATCAAAGTAGTAATGCATCATATTGAGGGTTAAGCATTATTAATTGTAGGCTTTAACTTAGCGGAGGTCTTGACCTAGTTGCATGGCCTCGTGTCAAGCTGTATTTCTAAACCGATTAATAAAATTTCTGCTTAGGGAATTCAATTGTGATTTTCCACTGTACTGACTAAATGTGCCAACAGCTAAAAGTCTTTTCTCATGAGAACCGATTGCTAGAAGATGCTTTTCTTGCTAAATGTGATAATATGAGTGTAATGTGTGTAAGACTGACTTTCTCAGGAGGAGAACAATGGAGACACTGACTGGAGTATAAGCTGCAACAATATTGTTACCTGACGAGCTGGATAAGGAGGACATTACAAGAGAAACCAATTAGCGACATGTGAACCAAGTACTAGTAGAAAGTATAGATTTATTGTTTTAGTTTTATTGGAGAAAGTGTGAACATGCGATCACTTGACCAAAAGGGAATTGGGAAGTAGTTTTAGGAAATCTAACTTAGCCGGACTGGACCAAGAGGAGTTGCGCCATTTCTCCCCATTCTTCTTGAGGGTTTACCTCTATTCTTCCGAATTGCTTAAAGACTTTGGCCCTCATTACAACCCTGGCGGTCGGTGTTAAAGTGGCAGTAATACTGCCAACAGGCCGGTGGTAAAAAAATGGGATCACGACCACGGTGGAAACCGCCAACATAGACAACCACTTTAACACTCCAACCGCCATGGCAGTAGCAACAAACACTGCGGCGGTCACCGCCAACAGACAGGCAGAAGACAATGTGCTGCCCACCCCATTATAACCCGCCAATCCGCCAGCTTTTCCGGGGCAGTACCAATGCCATCAAAAGCGCAGCGGAAACAGAACACAGTAGGGAAACCACTGACCTCTCGACACTCAACGAAGAACCAGGACGCCATGTAGCCAGAGCTGCAGGTGTTCCCCATGCTGGTGTATCTTGAGGGGGCAACATGCCCACAGCGATGTCCTGGGGAGTGCAAAGCCACAGTCTCTCAAGTGGGTGGTTTGCCCACTGCTAGGTCCTGGGAAGTGCAAAGCCACATTCTCTCTGGTGGATCTGCTTCATCTTGCCAAGGATAGTGATAGTGGATGCATTTCTCCTCTGGTTCTGGAGGGGGCATTGTGCCCAGTTTGCTTCATCCTGCCAAGGATAGTGATAGTGGATGCATTTCTCCACTGGTTCTGGAAGGGGCTTTGTGCCCAGTGATGCTGCACTAGGGGTGTGGCAGTTCACATTCCCTCACCTAGGGTGCCTGAGGCACGAGATTTGCAGGGACCAGGTTGCATGATAGTCCATGGAGGCAGGACTAGATTCCAGCCTGCGGCAGCCAAGGCTGCAAACTGGTGGTAGTGCTGGGGCTGGTGGGGGTGCTTCAAGTGCTGGTGGGAGGCTCCAGGCCGTCTCCTGCAGCCCAGGACGGCTGCCCACTGGGGATGCTGCCGCTGATAGTTGCTGAGCATGTGGCGGTGCAGATGGCGGTGCAGGTGGCGGTGCTTGCGGCGGTGTCTGCGGCGGGGATGCTGCCGGTGATGGCCATGGTGCAGGTGCTGGTAGTGGTGGATGGAGACACCAAGCCATCTCCTGCAGCCTTGGACGGCTGCCCACTGGGGATGATGCTGCTGACAGTTGTTGTTGCAGGGGCGGTGCAGGTGGCAATGCAGGTGGCGGGGCAGATGGTGGTGCAGGTGGCGGTGCCTGCCACAGTGCTTTCCGCGGTACAGGTTACGGGGCCGTCGGTACCAATGGTGGGCACCAGTCCCTCACCTGGAGCCTCTGAGGCCTGTAGTACCTTGCCTTGGGTTTTCTTCCCCTTCCCCACCTTGGCAGACGCTGCTGGGACCTTGGCACTGGCAGCTTGAGTTGTGGAGGAGGCCTTGCTGGGTGGGTCGTGCTTCTTGGCTGTGCTGCATGTTGGCCACTTCTTCACCTTGGCAGTTGGCGGAATGGGTTGGTCCTTTGCAGGGGTCAGTGGCACACTGGCTGCCCTGACGGGTGCAGGAGGCGTAGGGAAGAGGTCAATGTTTGCCAGGAAACATTTTTTAGAGACACTGGGACGGGACTATGGACAGGGTTTGGGAGTAGAGGCAGTGGTTGTAGGAGGTGTTTGTCTGCTGAGTTTGGGTGAAGGTTCATGGGCTGGATGCTGTTGTGAGGTGGATGGCTGTTGGGTGGGTGCTAGCGTTTGTGTACTTTGAGAGGAGGGGTCACAGACACACTGGGAGAGGACACAGGGGATGTGTGCATGGTTGTGGGGGTGGTGACTGCCAGTGAGGGGCATGTATTGATGGGCGTGCTGGTGATGGTGGTAGTGGATGAAGATGTAGTGCATGCAGGTGTGAGTGTAGACACTACTGGGAGGGAGGTGGAGGAGGAGTAGGAGGGGGACATGGTGGAGGCAGTGGATGTTGGTGTGTTTGCATGGGCATGGTGCTTGTGTGAGAGCCTGTGAGATGAAGTGTGGTGCTTATGCTTGCCTGAGCCACTCTTGTGTGGTGATTTGGGAGCATGCTGGCCTGAAGGTGTGCTTGGGATAGGCTGAAGTAGAGGGGATCGGGTTTGGGTAGTGGAAGTTGGAGGGGGGAGGCTGGACACAGGGACAATGGCTGCCATCAGTGCTGAGGCCAGAGCCTGAAATGCTCTCTTTTGGGCCACCACGCCAGAGTGAATGCCCTCCAGGTATGCATTTGTTTGTTGCAAATGCCTCTCGACACCCTGGATGGCATTCAGTATGGTTCACTGCCCAACAGAGAAGGATCTCAGGAGGTCAATAGCCTCCTCACTGAGGGCAGCAGGGCTGACTGGGGCAGGGCCTGAGCTGCCTGGGGCGAAGGAGATGCCCACCCTCCTGGGAGAGTGGGCACGGGAAACACGCTGAGGGGCTGCTGGGAGGGCGGTGCTGGTAGGGGGGGTGGCGGCTGTCCCACAGGGAGCTTCCATCGGAGGAGGAGTCGCTGTCTGTGGTCTCCCCTCCTATCCCCATCGTGGTGCTCCCCTCGCCCTCTGTCCCACTGGTGCCTTCACCCTCAGTGGATTCAGCCTCCAGGCCCATGTGGGATGCAGCTCCCACCGTCGCCAGTGCCTCTGCTCCTCCACCAGATAATGCTAATGCACACAAGGACAGGGCGATAAAACAAAAAGGGGGGGGGAGAGACAGAGGATACATTTGGTCAATGCCAGCAACAACACTACCGTTGGAGTACACAACACACATTGAGTTGCCCTATCACTAGGCCATGCCCAACCAGTCACTAAGATAGTCACCAGCCCATGGGGTACAATGCCTAACGCCAGCATCCGCACACCTGACACCCACAAGACCCTGCCCAGTAGTAGATGGCCACTTGCACCATTGAGTTAGGAGTGCACCAGTGCCTACACACAAGGGACCTTTCCTGCCATGATCGCTCTGGCCTAGGGGCACCCACAGCCCACATCCCCCACCCAGCAACCTCCTAAAGCACGCAAAGTCAGCTTTCTGAACCTGTACTCATCCCCTTGTGGCTGCTGTGATGCCCTCAAGCGCCCATCCAACTCCAGATAGGTCACCGCCAGGATGCAGAACATCAGGGCGGTCATGATGCGACGGGCACCCCTTCCACGTTGGGGGGCCAGCCCCAGCTGGGCCTCTTCTGTTTCCGTGGTCCAGCGGCACAGGTCCTCCCATCTCTTGCGGCAGTGGGTGCTCCGCCTGTGATAGACTCCCAGGGTCCGCACCTCCTTGGTGATGGCACGCCAAATACCCTTTTTCTGATGGGCGCTGGCCAGGAGGGAAAGGTCAGCAGAAAAGGAAATCACTCACACGTCCAGACTGGCATACTCATTGCCCACCAGTTCCCACTCATAACCTGACGCACATACACTGACCACCTCTCATGCAGCACTCAGGCCAGGATGCCTCAGCACCCCCCAACATGTGGCTGACATCCACACCACTCCAAACATGCATTGCCCACACATCATGCTCACAGTGTACTCGCCTGTTTGTCTGGAGGACCATAGAGTAATAAGTACTGGGGTAGGACCCCATCCACCAGTTTCTCCAATTCCTCCGCAGTGAAGGCAGGGGCCCTTTCCCCAGGCACTCTAGTCATCCTCGCTTCCAGACTCAGGTCATAGCAGCACTTGCAGTGTAGGTCCTCTCCTGTTGACAGTCAGGTAGCAAGTGTGTGACTAGTTCGAAAATGGTGGTGATGTACATCGCCATTAGCTCCTGGAACCCATAGGGCCCAATGTCAACCAATGCGAAGTTGCACAGCGGTCATCGTCCGCCTACGGCAACGGCGCACAACGCCAGCGCACTTACCTCATTTCCACTTGTCTCTCCTCACAGGTCAGGCAGCCGCCATTTCAGGGGGGCACAGCAGACATTGGCACATCAACTGACTCTCGACTACACTGCTTCTGTGACATACATTCAGCAACGGTGATGCAATCTATGTGGAAATATGACCCTCTGCTCACTGTTCTCCTCCATAGGCTACAACCGCTGAGGCAGATTATGAGATGGCGGCATCCTCCGGTGTACAGACCCCTGGTGGACCTGTCGACAATGGAGGACAGACACATTATCATCACATACAGACTTGATCGTGCCACAATCCAAGAACTGTGTGCCCAATTGGAGCCAGACCTGATGTCAGCTATCCGCCAGCCACAGGAATCCCCCTTCTACTGCAGGTCCTGTCAGTGCTCCATTTCCTAGCAAGTGGTTCCTTTCAAACTACAGTGGCCATGGCATCAGGGATGTCTCAGCCAATGTTCTCTAACGTGTTGGCCAGAGTGTTGTCTGCCCTGCTGAAACACATGCGCAGCTACATCGTGTTCCCCCAGGTGAATGAATTGGCCACAGTGAAAGCTGACTTTTATGCCCTGGGACATATCCCCAACATCATTGGTGCCATTGATGGTACACATGTGGCATTTGACCCTCACCCCCGGAGAAATGAACAGGTTTACAGGAATAGAAAAAGCTATCACTCGATGAATGTGCAGCTGGTGTGTTTGGCGGACCAGTACATCTCCCATATGAATGCCAAATATCCTGGCTCAGTGCATGACGCATATATCTTGAGGAATAGCAGCATCCCATATGTGATGGGCCAACTCCAGAGGCACCGGGTGTGGCTAATAGGTGAGCCCAAGGTCCCCACCCAGTATAAGTAGGTGTCTGGGTATGGGGTTGTCCCCAAGGGTTAGTGTGTGTCTAACAGTTGTCCCTCAATATTTACAGGTGACTCTGGTTACCCCAACCTCTCATGGCTACTGACCCCAGTGAGGAATGCCATGACAAGGGAAGAGGAACGTTACAATGAAGCACATGGGCGTACAAGGAGGATAATTGAGAGAAACTTTGGCTTCCTAAAGGCCGGGTTCAGGTGCCTCCCTCTGACTGGTGGATCCCTCTACTACTCACCCTAGAAGGTGTGCCAGATCATCGTGGCATGCTGTATGTTGCACAACCTGGCCTTGAGACGTCAGTGCCTTTTCTGCAGGAGAATGAGCCTGGAGATGGTCTTGTGGCAGCAATGGAGCCTGTGGACAGTGAGGAAGAGAAGGCAGTGGAAGAAGATGTTGACAACAGAACAAACATTATACAGCAGTACTTCCAGTGACACACAGGTAAGAGACTGTAACTTTAATTGACATTTCTGTAATCTTTTGGACATTGTACATGGCAGCCTCTTACCCTATGTCTATGTCCACTTACTGTTCCCTTTGGATTCTCTATTTTCAGATCTGTGTGCCCCATTCTGGCTCCTGCTATATGTACTGCTGCCCACCAAAGGCCACCCTGTAGTATATATCACCGAACATATACATTGCAATGCTTTGATAATGTTGTACTAATACATTTGAGATTCATTACACTGACTCCAGTATGGTAATTTTTTTCAATGGTGTTTATTTTGGTGCCAATAAGTATAGGGGTATGTGCAAGGGGCTGGGGTGATGGTGAGGGACTGTCCAGTTAGAGTCCAGTCTCTTGGTATCACAGGTGCCTTGTCCAATGGGGCATAGGAAGGGGAGCAATAGCAGTTCAAGGTGGACTGGGTAACAGAGTGGGACAGAAGGGTGACAATCAGGAGAGTCCTATTTCCTGGCAGGGGTCTTGACAGTGTTCTCTGTCTTTTGCCTGGATCGCAGGGACCGTTTGCGGGATGTTCTCCTTCTGCAGGGGGTGAGGTGCTGGTGGCCTGTTGTTCCTGTGGCTGGCCTCCTGTCCACTAGCGCCAGGAGAGGTGGAAGGCTGTTCCTCGGTTTGGCTAGTGTCACACGCCCTTTGTTGTGCCACTGCCTCCCTCATGGTCTTGCCCATGTCAGCCAGCACCCCTGCAATGGTGACCAGGATGGTGTATATTTTTGTTAGGTCCTCCCTTATCCCCTGGTACTGTCCCTCCTGCAGCCACTGGGTCTCCTGCAACTTGGCCAGTACCTGGGCCATAGTCTCCTGGGAATGGTGGCATGCTCCCAGGATCCCTGCAAGTGCCTCGTGGACAGTGGGTTCCCTGGGCCTGTCCTGCCCCTGTCGCACAGCAGTTCTCCCAGCTTCCTTGTCCTGTGCCTCTGCCCCCTGAACTGTGTGCCCACTGCCACTAACCCCAGGTCCCTGATCGTCCTGGGTTTGTGGGGTTGCCTGGGGTCCCTTTAGTGGTGGACACACTGCTGATTGACGTGTCCTGGGGACAGTGGCATTGGCCCGCTGGGTGGGTGCTGTGCTGGTGTTTTCTGAGGAGGGAGGCTCTGTGGTGGGTTGGGACTGTGGCAGGGTAACCAACTGTCCAGAGGTCCCTGATGGGCCAGGTTGGTCATCCTGATCGAGGCGTGCAGAGCTGCTGTCATCACTGTAGGCCTGTTCTGGGGGGGCACTGGATGTAGCTGGCACCTCCTCTCCGGTGACGTTGGGTAGGGGTCCTGTTGGGATGCATATGCATTGTTAATGTATCTGTGTGTGCCACCTTGTGCATGGGTGCGTTTTCCTCTATGATTTCGATTTCCCTGTCGGCTTGGCCTTGTGTGAGTGGTGATTTTGTGGGCTTGGTGAGTCTCTCTATTGGGCATGCTGTGGTGATGGGTGTCCATGGACGTCTGTGATGGGTGTCCATGCATTGTTGTTGCATGCAGGGCTTGGTATTGGGATGGGTGGGTTGTGTTTGTGGGGTATATGTGAGGTGGTGGAGTGATGGGGTGAGGGTAGGGGTAGGAGTTTGTGATGGCATGCAGGTAGGGTTGGCGGGATAAAGTAGTTAAGATTTCACTTACCAGAATCCAGTCCTCCTGCTACTCCTGCGAGGCCCTCAGGATGCATGATCGCCAAGACTTGCTCCTTCCATGTTGTTAGTTGTGGGGGAGGAGGTGGGGGTCCACCGCCAGTCCTCTGTACAGCAATCTGGTGTCTTGATACCACGGAGCGCACCTTCCCCCGTAGGTCGTTCCACCTCTTCCTGATGTCATCCCTGGTTCTTGGGTGCTGTCCCACGGCATTGATCCTGGCCACGATTCTCCGCCATAGCTCCATCTTCCTTGCAATGGACGTCTGCTGCACTTGTGATCCGAATAGCTGTGGCTCTACCCGGATGATTTCCTCCACCATGACCCTTAGCTCCTCCTCAGAAAACCTATGGTGTCTTTGGGGTGCCATGGATGTGGTGTGAGTGATATGTGTGAGGATGTGTGGAGTGATGTGTGGGGTGATGTGTTTTTAGGTATGCTGTGATGGGCGTGAATGGTGTATGGGTGATGGTGTTTTGAGGCTCTGATAGAGTGGGTGCTCCTGGCTTGTGTCTCTCAGTTAGTTATCTTTTTTTTCGTTGTAAGGGGTTGTGGGTATTGTGGGGGTGTGTTTTATATTGGTTTGGGTTTGTGGGTGTGGTGTGTGTATGTGTGTGTATTTTGAATTGTCCAACGTGGTGGTGTTTTGTAAGTGTGTGGGTATTTCGAGCACGGCAGTGTGTACCACCAATGGTTTACCATGGTTAAAAGACCACCTCGCTGATTCGTGGGTCGTGATACTGTGGGCGTAACGGTGTGGGTTTTGCTATCACCAGTTTATCACTGACCTTTGGTCTGACGGACTTGTGTGGGTGTCTGTATTGTGGCGGAATTCTATGTGTGGGTCATAATGCCCGTGGCGGATTACCGCCGCGGTCACGGTATGTTGGCGGCCGTCAGCACGGCGGTAGGCTGCATTTACCGCCAGGGTTGTAATGAGGGCCTTTGTGTTTTCTGAACTTTAATGCTGAATCCTGATGCCTTGCTGACCGAAATGATGTCCAGATGACGAAGACTATCTTAGCTTGCCGATCCATTTGAGAAGTATATTACTGCTGATGTGTTTCTTAAGACTATTTGCTTTTTCTTTCTAGGTGCCAACGCACTATTTTGATTGAGCCATAGTTAGGTGTTTTCCAAATTTGTATTTACTAAATTGTTTTGAATGTAGCCCAACATGCTGATGCTAATCTGGTGTTAGATAAGGATTCCTCACTAATGAAGTTCACTATATGGAGTAACTTTTGATGTCTTTTCTTTGCTGAATATAAATGTATGTGATATTGTTTGCGCATAGTTCTTGTTAATCAAATTGCACTGTAACTTTAGAATGTAAAGTGGCTCAAGCTTTGATTAAATTACGCTTCTTTCGCTGCTTTGGACAGCTAGTGATGTTTCCGTATGTGTATTATTTGAGTTGAGATTATCTTCATGATATCAGCTTTGTTAATATAGGTAAATAAATATTGTAACTTTACTAAAGGTGTGGTTATTCATGATTGAAAAGTCATGGTGTGCAACAATTACTGACTCCCATTGATTACTAGTGTTATTGAATATCATAGATTATTATTGTTATTGATTGATTATTGATTATTGATCTACGTGTACCGGAGTTATGGTGTGATGGGAGCATCTTAAATGCGAGTCAAAATGTTCATCGACCTATTCGCGTCCCCTTGTAAGTTTATTTATTAAGGTCAGACATGCTAACACTAGAAACGTCATTAACTACTGCAGGAAGTACTATGTAAACACACAAGATTTTATTGTCATCCCTCTGTGGTTTGATCTATGCAACTTTAGGATTATGTTCTTCAATTCATTCTCACTCTTTGCAATACACCTAAGCAGGAGAGGGGATGCCGCTGGTGAAAAAGGCCAGGCATCGTTGGTCTCTCATTCTAGCACTGGATGACATCTGACCCCTCCTCATCACTGTCTCAACAGCTCCTCTCGTTGGAGTACTGATACTTGAATACACCTGCCTGAAGCAGCATGCTTGCATCTCTGCTGAAGCTATGTACCAGTATTATGATGCCCTGCTTTATCCCTAGTACGAACAACTAAATATCCCTACCTGCAGTTAGAAGCTACTATCCATAAGAAGCTTTCAGAATTCTTGCCAGTAACATGCACACGACCACGATGGTTAGAGGAATTAATGCAAGCAGATCTCTCTCTACGAATGAAAAATTGTGATATTCATTTACTCTATACAAAGCTAGGTTTTTGACAGACATTTTAGCTACAGCATTAACACCTACTCCTGCCTCCAAAGAGGGGACAAGACACCGGACTCACCAGTTCACTCAGTTGGCCTGTTTTAGACCTGTTGATGTGGTTTTCAATATTATGGATGCCAACAGCACACCGTGACAAGCGTAACTTTATCCTATCTTTTATTTAGCAATTTTAGTGTTTGTAGTCAAATCATAAAGTGGATTTCCATGCTCCTCTCGCATGGTGAGTAAATTATTTTTACATGCTCTATTGTAAGGTTCAAAGATAGTCCTTACACATGTGGTTTACAGCACATTAAAATGTCAGGGATGCTAAAAACATATGTGGCATCCCAAACAGCATACATTATTTTTTGTTTCAATTTCGGGAATATTATTGCGCTTTACTGTGGAACATAATCACTTAGAACGAAAGTTCTATATATTAGGAATACATTTTAGACCAATATCCAGAGCAAATATTAAATTTTAGTTAAGCTAAGTGGCTAAGAACATCAACGTCGGTTCTGCTCTGTAACTGAGCCTCCTGTTGGTATTTGGTTTCCTTCTGTGCACTCTAATATGGCGTTAGAAGGCCAAAATCCCCGCACCATATTTACAAAGTGGCGCAATGCATGCATTCTGCCACTTTGTAAACCCTTGCACCACATTATGTCTGCGCCAGATATAATGTATGCAAAGGGGCCGTTCCCCCCATTAGGGGGGCTGAAAAAATTGGCACAAGATTTCCTTGCGCCATTTTTTTCAGCACTTTTCGCGTCTGCTAAGAGCAGGTGTTGAAAGGGGGCATACCAGTATTTATAATGGGCCCCTATGTACTCCGCAGTAGTAGCATCAAAATGTTGGCACTACTCCTGCAGAGTACATCAATAGCATTAAAAAAATGATGCTATTGCCCCCTACCCTGCGCCATGGTGTTTTATATACGGCACACACTGGGTGGCGGTAGGGGGGCGCTAAGGGGCGCAAGGAAATTTGCACTGCGCTGGGTGCAGCACCCCTTTCCTCAAATCTGCCCCAAAGGATTCAAGATGGAAGTAAGTAATGTCACCCTTCCAAACCCACTCAGCCCTGGCCTGCATTAGAGAGGAACCTATCGATAGTTTTGTGATAAACAGCTGGTATGGGGCTGAATTCCAGCAGGCATAGTTACATGAAGACAGTCCTGAACCGAAGAAGCCCTCTTGACTCTCATTTGAGTCAAATGATTAACAACTTCAGTCGTGCAAACAGTAAGTCAGGCGTGGTGTCTACTGCACTGAACCATCAGGGTTCCATTCTGGAGTGTTCAATATGAACTAAGGGACAGTTCTGGGGCAACAGTTAGTGACCATGGCTGAGGTGCCATGAATAAACCTAACTTCATTATGTCCAAGAATGACTACTGGGTATTCTTTTGAAGGCCTCATCTCATGAGGGTTGCATGCCACCAGCTTTGGATTTCAAAATGGTGATGACTGAACCTGGCTTGTGTAACAGTGAAGACTTGGCTCCATGGGGGTTCATTGGTGAATGGGCCACTAGAAGGAGGGGCGCAGCTTAGTCTGTAAGATTGGGGGGTGTGAGCTTCAGATTTCCCAACAATCACGCTGGCACATAATGTTGGAATATGTGTGATAAACACAGTAACCACTTTATTTGCCTAAAGCTACCTTTCGAGCTGTGTTACAGAGATGTTCATATTTCGCTGATGTCAAGATTATGTCGCATACAAACATACGCAGGAGTGAGTCCATGCATTGTGTTCTAGGAACAGCATGTCGATATCACAGGTATCAAGCAGTGACAAGGAACTATATGGATGCCGGAGCACAGACATTCATGGAGAGTCAATAGTGCTCTTTTTCTGATATGCCTATCTGAGCATCAGAGGCAGCTGGATGCATTGCATGCACCTTGAAAAATCACCGTCGACTGATTTCTCAACCGAAAGAAATCCTACGTGCTTGCAGTAAACATATACACACGTAAGCAGCTAAGAGATCATTTGTTCTTTGTCAGTGACGACACACCACTGTACAGATAATCAAGCAGTTCTTGTCGGTGACAGACACAGTGAAAGTGCATCATAGTAGAGATGTAAGAAATGTGTGTGTGTGTGTGTGTGTGTGTGCCAACTGCCAAACAGTGTGTCTCAAGGGTGGAAACATCGCGCAGACATTGGGGGATGAGTGTCTCTGTTTTTTTAATATATATATATATATATATATATATATATATATATATATATATATATATATATATATATATATATATATAAATCACATTTTGCTCAATTAGGAAACAAAAAGATTACCTATATCTAAGTTAAATGCGGAAACAAAAAGATTACCTATATGTAAGTTAAATGCAATACCATGCTTTTTGGTCCTCTGTTGGTCAGTGTTGGTTTAGCTTTTTGAACTTCTTGATCCTCATGTGTCGGATCACTTTAAAAGGTGACTTTGTGTACTATAGATCATCACTCTGCCT
Source organism: Pleurodeles waltl (assembly GCF_031143425.1). NCBI lineage: Eukaryota > Metazoa > Chordata > Amphibia > Caudata > Salamandridae > Pleurodeles > Pleurodeles waltl. The sequence goes on from NC_090436.1 coordinate 827,551,154, forward strand.
TCTTTTTTCTTAAACCACCCTGGGGAGTCACATATGTGGTGGAACAAATGGAGAAAGGTATATGAAACCTATGCAAGTGTGTGTGGACTGAATATGTGTGGAGGGACGATAATATGCCAGACCTGGACAAAGATGTTGCTTGACTGTTGAATGAGTATGACATATGCGTGAAAAGTTGGATCAACACCATCTCCCAAGAAAGACTCCATTTTGGAAGATGCAAACTGAGAAGGTGGGAATTACAAAAGATTGAGACTTCTTTGAGAATGTTAGCTGCTACTTGCAAAATTGGCAATATTACAGAAGAAAGAACAAGGGGTCAGTTTTTACCTCACTGCAGTAGTGAGACAGTGAGAATGAAGCTATGGTTACAAAGAGGATAGAGCATTTGACAAGATGTGTCAGTCAAATAAAAAAAGATGGTGAAAAGCTGGAAGTTGAATGTGCTGTTACGGTTTTCGAGCAAGAAATGTCTGCTGGTAAGAATTCAGGATTCAAAGACCAGAACTATAGAAGTGGATTGGTGTAGTACATAGCTAGTGCAGCGAGTGTACTGTACGCAAGGCTACTTGCAGTAAATGCAAAAAAATCAGATCATAAAGGGCTGTCATAATGCAAAGTCATTCAAGAAGAAACAAGATGTGAAGGCCCTGAGTTAATAGATAGTGCTGCAACTCGGAGAGAAAGATGAAAGGAATCCTTCAGACTGAGTGGTCTTGAATCAGGTATGAAACTAATGATGTTTGATTCGTGCTTGAACTCACTGTTAACTGAGAGAAACATGTGTTGTTTTCTCACCCCACTGAAATGGAGCTCTGTGGCATGTGTTGTAAATCGGGACTTACACACATCAATCACTCAATCAGTAGATTTGTAGAGCGCTTCTTATCACCGGTGAGGGTATCCAGGCACTGGCTGGGTCCAGTTGATTAGCCATATAGCCCGGTCATCAGGGACTTTAAGAACTCTGGAAGAGATGGGGATGTCCGGAGACGAAAGGTTAGCTCTTCCATGTCTTTGCTGCTCGGTAGGAGAAGGAGTGACCTCCACATCTGCTACGTCGAATGTGGGGGTGTGAGTTAGAGAGAGAGAAGCGGAACAGAGGTGTCTGATGGGCTGATGGAACTTAAGGGGGTGGTTCAAGTAGGCAGCCTTGTATGCACTGGTCAGGAGCTTGAAGTGGCATCTTTTCAGCACAGGGAGCCATTAGAGTTCCCTGGGGGAGGGGGTGATGTGGGTTTGTCTAGCGAGATCCAGGACGAGTCCAGCTGATGTGTTCTGTATGGTCGGTAGTTGTCGGAGGAGGTGAGCTGCGATCCCTGCATAGAGAACGCTACCATAGTCCAGTCAGCTGGAGATCTGGGTGATGGTGGGTCTTGAGCTTTGGGGTAGCCATTCACGATGCTGGGCAGAGATGTCATATAAGTGTTGAAGAGGGTGGGGATGTGTGAGGATCCTTGGGTTACTCCACAGATTTTCTTGAGTTGGGAGGTGAAGGTGGGCAATGCAGACTTTTTGCATATTTCCGGTAAGGAAAGAGGCGATCTATCTGAGAGAGGCTCCTTGGATGCCTAAGTTTTGCAGCCTTGTGATGAGTGCATGATGGGAAATCGTATCAAAGGCTGCCAAAGGTCCAGGAGGATAAAAGCAGCAGTCTCTCCTCAGTCGAGTAGGGCTTAGATTACATCAGTAGCTGCGATGAGGGTTGTCTTGGTGCTGTGGTTGCTGCAGAATCCGGATTGGGAAGAGTAGAGTAGGAGGTTCCGTTCCAGATGTGAGGAGGTTTGTTGACTGATGGCGTTCTCTAATACTTTGTCCTGGAACGGGAGCAGGGAGATCGGTCAGTAGTTGTTAAGTTTGCTGGGGTCTGACCATGGTTTCTTTAGTAGGGCGTTAACACATAAAACTGAGGCACTGATTCAGAATGAGTTGAGAGACTGAGGTATCTATGTCACATGGGAACAATTTGTGAAAAGATAAAGGTATTAATAAAGCTTCAGTACAGAATTGTGAAAATTGAACCTCAATACACAATAGAGTCGTATGTATGTAATACAGGTGAGTTGGAAAACCAGAGACCATCAGCGGTTGATAGGGTTTGAGGAAGGGAAAACTGTACCTTAAATGCCATTGCCTCTGCACTCACAGGAATTGAAAGCTGGAGGGCATGCATCATGGGTCCAGTATTATAGGACATGTTAGACTACATTTGAAAGAGTTTAGGGATCACCTTTATTCAAAGCTATCTTATTGATTGGGAACAGCATAGCATATTTCAATATCAACCCTCAGTGAGTTACATAGGAAAGGGGTAAATCATATTGTTTGTGGGAATTGTTGACCTCGGCTCAAAGGAGTGCTTGGTTTTACAGATGATGGGGCATGTATACTAAAAGTATTAGACAATTAGGGATCACCTTGACCTGAGGATATTCTCTTGCTTAGAAAATAGTGGTCAGATAAATATGTATATATTTATGTATTTATGACTAAATGATGCATTTGATTGATAAAATAACGATAGGGTAAATGTTGTGTGAATCATGGTAATTAGCAGCATCAGCTGCACTGGCAAATCCAGAGATAAAGTGTTATGAACTGAGGGATCACAATAATTCTGTGGCATCCTCTTATTTAGAATCACATTGTCACGTAAATGTGTATCAGTCAATTTAAAATAGATGTAACATCATGATATTAGTTCTCAGGGGGTGATGTGATACTGGGATATATACTGGCATTGTACATTGTCATGTAGGTATGAAGCTCCAGTTCTTGGTATGTGCAGGTGCTGATTCAAATACAAATTTACTTTGAGGGTGTGACAATAGCCTAAAATCAAATTATTGTTTTAACAGCACGCAAAGTATGTCATCAGCCAGGCTCACAGTGTTGGTTTTTATTTTAGAAAAAACATTGTTTTCCTTTTTTAATATATTATGTGCTGTTGGGTTCTTGTTTATCAAAGGTTTCTCAATAATTGTCCATTTAATGTAATTTTCATGGTGACCAGCTATCAGGAGGTGGAAATGAAGTTAGGTTGTGGACCACTTGCATCTAATATTGCTGTGATGTTCCAAGATGTGAGTCTTAGGCCCTCATTCCGAGTTTGGCTGGCGGCGGTAGCCGGCAGCCAAACGGGAACTGCCACTTGGCCGCTCCGCGGTCAAAAGACCGCAGAGGCCATTCTGGCTTTCCCGCTGGGCCGGCGGGCACCCGCCAAAGGAGCGCTCGCCGGCCCAGCGGGAAAGGCCCTGCAACAATGAAGCCGGCTCCGAATGGAGCCGACGGAGTTGCAGGGGTGCGACGGGTGCAGTTGCACCCATCGCGATTTTCACTGTCTGCAATGCAGACAGTGAAAATCTTTCTGGGGCCCTGTTAGGGGGCCCCTGCACTGCCCATGCCAGTGGCATGGGCAGTGCAGGGGCCCCCAGGGGCCCCACGACACCCGTTCACGCCATCCTGGTTCTGGCGGTGAAAACCACCAGAAACAGGCTGGCGGGAAGGGGGTCGGAATCCCCATGGCAGCGCTCCAAGCAGCGCCGCCATGGAGGATTCTCCCAGCCGGGGGTAATCTGGTGGGAAACCGCCGGACCCGGCTGGGCGAGCGCGGCTTCACAGCCACGGTCGGAATACAAAAGGAAGCACCGCCAGCCTGTTGGCGGTGCTTCCGTGGTCGTGATCGACCGCCAGGGTCAGAATTACCCCCTTAGTCTTATAAGTGGTCATACCTATGTATTTAATGAGGTAAGTGACTCATGTGCCAGTACATTGAATAAAATTGCGTGGTGTCCAGCAATACAGAGGCCGACATCAAGGTGGGTTCTCTTTTCAGTAAAAGGGCGCACATTACACATCCCCCAGGGTGGAGTCTTATGAAATTGAACCTAGCCAAAAAGACATCTGGGATGGGTCATCCTATGGTCTCATAAATCTAGGTCTTGTGTGTATAGTATTGCGGTTTCCTGTGAAAGCAAAAAGAGGTTTTTGTAAAGTTAGACTGCCTGTATTGAGAATGTGCCAGTTTCTGTTATTTGGCTGTTTTATGTAGTTGGATAAACCATCATATGTGCAGATGTATGCAATCTGATTGGACTGTTGTTTCGTTCTGTCTTCTAATAGGGCAGAGCAGTTGATTTTTGCTTGTTTTCTTGCTTTGATTTTGGAGGGATAACCTCTGTGTTTTTAGTTGGTTCTTATGAATGAGTTTCAAATGTCTGAAGGCCTGATCAGTTCCCCCTTGGGGAGAGAAATTGTCCTACCAGAAGTTCTCCCTAAGGAAGATTGGATGGAAACTCTGCAAATGTATGAGAGCATTTCTATCCATATGCTTTCTACAGTCTTCTGTTCTCAGTGCTCTGTTGGCAGTATTGATATATGGAATATGTTTGAAATGGGGTCTCTGGTTGGCAGTCAGTTTGCACTCTGTCCAAGCAGAGACCCTTACTCTAGTCAAGGTAAGGAAGATTCACACCTAGGATAGCCCCTGCTCACCCCCTCAAGTAGCTTGGCACAAGCAGTCAGGTTTATCTCAGAGGCAATGTGTAAAGTATTTGTACAATCACACACAGTAACACAGTGAAAACACCACAAAAGAACTCAACAGCAGTTTAGACAAATAGCCAATAGTTATCTGATTAAAATAAGACCAAAACAACAAACATCTAACATACACAAGCCAAGATAAGATTTTTTTAAATTAAAAAGAGTCTTTATCCATAGCAATCAATGGATGCATTGTTTATACACAGAGTACCTGGTCAGCATAAAAAATAAAGCCGCACGGGCAAGCGTGCGTCGGAAAAGTAAGCGATGCGTTGATTTCTGACTCGCAAGTGAGGCCTTGCGTAGATTCTCCTCCGGTCGGGTAGGCGATGCATCGTTTTTCTCTCCCACAGAAAAGCGATGTGTCGATTTCTAGACGAGCAGCCTCATGCCCGTGCAGGTTCACTGTAGTTTTGACGCCCAGCATGATGTACAATGGCAAAGAGCATCGATTTCAGCAGCCGCAAGTGGGTGTTGGGTCGATTTTCCAGCCGGGATGCAGGTGGTGAGTCAATTTTTCAGCCGCAATGGAGGTACTGCGTCAATTTTTCTCCTGCGCGGCTCTGGTGCGTGGATCCCAGACTTGGTTCACCAGCTTCTCCTTTCAAATGCTCTGGGACTTTATGGGGCACCACTTGGCAGGGTAGGAGTTTCAGCAAGAGAGTCCAGGTGCTGGCAGAGGAAGTCTTTGATGGCCCTACAGAATAAGGGGCAAGCTCAGTCCAAGCCCTTGGAGACACTTCACAAGCAAAGTCCAGCGTTTGTCCTTTCTAAAGTAGAAGCATTAACTGCAGGGAAACCCAGCTAAGCACACTCACACGCGAAGGGGCAGTACTCCTCCTCCAGCTCTTCTCCTTGGCTGAGGTTCCTCTTGATCCAGAAGTAATCTAAAGGTCTGGGGTTTTTGGTCCACTACTTATACCCATTTCTGCCTTTGAAGTAGGCAAACTTCAAAGGAAAGTCTCTGTTGTTTACAAGAGCCTGCCTTGCCCAGGCTTGGCCACAGACACACACCAGGTGGTTGGAGACTGCATTGTGTGAGGACAGGCACAGCCCTTCCAGGTGTAAGTGTCAGCTCCTCCCTCCCCTTTCTAGCCCAGGAGACTCATCAGGATATGCAGGACACTCCTCAGGTTCCTTTGTGTCACTGTCTAAAGGGAATTCACAAACAGCTCAACTGTCAGTCAGACCCAGATGTGGATTCCACAGGCAGGCAGAGGCACAGAATGGTTAAGCAAGAAAATGCCCACTTTCTAAAAGTGGCATTTTCAAACTGACAATCTAAAAACAACTTTACCAAAAGATGTATTTTTGAATTGTGAGTTCAGAGACCCAAAACTCCATACCTCTATCTGTTCCCAATGGGAAACTGCACATAAAAGATAGTTAACTGCAGTCCCCATGTTAACCTATGGGAGAGATAGGCCTTGCAATAGTTAAAAACGAATTTAGTAGTATTACACTATCAGGACATGTAAAATACACCAGTACATACCTTTTAAATACACTGCACCATGCCCATGGGGCTACGTAGGGCCTACATTAGGGATGCCTCACATGTTGTAAAAGGGAAGGTTTGAGTCTGGCAAGTGGGCTGCACACACACACAGACACTGCAGTGGCAGGTCTGAGACATGGTTACAGGGCTAGTCATGTAAAGGCACAATCAGTGCTTTAGGCCCACTAGTAGAATTTGATTTACAGGCCCTGGGCACCTCTAGTGCACTTTACTAGGGACTTATTAGTATATCAATATGCAAGTCATGGAAAAGCCAATTACAAATACAGTTTACAGAGAGAGCACTTGCACTTTAGCACCGGTGAGCAGTGGTAAAGAGCCCAGAGAACCAAAACCAGCAAAAACGAGGTCCAGCACACAGTCAAAACACAGGAAACAGAGGCAAAAACCACAACAAGGATGTCAGGTCTAACAGAGTAACATAGAAGGAACATAAACAGGAGAGTGAGGATCGATCTGGAGAAGTTTGAAGAGGTTGGTCTTGGACACTGAAGGTGGGGAAATGCATTTTTGGGAGACAAGAGGTAACATCCTTAGAACACATGATTGGTGCTGGAGGCACTATCCGAAAAAGGAACTGCTGTATGCAATCAGAAATGCACGTGGAGACGTGGAGTGACGTGGAGAATGGAGGTAAAGAAGGACGAGATGCTCCGTTGAGTGTTGTAAATTGGTATGAGGAAGATGGCCCAGTTGAAGTCAGTCAGCAGGTAGACTCAAACCGTTTTGACAAGTGCAAAACAAATTAGCAATAAAAGATAATTTGCTGTTCACATGTTCTATGTTGGTTCCTCTGGCATCTCTGAGCCAGAGATTAATCGATTTGGAACAACGAAGGAACCATGGAGTGGTGAAGAAAGAAAAAAAGAGTTTTGGTGAATGGATTTTTGGTGGCCATGCCTGGATATGGAGGTCGAAAGAACGATCTGACAGTGCTGGAGGTATTGTGAAAGCTGTAAACTCTTGAAAAAGTGTGCATTAGCCATGGGTTTGTGCAAGTTACTTGAGTGAACCTGCAAGGAAGTGGCTGTTAATGTAATGGGATATTTTGAGAGTACAGGTGCATTCTCTATATGTGCTGGTATTTAGTAGAACTTTACTTGAGATGGTCAGCTATCTCAAAAAGTGTGCTTTGCCTCATCTAAAAACAACTGGGGAAGTGGAGTGTTTCGATAAAACCTTACACGAACATATTCAGTTGGTGAAAGTGAAAAGTTTGGACTTGAGGAAGGAAGTGATGAATAGAGTGGTGGCATAGTTGGCTCAAAAGCTCATTTTGAGTTATGTATGTTTAAATCTGTTTATTGATTACAAAATAAACCACCTACACCCATAGGCTAATAGTCGTAATGTAGGAAATTATGAACAGGAACAAAATGCAGGAAAAACAACCCCATCTCCCAACTAAATGTCACTGCCCTTCCCCTGGGAAACTCACCCACATCATCCATACACAACCATACTCATCTCAGCCGTCCACACCCACTTCAGAGGGAGTCCATACAATGATTCATGGATATTATACAGATCCACTACCATACAGGGTGTCAGGCATATATCTCTAGTCTTTTGCGGGCAGGTTTTCTCAAAGGTTACTTCCATTGCCTCAAGTGAGATTTATTCCATCCCCATCAGAGTCCATAGGCAATGCAGTCACATGTCATTATCCGGAAGCACCTCCGTACCCCAGAGCGCTAGTATGGCTTGTTTGGCTGCACATAAAGCCTAAGCTATTGCTCTTCCCTGGTGTGTACACAGTGGGAATGTGAAAAACATTTTGTTCAAATCTGTCAGTAGTCTTTCCCAATAGGGTTTCAGTTTGGAACAGTGCCACAATAGATGCACCAGGGTACCCTGATAACCGCAGCCCCTCCAGCAGTCAGGGAATCTAGTCGGAGCCCACAAGTGGACTCTGGCGGGTGTGTACTACCAGTAATATGTGATTTTGGTCATTGTGACTCTACCAGCTGCATTGGTTGTCGTTGGATGTGTGCACTGGAAAATCTCTCCTTACTCCCTAGTGTGTGACCAAACTCCTGTTCCCATTGTTTGTGTGCTGACATACGGGGCAAGGGAATCACCTTCAGGAAAAACTTATGTCAGAAACTAGATGTTTATGATCGGCTCTGGGAATGAGCCACTTCTCAAAGGCAGTGTGAGGCTGTGCTATATGTTTCCCGATCACTGGATGTGTGACCAGTGACAGAGTTGTAGATATCTCATGCGCATAGTGTATATCATAATCTTTTTCATCTGATCAAACAGTTATAGCCCCTTCTGATCAAAAGGGCCCCCCGTGGTTTTACAATTTACGAGTTGCCAAGTGAAAAAGTAATTGCCTTCTCTTACTGGTAGGAAGTCAGGTTACCTTGGTTTGAGCTATTTTGAGGGAGAAAATCAGGCAACAAGTTGGTCAGGGCTGGATGAGTTGGTATGAGGCTGGGTGTTGCCATGTGACATTGAAACCATCTGGGTGAGTGTGTGATGAACAGCAGAAGAGAAAGAACTAATTTGTCTTGAAGATGGCTTTGTCTTGAACATGGCTACCTCTAAGTGGATGTTAAAGTACGTGATTTAGTCAAAGTGACAGTGCTACAGATACTTTTGCATGCTGTACGTTTACCAACGCTTTGAATGTTGTCAAACTGCTTCACAGTGAGGTCAGTTTGGAAGACAGAAAGATTTGGAATCTGAACAGAATTTCTTCAGTAATGTTCTGGATCTACAGAATGTTCTAGATCTGCAGAATGGACAAAGGTATCAGGTGGGAAGGTGAGGTAAAGAAATATGACTTGGCTGTCCTTCAAAATGGACAAAAGAAGAATATTCATTTCATCAAGGAAGGCATCTGCAAGATTATGCTCATGTATTGAAAGGCTAGATAGTATGTAACTCTCAACGTTCGTTTGCATCATTCTGATATTGGTCTAAGTAATTATTGTTATTTCTTTATGTTTTTTTTAAATACTAACTCTTAACTATGTCTTGTTTCCATAACGTTGCTTTAAAAATGTGTCAGTGTGAACTGGGGGCAACCTACCTGTGTTAGGTTTCCCCCAGTTCATATTGCTGGCTACCAGGTCGTTCTTGTGAAGATAGTTTGCTATTTAAAAAAAAATAATGTTTTGAATGTATCTGTTTTGTAGTCTGTATTGCTTGACTTTTCTGTCATTGACCTCCACACCATTTATATATTTCACACTGAGTGCAGAGGAGAGTTCTATTGAAGGCATCACCTACACCGTACATTGTGACCTTCCTCTGAAATTTACCCAGTTTCCCTATTCAACCCAGTCGCCCAGATTTCTCCATTCCCCAAAGCAGCAAGCAGTATGGCTGCACCACTCAGGCTTTCTTCCCAAAAGAGTTTTCAAATATTTACTTGAGTCGATTAATGCCCGCTTAATTGAAATCTGCGCTAAAAAAAGGGGAACGTGGAGAGGTCGGCGGGTGGCGTGGTTAGCAGTTTATTAGTTTCTGATGGTGAAAATTGCTAGGGTGTTATTGTCATTAAAGTTTACCATGCTAAAGACAGGGGTGACCAACGTAGTTAAAGGATTCAATCGTAACTCATTTCAGGATACCTGCAAAAGACACATTTATACTCAATACACTGGAGGTCATTTTTATATTCAGTGGCTAGCCTTCCTCCCCCACTAGACTCCGTGTACTAACACTATTACTAAAGCGAATTATTTGGAACATTTATTTTGCAAACTGGAGACTTTTCAATGTGTAGCTGTTGCTATGGCCTGCTGCTTCTCTAAATACTGGCACGAGCCACGCACATTTAACAAGGTGCCTGTTTTGTGATGGTTAAACATGAGCAGCGGACTCAAGAAATCAGTCATAGAAATGGTGTCAATGGTCTGGAGGATGCATTTGATGAATGGATTTTCATCTAACAAAGTGTCGGGTCGCCTCTGTTGTTAATGTACATTGGCACTTCGCCAGCTGTCTTACTTCAGCGATAAAACCACGACTTTAAGAAATACAAATATGCATTAGTCGAGCCAACGTCCGGCCTCATATATACATGGGCTGCAAAGGCGAGCGCCGTCTGAACAGTGCAGGCTTTCATTAATGGTAGACAGAGACTGCCATTCAAAACATTTCTCACGCAACCGTAGTGCTCCGCGAAGAGTTTCAAAGCGGGAAAGGGCTGCATCGTGACACAATCATCACTGCAGTCCAATACAGTGTAAAAAGCCATTGATTAAGACAGGATTGCAACAGCTGACACTTTCCTTTAGGGCGAAAGGGCCACGCCCCCCCCACCTTTTGCCCCTCCTGAAGAGTGCCTGTCAGGCTGAGCAAAGGTCAGCCTGACAGACACTCTTCATTTTCAGATCAGGCAGCCAGGAGTTAGACATGTGCAATTTACACAGACTCCTAGCTGCCTGAGCTGAACTTTGCTGGGCTGAAGAGGGCACAGCGCCTATGCGCGTGACCTCCTCAGCTAAACTAAGGTGCCTCAAGGTCCTTCCCTTTGGGGATGAGGGGAAGCGTCACCCATTAACTTCGACCTGGGCGCTTCAGGTTTAAGCCCTGAAGCGCCCAGGGCGAGTGTCAATCAGTGACACCTCGTCACAGTGTGGGAAGGGGTCAGCATTCTCACTGACCCCATCCCACTCTGAGACGAGGCTGGGACTGCTGCCTTCGCTCTCTGGTCAGCCAGAGAGGGAAGGTACCAGTCCCAACCCTTCTAGGACCTCCGAGCTGAAGGTAAGTGTGTGTGTGTGTGTGTTTTTTAAATGAATGCCTGGTGCGTGCATGTATGTTTGAATATTTGATGAGTGTTGTGAATGGATGTGCGTTAACATCTAAACAAATTTAATGTTTAGCTTGCTGCTTCTCTATTCTGAGAAGGGGTGGACAGGCCCGCATCTGACTCTCCACTCCCCCCAGCTAATGCCACCTCTTGCGCAAATGTGCCCTAAGCTGGCACACAGCAAACCCCCCAACTCTTCATCCACACATCAATCCCACAAGGCAATGTAGGGTGGCTGGGTGGCCAAACTTCCCGCAGAGTGAGAAGCAAGCAGCGAAGAAGAGGTCAACCCCACCTCACTTTCCCTATTGATACTCAAAACTTTTATCCTGGAATGTGGCTGGTATTAACAGCAAACTTGTTGACACTGAGTGGGGAGCACTCGTTGGAAATTTTAACGTCTGCATGTTCCAGGAAACATGGGCAACGCATTGTACATACAAACAAGGGTATAGTTCCTTTTTCAAGCCTGCTAAGCCATCTTTAGCTGGCAGGGCGGCAGGGGGTTTAATCACATGGGTAAAATCTATAGAGGGGAGTGGTGCAAAGGAGTTATATGTGGATTCTCATGATATTTTGGCCGTTGCTATCTACCCAGCCTCAGGCACTCCTGTCCTTTGTCTAAATATTTATAGCAGACCGGGACCCTCAAATCACCGATCTCCCATTGTCGAGCTATTGAATATTTTAATCCCAGACCTTCGCCTCAAATATCATATCATAATAGCTGGTGACTTTAACGTTCTACTTGAACTTAATGCAGATCACATAGAGGTCATGCAGTCTGAAGATAGTGTATGGAATATCCCTCCTCCTGTGACTTTTCATTCTACCCAGCAAAATTTATATAAACCAAGCGCTAGGGCCTCACAGATAGTGGACCTCATGATATCCCATGGCCTTCGTTTGGGTAATGGCCGCTTTCCAGCGGACACTCCGGCCAGACCAACCTTCTTCAGGGGCTCATATAGCAACAAATTGGATTATATCCTTTTTGATTTAAGACTATGGCACCATATTCTAGACTTAGAGGTGGGTCTTCCCCATACTAGTGATCATGCTCCCCTCCAGATCACATACAAGAGTTCTCTCCTAGTAGGGGTCGCACTTCCCCCTGTCTCCTCTACTGCTATGGAGCTGTCCAGTAATAAGCGTACAGTAAGGTGGGACTCCTTTGTGCAATCAAACAAGCTTCAAGGAAAATTGCGTGCCCTAACCTCTTCTCACCAGTTATTTGATACCAACTTTATTTTGGCTCCATTAGAAATATTGCCTCTTCATTTGGACCTTTTTTCTACTCTGAAAGAGCTGTTTACTAAACGTCCAAGGCCACTGACTATTTCCTGTATTCGACCACATACTAAATGGTTCAACAAGAGGTGTAGGGAGGCCAAAAATACTTTGGCCATCGCGCTAAAGACCAAAGACAGATCAGGCATCATCACTGCTAGACGTCATTATGCTTCCATTTGCAACAAAAGTAAATTCGAGTACGAAGAGGGGCTATGGAGCAATTTACTCGAGGCAGCTACCGTCCATGATTCAAAACGGTTCTGGCTCCTAGTTTCCTGTGGTGATCAGAACCGCGCATCTCACCTGGAGTCTTATATTTCTCCTGACATCTGGCTTTCCTACTTTAAGGAATTGTATGGACCATTGTCGGCAAGTCATACTTCTGACATAATTTCGGAGGAGCCAACAACTTTTGACGAGCCTTTGGCTTTCTTGCCCCCTTTTACACTGAACGAAACTGTGTCGGCCATTGCAGCCCAGAAAGCAGCAAAAGCCCCTGGGATGGACGGGATCCCCTCTGATATGTTTAAAGTGGACCAGAACACCTGGGGCCCATATATTAACAGACTTTCTAATGCCATCTTGACTAGCAGAATTTATCCTGACTCATGGAAAGAGGCGATTATAGTGCCCATCCATAAGAAAGGAGAGAGGAACAACCCGGGTAATTATAGACCCATTAGCCTCCTCGACAACCTTCAAAAAATTTTCTGTTATCAGTTGTTGAGCAGGCTGAACAAGTGGCTAGTTGAAAATCAAATCTTAAATCATCTACAAGCGGGCTTCAGAGAAAAAACTAGCACATTAGATCAGATATTTCGTTTTACTTCTATTAAATGGAAAGTTGTCGATGTTGACTTAGGCCATCTATATGTAGCATTTGTAGATCTAAAATCGGCCTTTGATCTAGTACCCCGTCACAAACTGTGGGAAGTTCTGTCTAAAATAGGAGTCCCGTGTTCTATTTTAAATATTATCAGGGATCTTTACACTGGCAACTATGGCAGAATTAGATGGGGCCCACAAGGTGAATTAACAGAAAAATTCCTTACTGCCCGAGGTGTAAGACAAGGTTGTGTTCTTGCCCCTACCTTATTCCTTCTCTTCATAAACGCATGCATCCCTTATCTTATGGAGTGCTCTAACGACTCGCCTAAAATAGGAGGGCAGAAGATCCCCTGCCTTCTTTTTGCCGATGACACCCTGCTGGTTTCTCAAACAGCCACAGGCCTATCAACCCTGCTTTCAAGATTCATTGACTATTGCAATGATTATGGGCTCGAAATCAACCGATTAAAAACCAAGTGCATGGTGTTTGGCGATAGGAAAGGCAGAATGAGACGACCTATCTATTTAGAGGGTGCCGCGCTGGAAAGAGTCAGCGATTTTGATTATTTAGGCCTGAAACTTGAAGACTCGCACAAGTGGCAGCGCCACATCCAGAAGGCAACTTTACGATTGCAACAGCGAGCGAGTGGCATTGCAAGATTTGCAGCTAGATCTCCTAGCTTTGCCATGACGCCCGCAGTAGAAATTTACAAACTACAAGCAAGAGGGGGAGCAATCTATGGAGCTGAACTGTGGGGCCACTGTTGCCTGGATGATTTGATAAAAGTGGAGAACTCTTTCTTAAGGTCATTGCTAAGAGTTCCTTCCAGTACCCCAATGCTCCCAATACGCATGGACCTAAATCTCCCTTCTATCAGCCAGATTGTTGCACTCAAGCCCCTGTTGTACTGGATTCGCCTATGGTCATCAGATTCTCTTGTCCATTATAGATGTGCGCTAGCTAACTTGATGGCCAACAACACTAGCTCCAAAATCAAGTGGTGTGCATATGTAGAAAGGACCCTCTCGCTTCTTGGTTTGGGGTCCTATTGGAAGGAACCATTATCTATCCCTAAGAACGCAACCCAGACTCTAAAGGATGCTTTCTGGCTCCATGTTCAACTTTCCCAACTGTCCGCTGTCTCGTCATCATCCATGACGGGAAACTTTTTATATTTTAAATGTCATTATGAATTTGCACAATATATGGATATAGTATCTTCCCCGTTTGCTCGTTCATTATACATTAGATTCAGGGTGGGCTCTCTTCCTTTGCGTTCCCTCACTTATAAATGGCCTAATTTTAGTTGTTCTTCTAAGATGTGTCCGATGGGCTGTGCTAGAGAAGAATCAGTAACCCATATCCTCTTCCAATGCCCCGCATACTCCAAACAAAGAGCCCGTTGGATCATTCCTCTGTGCAGAAGTAAGGGTTTTAAAAACTGCTTGCTAGCTTTGAGAATTTTTAAATCTGATTCATCGGTTTTAGTGGTTTGTTGTTTGTCAAAATATTTAGACTCAATCTGGCGTATCAGATTGAACACGCTTAAAAAAGCAGAGGGAAATTTAACAATGAATGTGGTAAACAACAATTGATGGATTTATCATTGCATGCACATATCACTTCTATTGCTTCAGATGCATCCCCTACCCGCTGTTTTTATTTTTCTTAGATATTTTTTAAATCGAAATGTTCTTTTTATCTGATATGGTTTGCCAGGCTTGTATCTTATTCTTTTACCTATAATGCGTTTTTACATAACTATAAGGTGCGATTTTCCATGAGGGAACTGCTTATGTGTAAATATTTCTCTTTTCTTTTTTTTCCTTTTCAATCTTTTATGACTTAAATTGTTTATCATGTAGCTTGCCGTTCCTTTTTTGTGTGATGCGCTTTTATGGTATTTATATTTACCGAAATAAACTAATGAATGAATGAATGATACTCCCACCATAGACCCTCCCCTACCTTCCCCCTCACCTATCCTGCCCCTCCGACGCTCTTCCACATCACGCAGAGTCCAGTGGAGGGACTAGGCTGTGCCTGTTGGTCTCCGCAGAGTCCTTCATTCTTGTGCTTTCCTGCAGTTACCAAGAATAATTTACCTTCATTGTTTTATTTATTTTTGCAGATTCTTTTGGAAGGTGTTCTTGGTGATGGCTCGATTGCTAGCATTGCAATTTTTGAAATAAAGCTAACTACTGGATATTGCATACGTGAGTATAACCTATTTTCACTTTTTAAAGAGGACCAAATAATTCTTTAATAGTGGTCTCCAGTGAATACAAATTGTTACCAGGCTAGGTTTTTGAGATAAAACTTGATTGAAATATATTATGTGGGTCAATAAAAACGTATCTTCGGCACATTAAAACCACTGTGATCCATATATATCCATGGGCTAAATTATATACATTTGCAATGTTGCTTGTGGCATGTTTGCTCTGGAATTTGCACTGGGGGCCTGACATGTTAACACAGTGAAAAGTGTTCAAGCAGTGCAGCACATTATGTCATCTTTCACCATTTCATCTGGTTGGAAGAGCCCCACAATTGTCACCCTCTCCTGCTTGGCATTGTTTAAAACAGCTGCCTGTGAGCATTCTTCCTACCAGGCTTCTTCAAGCTTTCTTGGAGGGGCATAACTGTCAACAAAGCGGCAGGCTCAGTAGACCTTGCGCTCAGTGGTGGACGGGGCCAATTGCATCCCAATTAAGGTTGTCTTTTGCTACCCTACTCCAGCAAAGAGGGGCTCGTATTCTTTGTTTGCTTTAGGGTTATTCTTACCTACACCTCTTTGCATAATGCCACCTATTTTCCAATTTTTCCATCTGCCTAAATTTACCTTGATCAGGTGTGTGACATGATGGTTTGATGGTACTGGAGCAGTGAAACCCTTCTCCCTCTATATAGGAAAGGTTTGTCATACGTTATTAGTCAAATATGTATACATCGTTGTGTCTCTTGCACAACCAAAGTTTTTTCCATATGTCAGTATGAGATTCATAAAGCCAGAAATGTCTTAGTGCAGCATGCAAGGGTTATGTGCCAAAGTTATGCTTCATTTTCATAAGAACTTGTCTTCAAATTTACCATGGGTAAGTTGGACATTTCAAGGAGAGTGTCAAAGTAGATGTCAGGGAAATACAATGCAAACACAGAACACTCATGAGTTCATAACAAGATGGTGATTTGCACACACCTACAATGTATTTCTGACACGCACCTGCACTTTTATAGTTGCACGTGAATGTTCCAGGCGTAAGTGGTGCAGAAAGCATGGAAAAGTTCTCCAGTAATGTCCTCTTGGAAGCGAAGACTACTCTTCAAAAATAGTTTACATCAAAAGAAAATGTAAATACAAGTATGTGTTTAGAAACATCCTTATTTATGATTCATATTTTTATTTATTTATTTATTTTAAGAGTTTTCTATAGCGCTAGCAAGACCGAGAGGGTAACAGAGCGCTTTACAACAGAACAGAAAATAAACATAAGAAACACACGAGTCAAGAGTCACTTTGTAGAATGAGGATACATAGGGGTTGTCATGAAAAGAAGGGTGGCAATTCGAGGAAGGAGGGGTGGTGAAAGAGAGACCCTTATTGATGTGAGGGTTGGTTTAGGAGGAATTCTTTCAGTAGTTTCTTGAAGGTCATGTGGGAGGGGTTAGATCTGATGTGAATGGGTAAGGAGTTCCATATTCTCGGAGTGTTCTTTGAGAAGGAGCATGATCGAGTTTTTTGCTTGTTAGGTTTCGGTAGGAGGAGGAGGAGAGAGTTTGTGCTTCTCAAAGATCTGGTTTGACCAGCTTTCACTAGCTTGTTAGCGAGGTATTCAGGTTTCCCAGTGTGAAGGGCTTTGTGTGTCAGGCATGCAGTGCGGAACAGGTAAAGGGCCTCAATCGAGAGCCATTTCAGACTCCTCAAGGCTGGGGAGATGTGGTCAAATTTTTTAGTTCCCGTCACTAGTCTAGCAGCTGCATGAAGAGTGGACCTCATAGGGGCGAGTTGGGATTTGGCTGTGCCAGTGAGGATAGAGATCCCATAGTCTTGTCTTGAGAGTGCCAGTGCTTGAGTGGCCTGTTTGAGGTCATCTTGGGGAATGAAGGATTTGATTTTGTGAAGAAGTTTAAGGCTGAGGAAGGCATTATTAGCGTTTGACTTGATGTGGTCCTGCATGGTCAGGTTGGAGTCCAGAGAGATTCCCAGGGATTTGACCGTGGTAGACGGGGAGAGAGTGCATTTGAGGGCGTCAATAGATTTTAGCCATTCTTGCAGTTGAGGAAGCTGGTTAGATTTCGAGAGTAGGAGTATTTCCGTCTTGTCGTGATTACGTTTGAGGTGGTTATGTGAGAGCCAGCATAGGGCTTCTTTAAGGGTATTGTTCAGATGGTGGATGTCGTCTAAGGTAGATAGTTCAATATAGAGTTGCGTGTCATCAGCATAGAGGTGGAAGGGGATATTGGCTCGAGTGAGGATAGTGGTAAGAGGGTCCATGTAAATGTTGAAGAGAGTTGGAGAGAGGACAGAACCCTGGGGGACCCCTCTGGTGATAAGGGAGGTGGGTGAGGTCGAGTTAAGAAGTTTTACTTGTTGTGTTCGGTTTTGTAAGAGGGAGGAAAACCAGCGGAGGACAGTACCTTCAATGCCTACTCTCTTTTGGAGGGAGTCGAGAAGGAGTTTGTGGTCGACAGTGTCAAAGGCTGCTGTAAGATCAAGGAGAATGAGTAGGCAGGGTCTGTCAGAGTCAAGAGAGATGAGGAGGTCATCTACAATGTTAAGGATGGCTGATTCAGTGCTGCAGCCTTTCCGGAAGCCAGATTGAAGAGGGTTTAGGAGGCTGTTGGAATCAATATGTTGGGTTAATTGTTGGAGAGCACATTTTTCAAGAACTTTGGCCAGGAAGGGAAGGTTGGCGACAGGTCTGTAGTTGTGGAGGTTGTTCGGGTCTGCTCCTGGTTTCTTTAAAATTGGCGTG
Source organism: Pleurodeles waltl (assembly GCF_031143425.1). NCBI lineage: Eukaryota > Metazoa > Chordata > Amphibia > Caudata > Salamandridae > Pleurodeles > Pleurodeles waltl. Next base: position 827,569,090 of record NC_090436.1, read on the forward strand.
ATTTGGCCTAGTTTTAGGCAGTCTGGGAATACGCCCGTCTGGAGGGAGCTATTGATGATCATTGTCCAAGTAGGGGAGAGGGACTGGTGGAGTTTTTTTGCCAAGGAGGAAGGGAGGGTGTCAGCTAGGTGGGAGGAGGTTTTGGAGGAGGACATGAGTTTGGAGATGTCCGATACCAGGAGGGGTTGGAAAGAACTCCAGTTAGCGGGGGCCGGCAGCTGGGTCCGGATGGGGAGAGTGATTTCAGTTAAGGGGGACGGGTTGTCGGAGAGGTATAGAGCAGGGATAAGATTGATAGTGGATGGGAGGCGGGGCACAATGTTGGGGGGGGAGTCCCTTGCTAAGGAACGTTCAATCTCAGTGATTTTATCGTTGAAGAAATTGGCAAAGTTAACGCAGGTGGCCTCGGTAGTGGGTAAGGGGTTGGGAGCAGGTTTGGTCGTTTGTTGTTTAATGATGTTAAAGAGCTCTTTCGGGCAGTTTATGGCTCTGTCAAGGGTATTCTGGAAGAAGGATCTTTTTTCATTATATATGTGTTTTTGTAACTTCTTCGTGCACTTCTGAGCTGATCTAAGTGGGTAGAGGAGGGGTCAGATCTCCAAAGTCTTTCAGTGGCTCTGAGTTGTCTTCTCTCTGAGTTGAGGTCATTGTTGAACCAAGCTCTAGATGGGATGTTTCGCAGCCTTTTCAGTTTTAGAGGGGCAAGCTGATCAAGTATGGTAGTTATAGTCGAGTTGTAGTGGGTGGTTAAATCCGTCGTGGAGAGGATGGTCGAAGGGGGGGGGAAGAAGAGAGGTGATTTTTTCTTCAAGGGTAGATAGGAGGATTTGGCTGACATTTCTTTTCCAACTAAAGGATTTTTGGGGATGGGGAGTGAGTTGGGGGATATAGTTGAGATGGAAGAGGATGATATGATGATCTGACCAGTCGACAGGAAGGATATCTTCGACCTTGAGGGACTCTTTATGCGCTATAATCGCATCTAGTGTAGCGCCTTTGCTGTGGGTTTGGCCCTTGCAGTGTTGGGAAAGGTTGTTGCTGTGAAGGAGGTCATTTAGGGATTGGATGAGTGCATTGTTCTCATCATTCCAGTGAAGGTTGAGATCGCCCAAGATGATAAAGTTGGGGTCAGAGAGGGAGCAGTGAGTTATTAGGTCAGCTAGGTGATCCGCAAAAGGTTGGGTACTACCAGGGGGTGGTAGAGAAGGTGGAAGGTCACCTTAGAGTTGTCGCTGGTCTTATAGGAGGCGTTCAAGTGTTCACAGGAATTGAAAATGAGAGCTTCTTTGAAATCTATTTCTATGGTATTTTTGTGGATGATGGCAATACCTCCCCCCGGTCAGTTCTTTCTCTCTTTGTTGTGGATAGAGTAGCCGGGAGGGACAAGGGTGTCCAAGATTGGTTGCGAGAGTTCGGTTAGCGAGGTCTCTGTGATGAAGGCAATGTCAGTGTTATGGTTGAGGATAGCGTCAGCAAGATCCGTAGCGTGTTTGACTGCTGATCTACAGTTTATGAGCATGCAGTTGGTGCGAGGATGGATCTTAGGTTCAGGTTTGGGAGGGAGAGGGGGGATATTAACGAGGTGGGCAGGGTCTGGGAGAGGGAGGTTGTATATGTTGTCTCCTGAAGCCAGTGATGACTTGTATGTTCGAAGGGGGGGTTGGGGTGGGGAGGGACGGGTTATAGGAGAGAGCGAGTATGGTGGCTTCCTTGTGGGATAAAGGAGGGATTGTTCTTCTTGGTCTCGAGGTGTTACGAAGAAAGGGTCTAGAGGGCCAGTGGATACTCTGTGAAGAGTTGTTCACCGACGGAAGCGTGAGTGTCTGGGTCGGCACTGGGAGAAACAGTGAGTCGAGGCTTCTCGCTAAATTGTTGATGCCTTGAATGATGAGTTCTAGTTGGGATTCAAGGTTGGAGAGCCGTTCATTGATATTTGTGGAGGGAGAGGAATTAGGGGTGAAGGAGTGGGAGATAAAGTTCTTCTCAGGTAGGGGCTGGGGTGGTTGATTCAGATGGGATATAGGATCACTGGGCAAAAGGTTAAAGGAGGCTGTCGAGGGGTGGGAGGGGTTAGAGTCAGATTAAGGGTTAGGGGTGAAAGGGGGGGCAGGCTTGATATGAGTATCTCTACAGGTCAACAAGTTAGGTCTAGAGGAGAGCCGGGGAGAAGGGGGGTGTGAGGGGCGATGGAGGAGGGGGAGTCGAAGGGGGGTTCGGAGAAAGGAGAGGTGTTATGGGGGAAGATCAAGGGAGTTTGGGAAGAGGAGACAGAGTAGGAGTAGTGACAGGGGGTATTGAGGTTAAGGAAGTAAGGGGCATGGTTAGGGTGAGAGGGGAAAATGGGGATGAGTGGGTCAGACAGGATGGGGTTGTCAACACTGGGAACCAGGGGGGCAGGGGGTGGTGATGGGGGGGATAATGGGGGTGGGGTGTCAATGGGCTGTGGGTGGATAGGGGGGGAGGGAGTGCAGACTTAAGGGAGGGGAATAAGGATTCAAAGGCACGGAGGTTGGAGTCTTTAGCTTGAATCATGATGGTTCCATTTCTGAAGATGGAGATGATGACATTTCCCTGGAAAGCCGGGGAACTCTGGAGATAGAGAGTTTGCAACCGTGAGGGAAATTAGTAGTCTTGGAGGGGTGGAGGTGGGTAGTGAGGAGGGCGTTCCATTTAGCCGGGCGTTTAGTGAAGAAGATGAGATCAGTCTTTTTCGGGGCTTAATGGGCATTGAAGTAAGTGTCCACAAGAAGTAGCTCCGGATGTTGCCTGGTAAGTTTGCGTTTGAAGTTTTTCAGCGCAGAGGGGGACAGGTGATTAGGGGGAGAAATGGAGAAGGAGTTGGGCCCATGGGGTTTAAGGAAGGGGGAAATGGGTGAGGAGGTGTATCCTGTGGGGAACAACATCAAGTGGACGAGATGAGGCTGTTGCTCGTAGGGGGGTTAAAAGGGACTCAAGATAGGGTGGAAAGGGGAGAGGGGGATAAGGTGGGAGGGATCAGGAAGGGGGCCAAGGATCTGGGGGGGGTTGACAGGAGGAAAATCAAGGGTAAGAGGCTCGAACTGGGGTAGAGAAGCCCCACAGATTGCGACAGGGAGGGAAAGAAGGGAGATCTAGAAAGGAGTGTTCTTGTTGGGAGATGGGCGGACACAGAGTGGGAAACGGTGAGAGGGAGACCACTAGTTAAGGAGGAAGGAAAGGTGGGGCAGGCAAGGGGGCAGGGGGCCCCACATCAGGGGATCACTTAGGACCAGCACACAGGGTCAGGATATACAGTACTGAAACCAATCTGCATTAGTTACCTGTCTCGGCTGAAAACTCTAAGAAGCTTTTTTATGGGGCTCAAAGAGGACCACACTCATGTTGGCTTTGTGAGATGACTCCTCCATTGTGGTGTCTGGCCGTGTGGGAGATTCGGAAGGCGGGGGAACAGGACCTTAGATGGTGGCACCTTTGCAGACCAGTTATTACTATTCTGACAGGGTGGTGTAGCCCATTGCACATTCCTAATGGGACCTCCATTACCTCCCCTTTCTCCTCTGACACCATGGAGATACCACAATGCCAACAGTGGTTTGGCGTGATCCGACCAGCACATTTAATACACTGAGTGATGCAGATCTCAAGGTGGCACTGAAAAGGGGGGAGGAGCACTGTGTCGGCTGATGGAGATTGTGGCACACCAGGACCATGGAAGGTTGCAACTTATTCCAGCAAGGCACAGACATAATGTTGAAGAAAGGAGGCCAAGGACTGTCAGCAGTAGAATCTCAGCCCATATACAACCCTAGATCTCCCACAGCCAATCAGGCTCAAAGCCCAATGTATGGAGATTCTGCAGACAAGCAAGAGCTAACCAAGGGTGAGCGGTCAGTTTTGTGCTCAATTAACTAGTTCCAAACTGACCTTCACTCTATACCCAGCTAAATCAGCTTACAGATTAAGACAATGGAGTCAAAAGTGGAGATAATAACCAGCAGGGTTGGTGGAGCAGAATGTCTGTAAGGTAGAAAAGTGAGCGAATGATCTGGGGTGCTCACACACCATGATGGAGTCCTTTTTGAGAGGGATGTCAGATATGGAATAATGTGCAGAAGATGTCCTGGTTAACTGTGACTGCAATTGTAAAACTTTAAATATCCCAAAGACGGTCAAAGGAGCAATTATTTGTTCTCCCCCTGAAAGTGTCTGTGATATGGCGTCCAACATGGTTATTAAAATTCTAGTGACATTCTGTAGTAACACTGATCAAATTTTCAGACTGTCCACAAACACCCTAGTGAGTAAATCGAAAGGTGTTGGCACCAACATACTGATTTTAAAATATTCTGGGGACAGCTACAGACTTCAAAGGTGGACAGAAAAGCCAAAAGACCAGATATTTGCTGATCATTGGGTTTACTTATTCTCATTTGACTTGCAACTTTGTGGAAGAAGCATGCCCTGCAGGGATTAGGGAACAGCTGCAGAAGTTGTTGATGTCTCCAATAGGGAGCCACCCCACACAACTCAATATGAAACATGAGGGAAAGATGCATGTGTTTACTTAAGAGGAACCTTCTTGGGGCTTTCTGAGTGATATGAATAGATCTAAAGACCTGCTGTACTAAGTCCACTTCGCAAAAGAGTACATGCTAATTGTACGCCGACTGAATGGAAAAGGGGCTTAATTTTGCTTAATGTACTTATCGGTTGCACCATAATATGTATATTTGCAGATCACAAAACATTTTGTCTCATTCATACTAATGTGACAAAAGGCATTTTAGATCTCCTCCAAATGGCTGTGAGTCCCTAGTAAAGTGCACTATATGTGCCCAGGGCTTGTAGATTAAATGATACTAGTCGGCCTGCAGCAGTGATTGAGCCACCCACTTAAGTAGCTCCTTAACCTTGTCCCAGGCCTGCCATTGCAAGGCATGTGTGTGCAGTTTCACTGCCAATTCGACTTGGCATTTAAAAGTACTTGCCATGCCTAAAAGTCCACTTTTTCTACATATAAGTCACCCCTAAAGTATGCCCTAGGTAACCCATACGGCAGGGTGCTGTGTAGACAAAAGGCAGGACATGTACCTGTGTAGTTTACATGTCCTGGTAGTGTAAAACTCCTAAATTCGTTTTTACACTGCTGTGAGGCCTGCTCCCTTCATAGGCTAACATTCGGGCTGCCCTCATATATTGTTTGAGTGGTAGCTGCTGATCTGAAAGGAGTAGGACGGTCATATTTAGTATGGCCAGAATGGTGATACAAAATCCTGCTGACTGGTGAAGTTGGATTTAATATTACTATTTTAGAAATGCCACTTTTAGAAAGTGAGCATTTCTCTGCACTAAGGGCCAGATGTAGCAAGAATCGAATTTGCGAATCGGAAATTGCGAGCCGGTGTGACTCGCAATTTCCGATTCGCAAATTCGTATGCAGAATGGTGTCTCAGACACCTTCTGCGAATCGCAAGGGGGTCGCAAAGACCCACTTCATTAATATTAATGAGGTGGTTCGCAATTTGCCACCCCCTTGCGATTCCCTGCACTCAGAGGGATGGTGGCCTGCTGGAAACAGCAGACCTCCATGTCTGTGATTGCTTTTTCAATAAAGCAGTTTTTTTGTATTGCAGCCCGTTTTCCTTAAAGGAAAACGAGTTGCAATACAAAATAAAAAATGAAACCATTTGGTTTCGTTTTTTCAGAGTAGGCAGTGGTCCATTGGACCAATGCCTGCTCTGAAAAAACATTTTGTGCTACATTCAGAAAGGGGAAGGGGTCCCATTCCTTTTGCGAATGATTTAGCACCCACTTCAAGTGGGTGCTAACTGCGAATTGCTTTGCGACCGCTTTTGCGGTCGCAAAGCAATTCTGCATCGCAGTGCGAGTTGCAAATAGGAAGGGAACACCCCTTCCTATTTGCGAGTCGCATTCCCATTTTGCGAGTCAGTACCAACTCGCAAAATGGGAATGTGCATCGCAAAGGCCGTTTTGCATGGCACAAACTGCGATTTTCGCAGTTTGCGCCATGCAAAATGGTTCGTACATCTGGCCCTTAAATCCTTCTGTGTCTTACAATCCACGTCTGGCTCGGTTTAGTTTACAGCTCCCTTGTGCATTCACTCATACACACCCCAAACATAGGATACTCAGCCTCACTTGCAGACATCTGCATTTTGAATGGGTCTTCCTGGGCTGGGAGGGTGGAGGGCCTGACACTTGCATGTCAAAGGACAGTAGCCTGCCCTCACACAAAGGACTGCCACACCTCCTGCTGGGACTCTGGCAGACCGGATTGAACTGAAAGGTGACCTTGTGCACTTCTGAGCCACTCTTTGAAGTCTCCCCCACTTCAAAGGCACATTTGGGTATTTAAACAGGGCCTCTGCCCCTACCAACTCAGACACTTCCTGGAGAAGAAACCTGAACCAGAACCTGCATCCTGCCAAGAAGAACTGCCTGGCTGCCCAAAGGACTCACCTGACTGCTTTCTGTGAAGGACTGCTGCCTTGCTGTTGCCTTGCTGCCTTGCTGCTCTCTATGTGTGTTGAAGAAGTGTTCTCCAAGGGCTTGGATAGAGCTTGCCTCCCGTTCCCTGAAGTCTCAGGATCGAAAAGACTTTATCTCAGCAAGAAGGACTCCTTGTGCCACAAAATTCGACGCACAGCCTGCCAGAAATGTAGCACAGCCTGCGCCGCGTTGAAAAATGAATCGCGTGGCGAACCAGAACGACACAGCCCGACTTCGAATCAAGAAGATCGACGCAGGGCCAGCGTAGCGACCGGAAGTTCGACGCATGGCCCACTGGATTGATGCACAGCCGAGCCGTAACGATGCATCCCGACTTCCAGAGAGGATTCAATGCAGCGCCTGCCATGCAGTAGAAATTTAGACACAACGCCCATCGAATCGATGCACCTCCTGTGACTTCGTCCTGCCAGTGCAGGAAATCCATGCATCATCCCCGGGGCATCTGAAAACCCTGCAACCCGAAGAGGATCCACGACTGAGCGCCGGAAATCGATGCACAGCCGTCCCTGAGTGAAAACTAAATGACGCATCCCCGTGTGGACCCAAGAAATCACGCAAACCCCTTTGTTTCCACGCATCTCCTCCTCTGTGGTTCTTTGCGGACATTTTGCACACAAACCAGGTACTTTGTGCTCGAAAGAGACATTTATTGCCTTTAAAAGACTTAAGACACTTTATATCACTTTTACAGTGATATCGCAATGTATACTTATTGCATTTTAATCGTTTTGACCTGCATCTTATCACATAAATATTATATATTTTTCTAAACACTGTGTGGTGTACTTTTGTGGTGTTCTACTGTGTTATTGCATGATTTATTGCACAAATACTTTACACCTTGCCTTCTAAGTTAAGTCTGACTGCTCAGTGCCAAGCTACCAGAGGGTGGGCACAGGATAATTTGAATTGTGTGTTACTTACCCTGATTAGAGTGAGGGTCCTTGCTTGGACAGGGGGTAACTTGACTGCCACCCAAAGACCCCATTTCTAATAGGCCCTATCTTTAAATCAGGGTCAGATTAATCTTTTCTTCTCAGTTCCAAGGGATGACGAGAACCTGCATCAAATTATTCCGCGCTATTACAGTGTAACTCAGTGAGCCGCAAACTAAGGCCCTCATTATGAGTCTGTTGGTCCAAGACTGCCAGACTCGTGGTGGTGGTCTGACCGTCGCCAAAGCGGTGGTCCGACTGCCTTGGCGGTGGCCAGACTACCACATTATGACCATGGTGAAAGCGCCACGGTCGGCCCGTCGACACCACCATTTTCCCTCCACAGTAGGGGATGGTGGTGCCAGGGGTCCTAATCTGCCAGGGCAGCACTGCATGCAGCGCTGCACTGGTGATTATGAGTCCCCTCTCAGCCAACTTTTGCATGGCGGTAGCACTGCCATGTAAAAGCTGGCAGAGACGAATAGGGCCCCCTGCACTGCCCATGCACTTGGCATGGACATTGCAGCAACCCCAAGGACAGCCCCATCGCGCTTTTCACTGTCTGCTTTGCAGTCAGTGAAAAGCGCAACTGCTGCTGTTGCACCATACGCACTGTAACATTGCCGCCGGCTTGATTACGAGCCGGCGTCAATGTTGTGGGCTGTATCCCTCTCTGTTTCCGCCCGCTGACCCAGCAGGAAACTCATAATAGGGGCAGCTGGAAGGTCACCACACAGGTGGTGACCTGCCCGCAGGAGTTTGGCGGGTGGCCTTTTCCGCCCGCCAAACCCATAATGAGGGCCTAAATCTCAGAGACCATCTTTAAGTTTCAAAGAGCTTTTATTACAGACTCAAAGTCAAACTTACATAAATGAGTCTCAATACCATAGTAAAGATGTACACAATCACCAAAGGAGAGTTAAATGTCACACAATGTTAAACTTCACAAGCGTATGAAAGACAAGCATCTCAATAGCAATAATGCAGAAGATCATAAACAAGGACTGATGTTTAAATTCTAAAATTAAATTCTTCTGCCTGACCATGGAATCTAAGTTATTAACTATTCTAATACTAAAGATTTCAGAGAAAAAGGTCAATGAACAGAACGTCTGTCGAAGTTTCAGTTAAGATAGGTGCAGCAGCAAGAAGCCACATGAGAATTTAAGTCTAAGGGATATGGCTCAGCATGGTCCTCGAGCAGCAAAAGTCAAAGGAAATCTGGCTCTTTCACTAGCTAAACCACACTTTAACTCCCAGTCCTTCAAAAGGCTTACGGCATTGTAAAAACATCCTCACTGAAAAACAAGTCTTCTAAATCTAAATTAATTGACAATTTAACTTCTGAAGCATTCTGCATTGTCCTTTCTAAGGAACTTCAGAAAAGTTACAGCCATCATTCCAGGTTACTCCTTTGTTGCTTGTGAGGCCTTCCGCAAATCTTCTTATCTCTTGAGCAAAAGAAACTTCACGTTGAAGGTTAGGCAAAGAAAAATAATTGTGACTTCACACCAGCTAAGTTAATGAAAACACAAATATACTTTCAGTTAAATGAATTCTGTTGTTTATGGTGAAACTCAAAATAACTACATAGGCTAATACTTCTAAAACACTATAACATAACATGCTTTCAAGATGATGATTATATGTAGCTTACTTAAAACATTACATCCACTGTGCACTTTATTCATATGTATTGCAGTGCACATTCAAAGGAAACCATCTTTTCACATTATGCAGAAAAGTAACTGCCAGAAAAGCGACCACCCTTTCATATTTAGGCCCTCATTACAACCTTGACGGTCGGTCGAGGCCGACTGCCAAGGTTGTACCTACAGATGGCCGCCCATGCGGCCGGAAACCCACTGGCCGCATTTGGACATCACCGCTGGGCCGGCGGGCAGAAACAGAGTTTCCGCCTGCCGGCCCAGCAGTGATGTCGGCTGTAACATTGCAGCCGGCTCCAAATGGAGCCGGCGGCAATGTGGCGGTCCGGCAGGTGCAGCAGCACCCGTCACGCTTTTCACTGTCAGACAGGCAGAGAGTGAAAATCTTGATGGGGCTGTGCCTGGGGGCCCCTGCACTGCCCAGGCTAAGTTGTAGGAGGCTGGACTGGCTTGTAGTGAGTACCAAGGGGTACTTGCACCTTGCACCAGGCCCAGTTATCCCTTATTAGTGTATAGGGTGTCTAGCAGCTTAGGCTGATAGATAATGGTAGCTTAGCAGAGCAGCTTAGGCTGAACTAGGAGACGTGTGAAGCTACTACAGTACCACTTAGTGTCATATGCACAATATCATAAGAAAACACAATACACAGTTATACTAAAAATAAAGGTACTTTATTTTTATGACAATATGCCAAAGTATCTTAGAGTGTACCCTCAGTGAGAGGATAGGAAATATACACAAGATATATATACACAATAGCAAAAATATGCAGTATAGTCTTAGAAAACAGTGCAAACAATGTATAGTTACAATAGGATGCAATGGGGAAACATAGGGATAGGGGCCACACAAACCATATACTCCAAAAGTGGAATGCGAACCACGAATGGACCCCAAACCTATGTGACCTTGTAGAGGGTCGCTGGGACTATTAGAAAATAGTGAGAGTTAGAAAAATAACCCTCCCCAAGACCCTGAAAAGTGAGTGCAAAGTGCACTAAAGTTCCCCTAAGGACAAAGAAGTCGTGTTAGAGGAATAATGCAGGAAAGACACAAACCAGCAATGCAACAACTGTGGATTTCCAATCTAGGGTACCTGTGGAACAAGGGGACCAAGTCCAAAAGTCACAAGCCAGTCGGAGATGGGCAAATGCCCAGGAAATGCCAGCTGCGGGTGCAAAGAAGCTTTGACTGGACAGAAGAAGCAAAGGTTTCTGCAGGAACGAAAAGGGCTAGAGACTTCCCCTTTGGTAGACGGATCCCTCTCGCCTTGGAGAGTCGTGCAGAAGTGTTTTCCCGCCGAAAGGACGCCAACAAGCCTTGCTAGCTGCAAATCGTGCGGTTAGCGTTTTTGGACGCTGCTGAGGCCCAGGAGGGACCAGGAGGTCGCAAATTGGACCTGGAGAGAGAGGGGACGTCGAGCAAGACAAGGAGCCCTCTCTGAAGCAGGTAGCACCCGGAGAAGTGCCAGAAACAGGCACTACAAGGATGCGTGAAACGGTGCTCGCCAAAGTTGCACAAAGGAGTCCCACGTCGCCGGAGACCAACTTAGAAAGTCGTGCAATGCAGGTTAGAGTGCCGTGGACCCAGGCTTGGCTGTGCACGAAGGATTTCCGCCGGAAGTGCACAGGGGCCGGAGTAGTTGCAAAAGTCGCGGTTCCCAGCAATGCAGTCTAGCGAGGTGAGGCAAGGACTTACCTCCACCAAACTTGGACTGAAGAGTCACTGGACTGTGGGAGTCACTTGGACAGAGTTGCCGGATTCGAGGGACCTCGCTCGTCGTGCTGAGAGGAGACCCAAGGGACCGGTAATGCAGCTTTTTGGTGCCTGCGGTTGCAGGGGGAAGATTCCGTCGACCCACGGGAGATTTCTTCGGAGCTTCTGGTGCAGAGAGGAGGCAGACTACCCCCACAGCATGCACAAGCAGGAAAACAGTTGAGAAGGCGGCAGGATCAGCGTTACAGAGTTGCAGTAGTCGTCTTAGCTACTATGTTGCAGTTTTGCAGGCTTCCAGCGCGGTCAGCAGTCGATTCCTTGGCAGAAGGTGAAGAGAGAGATGCAGAGGAACTCTGATGAGCTCTTGCATTCGTTATCTAAAGTTTCCCCAGAGACAGAGACCCTAAATAGCCAGAAAAGAGGGTTTGGCTACCTAGGAGAGAGGATAGGCTACTAACACCTGAAGGAGCCTATCAGCAGGAGTCTCTGACGTCACCTGGTGGCACTGGCCACTCAGAGCAGTCCAGTGTGCCAGCAGCACCTCTGTTTCCAAGATGGCAGAGGTCTGGAGCACACTGGAGGAGCTCTGGACACCTCCCAGGGGAGGTGCAGGTCAGGGGAGTGGTCACTCCCCTTTCCTTTGTCCAGTTTCGCGCCAGAGCAGGGCTAAGGGGTCCCCTGAACCGGTGTAGACTGGCTTATGCAGAATTGGGCACATCTGTGCCCAACAAAGCATTTCCAGAGGCTGGGGGAGGCTACTCCTCCCCTGCCTTCACACCATTTTCCAAAGGGAGAGGGTGTCACACCCTCTCTCAGAGGAAGTTCTTTGTTCTGCCATCCTGGGCCAGGCCTGGCTGGACCCCAGGAGGGCAGATGCCTGTCTGAGGGGTTGGCAGCAGCAGCAGCTGCAGTGAAACCCCAGGAAGGGCAGTTTGGCAGTACCAGTGTCTGTGCTACAGACCACTGGGATCATGGAATTGTGCCAACAATGCCAGGATGGCATAGAGGGGGCAATTCCATGATCTTAGACATGTTACATGGCCATATTCGGAGTTACCATTGTGAAGCTACATATAGGTAGTGACCTATATGTAGTGCACGCGTGTAATGGTGTCCCCGCACTCACAAAGTTCAGGGAATTGGCTCTGAACAATGTGGGGGCACCTTGGCTAGTGCCAGGGTGCCCTCACACTAAGTAACTTTGCACCTAACCTTTACCAGGTAAAGGTTAGACATATAGGTGACTTATAAGTTACTTAAGTGCAGTGTAAAATGGCTGTGAAATAACGTGGACGTTATTTCACTCAGGCTGCAGTGGCAGGCCTCTGTAAGAATTATCAGAGCTCCCTATGGGTGGCAAAAGAAATGCTGCAGCCCATAGGGATCTCCTGGAACCCCAATACCCTGGGTACCTCAGTACCATATACTAGGGAATTATAAGGGTGTTCCAGTAAGCCAATGTAAATTGGTAAAATGGTCACTAGCCTGTTAGTGACAATTTGGAAAGAAATGAGAGAGCATAACCACTGAGGTTCTGGTTAGCAGAGCCTCAGTGAGACAGTTAGGCACTACACAGGGAACACACACATATAGGCCACAAACTTATGAGCACTGGGGTCCTGACTAGCAGGGTCCCAGTGACACATAACAAACATACTGAAAACATAGGGTTTTCACTATGAGCACTGGGCCCTGGCTAGCAGGATTCCAGTGAGACAGTGAAAACACCCTGGCATACACTCACAAAACAGGCCAAAAGTGGGGGTAACAAGGCTAGAAAGAGGCTACTTTCTCACACAACCCCCCCCCAAACGAAGGACAATAAGGCTAACCTTGGCCAGTTGAGACTTTATTGTCTAAGTGGTGATAAGTAGAGAGTAGCTCTGCAATAGACTGGTTACTCCCTTTATCATCCACTATATGGTTACTTCCCTGTGGGGATGTAAACCACCCTGTTTGAAGTTTTTTAGCTAAGCAACAATGTGAAGATGTATTTTCAGAGTTTCTATCAATATGTTTTAGTTTAGAGCAGTGGGAATTGTCCACTGAACCTATTTGTAGTGATGGAAATGCCAGACAGGGATGCTGTCTCAGAAAAGCCATAGCTGGGCAAAAACTTTGTCCATATGGCTGGAAGAGAGAACAGGGATGCTGTTTCTCTTGAGTTGGAGCAGGGCAGGGATGCTGTCCTATGAGCTCCACACTAGGGCAGGGATGCTGTCCTAAGTGTTGTGAGGCAGTGCATGGTTTCTGCACTAAAGTTTCTCTGGGAGGGTTGGAGGGATGCTCCATGTTAACTAAAATGGTGCTCTTTTTCTCACCAATGTTAGTTATCCCACAGAGAGGTACTTCTACCTCAGGGAGTACAGCTTTGCCAGCTGATGATTCCCTTGGAACAGGTGCCACCCCAGGAGAGGTTTCTCCCACCACAGGAATGCTATCCTGAATGGCAGGGTGGTTAGGGGATACTGTGATACCCTTTTTACCTGTTGATGGAGAGGGATCCTGAGTTTTTAGGCCTTCTCTCCTTTGCTTTTTCATTTCAGTAGAAATGAGAGGGAACAATTCCTCAGGGATGCCCAGCATGGCTGCATGGGCATAAAACTCTACATCAGCCCAACCTGAGGCCTCTAGGTCATTACCTAAGAGACAGTCTACAGGTAAGCTAGGTGATACCACCACCTGCTTAGGGCCAGTAACTCCACCCCAACTAAACTGAATTATAGCTAAGGGAAGAAACTTAGTGGAGTTATGGACATCAATAATCTTATACTGTTGTCCAATGATGTGTTGATCAGGGTGCACTAGGTTTTCAGTCACCAAAGTGATACTGGCACCTGTGTCCCTGTAGGCCAAGGCCTCAACACCATTTATTGAAACTGTCTGCCTGTACTTATCCATTGTAAGGGGACAAGCAGCCAGTGTGGCAAGGCCAATGCCACTAGGTGTGACAGAAACTGTCTTGGGACTGACTACCCCAGTTTCTATGATGGACCCATAAGTGAACCCAACTACACCCTTTGCTTGACTGTTGCCAGCAGTCCCACCACTAGTACCACTACTGCTAGGGGCACTAGAGCTTGATGTATTAGTGGTGGTAGGCTCAGGGGGTTTACCTGGACAGGACTTATCCCCTGGCCTATGGCCTCTGTTTTTACACACAAAGCACCAAGGCTTTTTAATGTGTGCAGGTTGGGAAGAAGAGGAAGAATTTGTTTTATCCCCACCCTCTGAAGAGTGTTTAAGATTTGAAGTGGGATCTTTGGTTTTACCCTTGTCCCCATGCTTATCTTGAGATTTTTCACCATCTTTCTTCTTATTGCCATCTTTGTCACCCCCTGTATGAACTTTTCTGTTCACCCTTGTTCTGACCCATTTGTCTGCCTTCTTTCCCAATTCTTGGGGAGAGGTCAGATCAGAGTCTACCAGGTACTGGTGCAACAAATCAGACACACAATTATTAAGTATATGCTCTCTCAGGATTGTGTTATACAGGCTTTCATAATCAGTAACTTTACTGCCATGTAACCACCCCTCCAAGGCCTTCACTGAATGGTCAATGAAATCAACCCAGTCTTGTGAAGACTCCTTTTTGGTCTCTCTGAACTTTATCCTGTACTGTTCAGTGGTTAAGCCATAACCATCCAGGAGTGCATTCTTAAGAACTGTAAAATTATTGGCATCACTTTCTTTCACAGTAAGGAGTCTATCCCTACCCTTTCCACTAAATGATAGCCATAGGATAGCAGCCCACTGCCTTTGAGGGACATCCTGTACAACACAGGCCCTCTCAAGTGCAGCAAACCACTTGTTAATGTCATCCCCCTCCTTGTAAGGGGGAACTATCTTGTGCAGATTCCTGGAATCATGCTCTTTTGCAGGATGACTATGGGGAATACTGGTGCTGCCACCATGGGTTTCTAAACCCAGTTTCTGTCTCTCCTTCTCTACTTCTAAAGTCTGTCTATCCAAATCCAGCTGTTGCTTCTTGAGCTTCAGTCTGGTTTGTTCCACTCTCAATCTATTGAGCTCCCTTTCTAACAATCTGTCATCAGGGTGGGTGGGAGGGACATGCCTTGAAACAGAAGTATGGTGAGAATGGACAGAAGGAGACCTGTCCCTTACAGAAGCCACCCTAACAGCTTGGCTAACAGAAACATCACTACCAGTATGGTGAGAATAAATGCTTTTGCTATGATGTGAGACAACACTATTTATATGGTGTGGCTCATCATCATTACCAACTATGCTAGACTGTCTAGTAATGGGCAGGCTAGGAAGTTTCTTTCCTGAATCTTTTCCTGGGGGAGTCCCTGGATCAGATTGAGAACCATTAGCTACTTTTTCAACAGATGGGGCACTTATGGCCTTATCCTGTACTCTAAGCATGTTAATTAACAGTTCTAAGGAAGGATTCTTCCCTACACTCAAACCTCTCTCTATGCAGAGATTCCTTGCTCCTTTCCAGCTAAGGTGATCATATGCAAGTTTGGACAGATCAACATTTTGGCCTGTGCCAGACATTTTTTAGAGAGAGTTAAAGTGATAGTAAAAGATAAAAAGTTTGTCAGAGCTTTTAGAAAGACAGAGAAAAAAACTTTTAAAACTTTTTAGAACTTTTTAGAAAGTTAGAAGTACTTTTCAGCACTTAGAAAAGAGTGAAAAGAGGAAATGCAAAACTTTTTGGCTATGTGTATATACACTGACCTTGTTTTGTATATTTTTCTCTTATGAAAAGTACAATGACAAGAGTGGTAAGTAGTCTCAAAGCACTTATCCCACCGCTGCACAACCAATGTAGGAGGCTGGACTGGCTTGTAGTGAGTACCAAGGGGTACTTGCACCTTGCACCAGGCCCAGTTATCCCTTATTAGTGTATAGGGTGTCTAGCAGCTTAGGCTGATAGATAATGGTAGCTTAGCAGAGCAGCTTAGGCTGAACTAGGAGACGTGTGAAGCTACTACAGTACCACTTAGTGTCATATGCACAATATCATAAGAAAACACAATACACAGTTATACTAAAAATAAAGGTACTTTATTTTTATGACAATATGCCAAAGTATCTTAGAGTGTACCCTCAGTGAGAGGATAGGAAATATACACAAGATATATATACACAATAGCAAAAATATGCAGTATAGTCTTAGAAAACAGTGCAAACAATGTATAGTTACAATAGGATGCAATGGGGAAACATAGGGATAGGGGCAACACAAACCATATACTCCAAAAGTGGAATGCGAACCACGAATGGACCCCAAACCTATGTGACCTTGTAGAGGGTCGCTGGGACTATTAGAAAATAGTGAGAGTTAGAAAAATAACCCTCCCCAAGACCCTGAAAAGTGAGTGCAAAGTGCACTAAAGTTCCCCTAAGGTCAAAGAAGTCGTGTTAGAGGAATAATGCAGGAAAGACACAAACCAGCAATGCAACAACTGTGGATTTCCAATCTAGGGTACCTGTGGAACAAGGGGACCAAGTCCAAAAGTCACAAGCAAGTCGGAGATGGGCAAATGCCCAGGAAATGCCAGCTGCGGGTGCAAAGAAGCTTCGACTGGACAGAAGAAGCAAAGGTTTCTGCAGGAACAAAAAGGGCTAGAGACTTCCCCTTTGGTGGACGGATCCCTCTCGCCTTGGAGAGTCGTGCAGAAGTGTTTTCCCGCCGAAAGGACGCCAACAAGCCTTGCTAGCTGCAAATCGTGCGGTTAGCGTTTTTGGACGCTGCTGAGGCCCAGGAGGGACCAGGAGGTCGCAAATTGGACCTGGAGAGAGAGGGGACGTCGAGCAAGACAAGGAGCCCTCTCTGAAGCAGGTAGCACCCGGAGAAGTGCCAGAAACAGGCACTACAAGGATGTGTGAAACGGTGCTCGCCAAAGTTGCACAAAGGAGTCCCACGTCGCCGGAGACCAACTTAGAAAGTCGTGCAATGCAGGTTAGAGTGCCGTGGACCCAGGCTTGGCTGTGCACGAAGGATTTCCGCCGGAAGTGCACAGGGGCCGGAGTAGTTGCAAAAGTCGCAGTTCCCAGCAATGCAGTCTAGCGAGGTGAGGCAAGGACTTACCTCCACCAAACTTGGACTGAAGAGTCACTGGACTGTGGGAGTCACTTGGACAGAGTTGCCGGATTCGAGGGACCTCGCTCGTCGTGCTGAGAGGAGACCCAAGGGACCGGTAATGCAGCTTTTTGGTGCCTGCGGTTGCAGGGGGAAGATTCCGTCGACCCACGGTAGATTTCTTCGGAGCTTCTGGTGCAGAGAGGAGGCAGACTACCCCCACAGCATGCACAAGCAGGAAAACAGTCGAGAAGGCGGCAGGATCAGCGTTACAGAGTTGCAGTAGTCGTCTTAGCTACTATGTTGCAGTTTTGCAGGCTTCCAGCGCGGTCAGCAGTCGATTCCTTGGCAGAAGGTGAAGAGAGAGATGCAGAGGAACTCTGATGAGCTCTTGCATTCGTTATCTAAAGTTTCCCCAGAGACAGAGACCCTAAATAGCCAGAAAAGAGGGTTTGGCTACCTAGGAGAGAGGATAGGCTACTAACACCTGAAGGAGCCTATCAGCAGGAGTCTCTGACGTCACCTGGTGGCACTGGCCACTCAGAGCAGTCCAGTGTGCCAGCAGCACCTCTGTTTCCAAGATGGCAGAGGTCTGGAGCACACTGGAGGAGCTCTGGACACCTCCCAGGGGAGGTGCAGGTCAGGGGAGTGGTCACTCCCCTTTCCTTTGTCCAGTTTCGCGCCAGAGCAGGGCTAAGGGGTCCCCTGAACCGGTGTAGACTGGCTTATGCAGAAAGCATTTCCAGAGGCTGGGGGAGGCTACTCCTCCCCTGCCTTCACACCATTTTCCAAAGGGAGAGGGTGTCACACCCTCTCTCAGAGGAAGTTCTTTGTTCTGCCATCCTGGGCCAGGCCTGGCTGGACCCCAGGAGGGCAGATGCCTGTCTGAGGGGTTGGCAGCAGCAGCAGCTGCAGTGAAACCCCAGGAAGGGCAGTTTGGCAGTACCAGTGTCTGTGCTACAGACCACTGGGATCATGGAATTGTGCCAACAATGCCAGGATGGCATAGAGGGGGCAATTCCATGATCTTAGACATGTTACATGGCCATATTCGGAGTTACCATTGTGAAGCTACATATATGTAGTGACCTATATGTAGTGCACGCGTGTAATGGTGTCCCCGCACTCACAAAGTTCAGGGAATTGGCTCTGAACAATGTGGGGGCACCTTGGCTAGTGCCAGGGTGCCCTCACACTAAGTAACTTTGCACCTAACCGTTACCAGGTAAAGGTTAGACATATAGGTGACTTATAAGTTACTTAAGTGCAGTGTAAAATGGCTGTGAAATAACGTGGACGTTATTTCACTCAGGCTGCAGTGGCAGGCCTGTGTAAGAATTGTCAGAGCTCCCTATGGGTGGCAAAAGAAATGCTGCAGCCCATAGGGATCTCCTGGAACCCCAATACCCTGGGTACCTCAGTACCATATACTAGGGAATTATAAGGGTGTTCCAGTAAGCCAATGTAAATTGGTAAAATGGTCACTAGCCTGTTAGTGACAATTTGGAAAGAAATGAGAGAGCATAACCACTGAGGTTCTGGTTAGCAGAGCCTCAGTGAGACAGTTAGGCACTACACAGGGAACACACACATATAGGCCACAAACTTATGAGCACTGGGGTCCTGACTAGCAGGGTCCCAGTGACACATAACAAACATACTGAAAACATAGGGTTTTCACTATGAGCACTGGGCCCTGGCTAGCAGGATCCCAGTGAGACAGTGAAAACACCCTGGCATACACTCACAAAACAGGCCAAAAGTGGGGGTAACAAGGCTAGAAAGAGGCTACTTTCTCACATAAGTGCATGGGCAGTGCAGGGGCCCCCAGGGCCCCGCAACTCTCCTTCCTGCCAGCCTGTCCATGGCGGTCTCAACCACCATGGACAGGCTGGCAGGAAGGGGAGTCAAAATCCCCTGGGTGGATTCAAACCGCCGGGACAACCATGGCGGAAAAACCGCCGGTCCCGGCGGTGTGACCGCGGCGCTACCTCTGCGGTCAAAATATGGTGAATTGTACTGACAGCCTGTTGGCGGTACGATCGCCACTTCAATCTTGGCGGTCTTAAACCGCCAGGGTTGTAATGAGGGCCTTAATGTTTAAGAAACACAGTGGCACAGCCAAACTACTCTCTCTCAACAGCTTGTAAGACTCAAAAAGTTGCCTTCTAGGAAATGACTAAGAAGAGCATGCAGCATTCCTTGTACCAATGCCACTTTTTTCCTGAAGCCACAATTATTTTCAAGTCAGTAATTAGTTACGACACCAAGTTGGATGTTTATAACTGGTTAATGGCTTGTTACTACAACTGTGGTAAAAAAACATTGATAGATTGCACTCTGAATCACAATTATGAGTGAGAATGAGGGTGAGGCCCCATTCACACATGCTCCCACTTGCAAATCAAAGTGACTTTTGAACACTGCAACATCCTCTTTTGCCCAAAGCCTGTAATTTTGTTATTATTGGGCTGTGTGACTGCAAAAGATTTTCCTATATTAAACCCTCAGAGCCGAACAATACCTGTACATCAAATTAAAATGCCAAGATGTGGTTTTTTTTTTACTTGCGCTGCCTTGAACCCAGACTTGAACTTTTGTTTAACATCCCTAGCACCCAGCCTTGTATTTCATCAGGAGTAGGGCCTGTATTGAAATCTATTGCTCTACAGATTCTTTTCTCTCCACTTTGCTTCTTTCGTTCAAACTGTTTACCAGTATTTTAGGCAAAAGGGTGGGGTGTGAGGTTTTTTTTCTGTTATTTGTAAAAATATATTCAGATGGAGTGGTCCTTCCTGGTGACGTGTGTGACAGTGATGTGTCCTTGATGTGTTTTTTTTTTTTTTGCAGGAGGGATGATCCTGAATGTGTTGCATTAGTACTAATAAGCATGGTATCAACATCGAAATATTGTCTATTAATCACTGTAGTGCTTATAATTCTCCCTTTGCTTCCTTAAGATCTAAGTTAAAGATCTATGCACTAGGTTGTATAGAGCTATATCTAGAGGTTGTAGCCCCCTGATGGGCGCATGAAGGTCTTCTTCCCGCCTCGGGTTCAGAAACCACAAGCGCTCTGGTGAGACACCATACCTTATCCCAGCGCTAGACGTCGACTGGATCTTTGGACTCATTGAGAATTATAGTAGTCAGACTCATTCAACACAGATGAATAACATAAGAACCATAAACAATTCTAAACACCATGAGCAATTTAAACACTAAATCAAACTCCAAATTGAATAAAGTTTCAAAGCTTTATTACAATCTCAAAATCAATGTATATTGTGTGCAAAACTAAGTTTTAAGCATACAAAAAGTCTAAAGAGATTAAGCCTACCAAACATCAATAATATTAGCACTCCAAAAGAATAACATAAATCAGCAAAATCACAATATGTACATTAATTTCATATTTCAAAGCAGATGATGTTGACATCAGTAAATCATCAAAATACTATTTTTAATAATCAGTTTCAGGGTTGGGCCATCCTTATTTGTAACACAAATTTGGACTTGCATTTGTGGGAACGGACTAACACATGTGAGCAAAAGCAAAGAGGAAAAGACAAAACTAATTTGGAAAAATCATCTAACTAGGGTAACTCATTATAAAAAAATATGCTGGTGTAATTATCTAAGCTGAAAAGGAAACAAGAAACTGCATTTAGTTATACCTCTCCTCATGGGACAGGAGACAGGAGAGTTTCATCATAAGAGTGTTCACCTTCTTGCGACATCAGTAGACAGCAACATCAGGACAGTGCAGAACAAGGGCTGCACATTGGACGGGCCAGCAGTTCATAATTAGTTGGGCATATAAATGCTGAACTGCATAAGCAAATAGGGCAATTAGGACTAAAAGGAAACTCATAACATAAAGATTAAATATGGCAGAAGACTTAAGAAGGGACAAGCGGTGACAGCATAAACACCCAAGAAAAACTTTCTGGGTTCGGCAGACAGCAGGAGCCACAAAGCAGGAAATAGACTGACTACTTTCAAAAGTCTCTCACTAATTGGAAATGTCCATGCTCCTTTCGATTGGTCATTCAGGTGGGCTCATCTTGCGTACAAGATTCAGCATCCAATGGTAGCTGCTGACACCATCAAGTTTGCAACTATTCCAGATCCTCTCAGAGAAAATACATTTAATTGCCTCTATGAATTCATACAGTTCTGACAAAATATTAAATTTTCTTGTTGTTTGTTACTTCGGGATCCTTTCTCACCGTACATGGGATGAGCTAAACAATTCTCACAGAAAACTCAATAAGATTTCCTGTCTTGTTGGACAGCTAGAACAAATATTGCCACTTAGTTAACATTGAAACATGTTCTTCGTCTTCAATACAATAGTACATTCAACATCACGTCAGCAACCTAGGGAAAGATTTCAGGTCAGAGGGAACAGAATAAGTAAGTAATTTTCCTTTACTGCTGCCAAAATGAATCTTCAGGAATGTCCAGCTAAGAAAGCCTAAATGCACATTAATACAATTAATAGGCATAAATCCTATTGCTCACGTTACAATCGAAATCCTTTATGCAAAGCAAATTATTTTACCATAAAGATTATTTAAGTTTTTTAACACAATTTTAAAGGTGCATTTATTTTTTGTACACATGTAACTCACGTTAATAAATTCATTTAATTCAATATAAGTAAAATTATTTCACGAACATTTGATATTCATACTTCATTTCAACTGTTTCTCTTAAAGATAATACTTTCAATGTTAGTTCTTATCAATAATCCACTCAAATATAAGTGCACAATATCGTTCATGTTTAAAACGTGATGTCAAATACGAATGGAGGCCACACTGTCCACTATAATTTAAACGTGTACATGTTACATTTCCAGGTTAATTTCCCTGTTAGGCTTTTAAATGAAGGTTTGTAAGTCACCATATGCTAACTTCTATGTCACTAATGTATTAGTAAAATTCAATCTCTATCAAGCCTTTTTGTTCACATTGCCCAATCATGTGATCAGTTGCTTCCAAAACAACCTATACTCAAACAAAAAAAATCAAGGACTATATTATCTTCTTCAGACAAGTTAAGCTTTTCCTTTTTTAGGGAAATGAACCCCCTATGGCCTGTTTCCTAGTGCTTAGATGCCTTTGGTTCCTAAGTACTTTAATAAATGTCACTAGAATGGGCTGGATTGGTCTGAGCTGGAATGTGTTTAACTGGTTTGGGGAAACTTCAGCTCATGTTTTCTTCTCAGATAGTATAATTCTTCTGTATTTGGACTGAAAGGAAATTGCTCAGGCCGTCCCACAGCTCCTAAACAGTCATTTAGCTCTTTCAACTTTTCCCTAAATTTGTGAAATGTTCTTCAACGTTTTTTTTTAATGTATTTTAAAACGTATGTACTAATTTTATGACTTTGTTAGATCTCTTGCTTAACCTTTTCCTAATCAGCAGAAAACAGTAATATCAGCGTAGGTTTGTCGGAGATCAGTCTCTGTGTCTGTAGCTAGAGCTTTGGTAAAAAAGGAATTTTCAAATTGGTGTCAAGATCATTTTTCATAGTACTAGTGTTACTTTTCGAGCATGTAAATTTGCTTCTCATGTGAATTTTATTTATTTTATCAGATTGGGTGAGGAGTCATTGGAATTACATTTGATACATTTTTGCTAGTGGGAAAAGTATATTTTAGTTTTTTTTTAAACAAACCGGAGATGGGTGTTGTATGATTGCAATTTTAGTGCATGTTTACATAGATGAGTACACTCAAATTCCACATACTCAATACCAGTGTTTTTGCAAAGTTTAGAAGTACTGATGTCCTGAACACCGGATGGTGTAACTTTGCAATTGTAGTGTTCAAAATATGGTTGTTGACACGGCTGAGAGAGAAAACTAAGCGGCTGATTTAGATACTGGCAGAAGGGTTACTCTGTCACAAAGGTGACAGCTATACCAGCTGCTGAAATCTAAACCCCATAGGTAAAAATGGGATTTAGATATCAGCAGAAGGGATATTTATCATTGCTGTGACAAATTAACCCATCCCCAATATCTAAATCAGGCCCTACATTTTTAGCTTAGATGATAAAATTGCATACACTTTTTAGAAGTTTGAGACCATCCAAGTTTAATCTTAGGTGTGGCGAATTTGTTTTCTGTGCCGGACAAATGTTGCACTCTTGCATGTTTGCTATAAGGCATGACCACATGTGAGAACAGAGTTTGAAGTGTTTAAATTGGATATCCCCTATGTTCTCACCACGCATCCACTTTTTCATTGGACTAAAGCTGCTCTTCAAAGAAAATGCCCAAGTATGGCTAAAATGCTCTGGGGTTCAGTGTGTTGCTCATCTGAAATGGACCTGGCCAAGCAGTTTGCACTGGACTGTTCCTATTGGAGTAGGACTAGGTCTGATTTGCATGTGGCTGGCCTCTGTCTGGAGTTGAACAGTGTGCAAACAAAGGACTTTTCTGCAACCAAGTAATCACTAATGTCTGAGATTAATTCAAGCATTCTGCAAATTGTTGTTTGTTTGTCTATCTAAGATACCTTATGTGCGCAGACCTGAGTACAATGCTTATTGTGCCGTTGAACTCAAGCTGCACCACACTAATGATTACAAACTAGTCCAAGATTGCCTTTTAGAATTGCCTTTAAGACATTAAGGGCCAGATGTACCAAAGGATTTTACCCATTCTGTGTCTATGGGAAAAAGCTTTCGTACATATGGCCCGAAGCCCCACATTACATTTCTGGGGGTCCTGGAGGCCACCAAAGCAGCGGTCCTGCCTCCACATTATGACCCTGGCAGAGCCGCCATGGTCCGACAGCTGACACTGCCAGGTTGCTGCCTGTGGACAGCCTGGTGGTGCCGGCTGTCTTGATCTGTCTTGCAAGCAGCGCTGCCCTAGGGATTACGAGTCTCCTCTTCGCCAGCTTTTTCATGGCGGTCTCACCGCCATGCAAAGGCTGGCAGAGATGGGGATGCAGTTGACATGGGCAGTGCAGGGGCCCCCATGGGCAGCACCGTCTTGCTTTTCAATGCCCGAATTATGGGCAGTGAAAAGTGCAAAGAGTCGGCATCAATGTTGTGGTGAGTTTCCCCCTGGGCCAGCGGAAAACGTATAATACGGCCAGTGGGCAGAAAACCGTAGTGGCAGTTTTCCGACCAAAAGAGTTTGGCGGGCGGCCTCCGCCGTCCACCAAACTCTTAATAAGGGCCTCAATGTGCTATCTGACACAATCCTGTTCAACATGTACCAGAACAGGAAGGACTGCCAGGAAATTAGGGAGTGACACGCTCACACCTTTTATTTGGCCTCTGTATTTTGGACAAGTGTTTACACCTCACCTGTTTAAATGTTAATTTTTCTTGACTTGACTTACTTTTACCTCACGTTACATTTCAAAGGTAGAGCAGATATTTAAAAAATAGTATGACAAATAACTGAGGATCACGACACCTGTATGTTTAATAAATAAGTTTGAACATTGAAAATTACTATAAAATTCATCTCTATTAAATCAGTGGAGTCAGAGAAACCTTTGCATGTTACAGCAGATGTAAGGAATATGTGGTATAGAGAGAGGCATTGTAAAATGTAGTGTTCGATGGAGGTAAACACTGATTATTGCTAGAGACTTGCATAACAATGTTAGTTTTCACCAGGAGCATTAAGTTCAGCATTAACTGTTGGTGCTGCTATGGAAATGGCATTATCAATTCTGTCATTGATGAGTTAAATTTACATCTGCTGGAAAAATACCACATAATAAAGAAGAGGCAATTATCACCACTGCTCTGGATTTTTAGTGGTGGTAAATATATCACAGATGGTAAATTCATAATCACTGAAAGTAATAGCATTAATGTGGTATTGTTGTTACAGAGAAATATCATCTGAAAATGGTGGCTATCACAAGTAAAAAGCTTTCCACCTTTAAATGGAGCCAAAATTATGATAACTACCGTTTCTTGAAACAAATGTTAAATGAGGGAACCACACACTCAGATACATTTGGTGAAGCAGAATCCTCTTCTGTGCTTCTGAAATCTGCATTCTTTCATGTCTTTGGTTATTCTGTAAACTCTGTAATTGCCACCTGTGATAATTACTACCAGGTGTCTTTACCTTTGGTTATAAATCATACATATTACAACAGATATTGCCATGTAATTGACAACATCTTCTCAGAGCTGTAATTTACCATTGATAGTGCTACTCTGTCATGAGGCCAAGTTTAAATGCTGCAAAAGTATGTTGTCATTAAACAGGGCAAAGAAGAGACACACTAGTGGTCATAGTGTTGTTCTCACCGGATGTCAATTGCCTGGGCAGAATATATCTGTCTTGATTGTACATCCTCGTTAGCAGCAAAGAGATGTGGAGTTTTGAGAGATCAAGCTCTTCCCAAGAACAAACAACTTGCTGAAGTGGTTAAAGTTGCACATTTCTAGCTTGAATGAATGTTCAACAGTCCTGCTTTGAGCTACAGTATCCTTAATGTGTGGTAATGGCAGGCTGTATCTGTCTTGTTCTACAATATGCTTCTTCTGTTTCTTGTGATAGAGATCAACACGAAGGG
Source organism: Pleurodeles waltl (assembly GCF_031143425.1). Lineage (NCBI taxonomy): Eukaryota > Metazoa > Chordata > Amphibia > Caudata > Salamandridae > Pleurodeles > Pleurodeles waltl. The sequence goes on from NC_090436.1 coordinate 827,594,543, forward strand.
CTAAGCACTCTACTTAAAGCACTGATGGGTAAAAGTCCTTTTTACTGGTGGAACATCTTCTGCCATCATCATGTATCTGATCACCTCAAGTCAAATTCTTAAACCCTTTCCAGCATGAGCATTTTACAACCAGGTTTTTGAAAGCTGAATTTATTAAGCCATGGAATACTCCTCTGGTACACTGAGGTGAGAGTCCAACTGTGGTAGTTCTAAAGAACTTGAAAGACTCGGTGTCCAGGGGACACTATTCTAGGTTTGATCTGGCCTAAACTCTCCACTTTTGTAGTCAGTTTCATGCTATGAATTTATCAAATGGACATTCGATCAGGTGTAAGGGAGGCAATTACATTTCAGCAGGTACTTAGCATACTTTTTCTGAACTTCATAAAACATAGCATGCAAAAATCTGGGACATACTTTGTTGCATTTGGAATCATATCCTATATCTCTAAATATAAACTTTCTCTTGTGTTGATGGTTAATGCTATTCTTATTAGTCCACAGGGGTTTGTTTTCTAGGTCTTCACCAATTTCTAACTTTGTGGACTTGTTTTCTTTCTTGGGGTCTGCAGGGTAGTGCTCCCTTTTATTTTGTGTGGAACAGTGATGCACTCCATGACACCCTATGAACGTCTCATTACAGAGTGTGACTTTGAAGAGAACCATCTGTGTGGCTACATGAACCGCTGGAACCCTAATGTTAACTGGTTTGTAGGTGGAGGCAACATCCGAAACTCCCAGTCAGTACTCCCGAGAGATCACACTCTGAACAGCAAGCTGGGTAAGAGTGGCATTACAACTGTAAGAGAACGTTGACAATTGTTTAGCAATTTGATGAATTTGCTCTCGAAATACATTATTTCTTTTAAACTATTTTTATTGACATTTTAAGTTGACCAGAACACATTACTTCCAAATAAGCAAAAAGACAATAATCACATTAACAAAATACATTAGGATTGGTACCAGATCTACCAATACAGTTAACCCCATCTGTTTGCGCAAAGAAGGGCTTCTGATATTCTTTCAATGATGAACATCAATAAGGCTGTGTGTCTACGTTCAGGTGTAGTGTTGAACTTGCGAGTGGGCTAGCGTGTCCTGCAGGTCATGGTAAGACTTCCATGCACCCCACACCTTATTACATTTTTGGGGGCATCCACAGGTTTGGTAAGTCACCCTCTCAGCCATCATATACTGATCCATCCCTCGCCTCCACTCTATAATTGTGGGGGACTCGGTGGAGCCCCAGTTACTCCAGTATTGGAACTTTCATAGATTCACATGCTTGAATCATTCCCCGTCGTCGAGATGGGAGCCTCCGGTACAATTACATAAGTAATGATGAAACATATCAACACAAGGGCCTTAGGCCTCTTTAATTTAATAGTCTATCGCAGTCATTTTAAGAAAAGGACCAAACTTGAGCATCCACCAATCAGACAACACCACCCTCTAGAATCCTCCTGAGAGAAGCTTCAGCACCTCAGATTTTCTACCGCACGTCGTGCTAGGGAGTCTCCTCAGAGCTCTGCTCTTTCTTCACACCTTTGGATTGCCTTGAAGCCATTCTTCTCTACTAAACCTTGTTTTGACTGATTGGGGTTAACACCTACAACATGTCTGACAAGGAGAAGAAGGGTTTATTCAGAAATTGTAAAACTTGTGGTAAGAAAAAACTACATTCTGAAGACCCTCATCAGGATTGCATATACTTGCTGTATCCAGACCACTCAGCCAAGGACTGTAAGGTTTGTCGTACCTTTTCCTCTAAGACTCTTAAGGATAGAGAAGGCAGATTATTAATTTGGCTGCAGAAGCTTAAGTACAGAGATAATCCAGTCTCTGATTCGGATAGTGATGACTCTTCAACATCCAAAAAGTCATCAAAAAGGGCGAGATCAGAAACAAGATCTCCTTCCCAACAACCAAGAAAAGCCAACAAAAAGACTACCACAGGGTCTTACAAGGGCCACAGCCCATCTACTTCACCTCATAAATCTTCCAGGAAAGGGGAGAGAGGTCATGCCAGCAGTTCTGAGAGACATAAGAAATTATCCTTTGTACCACCATCTTTGCCGTTTAAAAGGCCTTCATCTACTTCGGCAGCTAAGAATGTGCCGTTCGACGACGAACTCAGTGTCGACAAGACCGTCGGTGAGTGGTTCCTCACAGTCGACGACTACTTTCACTGTTCCACCATCGACGACGGTTATGACGACGACATCATCGTCGACGAGCGCCCCACCGTCGACGAGAGCAGCGTCGACGACGTCATTGTCGAAGAAGATCTACACTTCATCATCATCAACGACGGTGTCTGCTTTACCATCGTCGACGGTAGACTCCTCAGTAAGGCTGTCTACGATCAAGATCTCCATGCGTTCCACCAACGACGAAGACTATATCCGCGCCGTCGACAACACCGTCGACGAGGGAAAAACAATCTAAAAAACAAGAAAGACTTACTCCAAAGCACACCTCACCTAGTAAGGTGACACCCCTCATACCGGTTCACTTGTTAGAGGGGGATGAAGAGTCTGATGATGAGGGTCCATTTGGACCAGCCCATAGCCACTCTCAATTAAACATCAAATATCAGGACGAAGACGAATTTGAGGAAACTTATGACCCTCAGTACTATGGAGGAGATCAGCAATATCAGGAAGGAGCATACATTCCAACCTCTTTGCTCTCTGACCTCCGGGCGATGTTGGCTGATTATAGCAGACGTTTTCCTCCTCAAGGGGAGCAACCTTCGCCGTCGCCAGTCTCTGGGGTTACTACTCCACGTCAGAGACTGACCTCATTACCACTGACAAATGTTGCCACGCCAGATGTGACCTTACCTCAGGACACTGATATGTCGGAAGGGGATCAGGAAGAAGGAGAGCTCCTTGACACTCATTCCGAGTGGGATGAATACATTATTCCTGCTCCTCCTCCTTCACAGTCAAAGGTAGAATCCCCGCCAGACGACATCAGGGGATTTCATAGTCTCCTGGAGAGAGCAGCTAAACGTTTCGCCTTGCCAATGCCGTCCAAGCAAACAGATTGCTTCCTACATTATTTTAAAGAGCCGTTCCAGAAATCTGTGTGCTCTTTTCCAATGGTCAGCTACTTATGGGAAGAAGGGCTAAAAGTGATGCATAACCCTGCTACTGTCACAGCAGTACTACCACGGCTAGATAAAAAATACAAGGCACCAGACGATGCCCCAGCATGTCTAATTGGTCATCCTCATCCGGACTCGGTGGTGGCCCAGGTGGCATAGAGAAAGTCCAAGAATCAGTCTGCTCCTATTTCTGAACCTACAGACAGAGAGGGTAGACGGCTGGACAATATTGGAAAGAGGTTCTCCTCGATGGCTAGCTTAGTTATAAGAGCTGCTAACTCGATAGCGGTGTTAGCTAGGTATGACAGACCGCTATGGGCAGACATCACCCCGCATATTGTCCAGTTGCCAAAGTATGGATGATCAGAGGCAAGGAAGACATTACAGGAAGGTCAGCGCACCTCAGCTGAGCTCATAGACTGTGCAATGGACATAGCCACAACTGCATTTCGCCAGCTCGCAGGTGGGGCTGTACTTAGGAGGCAAGGCTGGCTAAAGGCTACATCATTCTGGCCTGAGGTACAGAATAAGATTTTAGACCTACCTTTTGATGGCCAAGCATTATTTGGTAAACATGTTGATGAGTCCTTACAATCTATCAAATCCGACACGGATACTGCAAGATCGCTAGGAGCTCTCCAGATTCGGAAGCCATCCTTTCGGGCTAGAGGAAGTGGACTGGCGTCATATAGAGGAGGCTATCAGCAATATAGATATTCAACCTATCCTTCTTCCTCCCAGCAGTTTCGTCAATACTACCCACAAAGGCAACCACCACAAGCAGCTTATGGTAGATCTGGCAATAGGGGACGCTGAACTCGCCCTGCTAAAGACTCGGCTCGTAGAGCCTGATACATCCAAGGCGCCAGCTACATCCAAACCTCCTCCACTGGTTCTAGGCGGAAAGATATCCCTGTTTCTGTAGTAATGGCAAGTCATCACCTCAGACAAGTGGGTCCTCCAATTAGTGAAACAGGGCCACACTCTGGAGTTTATCCAAATACCTCCCTCCAATCCTCCTCACAGGCTTCCATCAAGGTATCCAGAACAAGTCAAGAGGGAGATCGGCAAGATGCTCCTCAAAGGAGCTATAGAGAAAGTACCTCTGTCATAGCGAGGAAGGGGTTTTTATTCCAGGTTCTTCCCCATTCGCAAGAAGTGGAAAGATTGGAGGCCGATCGTCAACCTAAGGGAATTAAACATCTACTTAAAAAAGCAGTTGTTCCGCATGATAAGCCTACAGGATGTCCTTCTGCGACTGAACCAGGGAGATTTCATGTCTACACTAGACCTAAAAGACGCATATTTCCACATTCTCATCCACCCTGCCCACAGACAGTACCTGAGATTCATGGTAGTCGGAAGCCATTTTCAATTTCGTGTCCTTCATTTTGGCCTAAAGTCAGCTCCCAGGATATTTACCAAATGTCTAGCACCAATCGCAGCTTTCCTCCGGAGGAGAAAACACCAGATATTTCCATACCTCGATGATTGGCTGATAAAAGCAAACACCTACGCAGGAGCGCGCAGATCAAAAAAAAGGTGCGTTTCCCTACTCAACAGTCTAGGCCTCACCATCAACTGGGAGAAGTCCAAACCTCTACCATCACGCAGTATCACCTTTTTAGGGGCAAACCTGGACACTAAATCCACCATGGCGTGCCCCACAGTAGAGAGACAACAGAAGTTACTGACGCTAGCAAAGTCAAAACAGGGAAAAAACTCTGTTTCAGTTCTCCTTTTCAAATCCCTGTTGGGCATGATGTCATCATGCATACCTCTGGTTCCCTTCTGCAGACTGAAAATGCGACCGCTACAGGAGCAACTCAATCTTGAATGGCTCCAGGTTTCGGGAAGCTTCAAAGATCGGATAAACATAACCTCAGCAATGGTCAAAGCTCTTACATGGTGGTCTCAAAAGCATCATCTGTCTGTGGGCCTTTCCTTCCTACATCGTCCAGCTCCGTGGACTATCATGACCGACGCCTCTCTGGAGGGCTGGGGAGCTGTTTTGCAAGATCTTCAAATAAGTGGCAAGTGGCCATTAGAGTTGAGGGTGATGCACATCAACCTGCTAGAGCTCAGAGCAGTCTATCTCGCTTTGCAGGCTTTTCTTCCGAAGATAGCGGGGTCAGACGTAGTTATAAGAACAGACAACACCACTACGATGCATTTACCTCAACAAACAAGGAGGCACTAGGTCTCTCACCCTTTCCAGGGAAGCCCAAAAGATTTGGAATTGGGCCTCGCAGCAAGGCATCAGACTCACAGCGGTGCATCTGCCGGGGATAGAGAACAAAATAGCGGACTCACTCAGCAGACAAAGATAGAGCTGCCACGAATGGGAGCTAGACCAGTCCGCAGTGGATTACATCTTTTACCAGTGGGGAACGCCCAAAAACGACCTGCTCGCCAGCAAATGGAACGCCAAATGCCGGTACTTCTCAAGCTGGCATCTCCAAAAGGGATCTTGAGGGGATGCGTTTTCCATAGCTTGGTCAGGCATCTTTGCTTACACCTTTCCTCCAATTCGACTTATCCCAAGAGTCCTCACGAAAATGAAAACAGAGCCGTTCACCCTAATATTGATTTCTCCGTACTGGCCTCGCCAACACTGGTTCACAGAGCTTCTTCTTCTATCAATGAAACCTCACATTCCGCTCAAACCGTCTCTACACTTGCTAACAATGAACAAAGGGCAAATATCGCATCCAGATCCTCAGTCGATGCGATTGTCAGCATGGCTCCTGAACACAGAGAGTTTGCACATCTGAATATCCCACAGGAATGTAGGGACATTTTGTCCAGAGCTAGAGCAGATAGCACTAATAAGGCTTATTCTTGCAAGTGGCGAAGGTTTTGTTTCTGGTGCCACCAGCGACAAATTGATCCACTGTCCTCACCACCGGAACAATTATTGCTTACTTATTACATTTAGCGCAATCAGGCCTGGCACATTCATCCATAAAGATGCATATGGCAGCAATAGCTTGATATAGACGTTCAGACTCTTCACCTTCACTGTATTCGTCTAGACTAATCAAACGGTTTTTAAAAGGACTTTTCAGGGTTTTTCCTCCATTCAGACCTCCCCCCCCCTCGTGGAACCTGAATATTGTTCTAGCACAGTTAATGAAGCATCCATTCGAACCAATCCATCGTGCTTCGATCAAATACCTTTCTTGGAAAGTTGCTTTACTGGAGGCTTTCACATCAGCCAGACGGGTCAGTGAGATTCAGGCCCTCTCCATACAGGAGCCGTTTTTGCAGATCACACAAGACAAACGACTACTTCGCACAAACCCGCATTTCATGCCGAAGGTCCCTTCGGATTTTCACATGAACGAGCCCTTAGTAAAACTTTTTTTCCACATCCATCTACTCCTGCGGAAAGAGCGTTACACTCCTTAGACATTAAGAGATGTGTCAAATTCTACCTGGATAGCACTAAGTCCTTCCGCCGCTCCAATCAATTGTTCGTAGCTTACAGTGCACCCACGCGAGGTCAACCACTCTCCAAACAGAGTATAGCCAGATGGATATCCTCAGCCATTTGTTTCTGCCATCAAGCAGCGGGCAAACCACTGCATTCATCAGTCCGTGCTCACTCTACAAGGGCAGTTTCTTCCGCAGCAGCACTGTTTGCGAGGGTTCCTCTGCAAGACATCTGTAGTGCAGCGAGATGGAAAATCTGCCATACATTTACACAACATTACTGCCTGGAAGCAATCGCAAGGAGAGGTAGCAGTGGGTCAAGCAGTCCTCAGGAACCTCTTCAGGGGCAGGTGAGCCATCTCTTTCATCCCTCTATCCTAGATAAGGTATGCACATTGTTTATATCCTGTTACTTTTAAATACGGATGCTATGCATTTAAAAAAAAAAAAAAAAAAGGAAAAGAAGAATAAAGGGACAGAAGTAAAGATGGGGATATGTTTTTTAGAGTATTGCTTTATATATAGATCTATATATATATGTATGTATTATATATGCAGATGTTTTGTGACGTACACAGCTGCAATATTCCAATGTGCATAAGAACTGCTCATTACTCTGATTCAAGCATGTGAATCTATGAAAGTTCCAATACTGGAGTAAGAAAATTAGTTACGTACGTGTAACTGTAGTTCTCCAGTATTTTAATCTTTCATAGATTCACATGCGACCCACCCGCCTCCCCGGAGAAGCTCACTTTCACTTCTCTCTCTCTATCTCTCTCTTCCTGTTCCTATCCTTGATGCACTTCTGCTTGGAAAATCTGAGGTGCTGGAGCTTCTCTCAGGAGGCTTCTAGAGGGTGGTGTCGTCTGATTGGTGGATGCTCAAGTTTGGTCCTTTTCTTAAAATGACTGTGATAGACTATTAAATGAAAGAGGCCTAAGGCCCTTGTGTTGATATGTTTCATCATTACTTGTGTAATTGTACCGGAGGCTCCCATCTCGACGACGGGGAATGATTCAAGCATGTGAATCTATGAAAGATTCCAATACTGGAGAACTACAGTTACAGGTAAGTAACTAATTTTCTACTTGGCAATGCCTCTCTCTGGTACTGCTAGTCTCAGGTCTCTAAAGAGGAATTTGGCGTGTGGCAGATCTACATCTGTGTGGATGCCAAGTAGTGTGTAGCGGAGTTCGGCTGGTATCTGTGCTTCGAGCACCTGCCCCAATTCGCTTATAATATTTGACCAATATTTCTGTTTACTCGGACATGTCCACAGAATATGAGGACCCACAGCAGAGGCAGGTCGGAGCTGGGGTCCTTCCCATTGTGTGCAGTCTCACCCTATCTTAATAAATCCTGTGCTGGATTTTAAACTGAATGAGTCTTAGTCGGATTTGTATGGCCACTGTGCGGGGGTGCATTAGGGCAGTCTCCCAGTCAGTATCATCTATTGGCCCAAGGTCTCCCTGAGCCATCTGAGTGTCTGGCATATTATTGATTAAGGTTTTGTATATCCAGGAGATCACTATCTCTTCCAGTTGACCCAGGAGGAGACGGCCCTCTAACGGGGCGTAATCTGGGAGGTCCAATACATCTACGTTTTCAGCTCGCCAAACATGTGCTAATTGAATATAATGATAGTATTGAGATCAGGAAAGAAGGTATTTCTCTTTTAGGTCAGAGAACGTCTTCAGTGCACCCTCCTTTATAAGGTGGCCCAATTTAGAAATACAGATGGTGGCCCATCGCCGAAAGTCCTGCAGGCTCCCTAGTTCCCACAAATAGGAGCCCTCCCATAACGGAGCTTTCCCTAGTGAGTGTTGCGTGCCACCCTATCTTGCATCCAGCCTTATGCCAAGCCTCTATTGTAAGTTGTGTGGGTAACAGAAGGGCTTGCGTACCCTTTCCCCCGTATAAGTAGTGTAAGTGAGATTTGTGTGAATTGACTTCTCTCAAGCAGATATGTAGGGTGGTCCCCTGGTGAGGGTCCCCAGTCATTTATTGCTGTCAAGTGTGCTGCCCAGTAGTATGCCCTGAGGTCCGATCGAGCTATCCCACCATTGTATGAGTTTCGCTTGAGTGTCTGCAGTGAGATCCTGGGGTGTTTCCCGCCCCAAAGGCATGTACAAACCACTTCATCTACTTTGGCTAAGGTGTCATCCAACAGTTTCACATAGGTGTTTTGGAAGGCATCCAGTAATTTGGGTTGAGAGATTATTTCAAACAGGGCTGTCCTCCTAAGCACTGTTAAGGGGAGTTTCCCCCAGTGCTCCATGTCCTTGTGGAGCTCTGCGATAACTGCTCTTAGATTTTGCGCTCTTCTTTTGGTGCAGTCTGTCGTGATGTAGATCCCCAATTATTGACCCAGACAACTGCCGTTGGGTTGGTCTACAGTAGCTTAACCCACTCCCAGAATCTTGGGCCAAACCTAAACTTCTCCAATACCAGTGTCATAAACAGCTAGTGGACTGTATCAAATGCTTTCTGGATGTCGAGTCTTAACAGAAAGTGTGGATCCTCACGATCCTTAATAGCGTCAATCCAAGAGTGGATACGACACAGATTGAATCCCGTGGACCTCTTGGGCATAAAGCCTGTTTGGTCCGAGTGGATCAATGAGTGTATGACTGTAGCAAGCCGTGTGGGCAGTATCTTAACAATGATTTTCACTTCTATATTCAGGAGTGAAATAGGTCGGTAGGAATTGGACTCGTCTGGAGGTTTCCCCTCCTTGGGAATCACCACTGTTGTGGCCCTCCGCAAGTCTTGTGGGAGCTCGTCCACCTCTTAGGCTTCACAAAATAACTGCAGGAGATAGGGGGTGAGAATGTCGGAGTTTCCCTTGAAGAGATCTATCGGGAGGCCGTTGGGCCGGGGGTCTTCCTTGAGGACATCACAGCAATAGCTGTTTTGATTTCTTCGGGTTCTATATCCTCTGTGGTCAGGCACCGCAGGGGGATCTGCACCTGGTAGTTCCCAATGCGGGAAGGGCTCACATTTGTGTGCTTGAGGTAAAGGTGCTGATAGTATTGTACGAATGCATTAGCAATCTCTGATTCAGTGCTATGTACAGTCCCATTGTCCCCCACTATGGAATGTACCCATCTTGCTTCTCTCTCTCTGCACCCTAGCCAGGCACAGCATTTGCCTGCCCTATCCCCTGCTTCATATATGCGGTGTTGTAGGGCTAGATCTAGGTTTCTCGCCTCATGCTGCGCAAGTGCCTTGTATTTCTTTTGCAAGATCAACAGTTTGTGCTGAGTGTGGGGATCGGTCACAGCACAGGGGTCTCACCCTAATTCCAGCAATCGGCTCTCTGTTGAGTCTAGGTCCTCCCGTTCCCTTCTATGTTTCTGGGCAATAATGTTTTGAGCTCAATCCCGGAGGACCGGTTTATAGGCTTCCCAAAGTTTGATCACTGACATCATGGAGCCCTTGTTTTCCTTGAAGTACAGTTCGGTCTCTACTCTCAATTCCTGTGCTATTTCTGCATCCTTTTGGTCCCCTGCATTCAGCCCACAGCAGTTCCTGCTTTTCGAGACCTGGGTCCCAATTGTGAGCCAAAGGGGAGAATGATCCAACAGCCCTCTTGCTAGATATTATGCCTCTCCCACCACCGCCATCTCTCCTGCCAGTGCCAGAATATAGTCTAATCTGGGAAAAACTCTATGGGCCCCCAAAAAGTAGGAAAAGCGCTTGGCCCCTGGATGCTGACGAGGCCAGAGGTTGGTCAGGCCCAGAGAGGATACCATATCAGCCAGAGGAGTTCCCCATGAAGGAGATGTTGCATGTTGCGACCTATCCATACTAGGACAAATGAAGTTGTTAATGTCCCTCCTATTAGATGAAGTGCTGAGCTTGACTCAAATAGGACTTCAGCAAGTTTTGCATATGTTGTTTGTTGGAATCTGGGTGGGGCATAGACGCTCACCAGCATCATCTCGTGTACCCCAGTATCCCTGTGCTGCCACAAATGTGCCTGTGGGGTCTCTCCAGATTTTAGTGGTTCAGAATGGTGGGGACTTCTTAAATAGGATTGCTACCCCTCTAGACCCTCTGGTGAATCCTGCGTGTGTAGTGACGGTGAGTAGACCTCTACCTAGGAAATGACAATGGGGCCCCATGAGGTGAGTCTCCTGAAGAAGAACTACGTCAGGTCTACACTTTTTAATATATGTAATTACTAGCCTCCTCTTAATTTTGCTGACCAGGCCATTAACATTCCAGGACAACAAAGTGTACCTATCGTTTTCCCCCATTTGAACTATGCTTCAATCTTGCTAAGGGCCGGACAAGCCCTACCTTCATATTGGGAAACTGTGGCAGTCTGGTGCTAAAGTGTTGTGTTTGTCTGCTAAGTGTTGTCTCCATTTCAAACAAGCCAGTGAGGTGCGTGTTCTGCTAGGTGTGGTGGTGATGCTGGTAGTGGATGAGGATGTAGTGCACGCAGGTGTGAGTGTAGACGGAAATGGGAGGGAGGTGGAGGAGGGGAGACAGTGGAAATTGTGGATGTTTGTATGTCTGCATCTGGATGGTATTTGTGTGAGTGCCTGTGGGATGATGTGTGGTACTTGTGTTTGCCTGTGCCACTCTTGTGTGTTGTCTTGTGTGTATGCTCATCTGCCTGTGTGCTTGGGATAGGTTGGGGTTGAGGGGAATGGGATTGGGAAAAGAAAGTTGGACGGGGAGGGTGGAAACAGGGACAATGGCTGCTATCAGAGAGGAGGCCAGAGCCTGGATTGATCTCTGTTGGGCCGCCAAGCCAGTGTGAATGCCCTCCAGGAATGCATTAGTCTGTTGCATTTGGGCTGCCAGCCGCTGGATGGCATTCACAATGGTTGACTGCGCAAAAGAGATGGATCTCAGGAGGTCAATAGCCTCCTCACTCAGGGCAGCAGGGCTCAATGGGGCAGGGCCTGAAGTGCCTGGGGCGAATGAGATGCCCACCCTCCTGGGTGAGCGGGCACGGGCAACTCGCTGAGGGGCTGTTGGGAGGGCAGTGCTGGTATAGGGGTGGCAGATGTACCTGTAGCTGGGGTGGCCACAGAGGTGTCCGCCACCACCAGGGAGCTTCCATCGGAGGAGGAATCTGTGTCCGAACAGTCCCCTCCTGTCTCTGCCGTGGTGCTAACCTCACCCTCTGTCCCACTGGTGCCCTCAGCGTCGGTGGACTCTATCTCCTGGGTCCTGTGGGATGCTGCTCCCTCCGTCGCCGGTGCCTATGCTCCTCTGCCAGATAATGCTAATACACATAAGGGCAGGGTGACAAAACAAAAAGGAGGGGGAAGAGACAAAAGATACACTTGGTCAATGGCTGCACCAACACCACCATTGGCGTGCACACCACCGTCACACACAGGGAACAGCCCTACGCACTATGCATTGCACTACCAGTTATAATGCTAGCTACCAAGGCTTGGGGAGGGGCACATACCGCCAAATGCAGCACACCTGGGACCCACACAGCCCTGCCCAGTTGTGGATGCCTACGAGCTAGGTAGCAGGATTATCACTTCAGAACCCTGCCCTGCATTACTCTGCAATGTCAGGCCTGGCGGCAACCACTGACAAAACATCCCTCATCCGGATACCACCCTACCATACGTAAGTTGTAAGAATGGGCACTGTACTCACCCCCTTGCGGCTGCTGTGATGCCCACAAGCGCCCATCCAGCTCCGGATAGGCCACCGGTATGTGGGCCATCATGGGGTTCCGGGTTCGACGGGTACACCTTCCTCGTTGGGAGGCCATCCCCAGCTGGGCCTCTGCCGTCTTCCGTGCCAGCGTCTCAGGGGCTCCCACCGTTTCCAACAGTGGGTGCTCCGCCTGCCTTAGGACCCAGGGTCCGCACATCCTTGGAGATGGCACGCCATATACCCTTCTTTTGTTGGGCGCTGACCTCCAGAGAAATACACACAGGAAATGGTATCAGTCAGACTGTCCTGCCTGTTACACTTATGACCCACCATACCCCTTCACATCGCCATTTACACACACATGGCCCAGCACACAAGCTGTACGCCGCCCAGGGGACATCCACCCACCCCCCTACACGAGGCCTTCATACACACCACTCCATGCATTCATGCCACATGCATCGTGCTCACAGTGTACTCACCTGTTGGTCTGGAGGCCCATACAGCAGTCCGTACTGGGGTAGGACCCCATCCACCAGTCGCTCCAACTCTACTGAGGTGAAGGCCTCGTGTAGGGGTGTGGGCCCTTTCCCCAGTCACACGAGTTATGGTAGGTTCCAGACACAGGTCACAGCAGCACATGCAGTGTAGGTCCTCTCCTATGGAAGGTCAGGTAGCAAGTGAGTGATCAGATACAAAATGGCGGTCACGTCTATGGTGGTGCATACCGTCACCGCCGGCGTACATCTCCATTGGCCACTGTACCCAATAGGGCCCAATGTTAACCAATGAGGAGTTCCCGACCGCCTCCCGCAACGGCGCACAACGCCAGCGAAATTACCTCACTTCCACCTGTCCCTCCACACAGGACAGGCGGATGCCATTTCAGGGGGGGGCAGGCCCTCGATAATAATTGCGTCACAGTTAAAAATTGGACATACAAGACAAATACCACTTACCCATTACAAATTAACATCATCCATTGTACTGTTGTGGCTCTGATGTTCAGTTTGTGACCAGCTCCTCACTCTTTTGTCCCTTAGACTGCAACCGCTGTGGATGAATAGGAGATGGAGACATACCTCCGTGTTCAGACCCCTGGTGGACTTGGCAACAATGGAGGACAGGCACATTATCCTCACCTATAGACTGGACAGGCCACAATCACAGAGCTGTGTGCCCAACTGGAGCCTGACCTGATATCTGCTATCCGTCACCCCACTGGGATCTCCCCTCTTGTGCAAGTCCTATCTGTGCTCCATTTTTTGGCAACTGGTTCTTTCCAAGTGACAGTGGGCTTGGCAGCAGGAATGTCACAGCCAATGTTCTCAAGAGTGCTAACAAGAGTGTTGTCTGCCCTGATTAAACACATGTGCAGCTACATTGTATTCCCCCAGGTGGAGGATTTGGCCACAGTAAGGGCTCACTTCTATGCAATGGGACATATCCCCAACATAACTGGGGCAATTGATGGAACACATATTGCATTTGTCCCCCCCAGCAAAATGAACAGGTGTACAGAAATCGGAAGAGTTTCTACTCCATGAATGTACAGATGATGTGCTTGGCAGACCAGTACATCTCCCATGTCAATGCTAAGTATACTGGGTCAGTGCATGATGCCTTTATCCTGAGGAATAGCAGCATCCGAAATGTGATGGCCTAACTACAGAGGCACCGTGTGTGGCTAATAGGTGAGCCCTGGTTCCCACCCACTAGATGTTGGTGTATGGGTATGGTGTGGGCCATATAGGATAGTGTGTGGCTAAATGTTGTCCATCGATATTTTCTGGTGACTCATGTTACCCCAACCTATCATGGCTACTGACCCCTGTGAGGAATGCCAGGACAAGGGCAGAAGAACATTACAATGAGGCACATGGGTGAACAAGAAGGATAATCGAACGGACCTTTGGCTTCTTGAAGGCCAGGTTGAGGTGCCTCCATCTAACTGGGTGATCCCTGTGCTACTCACCCAAGAAGGCCTGCCAGATAATCATGGCATGCTACATGTTGCACATCCTTGCCTTGAGGCGCTATGTGCCTTTTCTGCAGGAGGAGGAGACTGGAGATGATCATGTGGCAGCAGTGGACCCTGTGAACAGTGAATATGAGGAGGCAGAGGATGAGGATGAGGACAACAGAACAGCAGTGATTCAACAGTACTTCCAATGACACACAGGTAAGACAGTGTTACTTCACATTTCATTGTCATTATTTAGATTATCTTTGGCACTGGCATGCTGTTATTTCCCACTTCTAAGCCCACTCACTGTACCGTTTGGCATCTCATTTTACAGATGTTGGTGCTCCCCTATCACTCCTGGTGTGATCACTGCAGCCAACTACAGGTCCTATTTGAACATTACTGTACATTTGAATTGCAATGTTTGAACCTGGTTAAACAAATACATACTAAAATAAGTTTGACATACTCCATACTTGTATTTTTTCAAAGGGTGTTTATTTAAGTGCTAAGAAGTAAAGGGGCAAGTGCATTGGGATGGGGTGATGATGGAGGGAAGTCCAGGGTATAGTTCCAGTCTATTTGTAGCACAGGTGCATTGTCCATGGGGACATAGGAAGGGGAGCAATAGTTCAAGGTGGACAGGGTGGCTTTGTGGGACACAAGAGTAACAATCAGGAGAGTCTCATTTCCTGGAGGGGGTCTTGGCAATAGTCTCTGGCTCATGCCTGGATCTCAGTGAACGCTTGCGGGTGGTTCTCCTTCTGCAGGGGGAGGGGTGCTGGTGGCCTGTTGGTCCTATGGCGGTGCCTCCTGTCCACTAGCGTCAGCAGAGGTGGAAGGCAGTTCAGATGTCTGGATAGTGGCAGGGGCCCGCTGTTGTGAGACTGCCTCCCTCATATTGTTGGCCATGTCTGCCAGCACCCCTGCTGTGGAGACCAGGGTGGTGTTGATGGCCTGCAAGTCCTCCCTGATCCCCTGGTACTGTTCCTCCTGCAGCTGCCTGTTCTACTGCACGTTGTCCAGGATCTGGCCCAGTCTATCGTGGGAATGTTGGTATGCTCCCAGGATCTCTGCAAGTGCCTCCTGGAGAGTCGGTTCCCTGGGCCTGTCCTCCCCCTGGCGTACAGCAATTCACCCAGTTTCCCTGTTGTCCTGTGCCTCTGTGCCCTGAACCGTGTGCCCACTGACCCCAGGTCCCTGATTGTCTTGGGAATGAGTTGTGCCCTGGGATTCCTGAAGTGGTGGACACACTGCTAATTGACGTGTCCTGGGGACAGAGGCATGGGTACGCTGGGTGGGTGCTGTTGTGGTGTTTCCAGATGGGGGAGGCTTTGTGGTTGTCTGGGACTGTGCCTGGGTAACCGACTGTCCAGAGGTCCCTGATGGGCCAGGTTGGTCATCCAGATCCAGGTGACCAGAGTTGCTGTCATCACTGTGGGCCTCTTCAGTTGTGGGACTGGATATTGCTGGCACCTCTTCGCCACTGACATTGGCTGGGATACCTGTGGGGATGTAAATACAGTGTTATTGTTTCTTTGTGTGACATATTGTGCATTGGTGTGTTGCCCTCTTTGTTTATATTTGCCCTGGCAGCTTTCACTTCTGTAAGTTGGTGTATGGTGGGATGATTAGTTCTCTCTAGTGTGCATGCTTTAGTGATGGGTGTCCATACAGGGCTGTGAGTGGTGTCCATGCATTGTTATGGCATGCAGGGCTTGGCATTGGGATGAGTGAGATGTGATGGTGGGGGGTATGGGAGGTGATGGAGTGATGGGAGTGAGGGCGAGGGTGGGAGTATGTGATGGCATGCAGATAGTGGGGTTATAGTAATAAAGAGTTTACTTACCAGAGTCCAGTCGTCCTGCTACTCAGGCCAGGCCCTCAGGATGCATGATTCCCAAGGCTTGCTCCTCCCTTGTTGTTAGTTGTGGGGGAGGAGGTTGATGTCCACCGCCAGTCCTCTGTACAGCAAGTTGGTGTCTTGCTGCAATGGAACGCACCTTCCCCTGTAGGTCGTTCCACCTCTTCCTGATGTCATCCCTTGTTCTTGGGTGCTGTCCCACGGCATTGACCCTGTCCACGATCCTCTGCCATAGCTCCATCTTCCTAGCAATGGATATCTGCTGCACCTGTGCTCCAAATAGCTTAGGCTCTACCCAGATGATTTCCTCCACCATGACCCTTAGCTCCTCCTCTGAGAATCTGGGGTGTCTTTGTGGTGCCATGGGTGTTGTGTGAGTGGTTTAGGTGTGGGTGTTTAGAGTGATGTGTTGGGGTGTGTGATGTGGGATGCGTTGGTGGTGTATAGGTGGAGGTGGTGTGTGGCTCTGGTTTTGTCTGTAGTCGTGGTGTCTGTCTCGTGCCAATGGTTTGTATTCGTAAAGAGTTTTGGGTACTGTGGGTGTATGGGTGTGGTGTGTGTATGGATGTCAGGTGTGTGTTATTTAAATTGTCCAATGTAGTGTTGTTTTGTTTGTGTGTATGTATTTTGAGCACAGCAGTATGTACCGCCAATGGTTTACCGCCATTGAATGTCCACTGTGGTGGTTTGTGGGTCATAATGTGGTGGGCGTAGTTTTGTTGGCATAACGGTGTGGGTTTTGATACCGCCAGTTTATCACTGACCTTTGGTGTGGCGGACTTGTGTCTGTGGCTGAATAGTGACGGATTGGTGTGTGTGTGTCACAATATGGTGAACGGATATCCGTGGCGGTATGTTTGCGGCAGTCACCATTGCTGTGAGATTTACCGCCAATGTCATAATGAGGGCCATAATATCTATTCTTTTTATCCCCTATTGCTGTGCCTCCCTTTCGAATTTCAGTGATCCATC
Source organism: Pleurodeles waltl (assembly GCF_031143425.1). Taxonomy (NCBI): domain Eukaryota; kingdom Metazoa; phylum Chordata; class Amphibia; order Caudata; family Salamandridae; genus Pleurodeles; species Pleurodeles waltl. Next base: position 827,611,538 of record NC_090436.1, read on the forward strand.
ACCTCAATACTGTCAATCATAACAGAATTTTCCCTATCAAGGGGATAGTATCAGGTAGCTCATTAGCGCATGGGGTACTAGAACAATATCTAGACTGTGCTAAAAAATATGTCAATGACTACCCTCATATCATTTATTCAGTATGTCTCACTATGACTAATATAACAGAAAAATTAGCATACCACGTTAAGTAAAGTCAACATGTTTCAGTGTTTTTGGACATTCTACATTTTCATTAAAAGAAAAAGTCGCTTTTCGACTAGATTACTAGATACTTATAAACTAGTCAGTGTTCTGTGGTGACTGCTTGGGTAACAGTGTCACTTACCTGTAGTGACTTCCAGAACCCTAGAATTTTCACGGGACAAAACATAAACAAACATATATATGGACCCATTAAAGAGTATAATTTAACAACAAATTAAAGTCTGCTTGCCCCAGATGATAGCAATGTCATACCTATAAAAAAAACATTGGCATAGCCAGTACTTCTTGGTTTCTAAAGGCCAAGGTATTGTATTTGCCAGTGCTTGCTGACACTGGCCTGTGGGCTGTCAAGGCACATGCACATGCATGGCGCGAAATGCGTCAGCATAGGTAGGTGAGAAACATAAATATAAAACAAAGGAATTGCTAGAGACATCAACCGATCTTGTAGTTTGACTGCCCTAATGTAGCTAGAATGTTTGCATTTCCATGTGGACAAATAGCCCTGGCTGGCTTGCTAACTTCGAAAGTAAAGTCTGTGATTCCTGCAAGAGGCATTTATTACCTCACTGCATGAAAGAGCAATTTTGGAAATCCCAGGTGATCTTCCACTGGATGTAAGCAGGCTGAGATCTGCCGTGCAGTAACATGCCAACTGGCACCAGCACGTGAGAACCATTTGTGAAAGACCTACTTGCAAGGAAAGAGGTGAAGAAGGAAAGAGAACCTCAAAAAGCAACAGCATCAAAGCCCTAACTGGGAAAGCAATTGGAGACAGCAAAACAGTGGACTTCACCCCAGACGTTATGCAACAGTTCCTCAAGGATGTGAAAATGTAGGTGAGTACGATTAGGGCAGATATAAATCATGCTTCCAGGAAATCATAAATGACATAAAAACAAATGAATCATGATTAGACAATCTGGAAAAGATGATGGATAAAAAGTCCAAAGGACAACATCAAATATATAAATTATAGTTAATTAAACAAAACCTGCAGAAACAGAATTTGGAATTGCAGCTAAAACAAGAGATCTTAGAAGGCACACCCTGACGCAACATTTGATAGAATAAACATATATAAAAAGTACAACAGCATTTAAAACAGAGGTCTGCCAAATGAGTGGAGGGTCAAGATATTAAGGGCTACATCAGGGAGCTCCTAAGAATTAGACCAGTTAGACCAAACACAAAGAGTTGGCATAGATACATTTCTTTGAAGGGAAAGAGGAACAGAAAAGGAAAGCTCAAGAGAAACTGAAATTCTGTTTTAGGTATATAGGCCCTCATTACAACCTTGGCAGGCGGCAGAGGCCGCCTGCCAAGGTTGGACTGCCGAGCGCCCGCCTATGCGGCCGCAATCCCACCGGTCGCATTACAACATCCCCGCTGGGCCGGCGGGGATGTCGACTGTAACATTGGAGCCAGCTCCTAATGGAGCCGGTGGTGTTGCAGCTGTGCAATGGGTGCAGCTGCACCCGCCGCGCTTTTCACTGTCTGCTGTGCAGACAGTGAAAAGCATGGTGGGCTGTGCCTGGGGGCCCCTGCACTGCCCATGCCAAGTGCATGGGCAGTGCAGGGGCCCCTAGGGGCCCGCAACTCCCCTTCCCGCCAGCATTTCCATGGTGGTCTCTACCGCCATGGACAGGCTGGAGGGAAGGGGAGTCATAATCCCCAGGGCAGCGCTGCAAGAAGCGCTGCCCTGGCAGATTATAACCGCCGAGACAACGATGGCGGGAAACCGCCGGTCCCGGTGGTGCGACTGCGGCGCTACCGCCGCAGTCATAATACGGCAAATTATACCTCCAGCCTGTTGGCGGTACAATCGCCAAAACGACCCTGGCTGTCTTTGACCGCCAGGGTTGTATTGAGGCCCATAATGCCCATCAAGCAGTCATCACCATCTTACAGATGGTGAATGCCCGAATCTCAGGAAAGCTGTGGGTCTCCAACGTGGTTTGGCAGTTTGTAGGATCCCAGCTTCATACACTGCTGCTCTCACCATACACCCACCAGTGCTTGTATGCCAGAGTATTTAGTGCAAAAATATTGTTGTGCAAAACTATTGTAGATAAAATATTAACTGCCAAAATATAGTGAAGGTAAGCATGTATAGGTAATTGTACACTTACTATTCTTGAATCCATATCTATGTACCTTGATAATATATTTCTAATATTGTCAGGGTAAACACAGATATATTGATAAATACAGATTTATTGTTCTTAACTCCATATTTGTGTCCCTTGATGATATATAGTAAGTAGAGTGAATGCGTTCTTACCTGTATATACCTGCATTAATGATACTTCTGTGGTCTATATTTTTGCTACAATTTTCATAGCATGATAATTAGGAGGCAACATTTTGGTTCCAAACCCCACCAGCAATGAGGCTCACCTCCATTTCTCTGTGGTACTTTACCGGCCGGAGACAGGGGCTGTCCTAGAGATTCAATAGAATGCGTCCATAGGATGAGGCAAGTTGTGTCCCACACTGCTACTCTTTTAACTGTGGTTACAAGTAAAACATTGCACAAGAAAATGAAAGGATAGAAAGCAATAGAATCATAGAGTTCTTTTTCTCTTTCAACATAAGAATAAAATGCAGGTGGGAGAGCTAGTTCAGAGATTAAAGTAGACAAGATATGTCTACGAAGAAAGTCAGAACCACTGGGGATGCCATTAAGTGGCTGAAAGCCTTCCTGTGAAACAAGAACTTCCAGGTGTGTGAAGGTTCTGTGGTATCTAGTTACAGGGTTCTGAACCATGTTAACCACAGCAACTGCTTCAGTGCCTTTATCAGTCAACTTCACAGGTTCACTTTGCTCAGTCGTTCATCCTCTGCATTGTGGAATCCCTGAGGGCTCCTCAATGAGCCACACACTTTTTAATCTGTACGTACTTCCCCTAGCAGAAATTGTACGGTCACACGGTCTTGCCTTAGTGTCCCATGCAGATGACACACAAATCATCAAGGCCCCTACACCCGATGTCAGCCAAACCTGCACTCAACTTAATTCATGCCTTAAGGAAGTCACAAACCGAATGTCTGCAAGCAGTCTGAAACTCAACGGCGACAAAACGGAGGTACTTGTGGCCCGAAAAAGAGGTCAAGATGGCTGGAACTGCCATGGCCAGAACAACTAGAAGAATCACTTGAGCCTGACCAGCAGTAAAAATCTGGGTTTCTGGATAGGTGACAAACTTACAATGGAAACACGGGCCTGAAAACTGGTGGCATCCTATTTTGAGATCCTGAGATCCCTCAGAAAGTTCTTATATATGTCACCACAATCCACTATGAGGATAGTGGTAAAGGGTCTAATAAACTCATGTCTAGACCAAGGGTCTTCAAACTGGGGGGCCTCAAGTGATCCCAGAGGGGCGGCAGGCTCTGGCCAAAAAAGCATTATGCTAATAAAAGGGCTTTGTTTTAAGTTGAAATAATGAGCAGCATAAAACCACTCTGAAGTGGGCCATCACTAACATGTTTTGTCATTTATATCCAAGATGGAAGTATGTGTCAAAAGGGAAGGGACTCCAAAACCCCCACCCCACTTCTAATAATCACACTGTGGATACCTTTCCACGATAGTAAGGCTTGCCTGACCAGAATAATATGTATGTCATTGTGTATTTGATTGGGTTTTTAAAACAGTATCAGAACTTAACTGTAATCCTTAAATATGTGTAGGTGTATTTAAACTTTGGCAATTTAATGGAATTGTGAAAGGTTTGGTAAGGGGCCCAAATGATTTCTTTTTCCACAGGGATGGGGGGCACAGAATTAAAACGTTTTAGGACCACTGGTCTAGACTATGATTACTCTCTCTACTTGGAGAGTCCAACATGTATGGTAAAAAGGCTCCTAGTGATCCAGAATCCTGCAGCTAAAGTCCTTCACAAAATACCTAAGCACCAATCAGCTAATTCAGCCCAGGTATCCCTTTACTGACATCCATGGGACAGGCCCACTCATCATCCAGAACCTACTTCCCTCTTATGGGGAGGCCTCTTCGATCAAGCAGTCAAACACTCCCTGCGGTTCCCAGGATCAAAAGAGCAAGAAGCAGTGGCCGCTCCTTTGCTTATCTTGTTCACAAGCTTTGGAATACCCTTCCCGCCTCCCTCAGAAGTCAGCACCCAGAAGTCTGCTTCAGACAATGTCTCAAAACTCAACTTTTCTGAAGTGTAGGCTTTAGCCAAATGGTTCATTCAGGTATTCTGGAGAGGTTGTTGCAACTAGCCCTAGAAGGCCCTGTCGGGTAGCAATGCGCTGTATAAAAACAAATGAATTGAATTGAATTGAAATCATGCTTTTTATAACACAGAATGGGATTCAACTCCACAATACAACCTTCTGAAATGATTGTACTGTTGACACACTGTTTTCATTAAAATGCTAAATAATATGTAAGAAAATTCTTTCAAATCAAGTTTTATTTGACATATTTTAAATATATTCCTATTTTTCTAGTATTAGCTCCCTGTTTCCAACAAATACAAACGTGACTGGTAACTCCAGCATTTCTTTTATGTCTGAATATCTTTTTCTGTTTTGTAGGACACTACATGTATGTGGACTCTGTATATGTTAAACACTTTCAAGAAGTAGCTCAGCTGGTCTCACCCCTGACAAATACCCCCATGTCTGGCTGCTTGTCTTTCTACTACCAACCAGAGCGGATGGACGGTCATGTATTCTCACTGTACACCAGAGATACTAACGGCTTCTATGAAGAGATCTGGAAAATGGAGCATGGAATGACTAATAACTGGAATTTAGCCGAGGTTGACATCACTGCGCTTTATCCACTTGAGGTAAGAGCAACCATAAATTACATACCCGCAAATGGACACTTTGTCACATACATCCAAATTAGCAAGGGTTTTCCAGTTGAAACAATAGTAGTTTCATATCGGATATAAAGATCCCTGCCACTTATTCTACCAACTATTGCAAAATTTGAAAATTTTTATATAAAAAAACTTTTCTGCTGACAGTCCATAAAAAGACAAATACAGGGTGCAGTGCTACGCTAGATATTTAACTAAAGAAAACTAGATGCCATTCAGCAGTTGATGGTTGCATTCACGTTCTTGGTGACAGTTTAGCTGGAAAACAATACTGAAATACTTAAATATAATTAAAACAGGTTTGAGTAGGAAAATGTTTCTTTCATTAGTAATATGTGCTTTATTTTACTATTCATGTAAATTCATGTTTATATCTCAGGTGTGGGAATAAAACTGTACCCCAATAGTTTAGGACTCCCCAAAAAGTAGAAATCCTGAAATTTGTCTTCCTACAGTTCTTCCACTGGTAATGCATGTGTAAAAAGGCACCCCACCCAACAACAATTTAGCAGGGTGTCAAAATAAGTAACTAGGGCTACTCAATAAGTGAGTTGTAGATCAGAGCTAAAGTTAAAGAAATCGCATAATCATGTAGTACAGGATAAATGCCACGAAGGCTCAAAGTGCAAAGTTCACAAGGAGTAGTCAAAAATCTGAAATCATTCTAATTCCTGTGAGCACTGAAATTATTACTAATAAATATTTCATGTATTCTGTATTTTGAATTTGCGTAGAAAACGATTTAAAATAGAAAATAACGTGCAACTCGAAAATGTGCCCACTTCAATGGCCGCTAACTACTATGAAATGTTTTATTAAGAGCGTATTAATGTATTTCAGAACTTATATGAATGTGAAATCTGAAATAGTATGTTATACTTACGATTAAATGCTATGTATTTGCTTAAATTAACTGTAGGCCTGAAGTTAGCGAGGTCTAGGCCTTAGTAATGCACTGCCTCATTTAAAAAATGCCATGTCAGAATAAAATCTGATCACATGCTTACTGAATGATAAAGATGTATTGTGCTAACTGAAAGTTGACCAAGTCATAGTAGTAGCAAAATGTTTTTCTCATGAGGAAATGTGTGTAGAAACCTGAATGTTGTAAAACTGTTACAAAAGTTAACTTGAAACATGTGAGAAAGCGATGTTCCCAGGAACTCACAATGGATGTACTGATGGAAGGATGTTAAAGTTGCTTCGTGACGAGTAGAACGATGTGCGCAGAAGAAAAAGAGCCAATCATCAACGTGTGAAAGAGTGTTTATGTAATGGCTATCAGATGATGCTTTGACCAGTGACAATGTGAGACAATTTTAACTTAACCGCACTGCACTAAGAGCTCTTGTTGTCACTCAGCAGAGATCCACTCCACACTTTACCTCAGTTTTCTCGTGCCCCATGCGTAAATGCTGGTGCTTACTTTTGCGCTCAATGCTCAGAGCTTGTAGCACATTTGCTGCCTACTCTAGATATTTCTTTCAAATGGTTCCGAGAGGTTAGAGTCCCCGATTCTGAACTATTACCCCTTTCAAGTTCCGTTGCTGATGCTGCTTGAACTGATGTCCACCTGACGTAGATTATCACAGCTTGCTGATCCATAAGGAAAGGTATATTAAATTGCTAATGTCTTTATTGTTGTTTTTGTCTTTTGTTCCTAGGTGCCAACCGCTGCTTTTTTTTTTTTAGTAGAGCCATAGTTAGATGTTTTCCAAATTTATGTTGACTAAATCTTTTTGCATGAAGCCCAAACATGCTGATGCTAATCTGATGTTAGAGAGATCTCCCCCACGCAACTAAATTTCTTTTTGATGTTACTCAATTGCTGAATTCAAATGTATTTTTTTCCATTGCGTAATTACTTTTATTGTAGATTTGTGCTTTGGCTTTAGAAGGATTAGTTAATAAAGCTTTAGTTAAGTTGAGATTCTTTAGCAGATTCGGTCAACCAGTGTTGTTTTTATACATATATCATCTGCATTTGAGACTAATTTACGTGATACTAGCATTGTTAATCTAGGGAAATAAATGTTCTAACTGATACTAAAGGTGTGGTTCCTCATGTCCTAATGGGCCATAGTGTGAAATTTACTGACTACAAAGATTTATATTGTTTTTGTTTAATGATTTTTATATGTATGGACTTAGGGTGTGAACATCTTGAGCGAGTTAAAAGGTCAATCAACCCATGAACGCGTCCCCTTATCAATTGTCATAAAGAAACCAATAAGATCAGACATGCTCGCACTCCCAAATGAGCAGCACAATCAAGAACAGGATGGACCACATCCCTAAAAGGGTTAGGGGTTCGTATACACAATTATTGCATAGAAAATTAGCTAAAGCACTGTCACGTAATGCTCTTCTCTTACCGCCGTTGTCGGATGGAGCTGGAGTGTGACTTCGAATCTTGCAGGTTCTGGTCTGGCCGAGATAGGGGTGCCCCTTTCCGGTAGCCACAGTGCTGCTGACAAGGTAGATGTCAAGGCAGTCCGTGCCCTCCAGAACGAGTCCCAATGAAAAAACCCACGTGAAAAAAACTTCTTGCTCAGGAACTCAAAGAAGCAGGATAGATAGTGTGTTAGGATCCCAGGACTTCAAGGAATGGAACCACTGGAAACCATAGAAGAAACAACAAAAGGTACTCCACAGGGATAGCTAGCAGGAGCAAGATCCAGCACCAAACAGGAAGTGTTGCAACGCAAGGGAGAAAAGAACGCAGGTTCCTTACATACTGATACCAGGTAGTGACAAACAGAAAAAAGGAAAAACGCCGTCTTGTATTGGGAGATCATACCATAGAGAAAACTGGAAAGGACAACCTCTTTGGAAAGGAAAAATAAAAGATACCAATGCATGCTGAGAGGTAAATGGTACAGTGGGAAGACGGAATATGGTCCCAATGCCCATGAAGAAGAAAAAGAAAAAAGAAGAAAAAGAAAACAAGAACAGGGCCCCAAGGACTCTAGATGGCAGGGAAGTATTTAAATGAGCGTTGCGGGGGGCACCCACAGCGCAACATTATGCTGTGTGTTGATTGCGGCAAGATCTGCAGCCCGATTCAGGGTCCCCCGACCTTGCCACAGGCTAAAAGGGAGACACCACAGCTGAGTGAGCGGTCCACAGTGGGTCCGACAGCCCGAGAAGCGGACCGTGGATGTCAGCACAAGCCGGACATGTAATGCTGCAGGTCTGGAAACTGCCGGCTGCGTGACAGTAGCCCCCCCCCCCATTGAAGCCCCAGGCTTGTCCATAAAAAGGTGGAAAAACCGCAGGACATGAATGAGAGCATGAACAGAAGAAGCATTTTCCCAACATTCACTAGAAGGATAACCTTTCCAGTTGATGAGGAACTGGAGGCAGTTCTGAAAGAACCGGGAATCACATATTTCTTGTACCTCATATTCAGGTTCACTACCCAAAAGGGAAGGGGACAAGAAAAACTTCTCCAGAAAGAATCAGAAACATAAGGTTTCAACTTGGATACATGAAATACTAGATGTATTTTCTATGCCTGAGATAATTGTAGGCAAAGGGATGCTGCATTCATCACTTGCGTGATTGTAAAAAGACCATAAAAATGGGGCTTGAACCTGTTTAGGGGTAGACAATGTTAACTCGTCCCACCTTTAATAATTTAACTTACACAGGGACTCGTTTTAGGCAAATGAACCTTTTGATCCTGATTGGAGACTCCTTAGGACGAGATATCTATTCAGCATTTCAATCAATCGATCAATAACCTCATCAATATTCACAATAACAAATTAATCTAATTAGTTAATAACATTTAACAAGATTGAAACACATCACAACCTTTCACCCATGAATAACCACACAAGTCTAGTAAGGTTTAGGATGTTTATTCCCTATTTGTTACACTCTACTAGCAAGATTATTAGTCTCAATACCAGTAAACACATCAGAAGAAGAAGCTTTATTCGGTATGAAAAAATTCATCCATTACAACACATAATCACCAAAACATTATAAAAATACCAATAAAAACCATGTATAATAAAAGCACCCATCATAAAAACATGTACATATAAATATATATATAGACATATATATATAAAAATAAAAAACAGACAAAGATAAAAACCTCATTCATAAAAACTGAAAACAAATAAATAAAATAATTCAAAAAATTCTACATTTTTGCGCCAAGTAGTAGCTCCCTTCAGGAATGATCCCAGGCCCTTCCATACCAGTACATCTGAGGCCATTTGCAGCCACATGAAAGCAGGACGGTATTGCACAAAACCCTTGGGCCTAAGGAGCGGTAGTAGAAATCGGGTTCTAAATGGTGCATAAAAGGCACAAAACAGTGTAAAATGGATCAAGGTCTGATGGGACACCCCATCACAGGGGCAGGGTCTAATACCTTTCTCCCCATACTGACCTAGGGGGAAGCACAAATTACTTCTAATGATCCCCAAGCGAAATCGAGTTATGAGAGACCTTTTCCTCACATCCTTGATTTCTGAAAGATATCGCTCAGGACCCACCCACATCTTTAGCATAGTAAATTCCCTGATCCATTTTTTCCTTAGAGCCTCCCCCTCCCTCTTGTTCTCCTGGATTCTCTGAAAGTTATCCTTAACCCATTTCTTATCATAGCTAGTCAGGTCCTCGGGATAATCAAACAATTCAGGCCGCCCCAGGTCATGTGCCATCTTCCTTATGTGCGACACCCAGGGAATATGCTTTACATTGTCGCAGGCCAAACAATCCCTTAGTATATCCCTGTTAAGAGAGGCATGTTCGTTACTCCAAACTGAAATCCATAACAAAAGGGGAGCCAGTTGGGTAGTGTCCTGTACATACTCAAGGTCCAGTTCCAGGTGAAGGCAAAATCCAGGAATATTTTGACCAACACCCAGAAGCCTTCTACAGAAACGATTTTCTTCCACCATAAGGGCTCGGGTATCCCTAAAACCCCACAGTGCTGAACCATACAGAAGGACAGGTAGGCATTTCCGCCTAAAGATTTCAAGCAGGGGTTTGATAGGTTTGCTACCTACCCTAGACGCAAAGTCAAAGGTTGCACCAACTGTTGCATGAAAAAGCACAATCCTTCTAGCAATACAGGGTTTCCAAGATCCTTTCTCATCAAAAATGACCCCTAATTATGGGAACTCATGGACTCTGCTAATAGCTTGATCCTCCACCCTTAGCTCCCCCACCCTACTCATTGGTTTACCACAAACCATAAAGTGCGACTTCTTAAAATTGACCTCCATTCCCAAAGCTGACATAAAGACAACATAAGCTCTAACTAATTCTCGGAGACCATTCATCGTGCGGGCCATAAGGACCGCGTCATCCGCATACGTCAGGACAGGGATATCAATACCCTTCACCTTCGGGACATCCCTGCAGTGTTCCATCAGAAAATCTGACAGTCCAATTGTGTATAGAAGGAACAAGGTAGGGGCCAAGACACACCCCTGGCGCACACCCCTAGAAAGCTTGAAAGCCTCCGAGCATTCCCCATTTGGGCCCACCCTCACGTTTGCAACTGTCCCTGAATGGAGATATCGGAGAAGCTCTACAATATTAGGGTCCAACCCTGACTGAATTAGCCTCTCCCATAATAAAGACTGGTTTACTTTATCAAAAGCACAGCTAAGGTCCATAAAAGCAAGATAAAGGGTACCTTTCCTGGCCTTCGTGTATTTTTTTGATTATCATCAGTAGATTAAGACACTGTTCTTGCGTGCCGAGGCCTTCCCTGAAGCCATACTGTTCCCGACTTAAAATAACATTTCCTATCATCCAGGCCTCCAGACGACCTAGGATAATCCGTCCCAGAATCTTCACAGAGGAATCCAGCAGTGAAATAGGGCGATAAGACTTAGGATCATTTTGATCACCCTTTTTAAACACTGGGACTATACATGCCAATCTCCAAGAGGCAGGAATGCCCACAGTAACGGCTGCATTAAGAACATTTAGGAGAATGGGTGCCCATAACTGAGGGTTAGCTTTATACAGATCCATCGGGATTGAGTCCGGGCCCGGAGCTTTATTATGCGCACAACTCTGTATCGCATCAATAACCTCCTGTAGTGAGAATCTGATTGCTAGGTTAGGAGCCTCATCAGACACACTCTCCCGCATATTTCTTAGGGGGGTACCCTCAAATATACTACAGAAATGAGTTACCCAGGCCTCCGGGGCTATGTTACATCCAAGGCCCTCAGAGGTTTCTGTTTCAAAGGAACCTCTATTCACCACCTTCCAAAACAGGCCGGGGTCTTTCAAAGCTGTAGCACACTCTAACTCTTCCCAGGCTTTATCTTTATATTTTAGCTTACTATCCCTCAGGGTCCTTTTATACCTTATTCTGGCTTCTTTTACAAGAACCCAATCTCTAGGGTGAGTCTTGGTAGCCATCTTAAAATTTGCCCTTGCATCATAGCAGGCTTTGTCGTACCAACCACATTTACGTTTATTAGGGTGGTTGCCTACTACAAAGAGACAGTCTCTGACTGCTGCATATACTACTGTTATCGCATCTATAACAGTCGTGGGATTTGGTGCTTCTGTCAGGAGTATTTCCATAAATAGATGTAGGTTATCCCCCACACCCCTTCCCACAACTTTTTGGGGGTCTACTTGCTTCCACCCAAGCCGCCTACCCTGATCCTTTGTCACCACCATTGCAGGCCTACCTCGTCCTAGTAAGCGTAAGGCCCCAGGGAGTTTAAAGAACAATATAAGGGGATTATGATCGCTAAAGCACTCGAATAACACTTTACCCCCAATCACCAAGTTTCTCATAGGAGGGGACACAAAAATATAGTCAATGGTGGATCCAGACCCTCTTCCAACATAAGTTGGAAGATGGTGAGTGCCTACTGCTTCAATATCATAGAAATTCAGGAGGCCCATCTCCCCGAGTTCCTTTAGTAGATCTCTACCTCTGGAGTCCTGCGGACCCTGCGCTGAAAAGACCTCGCCGTCCCGGATGAAGGGATTAACCACAGTACTGGACCGGCCCAACTTGGCATTAAAGTCCCCGGCGATGATGGCACGAAATTCCAATCCCACCTTCTCCATTCTATCTTTCATAATCTTAAGAATGGAGAACAGGGCCCCAATTTGGCACCCCAAACTCCACACAGCATTATAAAAGTTGACCAATAATACTTTAAAATGATTGGAGAAGAGTACCCATACCAGCAATATACCTTGATGGTTACAGTTAATTTGGAAAGCACCCACTATCTTAGAGAGGCGAATTAGAGTAACCAGGCCACCTTTCGAGCGACCCCCAAGAGACTGTACAGCTGAAATTGCATATCTGTCATACCCATCCCACACAGCCAGTCCCGCCGACCAAGTTTCCTGAAGCATGATAACATCATAGTTAGCCACACACCCAACCCATGCTTGATCAGATAGCTTAGCGTCATAGCCCGCAATATTCCACGAGATAAGATTACACTGTGGGGGCACCTCTTCTTGTATAGCCAGTGCCTTAGCGCATTGTCAATCCACCCCTTCCAGGTATAGGTTGCTATTGGATCTTCGACTATATGTCTGTAGGCTGAATTGTCCCATGGGGAGATTCCTACCAGATCCAGAAGAGCCCCCAGTACACACTCGCATGTGATCATAAAAATAGCCCAAGGGGACCATACCCATAGCCATAGAACCTGCACTAGGGACAGGAGAGCGATGGGTAGAGAGAAGCCTTTTAGTCAGGGCGGGATATCTGACATTTATAATAATACAGTCGTCCTTACCCATCTTATTTTTATGGCCGACCCACCCAATTCTTCTGGCAAACAGGATATCCTTGAGGTCCTTACATGAAAAATCACAATTGTTGCTCAGCCAATGTCCAACCTTATTTATGAGTTGATTTGTAGACTCAGTTGCCCCATAAACAAGAGCAGGCACATTCGTCAGTACTACCACATAAGGGGCACACGCAGGGGGGAGATCCAAACAAGCCGGGGAAGGCCTGGCCATTGGTTGGTTCAGATTGTCATTTCCAGACAGCAGTTGGCCACCCCCCCCAGCTGCCACAGAATTCGTATCAGGCTGCCTACTGCAGCTAAACATATTGGCCGACCTCTCTGTCCTCATTGAAGAGGTTGGTGCAGTCGGAGCAGTTTCAGCACACGCAGCCTGACCCTCAGTATTTACAGTATTTACAGGATTCACCAAAAGGTACAATGATTTTTCCACGGGCCCCATCAACAACACTACAATATGGCAACTTGAATAGGACTTTATCAAAGCAAAGATCATGAACATTAGAACAAAGCACGACGTCAACATGAATGAATTTTTAGCAGAGTATCATTAGCACGTTATTCAATAAAGCAAAGATTAAGGGGGTCATTCTGACCCTGGCGGTCTTTGACCGCCAGGGCGGAGGACCGCGGGAGCACCGCCGACAGGCCGGCGGTGCTCCAATGGGGATTCCGACCGCGGCGGTAAAGCCGCGGTCGGACCGGCACCACTGGCGGGGTCCCGCCAGTGTACCGCGGCCCCATTGAATCCTCCGCGGCGGCGCAGCTTGCTGCACCGCCGCGGGGATTCCGACCCCCCCTACCGCCATCCAGATCCCGGCGGTCGGACCGCCGAGATCCGGATGGCGGTAGGGGGGGTCGCGGGGCCCCTGGGGGCCCCTGCAGTGCCCATGCCACTGGCATGGGCATTGCAGGGGCCCCCGTAAGAGGGCCCCTACATGTATTTCACTGTCTGCTGCGCAGACAGTGAAATACGCGACGGGTGCAACTGCACCCGTCGCACAGCTTCCACTCCGCCGGCTCGATTCCGAGCCGGCTTCATCGTGGAAGCCTCTTTCCCGCTGGGCTGGCTGGCGGTCTGAAGGCGACCGCCCGCCAGCCCAGCGGGAAAGTCAGAATTACCACCGCGGTCTTTCGACCGCGGAACGGTAACTTGACGGCGGGACTTTGGCGGGCGGCCTCCGCCGCCCGCCAAGGTCAGAATGAGGGCCTAAGTCATTTGTCTATTTGCACCCAGTATTAGTGACCTCCTTAACTAACCTCTAATTAGCATCAGCATGTTGGGCTTCATGCAAAAACAATTTACCAACACAAATTTGGAAAACATCTAACTATGGCCGCTATCAAAAGAGCAGTTGGTACCTAGAAAGAAAAGGCAAACAGACAGTTTACAATGTATTATCATATATTTACCCATCCAAATGGGGCGGCATACAGTGTCAGACTTCGTCCTCAGGACATCAGTCGATTCGCCATCAGCCAGGATAAGCAGCAAAGTCTCAGCAGGGCAGAGTAAGAAGGAACTCTTCCCTCATAAGGAGGAGAAGAAATTGTCAGGCAAAGAGGATGGTTTGAAGTATCAGAACAGCAAAGTCTTAAGGCAGAATATCAGAGTACCAGCAAGAGTATCCCTATAATGGCTGATTTCTCCTTGTGTCACGTCGTTATATTAAATCTTGTCGAACAAGCCTCTAATTCCCAATTGGGAAATATTTGGTGCATTGTTATCTCTGTCCAATGATCCATCACACACCTTACTAGAATTTTCACCTAAGACAGTTCCCACGCAGTTTATTGGCTCCTGTGATTGACGTCTTCATCGGGTAGAATGTCAGGTAAGAAAAGTTACACTTGTCGCTCCAGTCAGTAGTTCTATTGTCTTCTCCCAGTACAGGCGACCTTGCACCTGTTGCGAATTACACTGTTGCATTCAGCAAGAATGTCTCCTTGAGCAAGTCGGATCTCATGAGAAAGAATTTAGTACGGTTACACACACATCTTTAGCTTCTGGAAAAGTACAGCTTCATGTCCTTCAGGAAGACAGCGCATTGCACGTTAGAAAAACACCTTTAATATGAGACCAGGCAGCTAGGCCCAGACCCTTGCTAACTAAGGCCTAGTGATTAATTTAGCAAAACCTTAACACATAACACTTAATGTTACTATAAAACCATACATTAGTACATTATTAATTCATTATTAGTCAATTTCATTAATCATCGTATACAGTGGTGGCCACTCCCCATAGGCACATTTCAAACCTGCGCATTAATATTATTCTATCATGTTTTCTATGCAGCTTCATTATACATTATTTTGCAAGCTTTTCATGTTAATATTGATTATAAAAGTTACACTGCAACAATCCCTCCTCTGATGACTCTTGTCATCACACAAATCTTTTCTTCATAGTTCATTCACCTTCTGAATTCTTTCATCTCTATCTCTTCCCCCATTTTGGTCACATCAAATTTTTCTCTAAACAATTTCTCCCTTTTCTTTTCTTCCCTCCTCTGATTATTTCTCGCCCTTTTCAATTTGATTCTTTTGCTAATTTTGCATGCCAACCACAATCCAAATAAACAAGCCAAAAACAGTCAAAATTCCCTATAATATTTTTCCCAATATTCCATGCCAAATATTACTAAACCAACCTCCCACTTTAGCAATTCCCTTTCCAACCCTTTCCCAAACACCTGATTCTTTCAGTTCCTTCAAATGTGGACTATCTCTTGTTAGGTTAGTAAGCATACTTCAATCTCATTATTATTGTCCGGAATATAGGCACAACAATGTCGCTCATTAAGCATCTTACAGACCCTGCCATTTTTCGCTAAAAGAATGTCTAAAGCAGGCCTGTTTTGAAGAGCCATAGCCCTCTCCACAGCAAGTTCAGTATCCATCAGGAGTGTAGCTCCCGTAAAATTTGTCAGCATGTTATCCACAATAGTAGACAACTTTTGAATCTTTATCGAATTTAAGATAACTCCCACTGAAGGAATTATCGCTCCAAATAAGTCTCCTACTACCCCAGCAGCACTCTCTCTCCTTTGTCTAGTACGATGTAATTCAGACAGTTTCGGAAACTTCTTCAAGTCCTCTAACTGATATATCTTTGGGAAAACTATCCCCAAATAACACGTCCCATACCATCCCTTTGGACGACGGTAATAAGCATTAAGTCCACATATATAATAGATCCCAGGGATCGTTGGATCCTGTCCATTTAACATGAACGTCCACTTACTCTGAAACAAAAGCACATGCTTCTATTCACTCGTTCCCACAAGCACATTGTCATAATATGACTTTGGTCGCGTTATGCAAAGCTTACCTACGTGTAATGCGTCTAAAGCTAATTTCCCCTACTCTCTAACTGCACTATAACTCTCAGTACTAATAAAAGATCGTTGTTGCAAGCCTTTCTCCAATTTCCCCTTCAAAGCCCTTCTTCTATCTTCCGTGTGATCTAGAAAGTTTTTTTCGACAGGTGTAAGCCAACATGTCAAGCTATTGCGGTGTGCATATGATGTACTAATTGTTAGTGTTGCTTAAAAGAACCCCTTAACTAGTTTTATGCTATAGTACTTAGCTACACTATTCAAATCCTCTATGATAGGTACATAAGAAAACACAAGATCGTGGTTAGAATAGAAATACTGAACCTCTTCCTGGTTATAGAAACGCGTTAGTAACAGACTACAGCTTATCCCATAAGTTAGGGACAGACTATGATAGGTAACCCCCGCTTGTACCGAAACAGGAATTTGCATACACACATAATAAGCCTTTGCATCCATAGTATCAACATACTCACTCAGAAAGCGGTAGAAAACATTAGTAGATAGTTCCCCTTTTGTGGTAGTTCCCTCATGCAAGTATTTTGTATCTTGCTCAAACCTCTCCCAAGCTGCTAGTGTAGCAGTGGTCTCAGAAAATGTAGCATTGTTAGTATCATTCTTATCCACCAAAGGCATTCACACAATCAAAACTACAATGAATACCACACACACGACAACCAACGCAACCCCCAAACATTTGCAACGTCTACTCCCCTTATTATCATTTCTAGTGTTAGCTATAATCTGTAAAGAATCAGAAAGTAGAGTGCTATAAGTGTAAACAACAACCAACTGAGGATGGTTAAAGCTTTTTCTTTTCCTCCTTTTTTTTATTTCTTTTTTCTCTTCAGCAAAGCTAAGCAAAGTCTCTCTAACAAATATTTACAGCTTCCTCATTCACTCCCAGGATCCTTGTCAATTCAGGTTAGCAGCTCTGTCAAAATCAGTTCTCAAAAGTCACTTCAGGTTAACAGTGTAATTTATCAGTCTCCTTTCACAATTTTCTTTAAATCAATATTCGCATTAACGCAGTCTCTTCCTCCAGTCGGACTCAGGTTCCAAAGTACTGACCTGGAACTTCTCGATCAAAACAGAACGCCAAGAACTCTTGTTGCCACTCAGCTGACGTTGCATATGCCCATTCGGGACCTGCGTACCGTCTGTTTGCTACTCTCTTTCGTTTCCACTTGCGATCACCTTGCAGTTCTCCTTCGCTCAGGTCTTATTTCCTTGTTATATCGACCTCTTCCTCTATTGTATCATCAACAACCACCTTCCCTTTTGTCACTTGCGATTCTGGCCATTTATCTCCTTTCAGTGTCTCTCTGGCCTTTGATCTTCCTTGTGGCAACTCGTTGCCCTCCTCTGACTCTATGGTGTTCTCTCTTGATGGACCTGTACTTGGCTCAGGAGGAGTCTGGACACTCTGACTCTCTTCCGCCTCAACTCCTTCACCTTCTGGGTCTGTCAGGGGCTCAACTTCAATACCGCATCTGTCTGCTTCTGGGAGGACCTCTCTCTGATTCGGACCTCCTGGTGTCTCAGTTGAGATAGGCTCCCCGTCACCCCTCTGGGTCTTGTTTATTGTTTGAGTGACCAAGCTGCCCTCAACAGGCTCTCCTTCTGTCTCAGTTCCCCTTTGATTACTCTGAGACTTCCTTTTCTGCAGATGTTATTTTTGACAATTCAATTTCCTCATCAGTTGGACACGTCACCTTCTTTGTGTGACTGGCATGGATCCAGTTTGGAATTCCCGCACAATTCACAGCAGTGGTAGTCGTCAGTATTACTTGATATGGCCTCTTCCAACGTGGCTCCAAACACGACTTCCTCACATGTTTCTTGACAACAACCCAGTCACCAGCTTTCAGGTTGTGACCTGGATCATTTATCGGTGTCAGTGTGGTTGCTTCCACCTGGTGAGAGAAAGAGCGGACCACGTCAGCCAGACCCTTGCAGTAGTCCAACACCATATCATCCGTGATATTCACAAGAGCATTTGCAGGCACTGCGGGCAATCTCATAGCTCAGCCCATGATAATTTCATGAGGAGACAGTCCTGTCTTGTTGTTGGGCGTATTTCTCATTGACATTAGCACCAAAGGCAATGCATCAGGCCATTTCAAATTTGTAGCTGCACACATCTTTGCCATTCTCGACTTCAAGGTACCATTCATTCGCTCCACTAATCCAGAGGCTTCAGAGTAACTACAATGCAGCTTCTGTTCAATGTTCAATGCTGCGCGCAATAGCTTAACCACCTCATTGTTGAAGTGACTTCCTCTATCTGATTCTAAAGAGATCGGAAACCCGAAACGTGGTATCAATTCCCTAAGCAGCACCTTCGCTACTGTGAGACTGTCATTTCTACGTGTAGGGTAAGCTTCAATCCAGTGACTAAAGATACACACAATCACCAACACGTATCTCAGACCTCCACACACAGGCATCTCGATAAAATCCAATTGCATTCTGCAAAATGGACCTCCTGCTCTCCCAATGTGGCTCAAATTTACCACTGTCCCTTTCCCCACATTCATCTGTTGAAAGATGATGCACCTGTGACAAATCACTTCTGCAGCTTGTCTGAATTTCGGGTTAAACCAGTCAATTTTGAACAACCTAATCACGGCATCTCTCCCAATATGTGCTTGACCATGATACAACCTTGCAAACTGGGACAAAAGACTGTTCGGCAAAACCATTTTCCCCTCGTCTGAAACCCACAAATCATCTGGTCTTTGTACACATTGCATCTTAACCCAAGAACGCTTCTCATCCCTTCTGGCACGTCCCTGCAACAATTTCAATTCTTCCAATGTGTCAACCACCCTCAAAGCGTAACCTGTGCCTGTCTCATTTTCTGTTTCAGGTAACAATTCCCACTGATCCTTGAATGGTATACATTTCAATGCGCAAAACCTTGCGACTTGATCCGCATATCCATTTCCCATTGAAACAAAGTCTTGTGATTTCACATGGGCGCTGCATTTCACCACGGCAATTTCATGAGGTAATTGAATCGTGTGCAACAACTCCTTAATTCTTTCACCATTTTTCACTGGAGAACCAGAAGAAGTCAGGAAACCCCTCTGGGACCATAGCTGGCCAAAATCATGGACAATTCCAAATCCGTACCTGCTGTCAGTATAGTTACCTTCAGTTTGTCAGCGGCATGGCATGCCCTAGTAAGAGCAACCAATTCAGCCACTTGAGCAGAGTATACTCTTTCAAGCCAAGATGCTTCTAAGATACCAGTGATTGTACACACCGCGTATACGGCTCTCAATACTCCTACTGAGTCTCTCAGGCATGAACAATCAACAAAGATAATGTAGTCATTTTCTTTCAATTGGGTATCTTTAATATCAGGTCTTGGTTTGGTGCACAGTTCTGTTACCTCAAGACAATCATGTTCTACCTCCTCAGCATCATCAACCTCTGTATTCTAATTTTGAAGCAAAGTTGCCGGGTTCAGCACTGTACATCTTTTTAAAATTACATTAGGTCACCCCAATATAATAGTTTCATATTTCGTCAATCTTGCATTTGTCATATGCTGTGTCTTGGTGCGGGTTAACAAAATTTCTACTGAATGTGGGACCATTACTGTTAAAGGATGTCCCATCACTATGCCTTCACACTGTGTAAGGCTTTGACCAACTGCTGCTACTGCACGCAGACAACCCGGTAAGGCTGCTGCAACAGGATCCAAAGTAGCTGAAAAATATGCTACTGGTCGGTTTGCACCTCCATGAACCTCCGCCAGGACAGACAAGGAACAAGCATCACGGTCATGACAAAACAGAACAAAAGACTTAGGGGGTCATTACAACCCTGACGGACGGTGTTAAAGCTGCGGAAATACCACAAACAGGCCGGCGGACAAAAGAAGGGAATTATGACCCTGGCGGAAACCGCCAACAAAGACAGCCACTTTAACACTCCGACCGCCACGGTGGTACAGACAAACAGCGCGGCGGTTACCACCAACAGACAGGCGGGAGACAATGTCCCGCCCACACTATTACAACCCGCTAATCCGACACCTTTTCCGGGGCGGATTCACTGTGGATAAAAACACGGCGGAAACAGCTTTTGCTATGGGAAAACGCTCACCTGAACACATCCCACGAGGAACAACGACTCCATGGACCAGGAATTACAAATACTCCCTGCCCTTTTCTTTCTGCTCCTCTACGAACAACAGCTACGTAGGCGCAGAAGACACCGGTGAGTACTGCACCTACGACACGGGGAGGCAAAAGTTAGGGGGACACCCACCAAACACCCCCACCCTTGCATATCACAACATACACACCAATGCATTCACAAAAATCACAAGAACAACCCACAATCCCCCCGGAAGAATGAAAACACAATGCGAAATTCGGTCAAACATTATAATGTGCCAATATACATGTCATACAAAAATATACTGATATATATTAGAAAATCACTCATAATTATATACAATACGAGAAGTAGTGCAGATATGTACACAACAATGTCCGTGCACCAACAGTCCAAAAATGCATGGGCGAGGCCCACAAACAACACCTGACCACAATCGGAGAGAACACTGCCGGGGCATCAGGTAGAAATACTACAGGCACCTCAGGGGGAAGGGAAGGGGGGGCACCTCAGCCAGATGAATGCGAAGCCAGATCCACGACTGGGAACCAAGCCCATTGATGTATCCTGGGGAGTGCAAAGCCACAGTCTCTCAAGTCTCTACAGTGGGTGGTTTGCCCACTGTGCCATCCTGGGGAGTGCAAAGCCACAGTCTCTCAAGTCTATACAGTGGGTGGCTTGCCCACTGTGCCATCCTGGGGAGTGCAAAGCTACAGTCTCTCAAGTAGATGCAGTTCTCTACTGGTACTGGGCGGGACTGGTGCCCATCCTGGATGAGTCTCCATGTGAAAGTTCCTGTCCTGTCACTGTCCCAGCTGTACATGGGATAAGGATGCCTGATGTGGTGGTCCATTCATTCCTACACGGTGCCTGCCCTGTTCAGCGGTGCTTTGCCATGGCGGTCTTTGCCCTGTCCAGTGGTGCTTTGCCATGGCGGTCTTTGCCCTGTTCAGCGGTGCTTTGCCATGGCGGTCTTTGCCCTGTTCAGCGGTCTTCACCATGGCGGTCTTTGCCCTGTTCAGCGGTGCTTTGCCATGGCGGTCTTTGCCCTGTTCAGCGGTGCTTTGCCATGGCGGTCTTTGCCCTGTTCAGCGGTCTTCACCATGGCGGTCTTGGCCCTGTTCAGCGGTGCTTTGCCATGGCGGTCTTTGCCCTGTTCAGCGGTGCTTTGCCATGGCGGTCTTTGCCCTGTTCAGCGGTCTTCACCATGGCGGTCTTTGCCCTGTTCAGCGGTGCTTTGCCATGGCGGTTCTGGTACGGACATTGGTGTGTGGCATGACTTTCCCTACACTGGGCATTGGTGTGTGGCATGACGATCTCTACACTGGGCATTGGTGTGTGGCATGACGTTCCATCATTGCCCAGCGGGGCTGTGGCAGCCGGGGCCCTCCTGGGCTGTGACTCTGGCGGTGGACTCAGGACCAGTGATGATACTTGGGCCCTCCTGGGCTGTGACTCTGGCGGTGGACTCTGGACCAGTGACGATACTTGGGCCCTCCTGGGCTGTGACTCCGGCGGTGGACTCAGGACCAGTGACGATACTTGGGCCCTCCTGGGCTGTGACTCCGGCGGTGGTCTCTGGACCAGTGACGATACTTGGGCCCTCCTGGGCTGTGACTCTGGAGGTGGTCTCTGGACCAGTGACCATACTTGGGCCCTCCTGGGCTGTGACTCTGGCGGTGGTCCCTGGACCAGTGACGATACTTGGGCCCTCCTGGGCTGTGACTCTGGCGGTGGACTCTGGACCAGTGACGATACTTGGGCCCTCCTGGGCTGTGACTCCGGCGGTGGTCTCTGGACCAGTGACGATACTTGGGCCCTCCTGGGCTGTGACTCTGGCGGTGGACTCAGGACCAGTTACGATACTTGGGCCCTCCTGGGCTGTGACTCCGGCGGTGGACTTTGGACCAGTGACGATACTTGGGCCCTCCTGGGCTGTGACTCCGGCGGTGGTCTCTGGACCAGTGACGATACTTGGGCCCTCCTGGGCTGTGACTCTGGAGGTGGTCTCTGGACCAGTGACGATACTTGGGCCCTCCAGGCTGTGACTCTGGACCAGTGAAGACGGTGCTGGCGGTTGTGTCTGGACCGCCGGAAATGATGGCGCACTTCTCCGCCGTGACACTCACAACAGGCTGGCAAGACTTCCTCTGGACCTTCCCCACCTTTGGTGGAGTCACACCTGACTCTCCAATCCCCTTCGAACCCAGGTAGGTTGTTGTCCCACCAGGAGTCTTAACACGGTCCCGTCGTCCACTCTCCAATTTTAGAGCCTTTACAGGCGGTAGGCTGCCAGTGCCTTGGCTCCGGGTCCTACTGCCTGCCCTAGTGGCCGGTGCACTCCACAATCCCTGAACATGCACCACTGGTATTGGAGGCTTTTTGGCTGAGGGGCTACGACGGGACTGATGAATTGGAGGGGGGTGGGGGAAAAAAGGTCAATTTTACACAGGGACAGTTTCTGACGAACACTGGGATGGGTAGCTGGAGGGGGTCTGGGAGTGGAGGAAGAGGAGGTGGTTGTAGGAGGTGTTACTTTAGCTGTTTTGGGTGCAGGTGCAGGTACAGGAGGCTGTCGTGAGGTGGATGGATGTTGGGTGAGTGATTGCCGGCGTTTGTGTACTTTGGGAGGGGGCGTCACAGACACACTGGGAGAGGACACAGGGGACGTGTAAATGGCAGTGGAGGTGGTGAGTGCAGGTGAGTGGCTTGTGGTGCTGGGTGTCCTGGTGCGATTCCTGGTGCCTGTAGATGTGGTGCATGCAGGTGTGTGTGTAGACGAGACTGGGAGGGAGGAGGGAGAAGAGGAGGAGGGGGACACAGTGGAGACAGTGGATGTTGCTGTGTCTGTATGGGTGTGATGCTTGTGTGAGTGCCTGTGGGATGTGTGGTGCCTATGTTTGCTTGAGCTACTTTTGGGTGTTGACTTGTGTGCATGCTGGTCTGTAGGTGTGCTTGAGATGGGCTGGGGTACAGGGGATTGGGTCTGGGTGGAGGAAGTTGGAGGGGGAGGCTCGACACAGGGACAATGGCTGCCATCAGTGCTGAGGCCAGAGATTGCAGGGTTCGCTGAAGGACAACCTGACCAGAATGAATGCCCTCCAGGAATGCATTACCGTGTTGTAACTCTCGTTCTACACCCTGGATGGCATTCACAATGGTAGACTGCCCAACAGTGAGTGACCTGAGGAGGTCAATGGCCTCCTCACTGAGGGCAGCAGGGGTGACTGGGGCAGGGCCTGAGGTGCCTGGGGCGAAGGTGATGCCCACCCTCCTGGGTGAGCGGGCACGGGCCGAACGCTGAGGGGCTGCTGGGAGGGTGGTGCTGGTAGGGGAGGTGGCGGCTGTACCTGTAGAAGTGGTGCGCACAGATGGCGCCGCCACCACAGGGGAGCTCCCATCGGCGGACGAGTCCGTGTCGCTGGTTGGTGATCCGGTGGCCGACGTGAAGCTCCCCTCGCCCTCCGTCCCACTGGTGCATTCAGAGTCCGTGGTGTGGCCCTCCATGGCCATGTAGGATGCAGCTCCCTTGTGCTCCGGTGCCACTGTACCTCCGCCTGTTGATGCTGATGTACAAAAGGACAGGGAGAGCAGGAAAAGGGGGGGAGACAGAAGAACAAGAGTTTTAGTGCATGGTATTCCGCAACCGTTGGCGGACAAGACAGACGCAGCAGCTCCCTGCATTACGCCGTGCTCCTGCACTCTGCACACGCAATTTCTGGGTTATGGCCTACATGGCAATGGTGGACATCTGCGCACATGGATGCCACAGGGGCATATATACCTCGACTTGGCACTCTGCTGAGGTGGGGTTGAGTGCCACATGGCCTACATTACGGAGGGGCCGTGCCTACCTAACTCGCCCTGGCCTAGGGACACCTACAGCCCACCTCCCCCACCCAGACACCTCCACTGCACGCAAAGTCCGCAGAATGAGGTTGTACTCACCCCCTTGTGTCTGCTGTGATGTCCTCAAGCGCCCATCCAACTCCGGGTAGGCCACCGCCAGGATCCGGAACATCAGGGGGGTCATGGTGCGACGGGCACCCCTCCCACGTTGGGAGGCCATCCCCAGCTGAGCTTCCGCTGTCTTCTTGCTGCGGCGGCGAATGTCCTCCCATCTCTTCCCGCAGTGGGTGCCCCGTCTGTGGTGGGCCCCCAGGGTCCAGACCTCCTTGGCGATGGCACACCAGATGTCCCTCTTCTGGTGGGCGCTGACCTACATGACATGCACAAGGGAAGAGGAACAGTCATTACCAACTGCTCCTTCGTTGTGAGTGGCCCCCTCCCTACTCTGGCCATGTTGCCCATTCATTTGCATGCATTAATGTTCAATCAACTCTGCCCACTTCCCTCTTCCACCCAGCCCTCTCCACCCAGGCCTAGCCCATACAACGTGCTCCCTGTGTTCTAACCTGTTGGTCTGGAGGACCGTAGAGTAGCGTGTACTGGGGGAGGACCCCATCCACAAGTTTCTCCAACTCCTGTGCAGTGAAGGCAGGGGCCCTTTCCCCAGACGCAGCAGCCATCGTCGCTTCCAGACCGAGGTCACAGCAGCACTAGCAATGTAGGTCCTCTCCTGTCGAAGGTCAAGTATCTAGTGATTGAACAGATAGAAAATGGCGGTGACGTCCGCGGCGGTGACGTCCGCGGCGGTGCGCATCATCACCGCCGGCGCACCTGTTCATTGGCTCCTGGGACCCATAGGGTCCACTGTTAACCAATGCAGCATTGTGCCGCGGTCTACGACCGCCTACCTCAACGGTGTGCAACGCCAGCGCAGTTACCCCACAATCCCATTGTCCCAGTTTAGAGGTCAGGCAGCCGCCATTTCAGGGGCCCACATGCCTTCATTTACTACTGCGTCACACATAGCTAGGCCTACACTCAACACACATACAGGAAGGGTTTTGTGAGTGGTGTAGTCTTGTGTGTAACTGTGGGTACATACCTGGAGGAATAGTGACTGGTTCTTCGCTGTTGTCCTTCGTAGGCACCGTCAGCTGGGACATATGAGAAGATGGCGGAATCCTCTGGTGTACCGACCGCTGGTGGACCTGTTGACAATGGAAGAAAGACATATCATCGTCACCTACCGGTTTGACCGTGCCACTATCCAGGAACTATGTACCCAGTTGGAGCCAGACCTGATGTCACCGATCCGCCATCCGACTGGAATCCCCGCTGACGTGCAGGTGCTGTCAGTGCTCCATTTCCTTGCAAGTGGGTCTTTTCAGACAACAGTGGCCATGTCATCAGGGATGTCCCAGCCTATGTTTTCCAACGTGCTGTCCAGAGTGTTGTCTGCCCTGCTGAAACACGTAAGGAGATACATCATTTTCCCTCAGGTGGAGGATTTGCCTACAGTGAAGGGTGACTTCTATGCCCTTGGACATATCCCCAACGTCATAGGTGCCTTTGATGGGACCCATGTAGCTCTGGTCCCCCCCCACAGGAGTGAACAGGTGTACAGGAACAGGAAGAGTTATCATTCCATAAATGTCCAGATGCTCTGTTTGGCAGACCAGTACATCTCGCAGGTAAATGCTATGTTCCCTGGCTCAGTGCATGATGCCTACATCCTGCTGAATAGTAGCATCCCTGATATGATGGGTCAACTCCAGAGGCACCGGGTATGGCTATTGGGGGACTCTGGTTACCCCAACCTTTCGTGGCTATTGACCCCAGTGAGGAATCCCAGGACCAGGGCAGAGGAACGGTACAATGATGCCCATGGGCGGACTAGGAGGGTGATCGAACGCACCTTCGGACTCCTGGAGGCCAGGTTCAGGTGCCTCCATATGACAGGTGGATCCCTATTCTACTCACCGAAGAAGGTGTGCGACATCATCATCGCCTGCTCCATGCTCCATAATTTGGCTTTGCGACGCCAGGTGCCTTTTCTGCAGGAGGATGATCCAGATGACGGTGTTGTATCAGCTGTGGAGTCTGTGGAGCCTGTGGACAGTGATGAGGATGAAGCTGAGGAAGAAGAAAACGACAACAGGGAGTCAGTCATACAGCAATATTTCCAGTGACACACAGGTGAGAACATTTTCAGACTTTACATTACATTCACTGTCACACGTCTACCTCTATCCTGTTTGTCTATTTCAATCACAATTTGTTAACTGAGTTGTAACCTTCCATTACGGTTTCACAGGTGTGGTAACCTACGTGTCAACTGCTTGCATCCTTCAAGGGCTTGTGATGTGTGACATAGGTATGTTAGCCTTACAATGGTACAGCCATTATGACACTGTCATTGATAATACAAAGTACAAAATCATAGACTGACTGCAGATTGTTTTGTGTTTCAAGGGTGTTTATTTAAGTGCTAATTATTGGAGGGGGTGGTAAAATGGAGAGGGGTGATGGTGGAGGAATGTCCATGGCAGAGTCCAGTCTATTAGTCTCACAGGTGCACTGCCCATCTGGGCATAGGAAGTGGAGCTGGGGCAGTTCGAATATGGACATGGTAACAAAGTGGGACAGTGGGAGGACAATCAGGGTGGTCTCATTTCCTGGCAGGGGTCTTGCCATCTTGCTCTGTCCTGTTCCTGGATCTCAGGGACCGCTTGCGTGGTGGTTGTCCGTCTGCAGGGGGTGGGGTGCTGGTGTGGTGGTCCTGTGGCGGGGCGTCCTGTCCACTAGCGCCAGCGGAGGTGGTGGGCAGTACATCGTCCTGGCTAGTGTCAGGGGCCCCTTGGAGTGCCACGGTGTCCCTCAAGGTCTGCTGTATGTCCTTCAGCACCCCTACGATGGTGCCCAGGGCGGAGCTGATGGTTCTGAGCTCCTCCCTGAACCCCAAATACTGCTCCTCCTGCAGCCGCAGGGTCTCCTGCAACTTGTCCAGGACCGTCGCCATCGTCTCCTGTGAGTGGTGGTACGCACCCATGATGGAGGAGAGAGCCTTGTGGAGAGTGGGTTCCCTTGGCCTGTCCTCCCTCTGTCGCACAGCAGCCCTCCCAGTTCCCCTATGTTCCTGTGCCTCCGTCCCCTGGACCATGTGCCCACTACCACTGCCCCCAGGTCCCTGTTGTTGTTGGGAGGGTGGGTTACCCTGGGTGCCCTGTAGTGGTGGACACACCGCTGATTGACCTGTCCTGGGTAGGGAGGTTTGGGCCCGCTGGGTGGGTGCTGTGCTGGTGCTACCAGAGGGTGGAAGGTCGGTGTTGGGCTGTGCCTGTGCAAGGGGAACCGACTGTCCTGAGGCCCACGATGGTCCAGGCTGGTCATCAAGATCCAGTAGGGCAGAGCTGCTCTCGTCACTGTGGGCCTCTTCTGGGGGTGGAGTGGTGTTGTCTGGACCCTCTGGTGTGGTGACGGTCCTTCTGGTTCCTGCAGGGGCATAAGAGCATGATTATTGCATGTGTGTGTGTAATGGTGTGCAATGGGTGGCTGTGCGTGAACCCCAGTGCAAGCATTCCTGTGTGGGGGCTTGTGTGATGATGGTTGGGGGGGTGTTCTGGGTATGTGCAGTGAGCACGCTTTGGTGAGGGGTGACCATGCTTAGTTGTGTCATGCAGGGCTTGGTGTTGGGATGTGTGGTTTGTGTTATGGGTACATTAGTGATGAGTTGTAGTGATAGGGGAGGGGGTGAGGGTGGGGGTGTGTGATAGCATGCAGGTAGGGTGGGGGATCTGATAGTTGAGATTTGACTTACCAGTGTCCCATCCTCCACCGACTCCTCCGAGGCCCTCAGGATGCAGGATGGTCAAGACTTGCTCCTCCCATGTTGTTAGTTGTGGGGGAGGAGGTGGGGGTCCGCCGCCAGTCCGCTGTACCGCGATGTTGTGCCTGGAGACCGTGGAACGCACCTTCCCCCGTAGGTCGTTCCACCTCTTCCTGATGTCCTCCCTATTTCTTGGGTGCTGTCCCACAGCGTTGACCCTGTCAACTATTCTGCGCTATAACTCCATCTTCCTGGCTATTGATGTGTGCTGTACTTGTGAGCCAAATAGCTGTGGCTCTACCCGTACGATTTCCTCCACCATGACCCTGACCTCCTCCTCGGAGAAGCGGGGGTGTCTTTGGCGTGCCATGGGGTGGTCTGTGTGATGTGTGGGGTGGTGTATGTGTTGATGAGTGTGGTGAGTTTAGTGGTGTGTGGTGTTTTGTGCGTGGAAGTTGTGTGGGTGATGGTGTTGTGTGCCTCTGTGTGATGGGGTTGTCAATTGCTGTGCTGTCTCTCTGGCCTTCTTTCAGAATTTGTGGTCGTAGGGGTTTGTGGGTGATGTGGGTGTGTGTTTTATATAGTATTGGGTGTGTGGGAGTGTTGTTTGTATGTGTATCAGGTATGTATATTTCAAATTGTCCAATGTGGCGGTGTTTTGTAGATGTGTGTGTATTTTGAGCGCGGCGGTGTGTACCGCCAATGGAATACCGCGGTTGAAAGACCGCCGCGTGGATTCGTGGGTCGTAATAGCATGGGCATGTTTCTGTTGGCGTGGAGGTGGAGGATTTGTTTCCGCATGTTTATCACTGACCTTTGGTGTGGCGGTGTTGTGTGGGTGTCTGAATTTCGGCGGATTCCGAGATGTGTGTCATAATAGTTGTGGCGGTCTGCCGCGGCGGTGTATTGGCGGTCTTCTGCACAGCGGTAAGCGACTTTTACCGCCAATGTTGTAATGACCCCCTTAGTGTAATCAGGCGTACGTAAGGCTGGAGCCCTGCACATACATTCTCTCAGCTCATTGAATACTTTCATTTCTTTCTCGGACAAAGTTAGAACATCTGGCCCATCTTTAACCTCCTTGACAGTCAGTCTCACCAATGGCTGGGAGATGACTGAGAAATTTGGGATCCACTGACGACAGTAGCCCACCATTCCCAGAAACATCCTAACGTCTCTCCTAGATGTCGGGGGATTCATCTGCAATATGGCAGTCACTCTTTCCTTGGATATTTTCCTCAACCCTTTCTCAATTAGATGGCCTAGATATTTTACCTCTTACTGACAGTATTGCAGCTTCTTTGGGGACACTTTATGCCCACTCTTTCCCAAGTGGTCTAGTTAAGCAATAGTATCATACTTGCAGTCATCTCTCGTTTTAGATGCAATTAACAAATAGTCAATGTACTGTATGAGAGTCGAATTAAAAGGCAGTTCAAATGACTCCAAATCTTTCTTCAATATCTGATTAAAGATGGAAGGTGATTCCAAAAACCCTTGAGGAATTCGACACCAACTGTAAACTTTGTCCAGGAATTTTAAACTGAAAAGAAATTGGCTGTCCTCATGAAGAGGCACAGAAAAGAATGCTTGGGACAAGTCTACAACTGTGAACCACTCTGCATCACATGGGACCTGGAACATAATCACAGCTGGATTTGGCACCACTGGACAACATTTCACCACTATGTCATTAATCTTTCTCAAGTCTTGGACAATTCAAACTTTCCCACAAGGCTTTCTCAGTCCCATTATTGGTGAATTACATGGACTGCTCATCACTTCCTTCAGGACCCCTTGCTTCACGAAGTCAGCAATTATCTGTGTTACCTGAATAAGAACATCCTGTGTCATATGGTACTGTGGTACCTGGGGAAACACAGCATTAGGCTTCACACTGACTTTGACTGGATCTACTCTTTTATCAGACCCACTTCCTTCCCTGTCAAGTCCCACACTTTCTCCTTGGCCGTCCCCTGCAAATCTGCTGGCAGATCAGTCACTGTGAACATCGGGAAGAATCTTATCAAGGGGTTCTCCATTTCTGGCTCTGAGATCTGACCGTCATCCCCTTCATCATCACTGTTTGTCTGCACCGCAATGCCTTCATTAGAACAGGTGATTGAACACCTCGTCTTGCACAGTAAGTCTCTTCCCAGTAGGGACACAGGATTTGAATCGCAAACTACAAACCTGTGCAATCCTTGAAAAGTACCAATCTCAACCTGAACTGGATCTGTGATCGGGTTAGTCAGGAGCCGGTTTGTCACCTCTACTACCTTTATTGTACGCCCCGAAAGAGGCAACTTCGGAACCTCTGCACTTCTGACTGTAGAGCGAGTAGCTCCTGTGTCAACCAAGAATGAGACTTTGTGACCCATCACTTTCCCTTGCAAGTAAGGTCCCCTCTGATCTACTTCTAGGGACGCTGCAAGCCTGCACTCCTCACTGTCTGAGCTCTCATCCAACCATTCATCATTTATTCCATTCTCACCATGCAATGGGAACTGTTGTACTGCACTATTTTGACTCATTCCTTGACCTGTGACCTGTTGAGGAAGCATCACCTGTTGCTGTCCCATTGGTGCTAAGGGCAACTGCATTTGCTGTCTAGGTACCACAGAAATCTGCTGTTGCACTTGTTGCATCTGCACTGGTTGTACACGTGGCATCTGCACTTTTTGCATGGGTTGAAGACCCTGCATCTGAACCATGTTATTCTGAAAGTTCGGATTCGACCCCTCATTCTTGGTCCTTTAACATTTTGGAATGTACTAACATCATTGCTTTGTTGAACAACACCTTCCTGCACCATCATCGGACATTCCCGCTTCCAGTGTCTAACGTCCCTGCAAGCATGACATGGTAACACCTTCTTCATCCCCTGCACATCATTTTGAACCAGTACTGTATTCAAATCTGGACCACGGTTCACAAAACCTCCTCAACCTCGGCCTCTCACTTGTGCCTGAACCATCCCGTTTCCCTGTGGCTGTTGCACTATCTGCTGCAAACCATTTCCCTGCCTCCCTGCTTGTGCTGTCTTAATTTGCATAACCGTCACTTTCTCCTTCAACTTTCTCTGCTTGAACTCAATGTCGTCACTACAGTATTTCGCATACTGCGACACCTCATCAATCGGCTTCGTTTGCCAACAGATCAAATGATTCTTAATCATCTGACTAATCTCAGGTCTAAGCCCCTCAACAAACCTGAACACTAGGTGATTCATGTCCTTCGGCTCTATAATCTCTGTACCACTGTAGTGTTTGAACGCCTTAAACAACCTCTCATAGTAGGCATGTATCAACTCTTTGGCCTCCTGTGCCGTTTGATCAATCTTTTGCCAATCAATATTTTGCGGCAACACTTTCTGCTTCAAAAACTCAATCACCTTATAGTAATACCTCAATACATCAGGAGACGGTGTGCCGGTGACTCTGTCCCTTGCCGGTTGTGCTGTCGGCCAATCCACACTTCTTTTGCATTCAAGCCACAAGTCAGCTGGAACTATGATCTCAAACAGCGTGTTCAAGTCTGCCCAAAGACACTTCGCAAGCTTCACAAACCTATCTGTCTGCTGATACCACTCTATCGGCTTCTCCCTCAGCCTGGGGAAGTCATTTGTGAAAGACAAAATATCACCCCTAGACCACGGTACA
Source organism: Pleurodeles waltl (assembly GCF_031143425.1). NCBI lineage: Eukaryota > Metazoa > Chordata > Amphibia > Caudata > Salamandridae > Pleurodeles > Pleurodeles waltl. The sequence goes on from NC_090436.1 coordinate 827,643,191, forward strand.
TGGACTAGAACCCCTCCAGCTGTCTCTCTCCTTGGCAACATCTTTATTGTACCCGTGTCTGGCACGGCTTTCGCCTGCTGCTGTTCCGAGCAGTCACTTTTCCTTTTATCTCTTTTCTTTGCCCATCTGCCTTCCCACTTCTCTAATGCTCCCCAAACCTGTGCACTCTGCAGTATTTCTTTAAGGTGTGCCTTTATCCCAGTAGATCTCATGTGATCAAAATCCTTAGGCTCGAATTCTAACCTGTAACTCCTCTTCAGATGGAAATCGGTAGACACAGTGTGGCACAGGGCTGGGGGAATGGGTAAGGGTTGAGGTAGCCCTACCAGTTTAGTATGTGGTCTTTGATAGTGGGCCACCATAAAGAACGGAGAATTAATTCTTGAGTTGCCTTGACTCCACAATGACCAGAAATGGATTAATCATGACACATCTGTAATGCTTCTATTTGGACTTGCTTGGTAGGAAAGAATAACACATTTCCATGATAGTAGTATCCCTTGGTCTTTTGTAGTTGAGGGTTTAATGTATTCCATTCTTCTGTAGTAAGGGAGACATAGTCCGAAAATACTCTGTCAAGGAAGGATTATACTTTGCCAGTGATCCAATGTGGTTCTATGATATGCTGTGAAGGAAGAACAACACCTTCTGGATAATGACATCCGCCATGATATTCTGCGATTCCGGTATATATGCAATGATGAAGTCAAATTGACTAAAGAAGAAGGCCCATCGGACTTGTTGACTGTTCCGACATTCTTTGAAGAAGAACAGCTCCTATTGCTCTATCTGAAGCATCAGTTTCTACTTTAAACTTTCTTGTGGTGTCTGGATGCCGTAGGATAGGTGCTTGTGTGAAAGCTTGTTTAAGGTTTTGGAAGGCTGTCTCGCCGATCTTTGTCCAGCAGAATCCACCGCAAAGACTTTCTTTCTTTAGGATCTAAGTGATATAACTTATCTGCTGAGAAAAGTTCTCTGTGAACTGCCAATAAAAATTGGCCAAGCCTGAGAAACATTGAGTCTCTTTTATAGTTGTAGGAGATGGCCAATCCAGAATAGCTTGGACTTTCTCGGGATCCATAGCAATACTGGTCTTGTTAATACAGTAGCCAAGATATTCCACCTCGGTCTTGGGAAATTCTAATTTTTCTGGCATACAAAACAATAAGTGTTGTTGAAGTCTTTCCAGAACTTGAGCAACATGTGTTGTGTGTTGATCCGGATGAGTAGAGCACACCAGGATACCATCTAAGTATATTACAACAGTTTCAGTTAGGAGATCCGAAAACACGTAGTCCATGAATCTTTGAAAAATAAATAGAGCATTTGTTAGGCCAAAGGGCATTACCCGGTATTCAAAATGATGTAAAGGAGTCCGAAAAGCAGTTTTCCATTCACCCCCCTCCTTGATTCATAGGAGGTGAAAGGCTCCCCTCAGATCCAACTCAGTGAACATCTGTGCTCCTCTAACTGATTCCAAAAGATCTTTGATGTGAAGTAAAGTATACCTGTCCTTTATAGTGATCTCATTCAACCCACGAAAGTCTATGGAAGGATGTAAATCCTTAGTTTTCTTTGGTTCGAAGAAAAGAGGAGCCACGGCAGGTGAGGAGGAGTGTGTAACTAGCCCACTTCATGAGTCTTCTTCTAGATACTCTCTAAGCGTCGCCTTTTCTGGTTCAGTAAGAGAATACATTCTCCCAAAGGGAACTACAGCTCCGGGCTCCAGAGGAATGGCACAGCCATATTCTCTATGCAGTGGCAAGATTGGTCGTTTTGGTTTTTTGAAAATATTGCATACTCTAAGTAATGACTTAGTACCCCTTGAACAGCGCTGATGGAACAACTCACTTCCTTATCCACAAGGGGTATACTTCTAGGTGACCAATACGTTTCTGAAGGGTAGTAAATATGTTGACAAAAGTGTGAGGACAAATAGATGGTTATGGTTTCCCAATTAATATAGGGATTATGCTGTGTCAGCCAGGGTATACCCAATATTATCATGTGACTAGGTGAAGCAATCAGATCAAAGGAGATATTTTCTTGATGTTTCCCAAATTTCAAATACTAGGATGGTGTTGTGTTTGTAACAGGTCCTGAAACAAGAGGAGTACCATCTACTGTATGGATTTATTCTGATGTTTCCTTCTGTATTCAAGGTATCTTTTTTTCCTTCGCCCATTCTTCGTCAACATATATTCCACTTCCACCACAATCTAAGAAGGCAAATACTTTTTCTTCTCTTCCGTCAGTTAATTGTAACAACATGGGCAAAGGAAAAGAGACAATGTGTTTTCTTTGGAAGAACATATAGAAGGAATTTCAGATTGTCCAGTCCCCTTCCTTCTTTTAGAGCAGAGGTCTTCAAACTGGGAGGGCGGGCCCCCCTTGGGGGGCCTCAAGTGATCCCGGGGGGGGCGCCAAACTCTGGGCAAAAGAAATAATATACAGATAATATGCCTTTCTTTTAAGCAGAAGCATGTTATTGCAGTTTTAAAAAGGTAACAGTACTTAACTGCAATGATTAAATAGGTTTAGACCTATTTAAACATTGCCATCTTTCTAAAATACTTGTGAAAAATTCTGAGGGGGGGGCCCAATGATTTTTATTTTTCAACTGGGGGGGGCGCGGAATTAAAAAGTTTGAAGACCACTGTTTTAGAGGAAGGTGTTTGGCGTTTCCCTCCAACTTATTAGGATGAGTAGGACATGCATGAATCAGATGACCTGAATTGCCACAATAGAGAGACAGTCCGTTTTTTTCGTCTGTATTCACGTTCGGTCTCAGATAATGGTCCACGGGTCATATGTATTTGCATAGGTTCATCTCTAGAGGTGGTTGGATCATCAGATCGGGTTTCCTCTTGATGACGAACAAATGTACGTGAAGTCCCCATATGTGATTGAACCCATGCCTTTACGCTTCTCCAATCGATGCTCACAAAAACAATATTCTATGGATAACGCTAAGTCAATAAGACCCTTCATGTCATCTACTCGAGGAGAATTCATCTTTTACTTCTTCTTACAACCCTCTACAAAAAAGAGTGATGAGGGTGCGTTCTAGCCAAGTGGTTTCTGATTCCAGTTGTCTGAACCATGTTATATATTATAAGATGTCTTGGTTGCCTTGCTGGATGTCGCACAACACCTCTTCTGCAAAGGAATCCAGTCCGGGTCGCTCAAACATTTTTTGAAGGCAGCAACAAAGTTTTGACAACCTGGGATCATCCGTTGCTGCCAAAGGAATCGCCCAAGCCAGAGCTGGACCAGACAAGGCGCTGATCAGGGATCCCACCATGGTCTTATCCTGAGTAAATTGAGATGGACAAAATGCAAAAAGAAGACAGTCAAGGAATCAAGGAATTCTTTCAACTTATTGGGATCCCCAGAAAAACATGGTGTGGTAATGGAGCTGGTTGGAACGTCTGTGGTTATAGAGGCCAAGGCTTGTCAAGCACAGATTCACCATGGCATGATCACATGTAACATTTATTTGGCGGGTCAGAATAATTCACATAAATGGTATTATTTGTTAGAAATATCCCATTTCTAAGAAAGCATCCTGCTTTCCCATGTTACCGACATCCAGAGGTGTTTTGAACAAAATGTGCAATATTTAACAAAGGAGATCCATGAATGTGCAAAACTGACCTGAGCTACACAGCGGAAGAAACCTTGAATTTTGCAACTTATTTAGTACACTAAAGTTTCATTAATAAGCCTTTGTATTAATAACTGTTATAAAAACATTACATCAAAAGTCACTGCTTTCGCAGAGATTGTTGGGAGCGATAATTCACAGAGGAATGAGGGGGTCAATATAGGAGTAGAAAACAGAGACAGAAACAACATCCATTTTCTCCAATATTGTGTTTTCACCAAAATGTGGCATAACTAAATTACATTAACAAGAACACTTTTAAACCCCATATTAAACACATTTTTACTGCATGCATACTAATTTGATAATTGTGTATTGAACCCAATGTAGAAATCAATAATCCTCAGTATTATTTGCTGCACAAAGCATGGTCCCACTCTGGTTATGTTATGATCACTAAAACCCATTAATACATTTATTATTCAGGAAATCTATCAGTCACTAATATTGCATTACTCTTTGCTTCATTATGGAACCCGCCTTCAATATCTTTAACTGGTTGTAGACATTGGCGGGCATTCAAAAGACCGCAGCGGCCATTCTGGCTTTCCCGCTGGGCCGGCGGGCGACCGCCAAAAGGCCGACCGCCGTCCCAGCGGGAAAGACCCAGCAACGATGAAGCCGGCTGCGAATGGAGCCGGCGGAGTTGCTGGTGTGCGACGGGTGCAGTGGCACCCGTCGCGATTTTCAGTGTCTGCAAAGCAGACACTGAAAATCATTATGGGGCCCTGTTAGGGCCCCACGACACCCGTTCCCGCCATCCTGTTCCTGGCGGTAACAACCACCAGGAACAGGGTGGCGGGAAGGGGGTCGGAATCCCCATGGCGGCGCTGGAGGATTCCCTGGGCCAGGGGAAAACCGGCGGGAAACAGCCGGTTCCCCTTTTCTGACCGCGGCTTTACCGCCGCGGTCAGAATGGCCCAGGAAGCACCGCCAGCCTGTTGGTGGTGCTTCCGCGGTCGTTGGCCCTGGCGGTCGGTGACCGCCAGGGTCAGAATGACCCCCATAATCTTTGAGGTTCTCCATCTCTTGCTTCTTCAGTCTCCTCTTCTTCAAATGACTCCCTTTCTTTTCACACTTTTTAAAAATGCAACATTTTAGGAAAAGAAACAGGACAATTGCAGAAATCACTATAAATACTACAAGGATTAGGATTAGTCATCAAGTACTTCTTCCCACACTATCTATCCATTCACTAATTTTATTAAAACCCCTTCCCAACCCACTAAATGAGGAGCCTAGAGTTTCCCATAACCCATGCTCTTTAAATGATTGAACTTCATGCAAACGTTTAGTTAGATTAGTAAAAAGAATCAATAACCCTACTATTATCAGGTATGTACATGCAACACCTCTTGGACTTTATTACCTTACCCACACCGCCCTCTTTTGTCAGGAGGATATTTTATGCTAAACGATTCTGCATTACAATGGCTCTAATAGCCATTATCTCTACATTCACTTACTTTAATGATCCTGCTGTATTTGCTGCCAGTTTTTTTACAAGGTTTTTTTACAATGTCTAATCTTCACATCATTAATTGCTACGTACACAGAAGGAATTATAGCACTTAATGTATCTAAACTAGTTGTCCAAAGTTTTGTTTTACCCTTCTCATACCAATTTCACTATCAATTTCACTCATATGGTTAAGTGAAACATTAAAACATTAAAGCTAAATAATAAGACCCAACTAAAATTGAATTGAGCAGTCTGCCTATAAACATAGTAACTTTGTCATAGAATTGCCACTCCACATAGTACATAGGGGCATATTTATACTTGTTTTGCGCCAAATTTGAATAATTTATTTTAACGCCAATTCGGTGCAAAACTAACTCCATATTTATTATACTTTGGCGCTATACCCGTCCAGCGCCAACGTTATGGAGTTAAAGTCATTTTTTGGACATGGAAACCTACCTTGTGTCAAAGAGATGCAAGGTAGGCGTTCCTGTGCAAAAAATGACTCTTTGGCCTTAGCGCCATATTTATCTCCCCCTTGCTAAAATCACGCACCGGGGGAGGAGGGGTCAAAACTTGCTTTGCACCATTATTTAACGCCTGGCTCAGGGCAGCCGCTAGGGGACCTGTGGGCCTATTTCCATGGTGGAACACCGTGGAATAAGTGCCATAGGGGCCCTCCTCAGGCCCCAGGGACACCCCCACCCACCCCACCTCTGGGAGACCCCATCCCAGGTAAGTATAGGTAAGTACAGGTAAGTATTTTATTTGATTTTTTAAAGTGCCATTTAGGGCCCTGAAATGGGCCCTCCTACATGGCACTGGGTGCAATGGCCATGCCCAGGGGACACTGGTCCCCTGTGCTGGCCATTGGGGTGGTGGACATGACTCCTGTCTTTCATAAGACAGGAGTCATGTGGTATGGATGGTTTTGCGTCAGAAAATGGCACTAGGCTGGTTACAGTCATTTTTTTTTACTCTAACCTGCCTAACGTCATTTTTTGGTGCAAAACCCCTTCTCCCATACCGCCACCCCCCACCCGGCTAACGTAAAAAAAAATTACGCTAGCCTACCCTTTGCACCGGCTTGCACCATTCCATAAATATGGTGCCCAGCTGCCGGTCAGGAATGGTGCAAGCCAGTGCAAAACCTTTTGAGGCAAAACTGCGTTAATACAGTTTTGCACCAAAAAGTATAAATATGCCCCTAAGACTTTCTTCCCTTTAAAGGACTATGCCTTACCATACATAACTAACTCTTTCATTCCTACTCCACCCTTAACCCAGGATGCAAATTTGACAATCTAAATTCTTGCTATTCCTTTGCCCTACCACAGCCTTTCCTTCTTCTAAATTCTTCAAAATCATTACTCCTATCTCATTGTATTCTCTAATAAAATTATGCCTTTCACAACTTAAAATACATACATGACCCTGATTAGTAAATTTAGTTTCATACTTGTTTTTTTCAATCACCCTTAGAAATGTGTTATATTTAACCGCTTCTGTGCCTTGGATGAGATGATCTCGTCCAAGGCTACAGTTCCCCTGTGCCTTGGACGAGATCATCTCGTCCATGGCACAGGGGAACTTGGTGGCGCGCTAGCGCGCCCCCCGTGCACCCCCCTCCCCCCCCAAGTCGGGGATGGAAGCGGAAGACATTCCCCTTCCACCCCCGACCCCCCCCCCACCCTCCCCTGTGACGTCAGCGCGCGCGCGCGCGCTGATGTGTCACAGGGGCCTCCCTCGTCGCGCTGGAAGCTCTGCTTCCAGCGCGATTGAAAAAGAAATGCAAAAGCATTTCTTTTTCAATCACTTGGGAGGCCCGGAGGGGCTTCAAAGGGAAGGAAAAGTATTTCCTTCCCTTTGAAGTCCCTCCGAGGGTTTCAAAAGCCGGATTGCTTGCAATCCGGCTTTTGAAACCCCACTAGACACCAGGGATTTTTTTTTTTTCATTGAAATTGACAAAAGGGAGCGACCCCTTGGGCAAGGGTCGCTCCCAGGGGGGGCATTTTTTTGAAAAGGCCTTTTCTGCCCCCCCTGGGGGCAGAAACCTCTAGGCACCAGGGACCATTGTTTTTTTTGTTTCATTTTTTTTTATTGAGGTGGGGAGCGACCCCTTAGGCAAGGGTCGCTCCCCTTGGGGGAAAATTATATTTTGGCCATTTCTGCCCCCCTTGGGGGCAGATTGGCCTATTTTGATGAGGCCAATCTGCCCCCAAGGGGGGTAGAAACCACTAGACACCAGGGATTTTTTTTATTTTTTATTGTTATTGACAAAAGGGAGCGACCCCTTGGGCAAGGGTCGCTCCCAGGGGGGGCATATTTTCGGGAAGGCCTTTTCTGCCCCCCATGGGGGCAGATCGGCCTACTATTAGGCCGATCTGCCCCAAGGGGGGGCAGAAACCTCTAGGCACCAGGGACCTTTTTTTTTTTTTTTTCTTCATTTTTTTTTTTTTGGTGGGGAGCGACCCCTTAGGCAAAATTACGCTAGCCTACCCTTTGCACCGGCTTGCACCATTCCATAAATATGGTGCCCAGCTGCCGGTCAGGAATGGTGCAAGCCAGTGCAAAACTTTTTGAGGCAAAACTGCGTTAATACAGTTTTGCACCAAAAAGTATAAATATGCCCCTAAGACTTTCTTCCCTTTAAAGGACTATGCCTTACCATACATAACTAACTCTTTCATTCCTACTCCACCCTTAACCCAGGATGCAAATTTGACAATCTAAATTCTTGCTATTCCTTTGCCCTACCACAGCCTTTCCTTCTTCTAAATTCTTCAAAATCATTACTCCTATCTCATTGTATTCTCTAATAAAATTATGCCTTTCACAACTTAAAATACATACATGACCCTGATTAGTAAATTTAGTTTCATACTTGTTTTGTTCAATCACCCTTAGAAATGTGTTATATTTAACCGCTTCTGTGCCTTGGACGAGATGATCTCATCCAAGGCTACAGTTCCCCTGTGCCTTGGACGAGATCATCTCGTCCATGGCACAGGGGAACTTGGGGGCGCGCTAGCGCGCCCCCCGTGCACCCCCCTCCCCCCCCAAGTCGGGGATGGAAGGGGAAGACATTCCCCTTCCACCCCCGACCCCCCCCACCCCCCCTGTGATGTCAGCGCGCGCGCGCGCGCTGATGTGTCACAGGGGCCTCCCTCGTCGCGCTGGAAGCTCTGCTTCCAGCGCGATTGAAAAAGAAATGCAAAAGCATTTCTTTTTCAATCACTTGGGAGGCCCGGAGGGGCTTCAAAGGGAAGGAAAAGTATTTCCTTCCCTTTGAAGTCCCTCCGAGGGTTTCAAAAGCCGGATTGCTTGCAATCCGGCTTTTGAAACCCCACTAGACACCAGGGATTTTTTTTTTTTTCATTGAAATTGACAAAAGGGAGCGACCCCTTGGGCAAGGGTCGCTCCCAGGGGGGGCATTTTTTTGAAAAGGCCTTTTCTGCCCCCCCTGGGGGCAGATCGGCCTACTATTAGGCCGATCTGCCCCCACGGGGGGCAGAAACCTCTAGGCACCAGGGACTTTTTTTTTTTTGTTCTTTTTTTTATGTTTCATTTTTTTTTTTTTTGGTGGGGAGCGACCCCTTAGGCAAGGGTCGCTCCCCTTGGGGGAAAATTATATTTTGCCCATTTCTGTCCCCCTTGGGGGCAGATTGGCCTATTTTGATTAGGCCAATCTGCCCCCAAGGGGGGTAGAAACCACTAGACACCAGGGAGTTTTTTCTTTGCGTGAATTTCACGCAAAGGGAGCGACCCCTTAGGCAAGGGTCGCTCCCTGGGGGGAAGGGCAATTTATTTTAGGCCATTTCTGCCCCCAGGGGGGGAAGAAACCTCTAGGCGCCAGGGCAAATTTTTTTGTTGTGTTTTTTTTTTGTTGTTTCTTTTTTTAGAGATGGGGAGCGACCCATCAGGCAAGGGTCGCTCCCCTGGGGGGGCAAATTGTATTTAGACCATTTCTGCCCCCCTGGGGGCAGATTGGCCAATTTTAGGTCAATCTGCCCCCAAGGGGGCAGAAACCACTAGGCACGGGGGATTTGTTTTTTGGCGCCAATGTCACGCAGGGGGAGCGACCCCGTAGGCAAGGGTCGCTCCCGGGGGGGGGGGTGGGGGTTGGGGGGGCAAATTTATTTTAGGCCATTTCTGCCCCCCCGGGGGACAGATCGGCCTATTATTAGGCCGAACTGCCCCCGGGGGGGGGGGCAGAACACTCAAGGCACCAGGGCAATTTTTTTTTTGTGTTTTTTTTTTTTTTTTTGTTTCTTTTTTTAGAGATGGGGAGCGACCCATCAGGCAAGGGTCGCTCCCCTGGGGGGGGCAAATTGTATTTAGACCATTTCTGCCCCCCTGGGGGCAGATTGGCCAATTTTAGGTCAATCTGCCCCCAAGGGGGCAGAAACCACTAGGCACGGGGGATTTGTTTTTTGGCGCCAATGTCACGCAGGGGGAGCGACCCCGTAGGCAAGGGTCGCTCCCGGGGTGGGGGTTGGGGGGGCAAATTTATTTTAGGCCATTTCTGCCCCCCCGGGGGACAGATCGGCCTATTATTAGGCCGAACTGCCCCCTGGGGGGGGCAGAACACTCAAGGCGCCAGGGCAATTTTTTTTTTTTGTGTTTTTTTTTTTTTTTGTTTCTTTTTTTAGAGATGGGGAGCGACCCATCAGGCAAGGGTCGCTCCCCTGGGGGGGCAAATTGTATTTAGACCATTTCTGCCCCCCTGGGGGCAGATTGGCCAATTTTAGGTCAATCTGCCCCCAAGGGGGCAGAAACCACTATGCACCGGGGATTTGTTTTTTGGCGCCAATGTCACGCAGGGGGAGCGACCCCGTAGGCAAGGGTCGCTCCCGGGGCGGGGGGGGTTGGGGGGGCAAATTTATTTTAGGCCATTTCTGCCCCCCCGGGGGACAGATCGGCCTATTATTAGGCCGAACTGCCCCCGGGGGGGGGGGGGGGCAGAACACTCTAGGCGCCAGGTCAATTTTTTTTTCGTGTTTTTTTTTGTTGTTGTTTCTTTTTTTAGAGATGGGGAGCGACCCATCAGGCAAGGGTCGCTCCCCTGGGGGGGCAAATTGTATTTAGACCATTTCTGCCCCCCTGGGGGCAGATTGGCCAATTTTAGGTCAATCTGCCCCCAAGGGGGCAGAAACCACTAGGCACCGGGGATTTGTTTTTTGGCGCCAATGTCACGCAGGGGGAGCGACCCCGTAGGCAAGGGTCGCTCCCGGGGGGGGGGGGGGGTTGGGGGGGCAAATTTATTTTAGGCCATTTCTGCCCCCCCGGGGGACAGATCGGCCTATTATTAGGCCGAACTGCCCCCGGGGGGGGCAGAACACTCTAGGCGCCAGGGCAATTTTTTTTTTGTGTTTTTTTTTTTTGTTGTTTCTTTTTTTAGAGATGGGGAGCGACCCATCAGGCAAGGGTCGCTCCCCTGGGGGGGGCAAATTGTATTTAGACCATTTCTGCCCCCCTGGGGGCAGATTGGCCAATTTTAGGTCAATCTGCCCCCAAGGGGGCAGAAACCACTAGGCACCGGGGATTTGTTTTTTGGCGCCAATGTCACGCAGGGGGAGCGACCCCGTAGGCAAGGGTCGCTCCCGGGGGGGGGGTGTGGGGGGGGGGTTGTGGGGGCAAATTTATTTTAGGCCATTTCTGCCCCCCTGGGGGGCAGATCGGCCTATTATTAGGCCGATCTGCCCCCGGGGGGGGGGCAGAAACCTCTAGGCGCCAGGGGAATTTTTCTTTTTTTTCTTTGTTTTTTTTTTTAGAGATGGGGAGCGACCCATCAGGCAAAAGTCGCTCCCCTGGGGGACAAATTGTATTTAGGCCATTTCTGCTGAGTTTAGGTCAACCTGCCCCCAAGGGGGCAGAAACCACTTGGCACCGGGGATTTGTTTTTTGGTGCCAATGTCACGCAGGGGGAGCGACCCCGTAGGCAAGGGTCGCTCCCGGCGGGGGAGGGTGGGGGTTGGGGGGGCAAATTTATTTTAGGGCATTTCTGCCCCCCCCCCCTGGGGCCGGCTGAGCTACAGGCCAAACACCACAGGTAGGCACCTTGCAAAAAACACCTCTGTTTTCTGTGAAAAAATATGTTGTGTCCACGTTGTGTTTTGGGCCATTTCCTTTTGTGGGCGCTAGGCCTACCCACAGAAGTGATGTACCATTTTTATAGAGAGACTTAGGGGAACGCTGGGTGGAAGGAAATTTGTGGCTCCTCTCAGATTCCAGAACTTTCTGTCACCGAAATGAGAGGAAAAAGTGTTTTTTGGGCAAAATTTTGATGTTTGCAAAGGATTCTGGGTAACATAACCTGGTCAGAGCCCCGCAAGTCACCCCATCTTGGATTCCCCTGGGTTTCTAGTTTTCAAAAATGCACTGGTTTGCTAGGTTTCCTCAGGTGTCGGCTGAGCTACAGGCCAAAATCTACAGGTAGGCACTGCTTTTTATAAAAAAATGTGATGTGTCCATGTTGTGTTTTGGGCCCTTTCCTTTCGTGGGCGCTAGTCCTACCCACACAAGTGAGGTATCATTTTTATCGGGAGACTTGGGGGAACGCTGGGTGGAAGGAAATTTGTAGCTCCTCTCAGATTCCATAACTTTCTGCCACAGAAATGTGAGGGACATGTGTTTTTTTAGCCAAATTTTGAGGTTTGCAAAGGATTCTGGGTAACAGAACCTGGTCCGAGCCCCGCAAGTCACCCCTCCTTGGATTCCCCTAGGTCTCTAGTTTTCAGAAATGCACAGGTTTGGTAGGTTTCCCTAGGTGCCGGCTGAGCTAGAGGCCAAAATCTACAGGTAGGCACTTCGCAAAAAACACCTCTGTTTTTTTCCAAAATTTAGGATGTGTCCACGTTGCGCTTTGGGGTGTTTCCTGTCGCCGGCGCTAGGCCTACCCACGCAAGTGAGGTATCATTTTTATCGGGAGACTTGGGGGAACGCTGGGTGGAAGGAAATTTGTAGCTCCTCTCAGATTCCAGAACTTTCTGCCACAGAAATGTGAGGGACATGTGTTTTTTTAGCCAAATGTTGAGGTTTGCAAAGGATTCTGGGTAACAGAACCTTGTCCGAGCCCCGCAAGTCACCCCTCCTTGGATTCCCCTGGGTCTCTAGTTTTCAGAAATGCACAGGTTTGGTAGGTTTCCCTAGGTGCCGGCTGAGCTAGAGGCCAAAATCTACAGGTAGGCACTTCGCAAAAAACACCTCTGTTTTCTCCCAAAATTGTCGATGTGTCCACGTTGCGCTTTGGGGTATTTCCTGTCGCGGGCGCTAGGCCTACCCACGCAAGTGAGGTATCATTTTTATCGGGAGACTTGGGGGAACATAGATTAGCAAAACAAGTGCTATTGCCCCTTGTCTTTCTCTACATTTTTTCCTTCCAAATATAGGAGAGTGTGTAAAAAAGACATCTATTTGAGAAATTCCCTATAATTCACATGCTTGTATGGTCACCCCGGAATTCAGAGATGTGCAAATAACCACTGCTCCTCAGCACCTTATCTTGTGCCCTTTTTGGAAATGCAAAGGTTTTCTTGATAGCAATTTTTTACTCTTTATATTTCAGCAAATGAATTGCTGTGTACCCGGTATAGAATGAAAACGCACTGCAGGGTGCAGCTCATTTATTGGCTCTGGGTTCCTCGGGTTCTTGATGAACCTACAAGCCCTATATATCCCTGCAACCAGAGGAGTCCAGCAGACGTAACGGTATATTGCTTTCCATAATCTGACATTGCAGGGAAAAGTTACAGAGTAAAACATAGAGAAAAATTGATGTTTTTTTACCTCAATTTCAATATTTTTCTTTTTCAGCTGTTATTTTCTGTAGGAAACCCTTGTAGGATCTACACAAATGACCCCTCGCTGAATTCAGAATTTTGTCTACTTTTCAGAAATGGTTAGGTTTCTGGGATCCAGCATTGGTTTCATGCCCATTCCTGTCACTGACTGGAAGGAGGCTAAAAGCACAAAAAATTGCAAAAATGGGGTATGCCCCAGTAAAATGCCAAAATTGTGTTGAAAAATTGGGTTTTCTGATTCAAGTCTGCCTGTTCCTGAAAGCTAGGAAGCTGCTGAGTTTAGCACTACAAACCCTTTGTTGATGCCATTTTCGGGGGGAAATCCACAAGCCTTCTTCTGCAGCCACTTTTTCCATTTTTTTTTAAAAAAACGAAATTTTCACTGTATTTTGGCCAATTTCTTGGCCTCCTTCAAGGGAACCCACAAAGTCTGGGTACCTCTAGAATCCCTAGGATGTTGGAAAAAAAGGACGCAAATTTGGCTTGGTTAGCTTATGTGAACAAAAAGTTATGAGGGCCTAAGCGCGAACTGCCCCAAATAGGCAAAAAAAGGCCTGGCACAGGAGGGGGAAAAGGCCTGGCAGCGAAGGGGTTAATAGCCTTGTTATCTTCTTGTGTAGATAAATCCTCTAGAGACACACTAAAGCAGTCAGGTAGGGAGAAAGATATGTATCTTTGTTAAATACAGCAACATAGACATTACAAGAAAGAACATACAAAATCTGAAGTTGTACATATGTTGTGCCCTCCCCAGAAGAACTGGAAGGAAAGCACAAATGAAACATCCCCTAATCTTCCTATAACTTTTTATCATGAATAATGAACTATAAATATTATCCTGGAAGCCACTCACTCCTTATTCACTGGTACATTATGTTTTAATTAATTTCTAACAAACGTAAATTCAATATGACTAGAATCGTATCCCACCAGGTAAGAAAACACAAAAACAGTCCTACTAAGACAATTAACATTGTTAATATTATCACTAACCATACAGTGTTACAGCATTTGCTGTACTCCATTGTCTAGCTGAGAACAAAATGTAACACTTCAAAACATTTAAAGGCAACAAAAGGTTTTCTTTAGTACAATACTAGAGTTCTTCTTTTTTTCTCCTTATTTATTTAAAATAATAAAGGGGAAAAATACAAGAAAAAAATCAAAAGAATCTCAGGTTATTTTTCAAAAGTTCTTCCAATTCTGGGTTTCATCCTTTTATTCTTTGTTCAACATCTGTCTTGGGACTTTTTCTAATGTAACAGTCTCTTTTCACTAGTTCAAAGTGGTTCCTCATCTGTTTCAATTTCACTCTCCGATTCACGCTCAAACTTGTACTGGCATTAGTTCACTGTTTGGTAATTTTCCAACTCTGTTTCATCTTTTTCTTTTTCTGAGACAGTAGCTAGATATATCCACTCAAATGAAGCATATTTTCTGTTTTGGGACCATGTTCCTAGTTGATCTTTTGGCAACAGGTGATTCACTCCGACTAGCATCTGCATCAATTGGTCTTGCAAATCTTTCTGGTTCACAATGCTTCCTTTTGCAGGTGCTCTCACTTGGGATGTCTTCAGCTTTATTTTGTTCACCAACAGTCTTTGTTAGAGTTCCTTTTCTCTCTGTAGAACCTGAGCTTGAGCTTGAACTTGGACTTTGTTCAGTCGTGTTAGGTCAAATTTACTGCATACTTCTTCTGGGGGTTTGAGTGACTTGGATTTTCAACTGCAATTTCTCATGTTTTGGATCAGAGATAACTTCTTTGTGCTGCCACTCATGCTTTTGGCTTTTGCATGGCAATAGCATTTCACTATGATCACTGTTTGGAAACGGGACTTTAGGCTGGTCAAGTTCTTCCTCAGCACTTTTATGGACCTGAGACTTTATGATTCCAGGTCTCTCTTCGTTTCTTTCTTTACCAATTCCAGAGTTTTCACTCTCCTCTGGATCTACACTACAAACCTGAACTGATTCAGTGGTTGTCTCTGCTACTTCTTCTGCTGCCTTACTCTCATTGCATGTGAAGCCCAAATCCACTGCAGCACTCCTACACATTTCACCACAGTACTGGTCATCAGTATCACCTGGAAGGACCCGCTCCACCTTTCGTCCAGACAATTCTTCCTGGCGTGTTTATGGACCACTATCTAATCTCCGGAGCTGAGGATATAACAAATAATGTCTTTTGTTTCCTCTGTTGCCACATTCACATGGTGAGAAACATATTTCACCATATCAGCCATACCTTTAAAATGATCTGGTACTATATCATCAATTATTGAACCTAGTGCAGCTGAAGGAGCGTATGCAAGCTTATTACCCTGTCCATGATCGTCTCATGTGGCGATAAACCAGTCTTTTCATCAGGAGTACATCTCATGCTCATCAGAACATCAGAAGTGCATCAGGACAATTCAAAGCAGTTGAAGTACACACTTGTGCTAATTTTTTTTTTTTAGAGTACCGTTAGCCCTCTCAACTGCTCCTGAAGAGAGAGGTCTTTAACTATAATGGAAATTTAGCTTTACCTGAAATGCGGTAGGAATGATAAAAAAAACGTCATTCTTAAAATGAGTACAATGATCTGTCTCAATAGAAGTTGGAAGGCCATTTCTGCGTATTAACTTCGACAACAAAAGTTTGGCAACTGTAAGGGTATCTGATCTCCGAGTTGGATAAACTTCCACCCATTTTGATCACAAGCAGACAATGACTAAGATGTACTCTAAACCAACATATTGTGACATCTCCTCAAAGTCTGCCTGGAGGCTGGTAAATGGTTTTCTGATTTGCCAATATGATTCATCACTGATAGGGGTTTTCTTCCCTGATTATTACACTGGCACACTAAACCTGAGTGCATGTGTCCTCAGCTGCACTTCTGAATATAGGCCCTGATTTATACGTTTTGGTTAAAAACTGCACTAACGCAGTTTTGCACCAAAAAGTTTAGCACCCGCTTGCAAAGGTTAGGCTAACGTAAAAAAAATGATGTTAGCCGGGTGGGGCTGGCGGTATAGAAGAAGGGGGTTTTGCACCAAAATATTATGTTAGGCAGGTTAGAGGCTCTGACCAGCTTAGCGTCATTTTCTGATGCAAAACCATCCATACCACATGACTCCTGTGTTAAAAAAGACAGGAGTCATGCCCACCCCCATAAAAAGGCCAGCACAGGGGACCAGTGTCCCCAGGGCATGGCAATTGCACCCAGTGTCATACAGGTGGGCCCATTTACAAAATACTTACCTGTACTTACCTATACTTACCTGGGATAGGGTCTCCCATTCTCCGCTGTCCCTCTGGTGTGAGTGTGGGTGGGGGTGGGTGGGAGGGTCTAGCGCCAAAGTATAATATATGGAGTTAGTTTTGCACCGAATTTGCGTTAAAAAAATGACGCATATTCTGCGCAAAACATATATTATATGAGAATAAATATACCCCATGTGTTTTTCCATTTTCTAACTGTATGCAACATACTATCCATCCCTGCATGGCTTTGATTATGCAAACATTTACCCATTGAATACAATATTTTATTCAGGGGGATTCACACACAGATCTGGCAATTTGTCTTTTAACCCATTTTTCCCATTTGCTTTTCTCCTCTTCTGAAACACCCTCCTCCAAATCCCTGAGCTCAATCTAAGACATCTTAATTGAATTAATGAAGAAACCATTCACATATTCGGCATTTTGTGTGATAGTTATTCTTGACAATATCACAAAATAAAATGATGGACAGAGTGTTGAAACTTTTCAAACACTCATCCCCAATCACAGATCTAGGTTTAATCCATTGTTATTTTGCTTGCCACGTCACCCCAGTTCAGACCCAGCTAAATGCAAATCGGTCTTGACCCTGCTCCTTATGGGAACAGTCCAGCCCGAACTGCCAAGCCAGGTCCTCCCTGGTCAGGATTCAAGCATCCTGAGACCGGTTTCAGGGTATTACCCTTCATCAGCCAGGCTAGCTTGAATCCAGTGGCTCAGCAAGCAAGTGACCCACGTCTGGGCGTACTTTAGCCACTTAGGGCGCACAAGGCAATATCACAAAATAAAATGATGAATGGAGTGTTGAAACCTTTCAAACACTCACTCCCAGCCACAGATCTGGATTTAATCCATTGTTATTTTGCTTGCCACATCACCCCAGTTCAGACCCAGCTATATGCAAATCAGACTTGATCCTGCTCCCTGTGGGAGCAGTCCAGCCGAACTGCCAAGCCAGGTCCTCCCTGTACAGGATTCAAGCATCCTGGGACTGGTTTCAGGGTATCACCCTTCATCAGCCAGGCTAGCTTGTATCCAGTGGTGCAGCAAGCAAGGGATCCAGCTCTGGGAATACCCTAGCCACTTAGGCCGCACAAGGCAATATCACAAAATAAAATGATGGACGGAGTGTTGAAACTTTTTAAACACTCATCCCCAGTGACAGATCTGGGTTTAATCCATCTTTATTTTGCTTGCCATGTCACCCCAGTTCAGACCCAGCTATATGCAAATTAGAGTTGACCCTGCTCCCTATGGGACCAGTCCATCCCGAACTGCCAAGCCAGGTCCTCCCTGGACAGGATTCAAGCATCCTGGGACCGGTTTCAGGGTCTCACCATTTATCAGCCAGGCTAGCTTGAATCCAGTGGCGCAGCAAGCAAGGGACCAACGTCTGGGCATACCATAGCCACTTAGGGCGCATAAGGCAATATCAGAAAACAAAATTAGTTATTCTTAATTCATCATCTTCATGTTCTTGTACCACTGTCTCCTCTTATAATGCACAGTATAATGCCACCTGGTTTGCATACCTGTTGTCAAGTGTAACTAAATCTTTGCTAGCCTAA
Organism: Pleurodeles waltl; assembly: GCF_031143425.1. Taxonomy (NCBI): domain Eukaryota; kingdom Metazoa; phylum Chordata; class Amphibia; order Caudata; family Salamandridae; genus Pleurodeles; species Pleurodeles waltl. The sequence continues at coordinate 827,660,963 of NC_090436.1, forward strand.
TGGACAGTACACTTGGCCACCACAGTTTCTTCTGGTTGTTTTATTGTTTTCAACAAATCCAATATGTAAGCACTATTTTCCATGTCATAAAGCCCCTCTGCGACCACAGTTGACCAAAGTAATGCACCACTCCAAACCCATATTGGCTTTCTATATAGATTGCCACTTTCAAATCTTCAGACAAGCAGCAAGAACTTGTCAATGCCACCAACTCTTCCATCTGTGCTGAGGTTATATTCCACAGATAATATGCTTCCAGGGTCTCAGTACTGAAACATACTGTATAGGCAGCTCTTAGTGTTCCATATTGATCTCTTAAACAAGAACCATCAAAAAGTAATGTCAGATCCACCATTTCAGAGGGAGTTTCTTTGATGTCTGGTCTTGGTGTGGTACATAGATCAGTAACTGCAATACAATCATGCTCAGGTTCACCATCAATTTCATCACCCTACTTGTCTTCCCAGTGCCTTTCTGAAATAGGAAGCAGTGTTGCTGGGTTCAGTGAATTTCACCTTCTGATTGAAATATTCTCAGATGCAAGAATGAATTGCTCATAATGAGTTGGTCTGCTGTTTGTCAAATGATGTGTTCTTGTCCTCATTAACAAGATCTCAATTGAGTGAGGGCCGTTCTCAGTTGACTGGGTATATGAATCCTGCTCAGGTGGAAGGGGCTAAAGCGGGTAGTAGATAAAAGACAGGATGGCCCAAGCAGGGTGATAGCCATTGTGTTAGCACCCAGCGAGAGCACTAACCTCGAGTAGCAGCCTCCTCAGTTAAGCCTTTTGGTCTTGGTGGTTTTAGGAATGGATCCCTTGCAAATGCCCTTAATTGGCCTTGTTTGGCATTACAGTTTAGATTGCATCTCCCCCTGGCCTCCACCTCATTAGTGGCTATTTTGGCAAACGCACCTCCCTTGAGTCTAGGGGTGGTAGAGACTACTTCTGCTTTGATCGGGAAAGCTAGAAATTGGTGTTGTAGAAAGGAGGGTATGTCTGCTTATGACTCTGATGATATCATTATGGCAAGGATAATGGGCTGGGTAGGTTTGAGGGGAAAAACTGTTGGACAGGAACGGTATAGTCATGAATTTCAGATAACAGTGATGTCCTTGTTTTCGCGCTTGCCAGCGGAATGGGTGAAGGGATCAGACATTAAAGTGATTCCTTTAGGTTTTTTCTATCCTCCTACCCTGGGGCATACGTTAAGGCCTCACAAGTACCTTTAATGCCACTCTGAGGAAGGAGAGTTTCAGGTGAGTAGGGGATGTGTAGTGCTGCTGGAACTCAGGAATGGGTTCCAGCCTCTGGGGGACCTGGAAAGTATTGATTGACAGAGGGTGGCTGGCACAGGTCGTCAGGGTTGCGGGGTTAATTACAAAACTGTGGCCCAAAACGGGAATACTCCCCACATGAACATTTGTAGCTGGAATGTGGCTGGGATGAGCAATAAATATGAGAACCAGCGTGGCTAGGGGAATTGAAAGAGTTTGATATCGTGGGTTTGCTCGAAACCTGGGAAGTGGAATCTCACTTTTGTTTCAACTGTATTACTGCCTTTGCAGTAGGGGCAGTGCAGACACAGGTAGAGCTGGGGGATATCTGCTTTTATTGATATCCCTTAGTTTAAAATGTAAACTGTCTCAGATAGTGCTTGATGTTAGGCCCTTATTAGTGGTTAGATTAGAATTTGAGGGTCTTTCAAGTATTGTTTTGGTAAATGTTTATAATTAGTTTGAGCAGGACTTCCCTTCTGAGCATTTAAGCATCCTACATTTTGTTTTCTAGACCCAGGAAGGAATATCAGATGGTACTTACTTTATTATTCTGCTGGGAGATTTTAATTTACATTTTTACCCTTTGAACTGTTTTGGCCTTGATAGTCAGTCGGGTGCTGACACTGTTCAGGGCTTTCATTTTGAGCGCTGAAGGTAGAGCTCTGGATAATATCGTGCCAGATTTTAATTTGCTACATACCAGGGCGAACCCTGAAGGGCCTATAGTACCTACTTTTAAAGGTCAAGGGGCAAATACTACTATTGACTATGTATTTGTCTTGGCTTTTTTGGAGCAGTTTGTGGGTTTGAGGTACAGTGGTCTGCTTTTAGTGAACATAACCTGTTGGACCTTTATCTGGATTGGGGACACTGTAATGTTAAAGTAGCAGAGAGGGGCCCTTCTAATTTAGAGATTAAGCTATGTGATCAGGGTCGAAAATTAAAATGAAGCTCTGTCGTTCGTGACTCATTTTTATAGGCTCTGCATAAGGGTTGTGAACAAGATTTTGATCAGTGTTTGAACCCCCCCAGAGAATGATGGCCGGCTTCTGGAAGCCTTTAGTAACATTTGTAACAAGGTTAATTGTAATTTTAGGATTAGGAGAAAACAGTGTCAATCCTTTGGAGAGAGCTGGTTTGATTCCAATTGTATCAAAGCCCTTCATAACTTGAAATCAGTATTAAAGAACAGAGCCAATGACTGCACAAATTGCTAGAAGGCAAAAGGAGTATAAGTTATCTGTCAAAGCCCACAAGAAAGAAATCAGGGAACAAGCTTGGGCAGACCTGCCAAACCATATTTTACAGGAATGATAAACAAGGCCACAGAGTGTACTATTCCAGCAGAGGAGTGGGTAACACACTTCTCAGGAATTTATGGTAACTCATTGGAGTGCTTAACCCCAGCAGATGGTGAGGGTATAGGGAAAGTAGAGGCCACTTGGTTTACAGAGGAGGAGATGGAGGCCACTTTAGTTTTTGTTCTTCTAAGAATAAGGCACCTGGGCCTGATGGGGTACTTGCCAACTTATTTCTCTTTGACACTCGGTTTTGATCTAAGATTCTAACCCAGTTATTTAACACAGCTTGGAGAAAGAGCCCTCTCCCTTCTTGGCGATTGTCATTTATTATCCCTATCTTTAAAAAGGGGGCAAGGTGCTATCCTGGATGTTTTAGACTGATTTCACTCATTGATTTGTCAGTTAAGGTCTTGGGTAGGGTGATCTTGGCCAGTCTAACAGTAGTTAGAGCAAAAGAATGAGGTTTTCTGCTTTCAGTAGGGGTTTAGGCAGGGGAAGGGCCCTTGATCAAGTCCTGAACTTGCATCTGTTAGTGTGTAAATATACTGTGGCCAAAAAAGGAGTGGCTATATGCAGGATTTATGGATTGGTCTTCAGCGTTCAACCGGGACAATAGAGCCAAGTTATTGTCCATATTAGTGATATAGGGCTGCAAATAGTCCATTGGCCAAACTCCAAATCAAGCCCCGAATCTTGTGTTTCGATTGAAACACCATCCAATGTGCAATAAATCACACAATTTATTTTGCACAAGTCTCTACTCAACAATTCACAGGACTTGAGCCACACAAAATTAACTGCTGTTTATTTTCCATTTGACCAATTCTAACTGGGACATCTGCTGTAACCAGATTAACAATATGTTTATTAGTAATCCTTACAACTTGGACTTCTTTTCCCGAGAATAGTAGGTTTGGGACTTCAACAGAGTTGCCCCTATATCCATAAAAACATGGAATGGGGTGGCCATTGGCTTGATATGCCATTGACTTCTCTGTCAACATACGGGCCACTTTGGTCTACCTCTAGGATTGCTCCAAGTAAGCAATCCACCTCCCCGTCAGACACCATCATTCTGAGCGGCTTTCTGTGGAAACCTCATTCACAATCAATGGATTCTGTTGGTACCTTGCACTATATGGAAATTTGTTTCTGATGTTTTGGTGCATCACTGGAGCTGAAGGTATCAGCATTTAAAATGATTTCTGATTCTGCATAAGCTGCTCAGAATGTGACACAGATGGGACCATCATGTTTTTCTGCATCTGCATCTGGGACACACTATCACCATGAGTTCGGTTTGGATTCTGAAGACACTTGCGTTTCCAGTGTCCAATTGTCTCATAAAAGTGATAAGCAGTGTTTCTTTTCACCATTTAACATGTACATTAATTCCATCATTGCTCACCAATCCTCTGCTACCACCTCACATTTGCATCATTCCATTTCCCACTGCTCCACCCTTCATTTGATTCATTTGATTCATCCCATTCATTACAGACTGAAAAAAGTTCACATTAGAACCCAATTGGTTTAGAGATCTGTTTTCAAATTGTTTTTTCTGAACAATTATCAGCTTTTCCTTGATCATCTTCTGCTTTGCATCAAGATAATCATTACTGTGCTTAGCCAGTTTCAAAATCAATATTCAATGTCTGCCAGCACAGTTCACTTGCCCATATATGATTACTAAGCTCTGGTTGCAAACCCATTACAAAAGCAGAAATGAAACCACTAACATCAACTTCTCAGGGTCATCGACTCCACTGTTTCATAAAGATGTGCATGAGCCTTTCATAAATGACATGTGCTAATTCTTTCGGCTACTGTGAGGTTCTCAAAATCTTTTCTCAATTGGCATTGTTTTCTGGTACTCTGTTCTACTAGTACTCAGTCACCTGCCTGTATTTATTAGCCATCTCCTCATAAGGAGCATTATTAGGAGCAACCCTAGATGGTTTTCCAATTAGCCAGGCAACCGCTGACTTACATTCTGCCCACAAGTCACTTGGAATCACGTTTTCAAATAACAAATGCAAATCAGTCCACAGCACCTGTGATGTGTGTGTCAACGTATGCACCTCTTGATACTGTCTCTCAGGTTCATCTTGCAATTTAGGGAAATTTGTAATGAAAGCATAAAGATCAGTTTTATCCATGGCACATACCCAAGATTCCCTCCATGTACTTCCCTCAAAGGAAACCCCAAAACAATCCCTGTCCCCTCTTCCGAATCACTTTCCATTCCCCTTACTCTACCCTGTGCTCCATTCATTTTCTTTTTACCACTGTCCCTTTCCTTCATCCTACTCTGTATTTCTTCAAGTCACTCCAGTCCCTTGTTTCCACAATCAAATCTTTATTATAAGATCTCAAAGTAATCAAACCCATTTCTTTAATTTCATTTTGAGTCAAATTAATTTTATAATTTTGTTTCACATTTTTCATTTTACTGATGCCCACTTCACATTCATCAGCTAGGTCTTCAAATGTCTCATGTGCCTCATTTTCACATCCGGCTGCTTCTTTAAATATCTCCATTCATCAACATTGTGGGCCTCATTATGAGTTTGGCGGGCGGTGGAGACCGGAAGACCGCCACTCCTGTTTTTCACCCGCTGGCCCAGCAGGAAACTCACCACAACATTGAGACGGCTCATAATTAAGCCGGTGGCAATGTTGCGCTACGTCTGGTGTGACAGCACCCGTCGCGCTTTTCACTGGAGTGGACGGGGCTGTCCAAGGGGGCCCCTGCACTGCCCACGCCCCCGGCACCACGTGTCCACCATCCTTTGCATGGCAGTGGAATAACCATGCAAAAGCTGGTGGACACAGGGGTCGTAAGCCCAAGGGCAGTGCTGCTAGCAGTGCTGTCCTGGAGGATTAAGGCTGTCGGCACCGCCAGGCCGTCGGCCGGCCTAAAAGTGGTGATGCCGGCGGTCCGACCGTGACGAAAATGTGGAGGTCGGACCGTCACCACGAGTGTGGCGGTCTTTAGTCCAGAGATGTTTTGAACGAAAAATGCAACATTTAACAGAGGCAATTCATGAACGTGCATAACTGAACTAAGCTACAGAAACACAGCAAAAGAAACCTTGAATGCTGCATCCTATCTAATACACTAAAAGTTTTACTAATAAGCATTTGTATTCATAAGTGTTAGAAAAACATTTCTTCAGCTGTCTTCGCTTTTGCAGATCCTGTGGGGAAAGAAAATGCACAGAGGAACATGATGGGAGGGATGAAACAGGAATGAAAAACAGAGACAGAAGCAGCATACATTTTATCCAACATGGTGTTTTCACCAAAATGTAGCATAAATAAATCATGTTAATAAACACTCTTTCATACCTCATAATAAACTTGTTTTAACTCCATACATACTATTTATTTGCATACATGTCAGAAAGTCATCCTTTTGCCATGGTCACCCCCATTTTGGGACTAATACTGGTGATTTCTGACTCTGTCTGTGCCCTGAGCTCTGCTAACCAGACCTAGGCTCAGTGCTCTCTTTAAAAGGAATATACAAATTAGGCATAATTATAATCGGCTTTGACATCCTACCTTTAAGTCCAAATATGATAGGGCAAGGAGGATAAGAGGCTCAGTGGATCTAATTCACTTCAGTGTGCGCTGCTGTAGTGCCTGCTGTCATTTCAAAGGCAGCCCTGCTCTGCAGGCTGCTTTTAAAAGTACATTATATGCAAATTCGACTTTGGAATTGAAAGTACTATGCCCTTGTGAGGGAAAAACCCGCCAATTTAATTTTCCCCATTGTAGGATAGTAGCTCCATAGGCTTTGGGAAACTCTATTAAAGTATAACTTTGGCTAGAAATGGGCTGCAATTTTCATTCATGGACTCAAAATGATAGTTGGAATAAATACAACAATTTGCCACTGTTAGATTTGTTATAACTATCACGGAAAAGAAGCAATAGAACTTTATTTTCTGTAAGCTCTCCAGCTGCTCTTCTCTAATTGGCAAGCCTCTGCCAGGTTGTGCGAAGCTGCTTTAATGAGGTGTGAAGTGGCCTGTATTGAGACAATGGGACATCTGGTGGTTGAAGATCTGCAAGCTGTAGAGCAACAGAGCAGCAGATAGGAGCCCTAGTTATGAAACTAGCAGAAGGAATGGAAGGGGAGTGTTTAGGGAAATAAGCCACACCAGTGGGATGGCTTAGCCAATTCCTGACCTCAAGGAGAAATTTCTTCCATCTTGGATTTTGGAAGAATAGTGCTTACTGGGATTGATATTTGCTAAACTTTGCAGGAAGCGGTCACCATAGAGGGTGGTACCCTGCACTCCATTGGTCAGGTGTGCCCCCTGCTTGCCAGCTGAGGAACACTGAAGAAATGTGGGAGAGTTGCCCAGCAATTCACAACACTGTCTGAACTACAAGGAGCTGAATGTCTGCCCTGCTGGAATCCTGGTCTGCACCCCAAAGGACTGCACTCTGCATGACTGCTCCAGCTGCACACTGAGGAACTACAGCTCTAAGGATTTTGCCTGGCTTCAAGAGAGGGAAGGGGTTGACTCCCTGACAGCAACAGGTTAAAAGAGCTTCACCTGCAACATTCCTTCGAAGGAAGACCAAGCTGGACTTTTTGAGGATTTACCAAGTGCATTCTGGGAAACATAGTCCCAACATTTCAAGGACCATCTCAGAGCTTCTAGACCTTTGTATTGGTATTGTGGACCACTGGAGACCCAAAGGAGGACTTCTGGAAAGAGATCCAGAAGTTTGGAGAAGATTTGAGAACTTTTGGAAATAAGCCCCATGAGGTGACGGACCTGTCACCAAGAGTCAAGCAGCGGGCGTCCAGCCCTGGCCCGGCCTGAATTTAAGGTTCATCGTGCTGAAGCTCTGGAGCCTTTTCCCATTGACGAGACTTTCAGGAGTTGAGCGGGAGCTCACTCTGAGCCAAGCCGACGTTGCATCGAAGCCCAGCCTGGCAAGGAGCCTCGCCCGACAAAGAGAGAAAAACTCTAGAGAAACGACTAAGTCTGAAGGTTAAATTATGACCGGAACCTCCCACTCAGCATATCTGAGCAGGGCTCCATCGCAGTTGGCCTTAAATGGTGACTTGGTTCTGGTCAAGGGCGACGAGATGTCCCTGGTTGGCACTAATGGTTTTTAAGCACTAGAAAGCAATTTTTTTTATTTATTCTATAAAAATTCATATCTCCAGATCCCTACATTGGATCTTCTTCATTTAGGTGTCATTTTAAAGATAAAAATATTTTTTATTTATATAAATTGGTATTCTATTTTTAATATGTGTTGTGTCTTATTTCATGTATTGGTGTTTTTAAATGCTTTACACACCTGTCTCCTAAGTTAATCCTGCTTGATTGTTGCCAGCTACCAGAGGTTGAGCAAGGGATTAATTTATTGATACCCTGACTTAATTTTACATTGTGATCGTGGCCTTATCACTAGTGGTAGGTCCCTCCTTATCACTAATAATATATCACTTTCCGGCAATATGGGATCCAACATTGAAATCATCTATACTCAATATTATTTATCGCAGAAAATATAAACTATGAAAACACTGTAACACAAGCTTTGTTCTCAGATATTCAGGAACGCACTCAAAGTTTAAAATCACAAATGTGGTGAATCTTTTTTAAGTTCTGACAACTTGAATCCTAAAGAGCCTCATAGTGAGACACTTGAAAATAGTGAAACAAAGTAATGTATAGTAATAATGTTCTAGCATCCACTTAGGCCAACAATGTCCCATTTTCTTTGAACATTTCTAGATGTTCAATGTTTCCAATATTTTGTGTCTTGAAAGATCTTTGGAAATACACGATTTCCTTATAACTGCAAATTTTCATACTTAGCACCTGAAATGTGATCTTCCCCACACTATTTACATACAATGCATAACTTGCCACAACCAGAGTCTTGTGTGTGTGTAAGTCAGAGGTGAACATGCAAATGTCTTTGTTAGAAATGGGGTCTCTAGTTGCCAGTGGTTTGCACCCTGTCCAAATAGGGACCCTCACTAGGTAGGTGAGTCACACAGCTAAAATAATCCCTGCTTACACCCTTAGTAGCTTGGCACGAGCATTCAGGATTATCCCAGAGGCAATGTGTAAAGTATTTGTGTGCGCACACATACAGCATACACAAACACACACACACACACACACACACACTGTAACACAGTGAAAACAGTACAAAAGGATTCCACGCCAGTTTGGAAAAACAATCAATATTCATCTGAATGAAACAAGACCAAAACAACAAAAATCCAACATACACAAGCAAAGATACACATTAAAAGTTAAATGTCAATAAAGCGCTTAGAAACACAAAAGCTCCTACTGGGGCTATCACAACATCATTGACCCAGTCGTTCCCAACAGTCCAGCACTACTTGCAGTGGAGTGCGGGCTGGTCATGGAGTCGCACAGACCCCAGGCACAGTACGTGAATGATGAAACAAAGACGTTGAACTAAGTCAGGGAGGTGAGGCGTCGCTGGAATCGGTGCGCGTCAGTTCCTTACTGCTACCGGGGAGGTGAGGCACCGATTCCTTACTGCCAGGCAGGGGAGGTGAGGCATTGGTTTCTTACAGAAGCAGTTGAGGTGATGCGGCATCAGTGAGGAGGCGTTGGTTCCTTATGATGCGGTGAGGTCGATGAATCCAGCAGATCAAAACGCGAGGCGTCGAATTTGCTTTGTCACGATCACAGCATAGGGCCACAAGTGCTGCAGCGGTGCCAGAGTTAGGTGTCCTGGACATCAGGGACACAGCACTCAGGACTCACACTGTGAAGGAACTTAGGAGGTGCTGCAATGGCATCAGGCTTGCAGCATCTGTTGCTGTCCTTTTATTCAGAGGGGACCATGGCTCCTGGTGCAGGCTGCGGCATGGAGTCAGACAGCTGCGTCATTTCCAAAGTGGCTCTGGAGTGGAGGCACTTGGTTTCTTCTTAGTTACACCAGAACTCAGTCCCAAGGCCTGAGGACAGAAGCAGCAAGCAGCAGGCCAGCACAGCAAAACAACAGGCAGAGTGGCAGTCACTCCTACAACACTTAGCTCTTCTTTCTAGCAGAATGTCCTCAGTCCAGAAGTGTTCTGAAGTTGTGGTCTCAGAGGCCCAATACTTATACTCATTTCTGCCTTTGAAGTAGGCAAAATTCAAAGGGACGTCTGAATTTGCCACCACTTGGCGAGTCACCACTCTCAGCAAGAGAGCCCAGGGTCTGGCAGATGAAGTCTTTGATGTCTATGTTATTTCTAACAGAAGGCAAGCTCAGTTCAAGCCATTGCAGTACCTTGGAAAGCAGGGTGTAGAAAGCAAAGTCCAGTCCTTTCACTCCTATGACACAATCAGCAGGCCAATACAGCAAAGCAACAGGGAGAGTGGCAGTCCCTCCTACAACATCTAGCTCTTCTTCCTGGCAGAATGTCCTCAGTCTAGAAGAGTTCTGAAGTTGTGGTCTCAGAAGCCCAATACTTATAATCAGTTCGGCCTTTGGAGTAGGCAAACTTCAAAGGAAAGTCTTTGTAGTGCACAAGACCCTGCCTTTCTTGCCCTGGTCCCAGACACACTCCAGGGGGTTATAGACTGCTTTGTGTAAGGACAGGCATAGCCCTATTCAGGTGCAAGTGCCTGCTCCTCCCTCCACTCTAACTAAGGAAGACCCATTAGGATATGCAGGACACACTTCAGCTCCCTTTGTTTGACTGTCTATAGTGAATTCACAAACAGCCTAACTGTCATCCTGGCTCAGATGTATATTTCACAGCCAGGCAGAGGCACAGAATGGTTAAGCAAGAAAATGCCCCCTTTCTAAAAGTGGCATTTTCAAACTTACAATTTAAATACCACCCTCACCAAAAGATGTATTTTTAAATTGTGAGTTCAGAGATCCCAATCTCTGTATCAGCAGTATTTCAATATCAGGACATGTAAAATCTCCTACCTTTTAAATACACTGCTCCCTGCCCATGTAATTGCCTAGGTCTACCTTAGGGGTGCCTTACATGTAGTAAAAGGGAAAATTGTGGGCCTGGCAAGTGGGTACACTTGCCAGGTAGAACTGGCAGCTCCAAACTACACACACAGACACTGTGGTGGCAGGTATGAGATATGTTTACATTGCTACTCAAGTGGGTGGCGCAATCAGTGGTGCATGCCCAGTAGCAACATTTTACAGACCCTTGGCACCTCTAGTGCACTTTACTAGGGACTTACTAGTAAATTCTAATATGCCAATCATGGATAAACCAATTACCAATCCAATTTAGACAGAGAGCACTTGCACTTTAGCACTGGTCAGTAGTGGTTAAGTGCGCAGAGTCCTAAAGCCAGGAAAAAAAAGATCAGCACAGGATCAAAACAGGAGGTCGGAAGCCAAAAAAAGACAAAGGAAACCATGACGAGAGTTGAGCTGTCTAACAGTCTTGATTTACTAATGCATTGAATTCAGAAAAGGCGACTCTGCAGCTATAAATACTTTCGCCCGTGCATGATATCGCTCCATGATGCTGTAACATTGAACAAATGTAAATCCCACTTAACGGATGGGGAATCAGGATTACAGGACAGAGCTTCCCTGAAAGGTTTAGGAACAGAACACCCCCATACACTTATACAGGTTTTTGAAATATTAAAATTCGAACGTTATAATACTACACTGACAGTTTGGCCCCTAAATTACTTTAAAAATTAAGCACCTGATTTAGGGTTCAGCGGAGGGGGTTACTCCATCGCAAGAGTGACAGATATCCCATCCCCCGTATTAAGCTCCCATGATAGCCTACGGAGATCATAATACGGCAGCATGGGTGGAGTAATGCATCTGTCAAACTCTAAATCAGGCCCTAAATCTTAATATTTCAAGATTTACAATGTAACAGGAGTGTAGTTGCATTATTATATGAAATATTTCAGTCATCTTTCAGAATTGTATTGATTTATCTACGATATGATAAATAAAATGAAAATTAGACAATCTAGTTTGATTTCATTTGATTGATTTTTAGGTCGTTTTTGAAGTTGCCTTTAATGGTGCTCAAGCAGGGTATATTGCAATTGATGACATCTCTTTTTCTCCTGAATACTGTCACACGAACACAGGTATGTTATTTTATCAGTATTTCATTTCCTTTTTTCACACTTTTCGTGTGTGTTCTTAGTATGAAATTATTGGTGACAGTCAAAGTAACGTTGAAGAGTGTGATGGGCCTCTAACTGCCAAAGAAATGTATCTCTCTGATCGTATTATACATCACTTACTTGTTACCCAGAACAAGAAAGGAAAGCATGACAATTCTTAGTAAATATAGAAAACACATAAATAAGATCACAAACACTGAGGGTGTTTATTTGTTATTGAAAAATTACTTTCATTCATCTAGAGAACTACACAGAATGTGCTTTCTGCCACACTATGAATGAAGAGAGTGACATGGGGTGAAAGAGAGGCTGAAAAGCACTAAAAACACAAATATGTTCATTGGGGCTTAGACAAGATGTAGACAACATAACATTTCATAAACTGAAGATGAAAAAACTAAGTTGAGACTACTGAGTTGATTTGAGAATGTCATGCATGATTATGGTCAAATCGAACTTCGAGGTTTTTAACTATTTAGACGAGATTGGAATGCTTGTCAAGTTTTACTAACCTGCCATAGAATCATAGAGCTTCTCACCACCTCCCGCCAACAAGATCCCAACCTTTTCTGCATTGAGTTTGAGAATATTGTCAAGCATTAAAGAACTTGCAGGTGGCAGAATATCGCCTAATCAAGCTACGTCATAGTGGAGGCAGAATGGATTTGAGTATTATCTGCAAAGAAATATAATTTGAAACTAAGGCAGTGAATAAGGTGAGCCAATAGAAGGAGATATAGATGTTGAACGAAATTGCAGAAAGAGGTGATTTTGGGGAACACCACAAGTGATGTGGCAGGGCTTGAAGCAAAAAGGACGGAGTGAGAAAATCTATAATGAGGTAGAGAGAATAGATCAAAACCATTGAAGAACCATACTATCAATGCTAGTGATGGACAAGCAGTGAATGAGATGATTATTACTATCATAATGAATTTCTCTTAACATCACACCTATTGGATTGCATATAAATTGTGTAGATATTTAATTCTGTTTCCAGGAGAGTCTCAATGAAATATAGGTTCACTTCTTTGATGGATCCTACATACACTTCCTAGGAAAACAAGTCACCTTCCGTTTCTTAGAGGCCTCACAATATTATCTCCTAGGAACTGAGTAAGGCTGTAAATCACATCTGTGCAGACCTCTCAAGTACTTTTCTAGTAAATCTTTATTATTCTGTGAAATTTACCAATGAGCTCTAGGGTAAGCTTTCTCTGAAAAATAATAACATATGCAGTTTCAGTGCAGCTTCTATCCCAGATGTCCAACTATGAGTGCCTGAACACTTCCCTATCTGGATTTCATCCGAAATGTAGCACGGAAGCAGCAACTTTCCAACCACTGAATTACATTCTACAAATACTAGATTAGGGTGACTTATGCCATTTTTTGCTTAGCTAATCATTTTAAGCAATCAACCATGATACTCAAAGCACCATCCTTTGCAGTAGGTTGGGGATAGTAAAATGAGCCATGAAATGGTGCTCATCCGTCCCGCTGTCAAGGTTATAATTCATGAAATGTTATCAAGTCAGACTGCCTGCCCTCCCTCTAAAATGTGGAGTACCGCAAATCTTAGTGATATCTCTCTCCTCATCATTTCAATGTCAACACAAAGAAACAAGTCCATATTCTCCTAAGATACACTAGCTACAGTAGCCACTTTTACATAGGAGTTGCAAGTCTATCCGACATAACAAATCTTAAAAACCTAAATGCTGGATGGAATAATGTTCCCTGTACCGGAATCCAGCAGAAACAGAATATTTTCACATATACGTCAGAGAATACCTGACAGAGAATTCCCAACTTTAGTTCAAAACTGGCTAGAACAACTTTCAGATACAGGCATCTCTCACAGTTGAGTCCTCCTTTGCAAGTTTCTGAGATTTACCACAATATCACTATTACCCCATTTTTCCAACATAACAAAAAGTGCCTCCTTCAAATTGCTCTAACTTAAAGAACTCAAGCTTACTGTTTCTCCATGAGACATCAGAACCTCTGTGATAACCTAGTTCTCTCACACATAGACAGTGACAATGCCTCCTCAAAAATGCATCAGCACCTCACAAAGTCATTCACCAAGAATCAGAACACATTGTCAAGGCAATTAAGAAATTAGAACACATCACTTCTATCAGGATAGAAAGTCACTGGCTTCCTATACAAAGCCAAATTGTTAGGATGCATCATTGACGAAAATATAAATGGTACCTCACATGTGTAACCTAATGAAAACTGCCTCCTTCTGGCTGATACAGCTCAGAACCACAATTCCAACCGCCACCCCAAGAGACAACATTATTTCAGGAGAAACTGCACTTTAGATTTGTAGAGAAGATCATACACAACACCTTTTGATATGAAACATTTCTCCAGCTTAGTACAAGCAAATCAGTCCCCTGATAGAACTTGGTTCATTAACACCTCGATGATTTGGTCAGTTTTTAAGTAAAATAGTATCCTTGACCAGGTTTATAATTTCATTTCTGAAATTTATGTAATCTACCTTCTATAAGGAAAGCTGTGAAAAAGTATTCGATTAGGAGTCACTTCAGATGTGTTAATATAAACTATAATCAAACTGTATTTTCTATCAGCATTCATGAGAACAAATGAGAGACCATTCTATGGATGATAGCCTCTTACTGATTGCACCTTATCCTTTTGAATGCACAATGTTTCCCTTAGGCATGAATGGGACTGAATATTATTCTTCTGGTTCATATACTCTGGTAGTAACTCTTCTATCTGTAAGAGAAAACAGTCACCAACGTTTTTATTCTCATTCATTCTGTTCAACCTGCTGCCAGTTCTGTGAGCATCTGGAGGTCAGCCACATCTTAAAAAGGTACAAAAAAACAAGAGTGACCACCAAAATACCCAAGCGTGAGAACTGAAAACAGGAAAAATGACTTAGATAGAAAGTTAAGAGAAGCAAAACATGTGATGATCTAAACGCAAACTTTGTAGTGAAATAATGAGTCACAATGGTATTGTGCAAGCGCATGTCCTATCCTCGCCGCTGACGACCAATGTTAGAAATGGGGTTTCTGGTTGGCTAGGGTATGCGCCTCAGCCAGGCAGAACCCACCTAATCTAGTCAGGGCAAGGGAGTTACACGTACAAGATAACCCCTGCTCACCCCCTTGGTACCTTGGCACGAGCAGTCAGGCCTATATCAGAGGCAATGTGTAAAGCGTTTGCAAAACACACACAATACACGTGACGCAATATCCCCACCACAAAGGAAACACAACACCAGATTAAATGAAAATATACTGTATTGTACCCAACACCATTATTAGACCAAACATCACATATCAGTAGTATCCTGCTACCTTAGCAGTAGTAAGAACGTTACACATTAGTTACTTTGCAAACTAGCAGTAGTCACATATAACACACAGGTTACTCAGTATTCTGCAACATAAGCAGTAGTCAGGAAGCAGGTTATTACACCAAAGCTCTTGTCATAAGAATATCATGAACGCCCATAGTAGGAACATTAGAAAGCACATGGCAAGTTATCAAAACCTATTAGTATGTTATATCCATGACAGAAACATGCTCATACATATATCAATACATCAAACACAGGTAGGCAATAGATATATTCAAGTCTGTAGAAAGAACTTTTAGTATATCTAATATTCCTTTTGGAAATACCTGGCTTTAATGGTGAAGGCACCTCTAGTGCCTGAAAGATGGAATATGGGGCCCCCGGCGCTCCTCTGTGCAAAACGGGGGCCTCTCTTATCCTTTGGCTGGAGGAGTGCGGCACGCACCTCCTCTCTACTGTGAACAGGCCCCTCTGGGGACCCGTGAACACTGGGGGCTCCCCCAGGCCTCAACCGTTTTTCACGAGGGGGGCCACTGTCCTCTGGATAACGTAGGGGGAGGGGGCGCTACTGGTAACAGGCCCCTCCTGGGGCCCACGATCTCCTGGGGTCCCCCCCGCCTGCACTGGCCCTCCGTTGTGGGGGAGACCACAAAAACTGAGACTGGCCCGCACAGGGCCACACGAGGAAGCCGGCTGCGCGGGGGGACCTCCAGTGGGGTTCCTGCCCCACCGACGGCCTCCACACACAAGTCCGGAGTGTCGGGGGAGCAGGGGGAGCATCTGGTGAGGTTTCCCTTTCCCCTGCCTGGCAGAAGAATCCAAAAGGGGCCTGGTGGTGCAATGGAGTCTCCGATGAGGCTTGCTTCTCTTCCCAGCGGCTCCTGCAGCACTCAGCGGCCCGTCTGGCCATCGGAAAGGGCAGGCACCAATGTAGGTGCCTGCCTGTGCCCCGGGGGTGCTCCACGGAGCGTGCTTCACCCTAGGGGCATGACAGGAGCGCCCTTACTCCAATTTTGCTCTTAGATGGATCTTCTGGTGCCCTGGGGGCACGAAGGACAGCGCGACTCAGGCGCTGAAGACCACGCAGCCCGGACTGCGGCGGTGATTTCTTTAGGCCAAAATGAATAAGCGCTTTTTAAGGCGCTAAGCACCAGAAAGGGGAAGCGCTTTCAAGCGCTAAAGAAATCCCCCAGCAAGCACTTTCCTGAGTGCTTAATTTCAGCAAAAAGGTGAAGCACCCCTCGTGCTTCAAAGTGGATGCAGGGGTCAGGGGCCACAGCACCCTGCCCCTGGGGGACAACATTCCAGGAAAAGGGCTCACAGGTGGAGGGGCCCAGCAACGGGCCTGCACAAAGAGGATGCAGCAAGTGGCAAGTCCTTTACAGTGACCATGCAGGTCACAGGTCAGCACAGTAGCAGCAGTCCATGGCGGTTCCTTGTGAGTCCTTCTAGCATTTCTGTGTCCAGTTCCAAGATGATTCAAAGTATCTCCCAATTGTGGGGAAAATTTCCCTGTACTTATACTCAGTCCTTACAATGTTTTGCAATGGTAGGGAGAGGAGGTTCCAGCCAGTTACAACTGGTTCTGGGAGTGCCCCCTCTCTCCTTCAGCACAGGCTCCAAACACCAGTGGGGGGTAAACGACCCTATTGTGTGAGGCCAGTGCACAGCCTTTACAAATGTAGGTGTGCCCTGCCTCTCCCTTCTCTCAGCCCAGGAAGACTATTCAGTATGCAGATGCAAGTGACGCCTCCACCCTCCCTGTGTACAGGCTGTCTGAAAAGTATGCACAAAGCCCCAACTGTCCCTCTGCCCAGACGTGGATTGGAGTCAAGCTGCAAAACACCAGTCATAAGTACAGAGAAATGTGCACTTTCTAGAAGTGGTATTTCTGTCATAGTAATAAAAAATACACCTACACCAGTAAGCAGCATTTATCATCACCATCACAACCATACCAAACACGCCTACGCTACCCCTCATAAATCAGACAATACCCCTTACACATAAGGTGGGACATTTCTAATGCAATCCTATGAGAAGGCAGCACTCAAAGCAGTGAGACACCAAGTTAGGCTGTTTCTCACTACCAGGACAGGCCACGCAACCTGGCACATTTCCTGCCTTCCACATACATGGCACCCTGCCCATAGGGCTAGCTAGGGCGTACCTTAGGGGTGACATACATGTAGTAAAAGGGGAGTTCTGGGCCTGGCAAGTAAGTTTAGATGCCAGGTCCCTGTGGCAGAAAACTGCTCACACAGGCACTGCGCTTGCAGGCCTGAGACAGGTTTGAAAGTCTACTTCAGTGGGTGGCGCAAGCAGCGCTGCAGGCCCACTAGTAGTATTTAATTTACAGGCCCTGGGTATAGAGTTACCACTGTATAAGGGACTTACAGGTAAATTAAACATGTTAATTAGGTATAAGCCAATCATACCAACTTTAGATGGGAGAACACCTGCACTTTAGCACTGTTCAGCAGTGATAAAGTGCTAAGAGTCCTAGAGCCAACAGCGACAGGTCAGAAAAAAATAAGAGGCAGGAGGCAAAAAGACTGGGGATGACCCTGCATAAAGAGAAAAGTCCCACAGTTATATTAAATATTTTACATATTAATAGCAAGATAATAATAGTGAACATACATATAGCAAAAATGTATAGCAAATTAAATTTAAATGACATATTTCAAAACATGCAAATCTAAACTAATCAATTACATAGTATTTAATTTTATATGTAATTTAAAACATAGTATTAAATCAATATTATCAATTCAAACTAAGCAGGAGTATTGAAAGTGTTTTTCTTTGGAGGTGTGAGGTTTACTATTCCAACTGCAACGTAAACAAATTGCACTTTGGATAGGTCAAATATTCTATTTGTACTTAAACATAAGCAACTGTAGAGAAAGTGTTGGACTTTGGAAGGGTTGGCTTTTCAAATCGCACCAACTGTAAAAAATGGAGGGAAATGTTGTACTTTGGAGGGCCGGAGTTATTATTTCCTCCCCATTCTAAGCAACGGTAGGGAAAGTGTTGGACTTTGGAGGAATTCAATTTACTTGTCCTACTTTAAAATTAGCAAAATTGTGAAAGTGTTGGACTTTGGATGGGACATATTTACTATTACCACTTCAAGTTAAGCAACAGTAGAGAAAGTGTTGGGCATTGGATAGGTCAAGATTTACTATTCCCACTCCAGTCTGAGCAACAGCGGGGAAAGTGTTGGATTTGGAAGCTTTATTATTCTCACTCCATTACTAGCAAACTTTTGAAAAGTGTTGGACTTGGGAGAGGGTCACATTTACTATTTCCTCTAAAAAAATATTAGAGGAACTGTTGGACCTTAGAGGGGTCAGATTTTTTATTCCCTCTTCTATGTGTTAAAACATGAAGTTGTATACCAACAAATCCAAATTTAAATCATATTGAGCAGAATTCATTTATTCAATAAGTCCAAAACAGATATATTAAAAAACAAAAATGATATGACAAATTTAAAAACAAATGAAAGTATTAAAGATATTTTAAATTAAAACACTTCCATCTCTAATATGATAAAAAGAAATACCAGCAAGCAATTCAAATTAATTTAAAATAAATAAGTTAATACAAATGCAAAAATTAGCATTTTTAAATAAAATAATGAATGTTAGCACAATTAATAATCATAAAATTAAATAACACATTTTAATAATTTAACTGGTCAATCAATTAACAATTTACTAATAAGCAATAAATAATTCAACAAATCAATTACTGTACAAAATTATTTATCAATTAAAAAATTACATTACACAAAAATCAATTATAAATTAAAAAAACAAGACATTTTAAAAATCTCCCCACCTTAATCCCCTACAAACCCAGCAAACATCTACTTAATTGATAATTTCTAATTAAAATACAAAAATGGCATTTCATTAAAAAACGTATAAAGTGTTAAACACAAATATTATCACAATACTAATATCTGACAACACTGAAAAACTATTTATCAAACGAATTAAAAAATGTTATTTTTACAACTATGTGGAATAAAGCAATACTATAGACAGCTACAATTAAATAAACTATATTAAATACCTATAAAAAAGAAAACAACATGCTTAACTTTGATATTGAATCTCATAATATTTTTCAGATCACATTTTTTTGCCACAATACTTGTGACTGTGAGGAAAGTGATATTATGTATGGTGTGGTTGTGGCACCACTCACAACACACCCATAATACTGACGTAGGTCCAGTCAGGTTCATTTATTAAACCTTAACTCAACCCTGGGCAGCTGTGGATTCAAGCAGTCAAACTTAAACAAAGGAACAGGTGTAAAGCATTTAAAAGTACCCAAACAATGAAATAAGAAAGTCACACAACATGAAAGAATTCTGACACTGATTTACTTAAATAGGTCTTATTTTTATTCATTTTCAGATACCAATATGAATTAAATCGGCTAGAGGATTTCAGAGATACCGACTTTTAAGTAAAACATAAATCACAGCTTACCACTGAAAATGCAAACAGGCATTGGTAACTACCGTGGTTAGACAAAACTTTGTAAAACTTTGCAAGATTTGTGTTTGCGCACGCTGTCCCACTTTAGGAGACCAACTCTAGCATAGTGTGGGTCGGTTGGACCAGTAAGGAGTTGTGAGACAGTTACTTTTTCACTAAAGCATGCTCCAGAGTGACTCTTCATCTAGCTTGGCACCACAGGCACAGTCCTTTCTTTTTTAACACAAGGATCAGCAGTGCAATCCAGAGGTAGATGCAGCCTCTCTTGTTAGGTTCAGGGAACAGCCGGGCAGTCCTTCGTTGTTTCTCTCTCCTGTCCAGAAGTGATCTTAGGTCTGGGGGCCCGGGGTACCATATTTATACCCAGAATGTGCCTTCAGGGATTTAGCGGTTACTTGCTAATGGGTTGCCAGATCCTTTTGCACCTGATGATGAAATCCTGCAATGTGTGGCATATAGCTATACCAAAGTGAAACCTTCTGTCTACTTCCAAGACGGTGTCATAAGGGCTCTCGTACAGTAACAAGTCTGCTGGATTTGGGGCAGCAGCACCTCTGCATTGTATGCCACTGAGTCACTCCCACACCAGTTGGCAGCTGTCGGGTCAACCCTCCCGGCTCACTAACAGCAACTCACCAAAACCTAACCGGTTAAGGTGTGGCAGCCTTGCATGGACTCTGAAAATCCCACAGGAAGATCATGGTGGAAACAAGTCTTACCCTTTTTTCTCCACATACAAGTCTCTTACACACACATAGACAAGAAAAAGAGATACAGGACAGTTTTTATTACGTTTACTGAAAAGACTACAATGTATGATAAAACGCATGAGCTGCAATAATCAGGATAATGTGGAATAACAAAATCAGGATTGTGAAAATTATAGATGTGAATATGAACAACCCCAACACATTGTCACAACATGAATATACAATTCCTACCTGCAAGCCTAATCTATAGCCCCTAAGCGAGAGCATGGCGATGTAAGCCAAATCTGTCCATACAGTGTCAATGAGAAGCACACCCCACCCCCATTACCTTGGTACATGGTCAGGTGGCCAGTCTCCAAATCAGGATCTGTGGAGACACAAAGGCTGAGGTTGGCCAGAAAACCAGCATGCAGCGTAGATGGAAATTCTGGCTGGAACCACCTCTAATGCCTTTTGTGCTACAAGATGTTTTTATAGGAGACATCTTTATGTTCATGCACAGAAACCTGATGCAGGTATGTACCTAAGTGCTGGACTGTTTACGCAGGCTTGGGGCGGGCAATACAAAATATTATTCTGTATGCCTCGCATTCAGTTCTTGTGATTCCGAGGGAAAGAACATGATGCAAAGTATGTCATCCATAGCATAGAAATTTGCACTTTTGCAAAAGAAAACAGCTGATATTGGAATTAAAACAATACCACTAAAAGTTCAAAGAAAATAAAATGAATAAAAACAAAAGAGCATAATAACTGGGTAAAAGCCCACAGGCCGCAGGCCTAGGCTAAGGTACCACTGTGCCCAAGCGACTAACTACAATTGACCCACGACAACCGCAGGACTCCTCTCCCTGTGTGTGAAGCTTGGTAGCCACCATAGAGATGTGGATACCTGAAGGCAAGCCACCCAGAGGACAACCAGTTTGGCAACTGGTTCCCCCTCTCTGTCCCAAATGAAAACCCATCATCCCCTCTCATGTGTGCCCTCCATTTACCCTTCAATGGGAATTTCCGCTTAGAAGCTCGCATTTTGGGCTCACACCCTGCGTGGCTTCCTGCCAGGGAGAGGTAACACCTCTCTCAGTAGCAAGCCTCTATTATTTCCTTTCCTGGCAGTCATTCACACTTCTCCCCAGAAGAGGAGAAGACTGTCTTGTGGCCAGTATCTGCGAATTGCATGTTCTTGGAAGTGACATTAAATTTGACTTCGACATTTAGTTTAATGTAAGGATTATTTTGATACCTTGAAGTATCAAGTTTGTAGTCTCTTTCAGTAGCAAGCACATCTTAGTTGTCAGCGTATTGCAATCACCCGCGCTGTGTGTCCATAACTCTGTACCTTAGCATCTAGCAGAGAGGTAGGGGTGTGGACCGGAGCCAGGACCATAGTCCTATAGTCAGCCCAGAGCTGTTGGATTTTAGTGCTTTTGAGGGCAGCCTCTGGCTTAAACACTGCAACTTCCAGGCCCATACAATGACCCATTTCCTTCTTCTAGACCACAACAGAGGAGGAGAATCTGCAGTCCACATTTTGGCAATATCTCTATTAGCTACTGTGAGTCTCAGAAACAATAACTGATGCCTATACCGGTTCCCTCCCACACCCTCTGTGCTATGGAGAGACAATTTGAGATTTTTACTGTTAAAACATATAAAAGTATATGCCTTGCTTTTTAATATACAGCACTTTGCCTTAGAACTCAATAGGACTGCTGTAGGAGTGACTTATATATATTAAAAAGGGAGGTCTGAGCTTTGCCATTACTTTAAATGGCAAAACCGATTTAGCAGTTCAAAACTGCTCTACCAGTCTGCCTTGGAAGGCTGGGAGACATTTCACTCCCATTGTAGCACAATAAGTGCTGTAGCCATGAAGGCCAATTTAGCTTACAGGCTTAGGGGCACCCCTGGTATCACTTACTAAGGAATTATTGGTAAGTAAAGTTAGGTCAATTGGATTTAAGCCATTCAAACATTACACTTTTAAGAATCAGATAACTGGCACAGAGATGTGAACTGCAGGCCTCAGAGTACTCTCAGAGTCAAAAAAGCCAACAGCATCAATCCAAAACTTTGGGGATGATCATGCAAAAAGATGCATTTCCTTACAGTAACCAACAATATTTTTAGACTGATATTTTACCCAAACACCCTTCTGCCTGTGCTTGCTGCTTTTACAGTGTCATGGACCTTGGATGTTATACTTTACAGTCATTCAGTTTTATCCACTACGATTAAAATTGTAACATCTGTTTGTGCCTAGCTGTACTTGTTTATCACATGTGTGAATGATGCACTGTTGAGGGTAACTGGTCAACTGTCTATTCTTTCAGGTTTTGCTTTCGATGCTGAAGAGGAAAGTTGCGATTTTGAAGAGGATATGTGTAAATTTCACCAGGACCGTAGGGCTGGCTCTGGCTGGAGTCGAGTAAAAGTAAAACCTAATGCATACAGGACAGGGGATCACACCACTGGATTAGGTACACCCATATGTGTTTGCTTTTCGAGTTGCCTCATATTATACCCTTTGACAGTATAATGTGCACTGTATTTTCTATCAGAATCTACTCTGAAAGGTTTCTGTGCACTTAGTGTGTTCTTACGTTCTTAAAAAGCATTATCTAGCCACTACGTCTCGCCAAGCACAACTCATTGTATTTTTCTAATGCTTGTTATTTGTCCCATATGACTTCTATGCATGAGCATGTGCTGTGGCCATCTGTGAATTCATTTTATTACCCTTTAAGAAAAAACATTTAAATAAGGCTGCCACAAATGTGCGTGCATATTTGAATGCATTTTCTTAGGCTTCACAAAATTACATTAAAAAATGACTGCCGCGAATGTGCATGCATCTCTGAATGAATTTGCAAAAATGGCCAATACAGATACTCCTGTCTCGCCAGCTTCCATCTGTGAATGGATTTTCTTATGCATGAAGAATATCAATTCAAAGATGGCCGTTGCAGAGGTACAACAATTTAGGAGGACTGAAGTGAAATAGACAAGAAAGCCAACCAATCAGGAGTAAGGGTCTGACACAAAAGTCTTTCCAAGTACTGAGTTGTCCACAAAGGATTTCAAAATGTCAGATCCTGAGTCACAGATTCAGGATTTACAGTTATGCTCTCAGGTGAGATGTATGATCAAGGAAATCTGCGAAGAATATGATAGCTGCAGTCATGAGTTGAAAGTAAGGAAATGGTGGACAGGTAGCCATTCGGAAGGTAGTGAACAACCACGCAGTCCTAACTCTGTGATATTCACAAACATCTCCATAGGTTGAACACCCAGTGATGACACCGTGATTTAGTTTCCAGGTGCTTTTAGAAAAACGCCCAAATACTCCGACTTTATCTAGGGGCATAGTAGAGGCTTTTCTCTCTAGAAAATAGGTTAAAAAAGTTAAATGATTTGTTCCTTCACGTTCAGCGTAAATACACCTTCTTCACCAAGAAGAAAATCCACTAGACTAGGGTTAGACATTTGCATGGAAATCTTTGATTTTCATGCACTGGTGTACATGAGATGATGTTGTACGTTTCCATCCTTGGGCTCTAGATAGTCGGTAGTGGCAAGAATGGAGTAACTCCAAAAATCAGAAGCTGTAAATTATAAAACAACTATTTTCTCTGCTAGGTATTTAGACCAAGGATTTGTAGTCAAAGAGTGACACTAGTGTAATTTGCCGTTTTCCAAGGATGGAGACGCTTAGTTAAAGTGTTCTGATTAAGGAACTCCTTACTTGAATCGTGTCCAAGTATTGAGATTTAGTTTGTACATTCTTATCAGAATCACTAGAAACGTGCCTTCCAAGACACCACTTGGACCTACTCTCTATTATTTCATACCATGAAAACCCAATGTTGTTGCAAACCACTCAATGCACATATCCCTGTTTTGCACCAGCACCCTGTGCCTTTTTGGGTTGGGCTTACAGAGCACCTCACTTGTGTACCAGCAGCTTACTAATGAATATTCATTATCTGTGCATACACTTAGGGGCTGATTATGAGTTTGGTGGTCCTATGACCTCCATGTTGGCAGTGGTGGTCCGACCGCCAACAGTTTGATGGAGCAGACCGCCGCATTATGAGTTTGGCAGGTGAGGAAATAGAAGACCGCCAGCAGTCCACTGCCGCCGCCAGGCAGCACAGACTACTGCGGTCATACACGGGCATATGCGCCCGGCTACACAACACAGGATCAGGGACACTGATGGCCACACAACATACATACCACAGCAACAACAACATAACTACTGCACATATACAAATACATTCCACAATCTCACATCCAACATTGGCCAGGGACTGCCCACACATACAACACACAAATATGTTCATCTGCCTGCCACACACACACCACCACCAACAAACAACACTGCAGTCAACACACATCACACACAGTCACAGCACAATGGACCAACAATGCCATGCCAATGCACACAGAGACAAAAGACACAAAGCACACCACTACAACAACACTTGCACAGTTGTGATGGACGCAGCTGGACCATACTTGGAAGGAGACTGCATTAGGACACATATCATGTTGAACTGTGCCCTAAACAACATGCCCAAAGCAGTTGACCACAATTGATCGTCAGGGGCAATGATTACCAATATCAATTGTCATGCACAGGCATACAAGGGGGGAAGGGCAAGGCAACCAAGCACACACAACTCACACTCCAGGGGACATAACCCTTTCAACCAGCTGTTAGGGACACTCACCTAAATGGACACATGGGCACTCAAATGCTAAGTAAACTACCACAATTCACCACACTTCAGGTCTGCACTGACAAAACTCAAGAAAACACACACCACATGTAGCCAATAGAAATATCAGGGGACAAGTCAAACACCGTACATGCCCACATCACACCACAGAAAAAGAAACACATGCCATTACAAACACAACACAAAGACACCAACATTCAATCTATATACACATACCCATCACACAACACTCACCCTACCCTTTGGGCACACCCGCACTGCACACAAACTCACATACTGCCAGGAAGAACAGAAACCTAGGGAAGGAAATGCAGGACAAAGGTGTATCCAAAATACCAAAAACAGGTTGGGTTTTAATAAATCTACACAACATGTGCAGAAATGCAAAGCCCAAGGCTATAGGTCAGTCCTTACAATCCAAGGGCCTAAAGGCACAGTCCAGGGCTCCAAACGTAACTCCTGACTGCCAAGTAACTTCCACAGATAGGGGCATCAAGGGGACAGGCAGGCACCTCAGGGATGAAATGGGGGTAGGGGAGGAGGTGAGGGCTTGGAAGGGGGGTTTTGGGCAGGGGGACCTTCTTAGGAGAGATCAGCTTCTTGGTGGGGGAGGGGCATGGGTGCTTGCAAGGGGTGCAGGGGAGGCCTTAGAGGTGGAAAGGATGGCCCTAGGAAGGGAAACTGATCCTTTTGGGGGTGGCATGGGGGTCTAGAGAACAGGGGTAAGGTCAAGGGCCCAAAGGAAAACTTTTTTTGACACACAGGGACGGTCATCAGAAGGGGGGTCGAGATTTGGAGGTTGAAGTAGTGGTTGTATGCCATGTAGGTGAGGATATCTTGGGTGCGTATTTGTGGGAGGTGTGCTTGTGTGTGGTGGGTGTCTGCTGGGTGGGTGAATGAGGGCGTTTATCTGTTTTGGGCTGGGGATGAAGCTGCGGGGTGATGCTGTGGTGTGTGGGTGGGTGTCTGTTGGGGTGTGACTGAAGGTATGGTGGATGTGCTGCATGTAGGTGTGTCTGTGGTTGTGTTGTCTGTGGGTGTGGTTACTGGAGTGGATGTCTGATGGTGTGCTGCGGTGGTTTCTATGGGAAAGATGGGTGTGGTGGCTGGATCAGTGACTGTTGATGCGGTGTCTGTAGATGTGCCAGATGTCATGTGTGTGATGCTAGTGGGGGAGGTGTCAGGGGAAGTTGTGACTGTTTTTGTGTCTGCAGGTGGATGTTGTTTGTGTGCTTGCCAGTGGTGTGTCTTGTGGTGACTATGTTTGTGTGCGCTAGCCTTTTCTGTTGAGGTGGATGCATGCAAGTCTGTCTGAGTGCTTTGGGTTGGTCGGGGAAGTGTGGATTTGGACTGGGAAGAGGAAGATGGAGGAGGGACGGAAGACAAGGGGTGACTGGCTGCCATCAGTGGGGAGGCCAGAGCCCGAATTGATCTCTGTAGGCCAGAGATTCCATCGTGAATGCCCTCTAGGAACGCATTGCTTTGCCGAACTTGGGTTGTCAATCCCTGGAATGGAATGGGGGGTGGCAGACAAAGATGGTACTGGGGGGTCCCCAATGGGTCCGCCACCACTAAGGAGTGGCCACTGGAGGAGGAATCCGATGATGTAGAGCCAGATCCGGTATCACCCGTGGCACTCCCCTCACCCTCTGAGTCCCTCGCTGTCGGTGGTCTTATGACCTGAGGTACAATGGACAGATGCTTCGTCACTTGGCTCAGCCCATTTTCTTCACCTGCCAGTGCTGATGCTGCGAAAAGAAAGGGGAGTAAGGTCATAACATGTACATGATGATACATTAATCACAACTCTTACCAACATGTCAAGTGGCCCACTGCATGAGCTGTCAGCAAAGTGGCACCATCATGTGCCAACCCAAAACAATGCATGCCACCTGGAATCACAAAGGTAATACATGAGCAAATCTTGCCCTCAGATAACTTCAATAGCATGGATGAAGTCACACTAAGCAGAACACAACTAGGTGACCTCTCCACCCCAAAACTGTGCCACATACAGCAAGCCCAAGTAAACGAATACCAAACAATTGGATCTGTTTGTAAGGTACCCTACCAATTACACTGACACAAGCCCAGCCACACATCTAACTTGCACCAATATAATGTCTCAAAAACAAGTGATGTTGGTAAGGAAAGGCAGACAACACTGGTTCAAACATGCCATACCTAGATTAGGTGACATGGAAACATCCATGTCACTATGGACACCTCACAACAATGTACAGGTCCGCAAGTCACACATTTCCAAAATGAATCAAGGAGGTAGTAGCACGGTTACCCAGATGTGCACCACATGTGGTTATGCATGGAACTACAATGAAGTCAGGTCCCAAAGCTCTTGGAGAGATGTATCCAGATTACACACATGAATGGTCCTATTAGGCCCAGTATATCCCCCACCAATGTCTCACACCCATTTCCATGTTTACTTGTGAGTGTGGTTGTAGTAGACAGCTGCACCATGCAGGAAGGAGGAACACTGACCTTGCTATAACTATCAGGAGGATACCAAATTGCGGCACAGTAAAAAACAACATCTCTACCCACATTTCAGACATGACAAGCATGGCATCTGTCTATAGATGAATCCCTGACCCCAAACACCTGTGATGCAACCATCACTGCAAGTCAATCCATGATGCATCCATGCAGTCAGGGCACCATTCCCAAACAACACACAGGTGCTGTAGACCTACAACCATCATACCACATCAAGGGTACAAATCACCATCAAGTGGATCAATACCCTGTTCCTACCTGTCATTTTCATCATAGCTACTGCAGTTACACATGACTAATGACATACTATGGGACATGAATATTTCTGTCTGACTACATATGATGGTGACACAGTCCTGTCTGGGTCATCACAGTAACTGGACAACCATTGCAGATGTATCATGACAACAACAGGACCATATGACCATATATGTAAGAGCTTCTCCACATCATCCCATCTGCATGGCTAGCACAGGTCTACATCTACTGCATAGATACATATCCTAGTGGAAATGGACCACATGCAGACAAGTTGGCACAAGGTATGTTTGCTACTCTGATGACACATCACCCATGACAATGCACATTTCCCACTTAACAAGGGAAAGTAGTATGCTACAGCTGCCACGATTTATCCATGTAAGTCATGTCACATGTATGATGGACACCCATGCACCACAGACTGCTGCGAGGCACCAGCACCTACAACACAATGGAGAAAACTGGAGAAAATGTGCACCTGGTTTGCAGACATCAACCTACATGTATCCACAGAGACATGATAGAGGACAGTGCCCACATCCTACTTACCTTTGGAGTGTAACATTTGTCAGGAGTGACCTTAGTTTAGTCCTAAGTCTCACCTCCAAATGGATAAGCACACCAGTTGGAAACACATGGCCTGTCCATACTAATTTGATCCCAGAAGATATGTGAGAGATGACACATGCCACATTGTCAGGAGGAGTATTCCTGCCCCCTCTCAATCACCTGCTCAAGGTTCAATCATGATTTTGCCATGTACTTATCCCCTTGTGGCTGCTGTGCTGACTTTAAATGCCCATCCAAGGTTGGGTAGGCCCAACCTTGGAACACCATCCAGCTCTGATGTTTCCAGTGCAGGTGCCTTTTAATTTTGACATTGCTCATCTGCAGGCAGTGTGCTATTGAGTGATGTGCCATGGGTTTGATCTCAGTGCTTATAGTTATGAAGCTGAAGGTGTACAATGCATGGCCAGGTTTCTCTTTCAGTACTACAGGTTTAGTGAACACATGTGTGAATATGTGTACCTTAATGTTGATGTGACACACAGACCACCACCACCAGATGTAGCAGGTATCGGAATCTGTATCTGCACTTGTCCACACATGGACAGGCTTGCCTCTTTGTGTGCTCAACATGTCACTCCCTTCAATGTGGTTCAAGCACAATGGGTCTGTATGTGGGCTTGCTGTGACATGTCAGGACTGTATAAAGTGGGTTGCATTTAGAGGTGGTTGGCTGTTTCTGTCCATTGTATGCGGTGTGCTTTACCTGTCACCTGCCACTTTGTGAGATGTGTGCCATCATGTTCCTGGTCAATGTCATTGGATTGGCTGATGTCCCACCAAAGTTACTGCTTTTCTACCTGGTCTGTGCAGGGCCTGAGCTAGGGGGTGTGTAGTGCACCCTAATGGGGAGTGTTTGCAGTCATGTCCCTCTGTCCAATGTATCCTTTGTGCCACAGGTGGATAGGATGGTCAAGACAGGATGTCATTAGCTAGGTGAATTGACATGTATGTGACTCAGCCATTTTGCATGGGACTTGTGGACATAACAATCTGTCTTGTCATTTTCATCCATGCAGGTGAAAGCACATCAGAAGAAGGGGATTT
The DNA here is from genome assembly GCF_031143425.1 of Pleurodeles waltl. Taxonomy (NCBI): domain Eukaryota; kingdom Metazoa; phylum Chordata; class Amphibia; order Caudata; family Salamandridae; genus Pleurodeles; species Pleurodeles waltl. Next base: position 827,690,404 of record NC_090436.1, read on the forward strand.
GGAGAGCTATTGCCACAAAGGTGTGCACACTTGGGGTCCACAGCTGGCAGAGGACCCACTGTCAGCCACTATTAGAAGAGGTGGGAGGACCTGAGATGCTGGGTTCTGAAGACCGCAGAGGCCCAGTTGGGGATGTCCTCCTAATAAGGATGGGGTGCCTGCCGGACCATGACCCCCCCAATGGCCTGCATTCCACACAGATGTGACAACATTACTAGGGATACAGCCACTACCCTTTCCCCCCACGTCTAATCAGGATTTAGGCCATTGATTCACATGCAGTATGTGGAGTTAACTGGACATGAGCTTGCTGTCTAAATAGAGGTTTTGTACACATATGTAAATAATCAATGCACTAACCTTTCACAAATGTGCATGTGTTAGCCCTGGTGTGTGTTGTGTATCATGTTACCAGTAACTCACATGATATGCCACATATCATAATTGATATGTAGAATGTAAATTGCTTGGGACACGTTGAGTGACTGCCTTTGTTTTGGGCCACGTAGTTATCCTGGGAGGAGATAGATGAGACCCCCTCCGGTGTACTGTCCAATTTCAGACTTGCAGGGCATGGAGAACCAACATGTCATTCAGATCTACCACTTGGATAGGCAGACAATCATGGATCTATGTTGTCAGCTGGAGCCAGATCTGATGCCAGCTACACATCATCCAAATAGCATACCACCCATAGTATAAGTTATGTCAGTTTTGCACTTCCTGGCCACAGGGTCCTTCCAAAACGCAGTGGCCCTGGCTGCTGGGACGTCCCAGCCTATGTTCAGTTTGGTTTTGAAGGATGTTCTCTCAGCACTGTTGAAACACCCGGACAGCTACATTAGTTTTCCTCAACATGATGATTTTGCCCATGTGAAAGCAGAGTTCTGTGGTTCCTCCCCATGGCAATAAACATGTCTATCAGAACAGAAAGAATTTCCATTCCATCAATGCCCAAATAGGGTGTTTGGCGCATCTCTACATTTCCCAGGTTTGTGCTTGATATCTGGGTTCAGCCCATGATGCCTTCATCATGCGGAACAGCGTTATTCCCCAGTTGATAAAACAAATGTACCCAGAGAGGGCCTGCTGTTTGGTAAGTCACATATGTCATGTGTGTTTGTATGCCATGTCTGTTGCTAGTGAGACATTGCTCTGGACTGATGGTTGCACACATGTTACTTTTCCTTACAGAGGATTCTGCCTACTCAAATCATCCCTTGTTGTTGACACCAGTGAGGAACCCAGCTACACCAGGGAAAGTCCGCTTCAACGAGTCACATGGAAGAACATCCTGTGATGTTGAGCGGGCTTTTAGGCTCCTGTAAGCAAGATTCCAGAGCATAGACAAATCAGATAGAGCCCACCTCTATTCACCCACAGAAGTGAGTAAGATCTTTGTGGCCTGCGGCATGCTCCACATTCTTTCAAGGAGAAACATCCCATACATTCCTGATAAGAGGGAGCTGGCAGTGCCAACGGGTAAGCCTCCTGAAATGCCAAGTGAGGATGACAGTGATGAAGATGAAGGTTGAGACCTGCGGGCAGATCTCATCAATCAGTATTTCACTTGAGTCTAAGTATGTGATGTTCTGTGATTACTGTCACTGCATGGGGTACTGTAGAGGCCAGTATATGTGGAGAAGGGTATCACGATCACCATGAGACAGGGATTCTCATTCGATACATCATACAGCCAAGGTTTGCTGGCTACATCGGTCTTGAAGATGTGAGTCTCTTGAGGATTTCCTTTGTCTGGGGCACTCACATTGCACTGTCAGAGAAACAACAGAAGTTTAAAGTGAGTTTAGTGTCTCATGTATGCCTTTGCCTGCCTAATTTCCTTGTACGTCACTTTTTCCTTCCAGGTCTTTACACCATCCCATCCTCATGTGGGCATTTCAGAGTTTTGTCATTGGCAGGTTGATGTAGCTGGTCTGACATGTGAAGGAGACATGGAATTGATCCAGGTACTTACTGTTTGTCACAAATGTGGTTGCGTGAGGTCAATGCCCAGGCTGCCTGGACAGTGGGAGGGCAGTAATCTGAGCTACAGGTTAGAGCTGTTTGCCCAGGTATGTTGGTCCAATGGTTTCATGTGCGTGATCATGTGGCTTTGCAACATGTCATCCTGTGCAATCCATCCATTCTCCCTTCACATTGTGTTGATAATGATCCTGTATGCCCTATTTGTAGCTGTCAATGTGTTTCCTCATTGCAGGCCATAGTGCCTGTGCCACAACTCTGACATAGGTGTGTAACATGGCTCTAGATGCCTAACCATTGTGATAGGATGGGCCTCTGTCTAGGGACTTTTGTACTGTACTTAGTCTGTGTCATGGGGTATGTAAACCTGGATGGACCTGGTTTTTGTATGTGCTAAAGGTCAAGCTGGTGACAACATACACCAATCTGTTTGCCTATACTATGGAACAGGGTCTGCCTTAGCCCTTTCTCCTGTGGCCACGGTGATGGTACTTTGGGATATCTAGCCATAAGCGTCAATAGCCAAAATTTAAGAAGGGCTTAGCGCCACCTGGTGCCACATTAGTGTCTTTTTTTATGCTAATGTGGCATTAGGTTGGCAAAAACACGGTGCCAAATTTACAAAGTGGTGCAATGCACGCATTGCGCAACTTAGTAAACCCTTTTGCTACATTATGCCTTGTGCCAGGCATAATGTATGCAAGCCGGGTATTCCTCCGTTAGGAGGCCCAGATAAATGGTAGCGTGAAATCTACGAGATTTCACTGCACCATTTTTCTCGTCATTTTTAACGCCTGCTCAGTGCAGGTGTGAAATTGAGGCACACCTTTGTTTATAATGTGCGTCAATGTACTTTGCAGGATTAGCACCAATATTGCCGCTATTGATCCTAACGTGTGCCATGGTGCGCCATATAACATTATTACAGAGCACACATGGTGGCGTTAGGGGGTGCGCAATGAAGCGACACTTTAAAAAAAATCTGAGCCAATGTTTTCTCATTCTTGGCAATGACAGTCCAGTCATTGTTGCTGCCTATGAGCTGCACACTGTAAATAAAAATGTTATTGTAAGTGACCACATATGTTGTGTTGCTAGTAATCCTCAGCCTGACACTGCCTGTGACCTATCCACCCTTACATTACCGTCTTAGCAGTACCTTATTTACATCACATGATTTTCACATTGTACATCCCCCAGTGATGAGTAATCAAAATTAGGCATTGATTGTGTGCTAGTTGTGTTCATTCACATGTGCTCAGAACATAAAGGTGGAAGTTAAGTCAAAAAGAGAAGTCAAACAGTGAGGGGATCAGTCATGGTGGATGTAATCATTAGAGTAGCTGCCACAACATTCGAAGTCAAAAGTCCAGTGTCCTACTATCGTGGAAATGGTTAGTGTTTGAATTTGTGGCACACAAAGGGGCTCCATCTTGAAGAGGTCACTTCCTAGCAGTGGTTGAGGTCTTGGCATTGGCACCTCCTGGAAGTTTGGGTGGATGTCCCTGCTTGCAGTGGGGTGGGCGTCATTCTTCGGCTACAGAGCCAGGGGTGTCTGAGGTAGGCCCTTCCCCTGGCAGGACCTCCCTTTCCACTGGCTGACACAGAGGTAGAAGGGATTGATGTTACAAGGCCAATAGAAGTGGTCTGGTGTTGTTCTCCATCCCTGCTGAGGGTGGTGTTGATGTCCCTCGGCATTGTGGGCCTCCCACTGTTGCAATATTTAATGGTGACAATCCCTTTGCAGCTGCTTGATCTCCCTGAGTTCAATGAGTACCTGGCCTATCACGCCTTGGGATTGTTAGTAGGCTCCCAAGACTTGGGTGATGCTGTCCTGGCCAGACCCATCCCCAGCAGCCTCATGCCGCTGGCCTACACCATCCCTCCCACGTACCCTTCCCCCATGTGGCTGTACCCTTGGCACAGTTTGGCCCCAACCACTGGGTCCAGGTCCATCATTTTCAGAGGTGTCTAGATGTGACTCAGGTACCTGGACTGGGGGGCACACGTTTGTTGAATCTGTCCTTGGGACACAGGTTTGGGGTAACTGGTTGCCAGAGATGTTGATGCAACAGGGCTGGGAGGAATCAATGTGGTCAGGGTAAGGCTGACATGTGACATCTGATCAGGTTCCCTAGATGGGCCAGTGCCATCCTCAATGTCCACACTTCCAGGAGTGATATCCTCACTGAGGGCTTCATCTAAGGGGGGAGTGGCAGTCTCTTGATTGGTGTCTGTGTACCCAGTGGCTAGTAGACCTGTTGAAGTGAGAGACAGAATGTTACAGGTTGAATTGTGACATTTACCTCCAACAGTTTACAGTGACATTTGATGAAGGCCATGTACACATTGGCTTTGCATTTTTTCACTTATGTGAGAGGCATACCTGCTAACTACTATATAGACCTGACATTTGGAGAACAGACCAATTCCATTTCAAACCAGCTTGCTACAGGCTGTCTGAGAATCTTGGATGTCTGTTCATAGACTCCTATCTTTCCAGCAGTGCTTTCCAAACAGTGGCTGGGTATGCTGTGGCTTAGGTCATCTTAAGACCTAGTAGACTGTTATGCGGGCAGACACAAATCTTTGTTATTGTATATGTTAGCTGCCATCATGTGGTAAGTGCACTGTCTATATGTGTTCTGCCACAAGCATTTAGCTGAAGCATCTTGGTACCTTTGAGCTGTCCTTCATTCATTGGACACATAGGTTGAGCCGTCCTTCCTGTCAACATTACTTTCGTCTTGGCTTATCTGCTCAAGATGGAGCCAGTTGATGAGGCACATCATAGAGTGTACTATGACCTGTATGTTGATCCCTCTCAGAAAGGTGACCTGCATTTGTAATATAACAGACAGCATCACAATCCAAGTGTGGCCAGTGTCCTGGTCACTGGATTTGGAGGGAAAGTTCCTCCAGGGAGTTATAGTGATGTTATAGCAAGTACTACACACAGCATACATAAGTCATCCTGTTAACTGAGTAGACTTTCATAGAGAGTTGATGTACAAGGATGTTAGGACAGATGCACCGTATGCAGGTGTTTTGCTTTGAGTAGTCAGTGCCTGCAGACCTTAACATTGCTGTCTTTGCCTGTCCCACCCACACACAATACAGTTGATATCCCCATAGGTGAGTACATGGCAAAAGCTGAGTAGAGGGAGAATGGTCCTAGTAGCAACGGACATAGTATTGGCTGTTTGTAGTGACATTCCCAGAGCCTGCTGACCTTGGCATTGCTGTCTTTGCCTGTCCCGCCCACACACTGTGCAGTTTAAATCCCCTCAGGTGGGTACACTCTAACGTAGGGTTGACAAAGGAGGTAATTTGGATTGGCCTACACAGTTCTGGTATTGGTGATTGTAGGACAGTGCCTGCTGGGATGTGTACTGCTGTCAATCCTTGTGCTACACCCAAAATACAGAGTTGTTGTTCCCCCTCGTGTGTTTGATTGGCAATTTGGAGGCCAGACAGGGGTTTATGGACAGGTGGGCACTGGACAGCTGAGTGGGGTGACATTGTAGGTGGGAAAGGGTGCTCAGTGAGCATGCATGCCAATACATTTTTGTGAGCTAAATTTGTTGCTGTGGCTTACCCGACTCGACTCCCCCAGGCATTCCTGTCAGGCCCTCAGGATGAAAGAAGGCCAAGACCTTCTCTTCCCATGATGTGGACTGTGAGGAGGTGGGGGATGACTGCCAGACTTGTGGACCGCCAGCTGGTGCCGGGATGCCATGGAACTTACCTTCCCTCTGAGGTCATTCCACCTCTTCCTGATGTTGTCCCTTGTGCGCGGGTAGCTGCCTTCAGAATTCACTCTGTCAACTATTCTTTCTCAAGTTTCCATTTTTCTTGCAATAGTAGTCTGCTGGACTTAGGCTCTAAATAGATGTGGCTCTACTCTCAGGATTTCATCCACTATGACACTTAGGGGGTCATTCCGACCCTGGCGGTCCAAGACCGCCAGGGCCGGGGACCACGGAAGCACCGCCAACAGGCTGGCGGTGCTTCCCAGCCCATTCTGACCGCGGCGGTAAAGCCGCGGTCAGAAAAAGGAATCCGGCGGTTTCCCGCCAGATTTCCCCTGCATGGGCTGAATCTCCATGGCGGCGCTGTAAGCAGCGCCGCCATGGAGATTCCGACCCCCTTCCCGCCACCCTGTTTCTGGCGGTTTTTACCGCCAGGAACAGGATGGCGGGAACGGGTGTTGTGGGGCCCCTGGGGGCCCCTGCACTGCCCATGCCACTGGCATGGGCAGTGCAGGGGCCCCATAAAGATTTTCACTGTCTGCATTGCAGACAGTGAAAATCGCGACGGGTGCAACTGCACCCGTCGCACCCCTGCAACTCCGCCGGCTCCATTCGGAGCCGGCTTCATTGTTGCAGGGCCTTTCCCGCTGGGCCGGCAGGCGCTCCTTTGGCGGGCGCCCGCCGGCCCAGCGGGAAAGCCAGAATGGCCGCTGCGGGCTTTTGACCGCGGAGCGGTCTTTCGGCGGCCTGATTTTGGTCAGAATGAGGGCCTTAATTTGTCGTCTGTGTAACGGGTATGTTTTTGTGGTGAAATGATGGTGGTAAAGAAGTGATGCAAATGAATATTTTGTAGGTGCTGTGTGATGTGGGGTGACGGGGAGCAACTAGTGTGATAGGGTATAAATCTGTGTGTTGGGGATGTTGTGAGGATGTGATATATATGCTTTGTGAGAGATGGTGAGGTGCCTAATCTATGGTTTGGTTTGCTCTGTAGTTGCTCTGGCTTCTGTGTTTGGTGTGGGAGATGCAAAGGATTGTGGGGAATGTAGGCATGTGTTTTATAGTGTGGTTGGTAGGTGTATTGAGTGTGTGAATGTGTGTCAGCTGTGTTGTTTTCAAATGCAGCCAATGTGGTGTAGTGTATTGGTGTGGGGACCACCGAGGTTCCCACCATCATTGGAAGACCACCATGGCTGCTATGGCAATTTTTGACTTGTAATAGGTTCGGTGGTTGGTTGACGGGCTGGTGGTGCCGGTGGTCAGATCGACTCTTTCCCATCCTCCTGAGTCCTAGCGGTGTTGGGATTGTGGCTGTCTTCTGGCAGGCCTGGCTGTGTAACCCATAATATGGTGGTCTGTATGACCGCCAACATATTGGTCTTTAGTGGCCTCCACCGCGGCAGTCTGCCTGTCTGACTGCCAAACTCGCTATGAGGCTCTTACTTTCTCCGTAATCATTAACTCTCCTGCTCTGACTTGTGTTAATCTCAAATGCAATTTTACACCCTGTTTGGCTACTTTTCACTAATAAGCAGTTATCAGAAACCATTGATGTTTTGGCACCCTTATGTTACTTTAATAGTGAAAAGAAAACATTATAAAAATCTCAACTCCCCACTTCGTGAGAAAATGAGAGCAAGGTATTTACACCATGAAAAATGAAAAAAAAACTATTTACAACGGATTGTCTTATCTTAAAAGCCATTATTACCAGCTAGCTAACAATGGTTAAAAACTAATGACTACCTTATTAACATCCTGCAGAGGGATATAAGAGGTGCCTATTGACAGAAATACTCAATATAAAAAAGTACTACGCCACTTGAATGCAAGATGTAAGTTTTATATATCAAAGAGCTTTTCTAGTGTCTAGGGGGTGAAAAGGTGATCAGTGATAAGGAGTAACTGAGAGCACTCAGAGACAAAACAGGGAGTAGGCAATAAAAGGAGAGAGTTAATTAATAGATGGAAAGATGCCAATTATTAGATGGTAGATGGAAAGATGTTTCATCTGTTCATAGTGTTAGAGTGACCAGAGTGTTGTTAAACAGCCAATTAAAGAACAAAAACTAGTTTTGTAATTATTTTTAGAAATGGAACAGTTTTTCCTAGCATCTCAGGTATTTGGGGAGTAAGTTCCACAAAGTCGGGGCAGCTCCAGAGGACATATTGTGACATGGCTGAGGTGGTTTTGAGCTTTTGATTTGAACGAAGGGACTTTTGGTCTCTCCTGAAATGGTTCATTAAGAGCAGAGATCAGTGGTGCTGAATCAGTTTTCAGAGTGAGGGTGTTACCTTCAATGTTACATCACTGAGGTCATGGGGATTGTGAAAACTCCAAGAGTCACACAAAGAACACATGTAGAAGATGCATTCAGCAAGAGAGCGATAGGAGTGTAGTATGTAGCTAATGCTGCATTGTGGACCAACCTGCCATGGCTATGGGCAGTTCAGGGATCTCTCTGTGGCTTCTGGCACTGGCTTTACGCCAGCCTTTTCATAGAAGGGCCCCTCCACGAAAAGGCTGGAGGAAAGTGGGGTTGTAGTCAGCCAGATGGGACTGAGTTCACTGCCGTCCTGGCTGGTTACAACTCCAACTGCAGTCACCACGTTGGGAACCATGCTCCCGACTGGGATGGTGCTCCCCTGGTGGGTCCACCCGCCATGGTTGTAACGTGGCAGTCAGACCACCACAGTTGCTGCGGTCCAACCATCACTGCGAGACTGGTAGTCCTAGGACCGCCAGCCTTGTAATGAGGCCCTTTGTCTTTTTACTGAGAACTGTAGTGCTCTGGCTGATTTCACTGTGGGCTCAATGTGCATTCTGAGTGTAAGGTTTGATTGTTTCCAGTAGTCACAGAATTTAACTTCTTGGACTCGTTTTGGAAAAAAGACCTTCTAATTTTAGTTTCCCAGTCTCGACCCATGTTGAATTTAGTCTGGTGTTCTCAGGTAGATTAATAGATAATGTATTTTCTGGATTTAATTTGAGAAAGCATGCTAGCATCCGATTTAGGATGTTTTTTGCAGTTATGGCATGGTGATGTCAGTAAATGAGGTGATTTCATATAAATTTGTGAAAAATTGACATTTGGGTATATGAAAAGATCTGACTTCTCCATCAAGATTTGCAGCTGGTCGATATACAAGTTAAAAAGATCAGTATGGATCTTGGGGGATTCCACACATGACTGGCTGGGTAATGGCAGGTATTTCCCATTTTCCACAGCTGTTTGCAGTTGCGGGGCTAGGGAATGAACAAGCGTACAGCTGTGCCAACGAATCCCATGAGAGTCTTTCTATGAGCCTCAGTTGGTCAATTGTGTTGAAAGTAGTTGCGTCTAAAGCAGCTCCTTCAATCCAGCAGGTCTTGATTTCCTGCTTATATCCATGAAGAATACAGCCATGTTTCCTAGCGAATTTAAGCCACCAAGTTATAATTGCCTTGTTTCATACCGGAAATATTAATTCCTCTCTGTCCGAGATTCCCTTATCACAGTCCTTACTCTATAAGGATGTACAGGGACTATGACAAGGAAAGCATATGAAAACACTAAGCTGCTTGCTCCTAGAATTCTGAAAATCAGTAATGGGTCCTTTGTCCAAGGAAATTACAGAAGTCATTGCAACAAATTTGGAATATCTTTGGAACCATCCCTTTCTGCTAACTACCACCCAAAAGCCAAATTTGTTTCTCAGACTGTTATTGACAAAGTAGTGACTACACAGTCAGAGCTTGAAATGGGAAATTAACTTTAAATGATAGAATATAAATTGGGATTCTGCCTGTGCAGGGCATTGGAATAGCACTGGTGTGAGAAACAGCTGATATTTGAAGCTGCCTGGGGTATATCACTAGTTGTGATACTCAAAATGTCAGGAGAATTTTGATTTTGTGTATGTTGTTTTATTGGAAAGACTGAAACCTGTGGCAAGAGTATCAAATGACATTATCAGATCTTAACACCATTTGGGTGAATTCTTTTAAAGCTGCCCTCTGACTTTTAATGTTATGGTGCCTTAAGGTTGCCCTTTGCTCTGCTAACTTTTTTAAATGTTCATGCAAATATCTACATGATCATATGCTGTGACATCACCAACTTGCATTTTTGGTTGTCTGAGATTATACAAAAAACATTGCAACCATAAATAGCATTGCATAAGGTGCATTCCAACTGGACAGCCTTTAATAGCAATAAGAAATATTGATTCCTCTTCTTTACTGTGTCTCCTTTGAATGTGGTGCCAGATTTTCATGATCCAAATGTCAACACTCTGGATGTTTTGGTGAATCAGAATTTGTTTATGGAACATCACATACCCACTGTGTCTGAGAGCTATGGCTATGCCTGAGAGTTACTACTGTTGAAAGCTGCTCCAGAGGCGACAACACTTGATGTGTGAGAACACTGAGATACTTTTGCACAAGGAATAATAGGAACGAGGTTAGCTCATGTAGCTAATCCTGTTTTGGAAGAGGGTAGCCTTCAGAAACTGCATTCTGTTGTCAGAATAGTTGCAAATGTTCTCCTGTGTCATCTGTCATCCATGGAGGAGAGTGAAGTAGGATTTTTTCTACAGATGGTGTCCAAGGCATGTACATTTGTGATCGCCTACACTTATGTTACCAAAGAACCTCTTGTTTCAACATGGCCTGAAAATCACAACTCCAGCTTGAAAGAGCTACTGCTGATCCCTTGATTAAAAATAGTAACCCGGGATGGGGGTGTGTGGCTTGCCGAGCATGGCGGTGACAGCAGAGCGGTGAAGCTCCACGCTAGCCTCCTGCTGGGAATGCAGATAGCCTGAGAAGGGGTGCAGCATTCCCGACCCAGACTGTGGGAGAATGTAGCGCAACCCCGGATGGGCACTACGGAGCACCTTCAAACCCAGGAGGGCACTAGACAGAAACCGGTAGCGATACCTCTGCTCTTGCAGAAAAGATGCCGATGTGAACAGACGTGAGGGAAAAGATCAGTGCCCGGCTCGGAACGCAAGTAGAAAAGTGGTAACGAACCACACAGCGACCTGGTCTCACAGCGCGAGAAACTTTGGGCCCCCACTAAGCGAGTGCTACTCCTCTGGAGAGCGCTGGTAGAGGAGCAGCGCTGTCATGCTTGAGGGGGGAAAGAGAGGCCTAAGACACAAGAAGACAAGCAGCTGTGAGATAGTGGCTGAGGAGAAACGCTGACAACTTAATACAGTCACGAATCTCACGACGAAGGGCACAAACCGACAGCAGAACTTCCTGTGCAGCAGAGGTGTACCACAAGAGAACCCAGGCACCAAGCACCATCAGAAAACTGTGCAAGACATGGGGGGACCCAAATTTGCACAGCAAGCTTGGAGAGAGCCACCCAGAAGCAACACTGACCCTCCAGACCCTCCCACGTAAAGACGATAGGGCACTCTACCTGCATAGAGCGACAATCTTAGCAACCATCAGAGACACTAAGGGACCTTTAGAATGGAAAATTTAAACAATGGCAATTGACGTCAATCTCCTCTGAGATCATAAACTGGCCAATAGAGTTGCTGAGGTGGAATCTACCATTGCACAAACTAGGCCCACGGTTTTATCTCACGATGATAAACTAACCAACCTAGAGAAAGAGGTCAAAGTACTCCCGAAGCATATGGAGGATGTGGAGGCACGCTCTAGGAGGAACAATGTGTGAGTGGTGGGACTCCCAGAGAAAATCGAGGGAAGCTCAATGGAGTCATATATGGAAGAGTGGCTGGCAATTACTGTGATGGAAGGGAAACAGTCCAAATTATTTGCAGTGTTGAGAGCTCATAGGGTGCTCATGAGGGGGCTGGCCCCGGGCTCCCCCGCAGAGTAGCCATCATGAGGCTCCTAAATTACATAGACAGAGGCCCGGTATTGAAGGCAACAAGAGCCCATAGTCCTTGGCAAGTGAAAAGGGCAAGCATAGCCATATATCCAGACTTTACCAGAGTGGTACAAAAACAGAGAGCTACCTACCAGACAGTTAAGCTCCACCTCAGAACTCTAGAAATACAATATACACTATTCTACCCAGCGAGACTTCGACTCATAGTGGATGGCGAGACACATTTCTTTAACAGCCCAAAAGAGGTCTGGAGCTAATTGGAAAGACGGAGATTCCCCACGCCACAGTACAGGCGAAAACCTGATCCTGAGGATGGTTGGCATGAAACAAAATGGAAGCACAGATGGCAGAGACAGGCTTCCCCGGTGTTACAGAAACCTACCAGAGAACAAAAGGCAGTGGAACCAGCAGAGGTTGTGAAGGCAGTGCAGCGGCAAAGAGAAACACTGGGCGCCACCAGGTGGAATGTACTCTGAGAAACATTGGAGGAATCCATCAGACGAAGTATCGAGGGCAACACAGATAGATATACAAATGAATAATACAACTGTATTGATGTGGAACATCAACGGAATGGGACATAAGATCAAGAGGGGACTTGTGTACAAGCCACTGGCGCGATATGTGACCGATTTGATATTCCTGCAAGAGTCTTTCATGTGTGGGTCAAGTGCGTCAGCACTAACTAGAGGAAGATATAAATTACTGGGCCTCGCAGGTTATACTACAGGCTTCTCTGGGGTAGCAATACTAGTGCGGAAATTCGTCCCCTTAGAAGTCACCAAAATCTGGAGAGATCTCATGGTTAGATACGTAGCTGTGGTGGGCAGATGGGAGGGAGAGTTACTGCAGCTTATCAGTGTCTTTGTACCTCCAGGCCGGCATGCTACAAGCAATCAGTAAAGTAGTAACAGAGATCCAACAAGTGCTGACAATCATTAAAGGGGACTTCAACATGCTTATTGACCTTACCATAGATAGGACCTACAACAAAACATGTGCGAGTACCACATGAAGAGAAACATATCAGGTTTGCCTGAGCAATGAGTGTGGTTTACATATGGAGAGCACTCCACCTGCAAAAAAAGCATACTCACACTATTTGGCACAACATAATATACAAACCTGAGTAGACTACCTAGTCACCCCGGTAACACCATTACATAGATGTGCAGATGCACAGTACTGGGCACGTGGAATATCAGACCACTCCCATTAGAACTCACAATACAGATACACACTAAGTGCGAATGAACACCTGGTGAACTGCAACTTGGAGACATACTGTACTTCCCCACAGGAAATAGAAAGACTGACCCAAGTCACAGATAACTATTTCATAGAAAACAGGGCAGAGGAAGTGGAGGAGATAACACTGTGGGAAGCATATAAAGTGACGTTAAGGGGAGAAATCATAGCGGGTGAGGTAGCAGACAAGAGAAAGAGGGATCGAGAATGTAGTGAATTAGAAAGACGAATAATTGCCTTAGAGATGTAATATGCGCAATCGCCACAAGCGAATACGGGCAGATGGTTAGAGACAGCTAGAGCGGCAGACAGGGATGCGATCACCAATGTGGTGAAATTGACATATCAGGCCCAACAACGTTGGTTACATGACAGTGGAGACAAAGCTGGGAAACTAATGGCATGGCTCACATGTAGGGAGAATGCCAGGACCTGCATTGCTTAAATGGTTGACCCTCAGGGAGTTAAGCAATATACCAGTACTAACATAGCAGAAACAATGGCTCACTATCTGAGAGAACTATGTAGAGGGAGAGAAGGCAACTAAAAGAACATTCAGGAATTTGTAAGAGACTGTCCCCATAGGAAACTAGATAAGAAGGTGGCCATGACACTGGAGGAAGAGGTATCAAAGGGGGGGATAGGCCTGGCACTGGTGCAGCTGCAAACTGGGAAAACGCTGGGTCCCAAAGGCTCCTGGCAGAAGTCTTCCGCTGTATGGCAGAAAAAGTCATCCCCCCTACATAAAATCTATCAGTGTTTAGAGATGGAGAATTCCCAGAGGGCGTATGGACAGCAACAGTAATACTGGTTCTGAAGCCTGGGAAACAGGCAGATACCTGGGACTCCTACATGCCGCTGTCAATGCTTAACATGGAGGCGAAGGTACCTGCTAAGCTCCTGACAAATTATTTTCATTGAGTGAGAACAGACTTATTACATCCAGAGAAAATTGGCTTTTTCTTCCACATCGATCCACAAGCTTCAACCTTTGGAGCCTCTTCAATAAACTAGCGATGGCATCCTGGCTACAGATGCTGTTGGCGGTGGTCTCCTTGGAGGCCCACAAGGCATTCGACTCGGTGGAATGGCCATATATTTTCACTGCCCTGGAAAAAATGGGTTTTGGCCCAAAATTCCTAAAGTGGATCTGGTTATTATACACCAAGCCATTGGTGAGGATGAAGGTAAATAGGGTATTGTCGCAGACCTTCTCAATAGGAAGGGGGACGCGACAGGGTTGCCCCATCTTGCTGCTACTCTTTGCCCTAGATGTTGAACCTTTAGCTGAATGGATACGGAAAAACGCACAGTTAGTGGGCTGTAGGTGGGGCACGTCACAAGAAGACCGCATATGTTGATGATATTCAGATTTCTTTAACAGACCCAGATACCTTCCTCTCCAGGGTACAGGAAATATTTGAGATCTATGGGGAGCACACCAGACTTACAATTAACTGGGACAAATCCTTCTATACCCAGTGGGAAATTGGAAGAAGGAGCAACCCCTCCTTATGCCACTTACAATTGAGAGGACACACTTTAAATACTTGGGCCTCAGGATATCACAGTCGCCTGACAAGCACCTACGCTGCTGGTGCGTAGATTGAGAGAGGACATTAAACAATGGGAGAAATTACCTCTATCCCTAATAGGGAAGGCGGTGGTCTTCAAGATGGTTGCACTCCCACAATTTCTTTATATATTGCAGAACGCGCCATATAATTTGCCCAACAGACTCTTCAAGAACATAGATGCGTGGCAGAGAGGGGCACAGAGAATAGCACTTTCACACCTCTAACAATCAGTGTATGAGGGAGGAATAGCCCTGCCCAACGTGTGTATATACTATGAGGCTGCACACCTATCCATAATTAATGAATGGGCGTTTGCTGAAACAACTGGTTCTCAGGGTGGATAATGAGGTAATAGGGACAAAGGGATATCTGCACGTGCTCTACTAAGGGAAAATGAGAAAGGACACCCCTCCAGCCACAAGGCTACCAATGGAAATGTGGCAAAAACTGTACAGAAGTATAGTATGGAAGGGTAGACTGATGCCGGAAACTCCCCTGTGAGTACGCACAAGACTTCCAGAAGTGGTAACACAGGTGGGATTTCATCATTGGGACCTCATAGGCATTAGCACACTAGTTGAATTGGGGGATGCCAATGGCATGGCTCCATTTTCCCATCTCCAAATGGAGTATAATATGCATGCGTCACAACTCTATAGGTATCTACAACTTTGACACACATTGCAGGCACAAATAGCAGAGGACAAGGACATTATGGAGTCCACTCCACTGGAATATAGACTATTGGACACCCCCATCACAGCGAAACTGCAAAACTGATTTAGCAAACATACCAGACACTAATGAGAAATACTAAGACGGAACTAGCTACACTGAGGCATCAATGGCAAGAAGGCATGGGTGAAATAAAGGAAGCGGACTGGGCAAACAAACAAATTAATACAGCTCAAAATATTGGGCAGAGTTTACTATACCCGCTCACATCTGCACACCATAGGGAGGATCCCTGACCGAAAGTTTCTGAGACAATGTGGACTGAATAGAAGGATATACCAAACTTTATGGGAAGGCCCTAGACTGTTTACTTTTTGGTAAGGTGTACATCGGAGGCCAGTGATTAGAACTTAAGGCCAGATGTAGCAAGATATTCTTTTGCAACTCGGAAATTGCGAGTCGGTTCGACTCGCAACTTCCGAGTCGCAAAAGCATATGCAGAATGGTGTCTCAGACACCTTCTGCGAATCGCAAGGGGGTCGCAAAGACCCACCTCAATAATATTAATGAGGTGGGTCGCAATTTGCGACCCCCTTGCGATTCCCTGCACTCACAGGGATGGTGGCCTGCTGGAGACAGCAGACCTCCATGTCTGTGACTGCTTTTTCAATAAAGCAGTTTTTTTTTTTTTAATGCAGCCCGTTTTCCTTTTGGTTTCGTTTTTTCAGAGTAGGCAGTGGTCCACTGCCTGTCCGGAAAAAATATTTAGCGCAACATTCACAAAGGGGAAGGGGTTCCATGGGGACCCCTTCCCTTTTGCGAATGAGTTAGCACCCACTTGACATGGGTGCAAACTGCAAATTGCTTTGCGACCGCGTTCGCGGTCACAAAGCAATTCTGTATCGCGGTGCGCATCGCAAATAGGAAGGGAACACCCCTTCCTATTTGCGAGTCGCATTCCCATTTTCCGAGTCGGTACCGACTCGCAAAATGGGAATGTGCATCGCGATGGCCGTTTCGCATGGCACAAACTGCGAATTTCGCAGTTTGCACCATGCAAACCGGTTTGTACATCTGGCCCTTAATGTTCTATTAAAACACAATGAAAACACAGTTTTTCCTTTAGATCTTGGATGTGGTTTAGGACTGCACAAGATAGGGTGTCTGATGTTTTAATGTGGACTACATAAGAATTTAATGTTTCAAGTGTTGCTCCAGGATAAAGTCCCCCAAAGCTATCCTCAGTGAAAGAGCTGTAGCTGGTTCTATGAAGAAAAGGTAAAGTATGATTAATGTGTTAATTCTGAATCTTTGGGGTGGAATAAGCTACTGATATGGTTCAACCACTTCTTTAATATTGATGGAAATCTAATTCAATGGAAAAGCCGGATCTTTTTTAATATACAAAAAGGAAACATTAAAAATTATTTCTTGCCTGAAGCCCCTCGTATAATTAGCTTTAGCCTGCCTTCTGGCTTTTTGGTCCTGCTTTGAACAGGTGTGAAATGCTTCTCTCAGCACAGAAACAATGGCCTGAGTCTGGCAGTCTGGCAGGTTGGCATGAGGAGAAATATGACCCTGTTTAACCCTAGTAGAGCAATTTAGGAGTGTCCAAAAACTTAGTTAAAAGAGACAGGTGGAGACCTGTACTTCTAGGGTTTAGTGATAAGTGAAATTAGTGGAATTAGGGACCATATGTATGAAAACATGGCCTTGCCAATCGCAAATAGGGATTTTTAAGAAATCGCTATTTCCGAGTCGCAACTGGCCATGTAACAAAATTGCGATTCGGAATTAGTGATTTCTTACAAATTGCAAATTATGGTTTGCGAGGCCCATTTACCAAATCGCAATTTGCATTTTCGCAAATTGCAAATTTTTATCGATTCGGTAAAAAATCGCAAATTGCGAGAAATTTCGAGAAAGCACACCTGGAAGAACCTGATGACATCACAAGCAGCAAGTGAGTCATCCCAGGCAGTTTCAGGTGCCACACCCAAACCAGCATCCTGAGAGAGAGCAGCCCAGCCACACAGAGCAGCACTCTGAAAGAGGCAGCACACCTGGGCAAGGATGGACACCTCAGTCCAAGGAAAGGAGAAGGGAGAGAGAAAGAGGAAGCTCAAATTCAGCGAGCAAGAGCTTGAGGTGCTGACAGAGGAGGTGGTCAGGAGCCATGACCGTCTTTTTGGCAAAAGCTCACTCCAGGTGTCTGAGAGTGAGAAAAGGAGACTCTGGGCAGACATACAAACAAAGATCTGCGCAGTTGGAGTGGCACAGCTCTCCGTAGAAGAAATTAAGAAGAGGTGGTATGACCTGCGGTCCTGTGCGAAGGAGAGGGTGGCCAGAAGACTGCAGGAGGCCAGGGGCACAGGAGGCGGTCCACCCACAGAGGCACCATCCACCCCATTAGAGGACCTAGTGGAGTCCACACTCCTCCCTGAAGCTGTGACAGGGCTCACAGAGATAGACACCTCCGGCACACCAAGTACCAGCCAAGGTAAGTGCATTATTGAATTGTAACCCAATATGTGTATGCCCAAAAGCCCCTTAGGAATTAGCAAGTAATGTTAAACATTGTGAGAAATAGTCCAGTCCCCATATTAGAAGCAGCACAACAATGCATTATGGGAGTGGCAGTCCACAACCCATAGCTGAAAGTAGCACATACAATGTATTTAAGTAGAGCGACACCCAGAGGAACACAACACCCACAACACAGTGAAGAGAAGTACCTGTACCTTTATTACCACTGTGTGACCGTAATTGTAACAAACATAACTGACATGCTGCATATTGTCGTTGCAGGTGGGCCAGGCCCAGCAGCCACAGCATCAGCAAGTGTAGGCGAGACTGACACCCATCCAGCCTCTGATTCCAACACCAGCGGGTCTCTCACCATTGCACCTGCCCGACGCAGGCCCAGGGCACTGCCACTGCCAGACCTCAGCCAAGACTCAGATGAGCAGCAGGAAGGGCCAATTTCCCCATCACCAACAGGCAGGCGCAGCCAGATGCAGGAGGCCAGTTGTCAGCAGAACACAGCATCCCGCAGGATGGCGACAAATTCTGGTGCACAGCAGCATGAGGCAGGTGAGGCTCCCTCCTTCTTTGGTGGGCTGGAAGCTGCTATGTTGCAGCAGCAGCACCTACAAAATAAAAGGATCCTAGGATTACAAAATAATTTGCTTCAACACAACACCAACATGGGGGGCCTGCATCGCCAGCTTGAGTCCCTCAATTCTAACATAGAACTGCTGCATGAGGGACAGGTGCAGGCATCACAGGACACCAGAGAGCTAACATGTGCTGTGCGTGAACTATGCCAGGAGCTGCGCCATGAGAGGGTGAGCCACCGCAGACAGGAGCGCAGATTTATGAACATGTTTGGCGTCTTCTGTCGTTCTGTGAACAGGGTGGCAAATGCAACGTCACTGATTGCACGTCGTGCAGAGGCTGCACAAGTGGGGGCAGCACACAGCAGCAGGGATGTTGCGAACGGACTGGTACAGATCACCAATGTTATCGATCACATAATGGGACAGAGGTCAGCCACACCTAGTGAGCTTGCACTGGGGGACACAGAGGACAGTTCCAGCCTCAGCAGTGTAGCTGTACCAGCATTGGACACCAGACGGCGCAGTGCCAGGCACAGCACTGCCACTGAGGCGGACAATAGAGGTGCCAGTGTCGTAACTGGGCACCCGAGTGGTGTGCGTGGCCGCAAAAAATGACTGTAGCTGCCAGTGGAGTTATATTTTCACTATCACGTAATAGTGCATTACTCAGGTCCTTCATTGTTTCTAGTTTATCACTTAATATTTATTTGCAATTCGTCGAACAAACATTCCCTGACTTAAGGTAATACATTTATTTCACGACAGGTACAGTTGTCAGTGGATTTTTGTTATTCATACTTACGTCTGAAATGGTTGTGTGTGATGTCAGCACGCCTTTGCCTTCACTCTGCTGCACTGGTCCTGTCTGCTGGCTGTAGGGGTGGTATGGGATCATCATCCTCATCAGATTCAAATTCGCATATTTCTGCAGGTATGCCCTTGGTGGTAGCTATATTGTGCAAGATTGCACAAATAGCCACTATTCTACATGTGGTCTCTGGACTGTACTGTAGTGCCCCTCCACTTTTGTGTAGGCACCGGAAGCGACTCTTCAGCAGTCCAAATGTGCGCTCCACCACATTGCGGGTCGCCCTGTGTGCTGCATTGTATTTCCATTCAGCAGGTGTTGCAGGATTGAGGTAGGGCGTCATTATGTAGGTGTGCACTACGTAGGCACTGTCTCCTGGAAGGGACAGAGGGTATGATGAGTAAGTGAGCCATCTGACATCAGCACGCCATCAATGCGCCATTGTATAGAGGGACAATACCTAGTAGATATCCTTCTCCAAACTCCCCGGCTAGCAGTCTTGAGTGTATGCCGCTATGGCGAAAGATGTACGAATCATGTGTGCTCCCTGGGTACCTGGCCACGAGATCAGTTACGATGTAGGAAGCATTGCATGTCACCTGTATATTCATTGAATGTTGGTATTTCCGGTTGCGGTACACATACTCTGTGGCTGATGGTTTCAGATTGCCACATGTGTCCCATCTATGGCATCTAGGACGTGGGAGAATGGGAGAACTGTGCTATCTGGTAAAATTAAATTTTTGTCTGCTGTATTTCCTGTGGGGCGTGGGGGAATCTGATGTACTGGTGTAGTTGGCTCAGCATGGCGTTGATAAATGCATTGAAAAATCTGGAGAGGGTACTCTGTGATACCCCTCCAGCTGCTGCTATGACCCCTTGATAGCTCCCTGAGACGAGTAGGTGGAGGGAGCATAATACCTGCACATGGGTGGGTATGCTGTGAGTCCTTAGTCTTCTGCGCTGCAGTATGGGTTGTAGCTCAGCTATTAGATCAAGTATCATGGCTGAGTTCAACCTATACCTCTCATATATTTCCTCCTCTGTCAGGCTAAAAAGTGTAATGCGCACTCTGAAAATGTGCTCCTGTCTCCTCCTCCCTCTCCTCAAACCTGCCAAGATCCTCATCCTCCTCACCATGACGTAGAGTGCAGCCATTGTGGAAAAGAGTCTGAGGCATTCTGGGCCTCTTTATATAGGTTGCACCTGGTTACCACCTGGTTTCACTTAGTGGTATTTTGCATGTGCAAAATGCCATTCAGCGAAAAATCGCAATTTGCGATTTTTTGATGCATCGATTTGCGACTTGGATTTTGCGAATTGCAATTTGCGCCTCGCAATTTCCTACTGTAAATACCGAATCGTAAACTGCGACTCGCAAAATCAGGTCGCAACGCAAAAAATTGCTATTTTTGCGATTTCTTAATTTTGGTCTGCGGATGCCTTTCATGCATCGCAGACCACGTTTTTGCACTCGCACCGTTTGCGAGTGCAAAAATGTTTCATACATCTGGCCCTAGGTTCTTTATCCTAACTATACCTCAGTCCCATGCCTTTAGTCTGATTGGAGGTGGGAACTGGCTTCAGCACCAGTTTTCAGTGGTTGAGTAGAGGGGACTGCTTATCATTTTAAATACCCACTTAGTGTGCCACAAACTCCCTCCAAGGGGAAAACATTTTGCCAAGTTGGATTTTGTACTGAGAAAGGTGCACTGAGGAAGAGTTTGTAGTGCGACAAACATGATGTGCTGCAAATGTGGAAAGGTTTGCCCTTAGGAACTTTTTGCTAACAGTCAGGGAGAGTCCAGGTGCCACCCCAACTCCCTGGTTCGTGAATTGAAGAAAAGCCGCAGCCTACCCTAAGTACACTTTATGGACCTTCGTGAGAAAAGAAAAGGACTGGCTTGCTGTCTGTAATCTGTGTAGAGACGTGATGGGTTGGACCTGCTTCCATTTGTACCCAATGGTACGTGGGCTCCAAGATGGGCGGACGTTGCTATAGGGACATCAAAAGCTGAAAAAGGCCTTTTTCTTGGAGTGTGAGTTGATCACATACAACTGGAACTAGACTGGACCTTGCTGAGGCCTCTGCTGGAGTAGGGTATATGGGGCCCACGGAGCCTTAGAAGAGTAAAAGAAAAACTGACCCAAAAAGTCTGAAAATTGGGACTTAGACAATGTTTGGTCTAGAGCTCATGAGGACCTGGTGGCAAAGGCATCTGATTTTGTTGGGACTTTGTAGAATACAGCTTCAGGCTTGCCCCACTGGAAGATTTTGAGTTCCTAAAAAGAAAAAACTAAGTCCATAGGTAGAAATCTTGAGTGGGTGAAAGAGTGAAAGTATCTGCCCAACAATAGGACTTCAGCGATTGCAAAATTTTATTTTTCCCAGGCTGAGCTTTTCCTGCCAAAACCAGCAACTTCCGAGGGACCTCATCCAATGGCTATCCGAATTCATGTAGACTTCATCAGGTACAGCCTTCAACATTTGCCCTCTGAAGTATTTTGACTTCCATGAAGCAAACTAATGGCCTCATTATTAGTTTGGCGGTCCTACTGTGGGACTGCCAAACTCGTGGGGAGGGCGCCACTGCCATGACAGTGACATCTCTCCCGAGCGTATTCCAATGTTCCCACCGGTCTAACCTGCAGCAACATTGTAGTACACAGTTCCTGCCCAGTTGCCCAGCAGGAACAGTGCTACGCTATTGGTCTCAGCTCCTTTAAGGGAGCTGAGGCCAATATTGTAGCGCTCCAGCACCCTTGGAATGCGCACTGTCTGCAAAGCAGACAGTGCGCATTCCAAGGGTGCTGTGTGGGAGGGGCCCTGCACTGCCCATGCCATTGGCATGGGCAGGGCGGGCCCCCCAGTGGTCCATGGCACTGGCTTTCTGCTAGCCTTACCATGGCGGGGTCAGCTGAGTTGTAATCAGCCAGGCAGCCCTGAGTTCAGCGCCGCCCTGGCTGAGTACAACTCAGGCCACTGTCACCATTTTGGGAACCATGTTCCTGGAGGGCACGGCCGCCTTTAGGCAGGCCTGCCTGCCAGGGTTGTAATGTGGCAGTCAGACCGCCTGGAGTGAAGTGGTCAGACCGCCACACTCATAATGAGGCCCTAAGTCAAAACGTAAATACTTTGACTGGGACAACTTAACTTTCTTTATCCAACCTTTGCTCCTTAGAGATGAGTCTGAAATTGCAACTAGGTTCCAGCCAAACGCGAACGGTGATTTCTGGTTGGAGTTTTACTTTTCCTTGGTATTATTTACCTTAAAACATGCCTCCTGTCCATCTTTTTTTCTTTTTCTTGTCTTTCTGTATTCCTGTGCCAGTGGAGGGAGGGATTTAATTGTCCAGAATAAGTATAGCCTCTTGTGGGTCATATTGTGAACACTATTACAGGATGTTCAGGGAGTTCCTTCAGGAACCCCGATCGTCAGTTCGGCAGGCACATTTCCACTCAGTGTGGTCGGATAGGTGATAAAATTGTATTCTTAACGTTGTGGCTGACTGAAAAGGCAGAGAGGTATATAAGGCATCCTTCTCCATCCCGGACTTCCCAACACATGCAAACATTTACCACCCCCCTCCCCAGTTAGTAAATGTACTGTAAAGAAGACCTTGATGGTTACAAGATTGTGACTATTGTGGAGGGAGCAACTCATAATATAATCATGGCTTTCCAAGTCGATGAGTGTGTTACTGGTCAAAAGTATAAACACCAACTTAACACAAATTGATAACCGGAAATGTTTGCTTCTATTGACTTTTCATGTTTTTTTCTGTCTTGCCCTTGCCAAACTGGCGAACTGCAAAACTAATTCTGCTCTGATATAGACCATGCTAGACCATGCCCTCATGCTAAATAGGTGGGGGAAATTATTTGTAGCTGCAGCCCTGCAGCCATCACTTTACTCTATTTTTCCATACTACAGCTTGCTTCTCTTAACAGGCTTAAACTGAGAGCTCTAAAAATAGTACTCTCATAAACGCTGGTGGGAATTAATTTGTTGGCTGACTGCTAGAAACGTTGGAGTAGGTCTGACTTTCAACATGCAAATATTTACTTATGGGTTTTTCTACATTTGTGAATTATCTTTCTGTCTTTTTCAGGCTACTTCATGCTGGCTAACACTAGATTTTCATCACAGCCAGGCTACTTTGGTCGTCTATATGGCCCGTCTTTGCCAGGAAACATGCAGTATTGTCTGCGGTTTTATTATGCCTTATATGGATTTTCACAAATGAGCGACTCTCTCGCTGTTTATGTCTTTGAAGAGAATCACGTCGTTCAGGAGAAAGTCTGGTCCGTCCTTAACTCCCCACAGGGGGTCTGGATTCAAGCTGAAGTCACCATACAGAAACCAATGCCATGCCAGGTAACAGCCAATATTCGGTGCCCAGAGCAGCTTATGTACTAGAGCGTTGCATGGATCAACTACTGATATGACTAGGTGCGCACTGTCAGTGTAGTTTGTTTATTTGTGTGCAATAAGGGTGGAGAGGATAAAAAAAATGGTGGTTTGTTGCACAAGTGGTTTACCAAGTACTGTGCATGGCACGTATAGACACAAACACACAAAATGCATTGCACAGCATGAAACAAATGTAACCTAAGAAATACAAATCGATGCGCATGATCTCAAAGTTTCAGATCGCTACAGTGCATTATGAAATAATTTTATGTTTAAGAAAAAAGCGCTGTTAAAAAGGTTAAAACCATGCCATCAGTTACACATATACAGAGCATGGCGGGGTGTGGGGGTGGGGGATTTTGGGGAGGCTGAAATGTTTTGTAGATTGTGCATTGTACACCATAATCAGCAAATTTCAGTGCTTTTTCGGTCTTGTGTTCACTGAACCATAGCTAACTTTTAACTGTGTTTTTCAGTGGATTTTATGTTTTTTTAACCATGTACTGTATTCACTTGCCATAGCCCCGTTCTGTGCTGTGCATGGCATTTTACCAGGCTCTGTACCCAATTCCTTTTAGCTGTGTGCAACAAAAGTTGCTCGCAGAGCGTTCTACACATTGCACTAGGCTTACTTTACTATGGGCCTCATTACAATTTTAGCAGTCACTTAAGGAAGCTGATGCCAATAACCTAACACTGTTCCAGCCGGCAGCCCAGTGGGAATGCGTATTGCAATGTTCCCACCAGGCAACCCAGCGGGAACAGTGTAATACGCTTGGGGGGAACATCACCTTCATGGTGGTAGCGTCCTCCCCGTGAGTTTGGCGGTACCGTGGTGGGACTGCCAAACTCTTATTGAAACTCTAAGTGTCTTCCAAATTTCATGCTGATTCATGAAACAGTATATATTCAGAAAAGGAGAGGAAGAGGATTTGGCTTCAAGCACAGCCTGCTATACTAAACATAATTTCATAATAGAGGCTTGAATCTGTGGGGCTAGATCTAAACAAATCTATTTAATATGTATTATCAAATGGAGGTAACCAAATGATATTGGAGAAGACACCTCACCCACTACTTATTATGGCATGCTTCATCATCAGCATCCTCACCGCACCAGAGTAGGTAAATACCACCTAGGAGGACTCAACCAAGCTTGGAGTTCTTATATATTTATTGTTCTGGACATAAGCAGGGATTCAGTCACAAAAATATCTAAGAGCAAACTCAAGGATTCCTTTTTTTAGAGAGTACCCCTGATATGGTTTAAAGAAAGTTACAAAAGGATTCAAGATGAGGTATAATGGTTCATCAGTCCATTCACCAACATTTTTCAACTGAATGTACAAGCCCAAAGGATCCACCGTCTTCTTCAGGACCTATCGATTCCCTGCCTCTCTGTTGCATGCACTCCATGAAAAAAATGAGACATAAGGCTGTGATAACTGTCTTGTTTTGTTCCCTATTCTGGGACAATATGTAGCACCAGGATACAGAGGACTTGATTAGATGTAAGAGGCACACCATCTTCTGACTAATGTATGACTACAGGAATGGTACATCCTGGTTTTGACCATGGCGCTATATGTCTTTATAAATATTTATATGGTTACATACATGTATACGTTGTGGTGTACCACATTTATAGAATCTGAAATGGTGAGCAAGATCTGAGAAGAAAATATCAAAATAAAGTATGGCCCCACTATTCTTCAATCAGTATATTTCAGTCCTTTAAGAGGCCCTGCAGCAGATCATGGGTGATGCACTGACGTGAGATATTTGGCATATGTGGATGATCTTGTCATTCTGTTTACATCCCAAATCGGGCTCCAGCGTCTGCTTACCAGAGTGAACGAGTTCATCATCAATCACAACTAGGAGTTTAACATCAATAAAACTAAGTTCATGTCTTTTGGATGCTGCAAAAATTTGCCTGGCACACTGGCTAGAAGAAAATTGATTACATATTAAAATATGCTGATCTAGGGGACATAATCAACAACATCCTGAAGTGGAGCCGACCTTTAGAATAACTGCACTGCAAAGCATTGAATATTGCAGGAAGAAATGATTGCATCATTTGCAGTGAAATACTTCTACAGTGCCATTGGCCTTACCCTGAAGGTAGCTCAAGCTACATTAGCAGCAGCCCTGTTGTGTGTTGCACTCGGTTGGTACCAATATTCTTGACTTGCATCAGGAAATTACTTAATTTAAGGAACTCTATGCCGCAACCCTGATACCACAACCCTGATTAAGAATATGATTAGGTCTAATGTCTTTTGAAACTTTGGGCATTATGACCCAATGAGTTACTTTATTGACTGTCATTTGGCGGACAAAACGTTTTAAGAAACGTGACATATCAACATTTAAAGGCATCGCTAACAGGATGCCACATAAGAGATCTCATGATTAAGTATAAGCTGCCCGCAATAAAAAAAACTAGTAAAAATGACAAGAGCTGCATGAACGTGGTTACTAAAAAACAAAATATAAATATCCTGCTGATTAGCTGACACAGCAATGCCAATCCATTATAAAAAAAATTGAAAGTACCATAGATAGGTTTACTATGCAACGACATCCATTTCACCAATATGAATGCTGAAATAAAAAATCGTACCTACATTTTAGACTACTATATTTACCTTTTAGACAGTTTGGTGGACCACGAGAACCCCTAGCAATACTACAAATGTATGTCAAATTTGAAACTTTGTGTAGAATGTTTGGAACATATCCTCTGTTTATGTCCAGAGCTACTCGAGTATCGCAGCAAATACCCAAAAACTATTTTGAAGACTGAAAGGATAAGAACAATATCCGAGGGAACTCTCTTTTGCTTTAAGGGTGCCACTTCAAAACATGTCACTCATGTTAGAGATACTTTCAGTTGGCTCCATGTAGTGGGAAAGTAAAAAAAATTGAATGTATTGTTACAAAAACAATGCTCCATCATATAGCTCCGTATTTGTCACTTGTTTTATATACTGATTTTGTTTAATGTATTATATGTGGTTTTCGAATCTTACAAAATACAAAATCTTATTCATTCATGAATTCATTCTTTCACTGTATCTATTATGCTTTACCTATTAGCTGCACTATGTAGCATAACATGCGCTTCACACCAAGCTCTAGAAGCTGTTTGCTTCTGGTGACACAACATTGACTTGTTACCGACTGCAAAAAATGGATTACAAAACATGCAAAACAGTTTACATTTTAAGAAAGACAGACATGTATGTTCTTCCAGAGAGAATTCTATAAAAAGTAATGTTAGTGCCAGTGTAAATTTCTTTAAGGAAAAAATATTTCATGAGATTCTTCGCCAGACAAGACCTCAAATCAGTTTTACTGAAGCGACTGTGGTGGTATCCCAAATAAATACTGCATCATGTTTTGGTGGTAGCTTTCTTCATTGGAGCAGGGAGTTCAAAGAGCTAATACAAACAAATACCTGCAGAAGTCCAGACTGAACGTACTATAAAAAACACTTCAATACACTTGTCTTTATTTAATAGGACAGGACCTCAAACAGGGCGTTAATAGCAAGGATCTAGCCTGTAAAGCACTTCAAAGTACATTTACCATGAGGGACTCCCTGTAAAGCACTTCAAAGTAAATTTACCATAACAGAGTTCGATCTGAACGCCGCTAATAACGATTTGGTGGGTTGCTGCAACAACATACTTGAGCTGCAGAAGGCTACTGAAACAAAACTACTATTGACTATCTGAATATTAAAAAGTCATAACTAAGTTCATGAATTTCAAAGGGGGTAAGGGCTATGCATTTATTTCTAGCCTGTTTACTTCAACAGCTCAGTACTTTTGACTTATGGAGGATGGGGCTTTTCTCATTTCGAAATAAATCACTGAAAATGTCTTGAAATATCGTAGAGAAGTTTTCTTTCAGCAGAACTTGCTTCTCTTAAGTTTGTAAAATCACAAATTGGAATGTTCGAGGGACCTTTTCTATTTTTGGGGTAATTCTAAGTATTGAGCCTGCATGTTTCTCCTTCATAATATTTCCTCCATCTAATACTTCGAGCAGTAATCTCTTCCTAAAAATCTCTCAGGAGCACCGCCAATAAAAACTAGCAAAGCTCTAAGGTTTCAGAAAAAGCCAGTAGCTAAAACTGTGTGATCTCTGGCACTATATCGTGGTAAACAATATAGTTGACAAAAATATTGTGTCAAAAATATTGTTCACTACAATATTCTGCTCGTATGCTTATAATGGTAAGTAAAAAATATAATTGACACTAATACTGTCTAAAAATAGACACAAATATACATTTTTAAATATAGAGTTTAAAGTAGTAAATGTTAAATATTTTAATAAATAAATTTAATATAATGTACAGTGAATATATTTCACTAATATTTAATACTATATATATATATATATATATATATATACTTATATGAACACACAAATATTTTATATCTCTCTATAGTGTAACATAAAACAAATATTTATTTCACATTATTATATTAACATTTTAATACTTTATATGCACTAATATGAAAATATATCTGTATGTATATTTGTAGTAATGTAAAATAATAAATATTAAAATTATGTACAATTAATATGTTTACTAATTATATTAGACTAGGTACTTATAGTTAGGCCTGCTTTTCTATATCAAAAGCATTTAGTCTGCTGCTAATAACTTTGGCACTGTTTAAAGAATCTCCACAAAGCTTTCCAAGAAGGTGCTACTTTTTGCCAAGTTTGCACATATCAAGTTTCGGGGAGACCCTTCAAGCGGGCACCTGCCCCAAAATAAAAAGGGGGTCCCAAAACACAAAATCCCCATGCCTCTTTCATAGACTTCATTAGGGCGGTCTACAGCAAAAACCACTGAATAGAATTACAATAAATTCGGCACCAAATTTGACAGGAAGCTAGAGCTTGGTCCGCAGATTGTGCCTTTTGGGATTTGGTGTAAATCCGTTCAGTAGTTTTCTAGAAATTAAGGGTAAAAAATAATTCAATATTTTGGTAGTTGAGCTCTGGAGAGTCTCAGAGACTCTTTTGGGAGTGCCAATTAACAAATAGAGCGTTCTGATTGGCCCAGGGAGCTTTATCCTTTAAGCCATCTTGCTCCCATGGAAGTCAGACTCCAGCGAGAGCAAGCTCTCTGAATGGCTGCCAGCAACATGAGAAAAATGTTGCTGGCAGCTATTAGAGAATTTAGGGCCTCATTATGAGTTGGCGGTCCCACTATGGGACCGCCAAACTCACAGGGAGGAGGCCACCACCATAGCAGTGACGTCCCCCCGAGCATATTGAAATGTTCCTACCGGGCTGACAGGCGGGAACATTATAATAAATGTTCCTGCCGTTCTGACCAGTGGGAACAGTGTTAGGATATTGGTCTGGGCTACTTTGAGGGAGCCGGGGCAATATTCTAACACCCCAGCAACCCTCAAAATGCGCATTCCGACTGTGCTGCGCAGGGGGACCCAGCACTGCCCATGCCATCGGTATGGGCAGTGCAGGACCCCCCTGCGTCCTCTAGTCCTGGCTTTCCACCAACCTTTTCATGGCAGGGGTCCCCGCCATGTGAAGGCTGGTGGAAGAAGGGTTTGTAATCAGCCAGGCGGTGCTGAGTTCAGCACCATCCTGGCTGGTTACAAGCCCAACTGCTGTCATGACACTGGGAACCAGGTTCCTGGCGGGGATGGCGGTCCCCTGGCGGATCAGTCTGTCAGGGTTGTAATTGGGTGGTTGAACCGCCAAAGTTGCGGCGGGCTGACCATCAAAACGAGTGTCCTGGAGTTCTAAAAAAAAAGATATATGGGGCAAAGTAGAGATATCCTGGGGCTAAAAAAGAAAAATAAGGCAAAAAATGCCGCGATTCCATGAGACTCTTTTGGGATTAAAAAAATGGCAGCTGGGCTGCATTTAAGGTATACTGCCCATTGGAAGCCCACCTTTGGGGCATTGAATATGAAGGGGAGAGGGGTGTGTGGCCCCCTCACCGATCCATTAGATGGCCTTTTAAGCACACCCCTTCTGGTCAAAAATTTTTGGGGGGGTCTTGGGGTGATACGTGGTCCGCCTCCCTGAGCGATTGGAGGACCCAGGGAGTACATCCCTTGGTCCAAAATAGATTTTTATGCAGAGGGGGGGCTTGCCGCCCTCTCTCCCTGAGTCTCTGAAGGTCCTGAGGAGCCCAACCTCAGGGAAAAAGTGCTGGGCCCCAGGAGATGGGGTCCTCGGGCAGAAATCGCCCCTGAAATGAAGGCTGTGACCTCTACCTATAAAAATGGTGTTGTGCCCCAAGGGATGGGTCTGCAGGGCCAAAAATAGACTGGGGAGCGAGGGCTGCATGCCCTCTCCCTCTTGAATAAGATGCTAGGGCTCCAAGTGAATGGGGTGCCTGATGCCAAAATCAACCTGGGGAGGGGCCTGCATGTAATTATAGCTCGTGGCCCCACCATGCACAGTTTTTTTGTCAGAAATGTAACTGCAAATATTAGATTGATATTATCAATAATGTTATTAAAGATGTCATGTGTGCTGTAATTTGTGGGGTAATTAGCAATGCATAGTGAGGGCGCAAAGTATAATTACCTTAGGGCACGAGTTATAGTTACTTGAGATTACTCTAACTATAACTGGTGAATTTCTATGGTTGTCTACGTTTAAGATGTGAGCTTAACTATAACGTCCCTGTAGGCTTTGTTTTTTTAAGTAAATATCTATGGTTTTTGTAACGTGAAGTAATTTTAATTCCTATATGTTAATTCAAACACCGCCGCGCACGGCCCTTGGCCGTGTATGGAGGGAGTTGGCTGCAGGGCTTGTGGCCAACCCCCTATAACCGCCTAACCCCACCTCTCGCACAGCCTTTGGCCATGGGTGACAGGAATTGGCCACAGGGCCTGGCTGGAGGCCTACCTCCTATAACCACTCAAGCTCGTGCCTATAAGATTCTTCCTGTGGCACATGGATCCGTGGGTGTACGAGTGAGTGTCTGTGTATGAAAGTGAGTGTGAGAGTGTCTGCCTGGGTGTGAGACTGGGTGTGAGAGGGTGTCTCTGGGTGTAAGTGTGGATGTAAGACTGTGGGGGTCAGCACGATGTTGGTGGTTCCATGACCGCCATGTTGGCGGTGGTGGTCATACCGCCAATAGGCTAGTGGAGAAGAGCACCAAGTTATGACCATGGCGGTATTCACAACAGAATACAGCCAATCCACCAATGACACTGCCAGTGCGGTCAGACTGCCACAGATAGCGGAAGGCACCTTCAGGCCGGCGGAGACCATGTTACCGCCGGACAGATTACGAAGTTGCACACCGCCAAGGTTTCTGCTGCGGTCGCACCACCACAGAAACCCTGGTGGAAACCAACTTTATAAAAGGAGAAACCCACCTTCAGGAAGTCATACCTGTCTGGTGCTGCCATGGAACCTGAACTACATGTCTTCCCGCTGCTCCTGCTCTCCCAACGACTCCGGAACCAACAACGACGGCAGCAACCGTGAGTACACACACTTATCTGTCACTGTTGCATAATGCCAAGGTCGCGACTCACATACAACAAACACATCCGGAAGGGGTGGTGAGGTCGACTCATACATGTACTCCTACACTGATACACACATTCACAGACAGCAATATACACACATGCACAGACTCAGGACACACAAAACTGCCCATACACACTACCAAAACCGTGCCGCAGACACACAGCTCCTGCACTGTCAAACACAACAACACACAATACCAGCAGAGTAAACAACTACACAACTGCAACACCTCAAACGCACTGCTAAGACTCCACAACACAGACCCTCTCTTGACAATACATATATACAACGCAATGTAACAACATTATTGTACCAAGACATACAATCACACAGCCATAAGAGGCATAAGTCACACCACGCAAACACACCACACAGCGTTTCAGACATGCCAATCACCATACACGCACACAGTACAACCACACATGGGCACACCACACTCCAAATAAAAAAAGCCAACACAATAAATGCACACAATATCAACCTAAATATATGTCCCTCACACATACATGCCCAACACACCATACCCAGCCATCACTGCGGGAGAAATGCAAAGCACACACCCACACAAGCAGCTCAAACACAACAGGTAGCACAACCACAATATACACATAACACACTCACACACAATATAAAGCAGGCAAGACCATAACAGCCATGAGGAATGAAAGGCAGGACAAAGATGTAACGCTGGAACCAACAACTGGTTGGCCCAGATGTATGTCAAAAAATAATTCAAAGAACGGATTAGATATCAGTATTCATAATAATAAAAGGCCTTAGGCAAGTCCCAAAACCAAAAGTGCAACATGCACAGCTAGCATATCCGACTGCCCCTACTTGACTCCTGACTGCTAAATTACCTCCACGGGTAGGGGCACAAAGGGGGCAGGCAGGCACCTCACAGATTAGGGGGGAGGAGCAGAGGTGGAGGTTTGGGCCTAGGTCTGGGAAGGGGGTCTTTGGGCTTGGGAAATGGGGTCTTCGAACGTGGCTTAGGGGAGGGCTGGGATCACTTTGGAGGGGTCGACTTTGTGGCGGGTAGGGGCATGGGTACTTGCAGGGGGGGCAGTGGAGGACTTGGAGGTGGCAGTGCTAGACTTTAGGATGGAAACTGATCTTGGTTTGACTTGGTAAACAGGTTTGAGAGCGGAGGGAGAGGGAGTGATTGTAGGAGGTGTCCTGGTGGATGTTTTGGGTGCAGGTGTGTGTGAGGAAGGCTTGTGTGTGCTAGGTGTCTGTTTGGTGGGTGAGTGTGGGCGTTTATGTGTCTTGGGAGGAGGGGGGAGTAGCTGGGAGATGCAGTGCTGGATGTGTGAGTGTCTGTTGGGGTGGTGACTGCAGGTATGGTGGATGTGCTGCATGTGGGTGTGCCTTTGGTTGTGGTGGCTGCAAATGTGGTGACTGGGGTGGATGTCTGCAGTTCTGCTATTGTGTTGACTGTGGGTAGGATTGGAGTTGTGACTGGATCAGTGAATGTTGGTGTTGTGTCTGCTGGTGTGTCAGGTGTAGTGTCTGTGAAAGTGAGGGTGGTGGGGGAGTCTGTACAGGTAGTGGGTGTTGGTGTGTCTGCAGGTGGGTGTTGTCTGTGTGTATGCTGGTGGTGGGCCTTGTGGTGCTTGTGTTTGACTCAGGTACCCTTGACTGTTGAGGTGGCTGCGTGCTTGTCTGTCTGAGTGCTCTGTCTGGGACGGGGACAGGGTTGTGGGATTGGGTAGAGGACAATGGAGGGTGGAAGGAAGACAAAGGGTGACTGGCTGCCATTGGTGCAGAGACCAGAGCTTGAAAGGATCTCTGTAGGCCAGCCAGTGCACTGTGAATGCCCTCCAGGAACACATTGTTCTGTTGGACTTGAGATGCAAGTCCCTGGATGGCATTCACGATGGTCCACTGACCCAAAGAGGTTAGGTTGACCTCAGGAGGTCAATAGCCTCCTCACTGAGGGCAGCAGGGCTGACTGGGGCAAGGGCAGAGGTGCCTGCTGTGAAAAAAATGCCCACCCTCCTGGGTGAGGGGGCACAGACAACTGGGTGGGGAGCTACAGGGTGGGTGGTGGTAGTAAGGGGGGTGGAAGACAAAGATAGTGCTGGGGTAGTTCCAGATGGGTCCGCCACTGCCAGAGAGTGTCCACTGAAGGAGAATTCTGAAGATGATGAAACTGAAGATCCGATCTCCCCTGTGGCACTCCCCTCACCCTCTGGGCTAATGGGTCTCTCGCTGTTAGTGGTCGCAGCACTCCTGGTCCCGTAGCCGGCAACATCCCCTCTCGCCTGTGCTCATCACCGTCACCTGACGATGCTGATGCACATAAATAGAGAGAGAGGGAGTGAGAGACAGAGAGGGAGAGGGAGCGAAAGGAATGTCACATTCCTTACATACACACATGTTTACTTGCACAATTGCAAGTAAACATGTCCAGGCAAGGCTATCTCCATTGGCATTACACATTTCCTACATCATGTCACACCACGTTACTACTATCCACCCTTTCATGTCATCCCTCACACCCACATCACATTCTGAGTAAGTTTGCATGGCTGGAGTAATCCACCTGGACACCTGTAAAGTCATGCCAGCCTGCTACTCATGCCCTGGCAGAAGTAGATATATCATGCATATTCCGGATCATATCTCTCCATACTCCTGTCACCTATTGGAAGAGCAGGTGAGTGATCACAACACATCATACATGTCCTCAAACAACACCTGACCAGTCCATCTCAATTACTAATGTCCCTTGAAAGTGTAGACTACCCAATTCATAGACCACACAGTATGTGGCATACATATCACATTGCTGTCTGACCCCCTATACATATATGCTAACATGGGTACCTGAACTGATGAAGCCAAAACAAGTGGCACTCCCATACAGGTGACAACTGATGTGTAGAATATATGTTTGACAGTCACACAATCACAGAGGAAAATCTGCACACACTAAACACAGATACACCCCATCACTTCATTATTGCATGTGCAGCTATAATAGCCTACATAGCACCCATTACACACCCACAGGCAATCACTGAGTGCAGTGTCACAACAACTACACTAGAGGCAGCCACTATTGACATCATAGGCCACCTACCATTCCACCTGACATGCTGTTACAGTTCCAGGACTTGACAACATGAGTAAACCAACATCACTGACACCATACCTAAATCCAGACTACACAAATGTCAAACGGAAATGAAATATAAATATGATTAACGCATGGACCTGCACGACTGCCAGTGCATTAAACACATTTTCCATTACAACAAATACCTGTTTCGAAATAGTGGTACAACAAGACTATTACTTCATGAACACATAAGTGATGCAATACCTAATCCTCAACTGAGTGGACAAATCAGCTAGGCCAAGGGTAGCATAGATTGTCCTACTCCACTTGGTACGCCCCCAAGTAACCATTGAAAAATGATGTAGACAGCATATTACTAAGGTTACAAATTAATTGGTAGGTCATTTGCACACAATCCACGCATGCACACACCCACGCATACACATATACATACCCACACACCGCAACACTAACATACATTGTCGCACACACGCATTCACAACACACAACATACACGTACACCCACATGCACGCATACAATAACAGACACACAGCCCCCCACACACACACAACACCCCCACACACGCACACACCACCCCCACACCACTCTCCTGTTGAAGAACCCGACTTACCTGCTTACAGGGAATCCTCCAGCAGGAGACGGGACGCAGTACTGCTACCAGCAGCAGCGTCCACCAGCAGAACACTGCCAGGCCGTATCATGGAATATGATACGGTAGGCGGTGTTTTGCTGTTGTAGTGCTGCTGCTGGCAGCAGCGCAACCTTACCGCCGTCCGCCGCCATGACCGTTGACGGAATTCCACCAGCATTCTGGCGGAATTCTTTCGACAGTCATAATGCGGGTGGGCGGCTGGAAGCCACCGCAACGGTATGTTGGCAGCCATCGCCGTGGCGGTAGGCGGTCAATACTTCTGATGTTGTAATGAGGACCATAGTGTGTACAGAGTCCAGGGGTTCCCCGAGAGGCTTGATAGCGGCAATAGTAGATAATACGAATGCTCTATTTGTGATGGTGTGGTCGAGCAGTTAGGCTTATCAGAGTGTGGTGTTAAGCATTTGTTGTGCACACACAAGCAATAAGTGAAAACACACACTCAGTGGCTTAACTCCAGGCCAATAGGTTTTCATATAGAAAAATATTATTTTGTTAATTTATTTTTAGAACCACAAGATTTATTTAGTAGGTAAGTACATCAAATGAAAGTTACTTTGCATAGCAATACTTAGGACTTTGAATAGATTCAATATTTTACACAATTTTCTTTAAAATGGCAAAAAGCTATTTTAAAAGTGGTCACTGCAATTTTCAAAAGTTCCTGGGGAGGTAAGTAAAGTACAGTTTTTGAGGTAAGTACCACACTTACGTGTTCAGTCTCCGGGACATAGGTAGCCCACCGTTGGGGGTTCAAGGCAACCCCAAACACCCAGCACCAGCAACACAGGACCGGTCAGGTACAGAGGTCAAACAGGAGCCAAAATTACATGGGTGCCTATGGAGACAGGGGGTACTCTGGTTCCAGTCTGCTTGCAGGTAAGTACCCGCGTAGTCGGAGGGCAGACCAGGGGGGTTTGGAGGAGAACTGGAGGGGCCCCAAGTAGACACAAAAAAACACACCCTCAGTAGCACAGGGCGGCCAGGTGCAGTGTGCAAACAGGGTGTTGGGTTCTCAATAGAACTCTATGGAGGGACCCGGAGGTCACTTAGGCGCTGCAGGGAGGGCATAGGCGGGCCTCTCGGGCAAGCCACCGACTGGGCAAGGGTGAGGGCCGCCTGCTGGTCGTTGCTGCACTGGTGGTCGGTTTCTCACGGGCCTGGGGGCTGCGGGTTGAGTGCCTCTCCAGGCTTCCGATATCTTCGTCCCAGGCAGGCAGTCGCGGTCAGGGGTGTCCTCGGGATTCCCTCAGCAGGCGTCGTCATGGGGGCACAGGGGGGTCATCCCAGGGTGGACATGTCATCGGAGTCGCCTGGGGGTCCTCTTTGGATAGCTGGTTTCTCTGTACACGAGCCGGGGGCGTTGGGTGCAGAGTAGTTGGACTCATGCTTGTGGAGTGAGGTGAGAGTCCCTTTAAAGTTGGTTTCTTGGTCTTTTCTTTGGGCAGATCCTCTGTCCACGGGCGTTTCTTGGTCCTCAGTGATGCAGACAGTCCCCTGGAGGCTTTTCAGGGGTCGCTGGTCCTGCAGAATGCTTGTTTCTTTTCTTGCAGCTTTTTGAAGCAGGAGACGGGTCGGTAGGGCTGGGGCCCAGTCAGTTGGTGTCTCCTTCTCTTCTCTGCAGGGTTTTCAGCTCAGCAGTCCTTCTTTTTTCTTGAGATCATCAGGAATCTGAAGAGCTGGGTTCAGGGTTGCACCTAAATACTAAATTTAGGGGTGTGTTAGAGTCAGAGTGTAGTAGCCAATGGCTACTGACCCCGGGGGTGGCTACACACTCCTTGTGCCCAATCCCTCTGGGGAGGGGGCACATCTCTATCCCTATTGGTCCTAATCCTCTAAAGAAAGATGGAGGATTTCACTTGGAGGGGGTCACTTCATCTCTGGTCACCTTAGGGGTGGACCTGCCTGAGGGGGTGACTCCTCCTTGTTTTTCTCATTATCCTTCTGGACTTGCCGCCTACAGTGGGGGCTCGTCCGGGGGGCGGGCATCTCCACTAGCTGGAGTGCCTCGGGGCACGGTAACACCATGCTTGAGCCTTTGAGACTCACCGCCAGGTGTTACAGTTCCTGCAGGGGGAGGTGTGAGGCACCTCCACCCAAGACAGGCTTTGTTTCTGACCAAAGAGTGCACAGAGGCACTCACACCATGTGGTCAGAAACTCACCAGGAAGTGGTAGGCTAGCACAGAACGGTCAGCCTTGCACTAGCAGTTGGGCTAACATACAGGGGGTTATTTTTCAATAAATCCCACACTGGCATCAGTGTGGGTTTATTGAGCTGAGAAGTTTGATACCAAACTTCCCACTATTTAGTGTAGCCATTTTGGTTCTGTGGAGTTTGTAATGACAGACTCCCAGACCATATACTAAGGATGGCTACCCTGCACTTACAATGTCTAAGAATTGAGTTAGACATTGTAGGGGCATAATGCTCATGCATCTATGCCCTCACCTGTGGTATAGTGCACCCTGCCTTAGTGATGTAAGGCCTGCTAGAGGGGTGACTTACCTATGCCACAGGCAGTGGTTTGTGGGCATGGCACTCTGAGGGGAGTGCCATGTCGACTTTGTCTTTTCTCCCCACTAGCACACACAAGCTGCATGGCAGTGTGCATGTACTGAGTGAGGGGTCCCTGAAGGTGGCATAAGACATGCTGCAGCCCTTAGGGACCTTCTCTGGCCACAGGACTCTTGGTACCTGGGGTACCTTTTACAAGGGACTTAACTGTGTGCCAGGGCTGTTCCAATTGTGAAAACAAAAGTACAGTTTTAGGGAAAGAACACTGGTGCTGGGGCCTGGTTAGCAGGGCCCCACCACACTTCCAATCAAAGCTGGCATCAACACTAGGCACAAAGTGTGGGGTGACCATGCCAACAGTGGCATTTTCCCTCACCTTGTGTCTCTGGGCGAGAGAAGATGTGAGAGCGTTTGGGTACGAGAGTGGGTGTGAGAGGGTGGGTCTGGGTATGAGAGCTGATGTAAGAGTGTGTCTCTGGCTGTGAGAGGAGGTGTGAGGGTGTCTCTCTGGGTGTGAGAGTGTCTGTGAGACTGTGGCCCCCATTATGATTTTGGCAGGTGGCCTCTGCCGCACGCCAAAGTCATCCTACCATAAGGCCACACAGGTGGCCTGAACCCCGCCGGACCTAATTTGAGTTCCCCACTGGGCCCCCAGTGGGGAACAGGGCCTTAACATTGCAGCCGGCTCCTAGTGGAGCCGGTGGCAATGTGGCAGTGAAGTGGGTGCAGCAGCACCCGTCGCGCATTCCACTCTTCGTAATTCGAGCAGTGGAATGCGTGATGGGGCTGTGCATGGGGGGCACCCCCAAATCCACCATTCCAACAGCCTTTCCATGGCGGTGTAAACAGTCATGGAAAGGCTGGCGGATTACAACTGCCGGGACTACCAGGCTGCAGGCTGGCGGCAGCCTGGCAGTGTCATAATGAGGTGGTCGGACTGCTACGACCGCGGCGGTCCGACCGCCACCGTGACCCTGGCACTCTGGTGACCACCCTGATCATAATGACCCCCTGTGCCTCTGGGTGTGAGAGCGTGTGTCTGGGTGTGACAGTATGTGTGAGAGTGTCTGTCTGGGTATGAGAGTGGATGTGAAATGGTTTGTATGGGTGTCACAGTGGGTGTAACAGCGTCTGTCTGGATGTGAGAGTGACTGTAAGAGTGTCTGTCTAGGTGTGAAAGTGAGTGTGAGAAGGTGTGCCTAGATCTGAGAGTGGCTGTAAGGATGAGTGTGAGAAAAGATGTGAGAGTGTATGTCCGGGTGTGAGAGTGGGTATGAAAGGGTGGGCCTGGGTGTGAGAGTGGATGTAAGAGTGTCTCGCTGGGTGTGTTAATGGATGTGAGTGTCTCTGAGTGTGTGTGCCTGGGTGTGCGAGTAGGTGTGAAAGTGTCTCTCTGGATGTGAGAGTGGGTGTGAGAGGATCCATGGACCTCGAAAACCATCAAAAAAATTATTTTCGCGCATTTTAACATCATAATTTATGCTTTTACTCCATTTATATCAACCCCAAGGGGGCAGGGAGCCTCTACCCTGACCCCTTCATCTAAATTGCAGCCACCTTTTGGGCCCCAGGGACCATTTCCCAATAAAAGAAAATGGCCATCGCAATTTCCCTGTCAGGTTGCAGCCAGCCAATGAGATTCTTGCACTGATGCACCGGGTGTGGCTCGGCAGAGGATCTGTGTTCCTATATAGCTATATTTTTTAGCGTTTAATATCTCCAAAACTACAGAATGGATTTACACCAAATTTTAAAAAAGGCACAATCTGTGCACCATAATCTAGCTTCCTCCCAAATTTGGTGGAATTCCTTTCAGCAATTTAGATCTTAAGACCGTATAGAAAAATGAATGGGGAAAATGTGTTTTGAGACCCCCTTTTTTTCAGCCCCCACTTGACAGATCACCCTGAAACTTTCAAGATGGTCGTATTAGTTTTGAAAATGTTATGAAGATTCATCAAGTGGCGCCTAAGTTAAAACTAGATGCTAACTATAGCTACCTACTGGCGACAGCCAGTAGGTTTTATATATGTATATTCACTCAGAAAACCAAAGGTTACAGGGACGTAATAGTTAGGTTGATGGTTTACCCATACAAAACCATAGAAATTCAGCAGTTATAGTTATACTTATAGGTATACTTATATTAAGAAATCATAACTTGCGGCCTAAAATTACTTCACAGCACAATTTATAGTTTCTTCAGATAAGTATAGCTATAAGTATAGTTGTAACTGCTGAATTCCTATATGGTTTTGTATGAACAAAACATCAACCTCACTATAACGACCCTGTAGCCTATGGTTTTGTCAGTGAATTTCTATGCTTTCTTAATGTAAGTAATCCATACATACAGTACGGCAATACAACCACCGCCACACAAGCCTACGTCCAACCCCTCAGCATGCACCCAATGCCGTGCTCTGCACTGCACGGCAGGGGTTTTGTGTGTGTAAATGGATGTATTTTTTTTTAATCTGCTTTGGATCTGCGGATGCATCACGGATTTACACTGAGTCCCACAGTGGATCAGCAGTTCGGCCCAAATAAATTGGGTAATTTTTTGCCCACGAGGGGTCCATGTGTCCAGTCAGGTCAAGATACGTCTATGCTCATCTCTTATATGTTTTCCTCTGTTTTCTTCCATCCCTTGGTCAAAGCAAGAAAGAATATGGCAGCCACAGCTTTTCTTTCAGGTTGTGGACCACCAATCAAGGCCTTCATTTTTGTCCAGGATCCATGGATCCCCTGTGGGTGGATCCACACAGGATACCCACATCATATGCCCAAACAACATATTATCATATGCAAATATACAAAAGGATTTTTAAAAATGCCCTAACCACTAAAGGTGAAGGAGAGTTAAGATGGAATTCTCTATTAACCATGGTTTTGTTATGAAAACACAAAAAACTCATGAAATGCAGAGTTAAGGTGCTACCTTCACCTCGTGTCACAACTGCTCCATGTTGTTTCCTCGCCATTTCAATAATTCTGTTTTGACATGCCCCTCTCTGCCCCTTTCTAGCTATGAGGCATTCTCAGAACTGAATGTGCTTCTATTACATCCTGTAGAGGAATAACTGACTGAAACTACAACAAGAGGGGCTGCTCCTACAGAATTATACATGATTCAATAATCACCCTGAATGTTGCTCGAGTATTCAAAGCCACTGCTCTGCCTCTAAGACTTTTATTTTGCTGTTTTCCCCGTCTAGCTGTATGTCTTGGTTGTAGTTACGTGCACTGCAACCCAGTCACTGCTTAATTTGTAATATAATAATTTCCGGTGAGCAAACCTTTCTTAGAAGCCCCATGGCCTGTGCTATATAAGGCCGGGGTGCCAAATGCCAAGGTTGCATCGTCTTGATTACTCCCGCCTTCCTCTTAAATCCACCACCGGGCACTGCTTCGATCTTTATCTCACTCTGTCAGGTTCCTTTTAATCCATGTTTTTTCCCCTTATCTCTGTTTTTCTTAATTCCTTTCCTTCTTCTTTCTTTTCTTGTGTGCTTTTCTCTCTTTTCCTCTGGGTGAAAGACTAATAAGGAATAATAAGTGCTGGTCCCCCAACATAGGTGCTG
Organism: Pleurodeles waltl; assembly: GCF_031143425.1. Lineage (NCBI taxonomy): Eukaryota > Metazoa > Chordata > Amphibia > Caudata > Salamandridae > Pleurodeles > Pleurodeles waltl. Next base: position 827,731,238 of record NC_090436.1, read on the forward strand.
GTGGACCAACCTGCAACCATGGGCTCAAATGAAGCAGTGAACTGAGCTGACCTGCATTTCAGTTCCATGCCTGATAAGGCTGCAGGAGCGTGATCATGGCACTGTGGCAGCCTGTCTGTGGCCCTCGCTTGACTAAACCATGCATACAATAAATATGACTTAGAAAATGGTTGTAGAAATTTTCACCAAAGGAATCACCAATCTGTGTTTGTAACGCCACTGCGATGATATTCCTGCTCTGCTGCTCCTCCCCTCCAACATCTGCTTGTGTAAAGCAATGTTGCAGTGAAGACGGCAAAATGCCTGGTGCTGTTTTGTACATGGCTGAAAGTCTGAGAGATAAAGAAAATGTCATCTCTGGGCAGGTAGGTGGTACCTTTCTGCCTTACCCTGGGAGTGGCAGGGGTGCACACTCTTGGACTATAAAATAAAAAAAATAAAAAATGACAGGTCATATGAAATGGCACAGTACTGCCTACCATCAGACCTGTGATTAGGGTGACAACCTGGCATTGATGCAAATTCTGGACAGGACTTTAAACAATTCAGGACAAAGGGTCAACATTCAGGACAAAAATTCAAGACAAAGGGTCAAAATTCAGGACAAAAATTCAAGAACAAACGTCAGTTTTACAGACACACGCAAGAGAGGCCATGTCTCACTATGTTGTCAGTGCATTTATTTACTCTTTTTTAACGTAGCACCATTTATTCACTGTGGTCTTTTGTGATTGCCTCCTGGTATGCTACATTCAGGTGTCACATTACGTCCTTGTTCAGTAGTAAATTAATGCTCTTCAGTACTGCAGCAAGACCATCACCCCTACCCAAATCTACCCAATCTTTCTTGAAGAGAAAGTAACAGCAAATGTTTTATTATGTTTCTGAACATTTTAAAACCCCTGGCAAACAGTTTGGGAAACAGTAAGGTAATTATCCTATTGCTAGTTTAAACATATTGAACAAAAACATCTGGCTTACCGCAACCGCCCATGGAATTTCAACCTAAAAATAAAATAAAGAGGCAGGGCAGATGGAGTGGGTGAAAATCTCACACCTAATGTCAGGATGTGAGGTACCCACAACTTGTCTTTAGTCTCACAGTACTAGAGTGTATGTCTGGGACTCTACATGTATCTCACAAGTCTATTCTGCACTCTATGACACTGCACCGCTCTGCATTACTGCACTCTCTGCTACTCTATTGTATGCCACTCTACTCCACTGCACTATATGCTACTCTTCCCCATGCCACTCTATGCCACTGCACTCTGCGCCAATGCACTCTAACCAACTGCATTGTACGCCACTGCCCTCTACTCTGCACCACTGTACTCTACGCCACTGCTCTCTGTGCCACTCTACTCCACTCTACATCACTGCACTGACACTCTACTCTGCAACATTGCACTCTCCGCCACTGACTGTACACTAATCTACTATGTACTACTGCATTCTATGCCACTACACTCTATGCCACTGCACTCAATGCCACTCTACTCTGCAGCACTCCACACTACATAACTGCACTCTACAGCACTATACTCTACTCTGCACTGCACCACTCTACACTACGCCACTGCACCCTGCCACACGAGTCTGCTCTGCACTCTATGCCACTGCACCACTCTACACTACTGCACTCTCTGCCACTCTATTGCATGCCACTCTAGTCCATTGCACTCTATGCCACTCTACTCTGCCCCACGCCTCTCGCTGCCACTGCAATCTAAACCACTGCACTCTATGCCAGTGCACCATAAACAACTGCACTGTACCCTGCACCACTGGGCTCTACGCCACTGCTCCTGTGCCCCTCTACTCCACCCCACACCACTATGCCACTAACCTTTAGCCATGAGCAGCAGCCACTCTGTTGTTTAACATGGCTAAAACACATTGGCTTTGCAATGTTTGTTAGTACTATGAAGCACTGAGTCCCCTGAAAGAACTGAGAATGTGTAAGTCCCTATTTTACACATGCATTCGATGCCTCGTCAGGGATAGTAAGCGCTATATAAATACAATTACATCATATATAGGCTGCTACAAAATGCGCAAACACATTTTTGTTAAATAAAAAAAAGTGCTTCTCAAATACAGATTTGAACAATCTACATTTTATACCTAGTACTAACATTTTTTATAACACTCCATTAAAACCACACACTCCACAGCTCACCTTGGAACACCTCAGTACCTCTCTAAAAGAAAATATCGTTGCCATCAGAAAGCTTCAAGTGACTCCTTTGGTTAAAGTGGATGCAGGTTTTCAAGCCCCTTTGCATTTGCAGATTTACCAGTTGTGCACATTTGCATTTCTTTAGGGAAGGAGACACCCTGGTAAGAAGGCCTTTTCTTATCTGTCTACCTCTCAATCCCTCTGAGCACAGGACACTTCCTGCCTTCCACTTCGGCTGGGGAAACTAAGCTGCCCCTAATTAACGGACGGCAGGGCAAAATTACGGGCAGTCCGTGAAATTTACGGACCGGTGGTCACCCTACCTGTGATGTCTATGTTCACAAGCACACTCTATATTTGTTCAGTCAATAGGAAATGTGATTTTTCATGAGACCACGTTTAGATTGGGACAAAAAAATGAAAATCTTTTTAACTATCGCGAACATGTAATGTGGATAATGTAAAGAGCACTTTCACTCGCGAGGGTATCCTGGCTCTGAGCAAATGCGTTTGACTAGCCTGGCTAGAGTAGGTTAATTAATTGAAAAGTCATTTCTTCAGCTTTTTGCAGAATTCATGAGAGGAAGAGGCTCTGCTGTGGACTGCAATGTCATTTTGCGAGTAGGAGCCCTGCTGGCCGGATGCGCCTGGATGATTGGTGGAAGGAGATGTGATTGTTCAGGCAGATGGGGCCTAACTTATGTAGTGCCTTGAATGTGTGTGTGAAAATGACAAATAATCTTTTTATGGCAAATAACTTTCAGAATGCTTGCGCACTGTTAAAATATCAAATCACTTTTTAAGGCCTCCTTACCAAATATTTTACTCGATACATTGTAGGTTGTATTTGTGAGCATGTGTAAAAGCCTGTGGGATTGTGGACTCGTAGCACTAGATGATGTTACCGTCAGACTTGGAGACTGCCACGTTGTTGGTAAGTTTTTTGAGTATGTAAAATCTTTAATTTAACATAGTTTCTATTACCTACTGTTAAACCAAATTTGTACATGACAATGCATGCAACAAATGTAACATCCAGATAAAATATGCATTTTTGATTAAGATCAATTGCACTGAAAGGGACATGTGTGATGAATTATGTGCAGGTCCACTAGCTTATAAGGAAGACCAATTTATGCATTGCGGTTGACTAAATTATGCCACAAGAAAAGTAAATTATGCAGCATAATGCTGCACTTTTTTGTAGTTTTGCTTCAATATTTTGAGATTTGTACCCATGTTACCAGTGTCTGCTAAAGATTTTGCCTCATTACTGCCAATTTAACTCTCAAATACAGCAATAAGCTACTGAAAGGTGACCACATAACGTTAGCAAAGGGCTTTTTACTGCATGGCAACAGGTTACTGCATTTTAGTAACTTTTGATCTGTTTAGGCTAGAAATACTTTTTTGTTAAAATCTTCAGGTTATGCAGCAATTTTTGGATAATGTGGCAAATGTGTCAAAGTCAAAATTGAGCAGGCAACACTGCAGATGCAGAATCACATAATTCCATTGGCCCTCACTATATGTGGTCGAATCACACACCTATATCCTAACATAAGTGAGGCCTACGTCTCTAAAAAAGTTATTAATTGCTAACTTGTATCCTATTAAAAAAATAGAAATGTCTACATTCTGTGTATAGAAACGTGAAACTATCTAGTTTACATGTGAATAATACGGACAAGTATTGTGTAATTTACGCAGGATCTTTGTTCTTTTTAGTATTTGCATCAGAAGGTCACAAAAAGGAGGCCATATTTTTAAATTGGTTCTGTGTTGGTATTTCAGAAGCTGTCCATAGGGAATGTGCAAAAGCTAGAAAGCAGGGTTTTCCCTTTCAATGTTGCGTTGGTGCAGTAGGTGCAGTGGCACCAGTGCCCAGGGCCATGAGGGCCCCATCGAACCCTGATAATTGTTCAATCTTAATACCCCAACAGCAGGCAAAGGAGCTATTTTCCTTGCTTTCACCAGGGCCCATGGAATCCTTCGTACTTGACTGCCCTGGGTAGCTGATAGATAAAGTCAACCAAAGAATCATCCAATCTGTGAAAGAGGGATCACTTGAGGTCTGTTATTTCTGAAAAGTCAGTGTCCATTTGATGCCTCCTTGGGCCTACCCCTTAAAAACTGGGCTTACATTAAAGCCAGCGGCTGCCGGAACACAGCTGGGCAGGGGGAAAGAAGCCCTTCAGGTTTAGAGAGCTTGGTCAGGTGTTTGCAGCAATGTGTGGCGGTCAGTGGAGCAGCGCTGGCGGGGACCAAAGGTAATGAGTGAAAGTAAAAGCAAAGTATTGGTGCCTGGTGAGCTGAGTCAGCAGAGAGTGAGACTGATCAGACAACAAATACACTTGAGGAGGGTGGGTGCAGGCGTCATGACTCTCTGGCACATTTGGAGCTTTATGAGGATGCCTTAAGCATTAAGTTACAAAGTAGCATGTGCCTCTCTTCCACTTAAGATGTATCAGGCTATTAAGAATGGAGGAAGATGGAGGGAGAATCTCTAGAAGGTGTACTTCTGAAAATGCTGTGATTTCTGATTAACCTATGAGGACCTAAGCAATAAAATTATGTTCACTTAATCTTTCTTCTCCATTCATGGCCCTCTCTTGCTTCAAATCCCCGTCTCCCTCACCCTTCATCTGTATAGTCCCTCAGAGCATGTATCTTGAAGGAATCAATTTTCAGCATTTTCAGCATTAAATATTCCAGCATTTTTGTATTGTGCTTCACAATATTTATATAAATAAAACAGAAGCAGAAAAAGCGCACACGATGAAGCAAGGGGCCATGCTATGAATTCAGTTGGTTTTAAAAGAGGGAATACACATCTCAAGCAATCCCAACCTATTTGAAAGAGAGGGGTCATAGAAATAAAAGATCAAATACACACGAGTGTGGTGGAACATGAAAATGAAGAGGGTGCTCGTGTTGCACTAAAGAGCAAGCAAATTAACCATACATGTATTGGAGCTAATTAGGCTCACATAGAACCCAATATTATTGTGTTTACAGGCTGGTTATCCTCTCCTCCTGGAGAGTGTGATTTTGACAGAAATGAATGTGAATTCAGCCAAGAAAAGATAAGTAAAACCAGCTGGCATCGGAGAAGGGGTGACACACCAACTTCATACACTGGACCGAAAGGGGACCACACCACTGGGGTAGGTGAGTTGAGCTTCACAATACTTTGAACTAGATTTTCTTTCAATTGTCTGAGCTTGAGTGGCGTAATCATGACATTATCTGCTTTGTTTATTTTTCTTAGTTTTGATGATGTTGTTTGTTTACAAATTATGCTTTGGTCATTCAATGTCCTTTTCAACCCCAGAGGTAAGTAAGCGAGATCATATGAGAAACATATGAAGAAGTAATTTTCACCTTCAAGCACTAAGGTCCTCTTTGTGGCCTGGTGTTAAGTGTAACACGTATGGCACCCAATAAAATCTGTCTTAGTGACTGGTCGGAATTTACTGAGTCTGATAAGTAGCCCCTGTTCCAAATTTTTGGAGACTAACATACAAATTTCAGTGCCTATTGCACCAAAATCTGCATGTTCTGGTATTTATCAGGCGTTTTCACCCCCAGTACATTTCAGTATGTTTGACCACCTGAAATTTACCTGAGTAAAAACTGCAGGAGTGTGGTGATAGCTGCAAAACTCACTACTCCGGTATACACAGTAACAGGAGTTAACACACATCCCAGAATTTAAGTAGCCACTCATAACAAGGACCTTTCTGATTCATTGTACAACAATGGTCAAACACAGACAACCTTTGACCAAACAATTTTCCATGGCTAAAATATTTGACTTTTAAGGTACACTTAAAATTGGTCTGAGTCACTAACCCCTGGTTACATAGCCTGATTACATAGCCTAAGTACAAAACTAAGGCCTTTATGTGTAGAGCCTTTCCCTTAGGACCTTTTTAAAGGAAAGATCAGTTAGCCCCTCCGATGCTGGTTTCAAGATTTAGATAGCTTTGGGAAAAATGAAATGTTTAGCACAGGAGTCCATACATCCCCACATTAAAACTGTTAACATTATTATATGACTCTGCAGTGTTTTTTTAGCTTCAAAACGAGAGCCTAATGTGTCTCAGTGAGATTAGAGGGATTTGCAATTCCGACAAACCAAGTGACTTAAGGATGGTAAATATGCCTCCTCAAAGTGGAATTTGAAATGGTTGTTTTATGCATAGTTGGAAAGGCAGATTTTGTGGTCAAACCACCATAAACCCAATCCACAAAAAGGGTTGGTGAGGTTGTTAGCACTAAATTCATCCTAAAATCCAGTCAGTTCGAAAAAATCTAATTTCCGTTCATTTAAACCCACACCTAAACTCAGCCTCAACAGGTATTTTTCCAGTTTTTATTTGACATCTACTGCTGAGCACCAACCGACCAGTGCATCAGGGATATTATACCATCTGAGGAGTATGTAAATCATTAGTCCTTGTTCTCATTTCAGGTTCGAGCCTCTTTGTGCCTCAGTGACAACTTATGAACAATACTTTCTTCCTTCACACAAACCTGCCCCAGACCAACTTCTACATTCCTGATGTTAAGTAATTGTACCTCACTCAAAGCAGGGGGCTTTCCCAAAATGTTTTATCGACGTTCTGGCTCTACAGTCAAAATGTGTCCATCGTCTGGCTCTTACACTGTTTAACTTGATTCATGATCCGTCCCAAAAAGCTGAAAAGGGGGTGGCTCTTAGTCCCCTCTTCAAATCATTCTTGTGTGCATCTTTACTACCAAATTATCACATAATTTTATAGCTGGCATTTGTTTCAAAGTTCCTGGAATTCTTGGTGATGGGGCAATGGTAGATCTTTGTCAAAGACAACAAAACTGTATATAGATCCAAGTTGGGTTTCAACCACGAAACGAAGTGAGTCATTGGTAGTCACTGCCTTCGACATCTACAGATTGCACTTTGGTGGTAGAAGTGTAATTTGTCTGTACTATTCAGTCTATCTCCTGTATTCAACAGAATCATCTATGAATAGCTTTTTGCTAGAATGAGCCTCTCTAGGATTAGGGATACTACCTAATTTTGTGATGCCAAATGCCTTCTGATTTATCTAACAAACTTCTGTCTTATGTGGTTCTCAATAGATCAGCTTTACTACTGATTTCTTTGAATAGCTGTGTGACATCTCTGTCTCCCTTGTTTGAATCTTTAGGCTATTTCGTATACAATAATGACAACCAGGCATTGAAAAACAGAGATTCTGCTTACATACAATCTAATGTTTCCACGGTGCCTCAAGTTTGGACACCACAACCTTCGAGGGACTAGATTCTAGGATTCAAATTCAAAATAAAAATTTCTTTGAAGACTCAGACACACTTTGTTTCACAATCTTGCTTTTCCAGGTGTATATTACTTGGCATATATTATATTCTTTACCTTCTCGTCTAAAGTCACTGTTGTATACATTTACATATCTTCTTGGTTAGATTACTGTAATGTTGTATATATTAGTTTCCCTAAAATAACGTTCTTCAGGAGCACGGCAAACATTAACATTGTGTATGAAGTTGAATTTTAGCATTTGTCAGAAAATGTTGAATGATGCAACAGAAAGTACTGTTATTTTCATTGAAGCAAATATTCAAATACAACATAGTGATACAGTCTCTTAATTAGAATGTGGTCAATCAAGACATAGATGTATGATCAATGGTATTGGTTGCATCAAAAATAACGAGGGTATGAATAGTTTCCAGTTATTTGTTCAAGACAAGTAAAGAGGCATCAACAGCAGCCGACACGTGTTTTGTCACAGGGATGTTTTCAAGGCTGTGGAGAAATTATGTGGCAATAAGCATAAATTAACAAAATTGGAGTCAAATTGGAGATTTGAAGGCCGTGAACATAATTGGAGGATGGTGGAAGGAATAGAGGGATCATATGTCTGTAGTGTCAGTGCGAAGCAGTGACTCCCCTTGGTAGCCAAGTACAGTCTGATACAGAACCCATGGGTACAAGTATTGTTTTCCATTACACCCTTGTTGATGCAAATGTGACTGCAATTTTTTTGGAGGTGTGCAGTTAACAGTTTCCACTGCTGCCATTGTAAATAAAGTCAGCTTCCCCAAAACCCATAACTTTGGATATTCACAGTGCTACTGTTTGCAATCTACTTGACCTGAATGAATGTGACAACATAATTCCTTCAGTAACCTCATCCCAGCCCAGTGGCTTTTTATCCCCAAGAACATTACCCATAAAGGATTAGTCTTAATGGATAGGCCCCTCTACCAGGCCGTAGAAGCCTTTGCAGATTTTTGATTTCACTATATTATTCTGTCCATACCCACCGCTCCACCATCCCCATTTCTTATACATACTAAAACTCAAAAAAATCTCTGTGTACAAAAGCTTTTCAATTCGAGCAGCTTCTCTTTTGAATAGACACCCTGGTAACCTCCCAGATTATCTAAAATGTTAGCATACCTTAAAGACATAGCTCTACCTGTATTAAACTACCTCATTTCAATAGCTCAGTAGCGCCAACTACAGCCTTGTGATAGCGTGCTTTATTAATATTTAAATAGGGAAATGCAGATTTGAATATTTCATCCATTTCGTTGCCATTGTTCATTTTAGCTGTTGTAGTCTGTGTTTCTCATCCCCGTTTCATATTTTTGGCTATTTTTCATGATGTTTAATGAACTTTGGCCTACCTGGGCTCAAACAGCCTTTTCTGCGATGAAGCAAGCAAGTTCCGGCTTTGTGAGAACGTTCTAAGTTGTGGCAGACATGCAGCTTACGCAGACATCCAAGTGTAGTGATCTACTCTTCCTATCTTGTATGATTCCTTCCACAGTCCAAGATGTTGAGGACCTTCCCCGGAATTAAATCAACCCCTACATTAAACAAAAAGAGTCCTATAGAAACATGTTTTTGTTTCCTCTTTCGGAAAGATAAACTGTCATTTTCTTTTTACTACAATGCAAATACTTTTTAGCATACATCTTTTAGAGTGCTGTTTCACATTTACATTTTTGTCTGCAACCTTCCACAAGATAGTTTGTCTTCATGATGAGGAGCACAGCAGAACGTGTATGTAAAAAGACATTGCACTTGCATGTCTGTGCTGCGGTCCAGAAACGGTGCACGAAGAGAAATGCACCAGCTGCATTTGTTCCTAAGCACAATTTCCAGGCCTTTTGAACGAATGTTGTGCCAACACTAGGTGAAATCCCAATGCTGCTGCCTTACTTCTTACCTCACCTTACATGATCACCAGCACTGGCAGACTCTGTTTTTGCCTTGTCTTCTTTCTGGTCCATACGCCTATCGGAACTGCTAAGATGTTGGGTTTAAATCGTCTCTCTTTTTAAACCCATGATTCCACGGAGCTTTGTGTGAATTTCTAGTTGCTAAATACAGAACAATACTAATAAAATAAAGACATTGTAATTTTTACCATTATTACATTCTACTATGTTTGCAGTTACTCATTGCTACCACTTTTATGTCGAAATCTACATGACAGCTGAGCTGTATGGTTTCAAAAACCAATGGGGGACATGCTGAAGGCTTACTTAGGAATGCATTCTGCCCATTTCTTACCATTGGCTTTCTGTTTTGTCACTCACATTTGCTTGCATTCTGTTCACTGGCTTTATTTGTTTTAGCATGTCCAGCATGTCTTTGTCCCTCCCAAGAAATATTGCCTGTTTACCACCTCTCTGATTGGCTCCTTCTCTTCATCCACGTGTGCTCGCTTTTCCAGAGCTCTTTTACTTTTCCTGAAACATTCCATGAGTAAGTTTGTGTGTTTTTCAGAGGTCACCCTTGAAGGATTCTCTCCCCCTTCACTCTGTGTCGCTGTCAAGCATGGTATGCTTCTTTGCACCCCACTTGTGTTACTGGACTCCATATACTCTTGCCCATGCACTCCCTTCTCCCTGACTTACACCCACATTGCCCTCTCCCTCTTGTGTGCTTCTCAAGCTGCCCGCCTCTCTCTGTATTCCTCTATCTTGTCTGTGTACTTCTCCTCATCCTATGCATTTAACCCACCCACTTTTGTCATGCCGCGGATCGCAGTACCACCCGCAGCTCAGTCAACTGCCTCCCTGGCATGAGGTATGCATGCCTTTCACAAATGAAAGCAAGCAATTTTTAAATGGCAAGCCCACGAACCAACGAAACTGATGGGCATGCAGTGGGAGTGGTTAAAAGCCCACAGAGAGATTACAGCAGGCTACAGCGCTTGCGTGCTCCACCCTAAAAAAGTGGCCTATTATTCTGGCATATTGTATGCATGTTTGGTGGGCGCACCTACAAAATGACGCCGGCTAGCGGTATCATTGTTTTTTCCTTCTTACTCTGACAAATCCAATATGTTTCAAAGGCGAGACCTATAGTCTTTGCCAATGTGGGTTAGATACTGGTTATCTGTTTTGAGACTAGCTGTGCATTTGCTCTCAATTGCTGAGTTTAACTTTGCCTCAAGATTTGGGTTTTGATAGCTGTACTAAGATAACAAACACACAAAAACAGAAAGACAAGGCTTTGTCTGAAAACATAAACCAGTCCACAGGCTGCTGCTTCCTTGGTGTTCAGAAACTAGTCACAAACACTGAAATAGATAACATTACAAGTCTCTTTAAAAAGACCGCCACAGTGTTTTACATTTGTAAATAGATTGAAGTTGGTTTTGCCTCATTAAAGATGTCAGGTCATATTGCCACACAATGTTTATTTTAGGCAGACTTAATGCTTCAATATGCTAATTCATGCAAACACAAGCATACGCAAGTATGCACAGATTGTTCGTGCCCTTCTGCGAAACCAATCTCTATCTGTCCCTACTATGACTATTTTTTACTCCTGAATCTTGCGCTGAGTGGCAGCGGCACTGCAATTGTGGGGAATGAAAAACATAAACAATATTTAAACAAGCATTTGCAATGCAATGGGTCTCGCGTTTGCTCGAGTTAGAGCTATTAGCATTGTAAACTCCTAACCGGACTTTTCTTGCCACATAAATGGAAAATGAAAAGTAAACCAGTTTCACGTAAGCGAGCCAACGGCCGCCATGAGGGCAAAGCAGACACACAAAGGGAAAAAGAAGTTCGCTCCCAGGGAAACTTATCGGCAAAAGTGAAATTAACCATGTAACCGGCAAAAGTGCAATTATCCATCGACCCGGCAAAAGTGCAATTATACATTTAACAGGGTCCATGTCATGCAAAGTGTTCGACTACTGCCCTGCGAGATCGCACTGCCTACGAAATAAAGAGAAAAAGTAGTTTAGAAACCATACAGAAAGCATGGCGCCTCTTATGTTTTCAGTAGTTGGCCGGTGCTCTCAAGGAGGGCTAATCGCCGGAAAAGGCATGATGTATGCATGCCTTTCACTAATGAAATCAAGCAAATTTTAAAAGGCAAGCCCATGAACCAACTAAACTGATGGGCATGACATGGTCGTGGTTAAAAGCCCATAGAGAGATTACAACAGGGACAAAGGGCTTTGCGGGCTTGACCCTTATAAATGGAAGTGGCTTCTACTGAAGGAAGGAGGTTCCTCTGTCCTTGCAGCTCTCAGACCTTGGCAGCTGTGCAGTGCAGGTTTAAATTGGGCACATAGCACAATAGCTATGAGTTGAAGTGAGCAGCTCTGTATTTTAACTGAATGCAATTACGGACACTTTCACCCAAACCATTTATTAAGAAGTAACAGAGGATCCCCATCAGAATTTATTTCCATCATAAATTATGTATACACCTGGTATATTCATTCAAAGCAACAGGTGTGAAGATGTAACGTTGCTGGATACCTGTTCACAATTACGAATAATGGTAGCTGGAATTGACAAAGGAAACGTTTTGAGAAACGTCATTTTAGAAATAATAAAACAAAGTGCCAGCATTCTGTGAAATAAAGGCAGGTGAAACCAGGTGGCCAGTTAGATTCACTTTGTATTCTATAAACATGGCGTGCGAGTTAAAAAAAATCTTTGACTGGCAGGGCATGACTTTGTCTTGTGCAGCTGTGATTGAAAAGGCAATCATGCAGCTCAGACACCATTCCACATGTCCCAAACAAAGAAAAACAAAGTAACGCGGTTCAGAACCTACAGCCTTCACGACAAACAGCATGTGCGCACGCAATAGAGAACGTAAAGCTGGCTGGACTCTCTGGGCTCCTCACCAGGGCCTGCCACTGTGCCGTCACATGGAGAACACACAGAACTGCGTGGCGGAGACCGGCAGCTGGATAATGCACCGCAACATGGGTGCAGGTAGCGGGCCATCTGGCCGTCAGGAGCCTCGCGCTGGGGGCGGGGCCTGCAGCATGTAGGTTGCCCATTGATCCCCGCAAAGTGGCCGTGATCTAAGGCAAGACACTAATCTCTTCCGTGAAACGTTTACGTGTCCTTTGCTTCAGTCCTGCAGCCACCAATTAGCGGCAGCGCCGCACACTAGACTGAGCCCGGCTGTGAATCAGAATAAGGCAATTTGCAGTAAATGATTTTCATATCAAAGCCTCTCTGGGCTTAATATTTATTCTGGAAAAATGTTAAACGATGCACTCCCAGGCGTTTACACTGAATTGTCACTTTCGTGAAGTGGGAATGGGAAAGGCGTTGTCTCTCTTCATCTAGACCAGTGCTTTAAATGGAAAAATAGAAGTGCAGGTACTCTGTGATAGAGTACCTGCTTGTTTCCGAGAAGTGCCGGTACTCTCCAATTAAAAGTATTACGTTTATCTTGAGATATGCCGGTACTCTCCCTCTCAAAATAAAAAAGTGCCGGTACTCAGTACCGGAGAGTACCGGCCCATTTAAAGCACTGATCTAGACCACACTCTCGTCGCAACCATGATTCTTTGTTAAACTTTTATAGTCATGTGAACTCATTTTTGGGAACTACTGCTCAGTCCAAAGTCGCATTTAGGCAGTAATACATGCGGGATATGTATTAACAGGAAGCACTTAACGATAGGGGTTACAGTGACAGCCGAGGACAATTGTTTATTCAGGGAGACAGTGATAGCAAAGAAAACAGAAGCATCTATCCCCGAAATGATGTTGATAAGATAAGAATTTCTGATTGAGCCATGCCCCCACACACATGAATGCTAATGGCTTATTTTATCATGGTGACTTATTTAAAACAAGCGAGATCGCGCTGCGAACCACAGATACCAAGCGAGATCGCGCTGCAAACAATAGATAAAAAGTGCAATTTACTGTGTGAAGCGCTCGACTTCTGCCAAGCGAAATCGCGCTAGGAAAAATAGAGAAAAAGTAGTCCACGAGCCGGACAGAAAACAGCGAGCGTCGCATGTTTTCTGTACTTGGTCTATGCGCTCGAGGAGGGCTAGCCACCGGAAAAGGCATTGTGTGCATGCCTTCCACTAATGAAAGCAAACAGATTTGAATAGGCAAGCCCACGAACCAATGACAGACACTGACGTGACGTGGACGGGGCTCCGAGCCCTTTTCTCATAACTAAAGAGTCTTGCTGCGATACGCATGCGCGAGCGCATGCGACGCAGGCTCGACCCTAAAAACAGCCCTGCCCAGTAATCAGTTCTTTCCATTGTATACGCACCAAACAGCACTGGGACAGAGACAGGCGGAAGTGTTTTCTGATTTGGGATACCCTTGTGTTATGGTAGAAGGCTGTTGTATTGCATGTCAAATTGTAGTTCATTCACAGAAGTGTATTTAAGCTACTTTATATTTACTATGGACTGTTAGTAAGTAAAAACAAAAGTTAAAGAAGACAGTTGAAGAGTCAGTTAGAAAGTGTAACTGGGGCTCTTGGCGCAAAGTTGGTCAATCAGAGGCTTGCCATGTTCTTTAAATTAATTACTTACTGGCTACTATAATTGTTTAGGAACACAGCAATCATTGTGTTTGTGCTGCTGGGGCATGCAGTGAAGAGGTCACGTTTTTCTTGCTTTTCACTGCCATGATTTAAGTAGGCTGTTATAAAAGCATTGCTTTGTATCTAGAAACTGTTTTACTTCCTGCATTGCATTAATAATGTCACATTTGTCATGTCAAGGCATTTCATTACTGTGCCTATGAAGGATTTTTATACATTGGGGTTTTCTAGGTGGCATTTTCTGATATTAACAATTACATGGAATTGATTTAATAAATGACTGGAGCCTGATGATTACATTCGTAGTTTTACCTGCCATCCAAGTAGGGTCACCACATGAGTACTGTTATTAAGACGTCTACTAACCACAGTGCAATTGTGCACGCTCATGGCAGCCTTCTCTTGCCACTGGTGATATTTTCTGCTTAAGAGTATCCTTGACCACAGCTTGGCTCCTCTTTCCCTTTGAGGTGGTAGGGCCCCAAACTGATTTGGATTCTTATAAATTTTGACAATCTTGCTACCTGCTAGCTCTCATCCTTTGGATTCAACCATCCCGCATCTAGACGTAGTTGCAAGAATAGCAAGGGTAAGGAGGCACATGTCAGAACACCCAGGAAGGATGCGAAGGTCGTAGACGACCTGGTGATATGGGCAGACACATGAAAGTGTTTATGGAAGCCACAGAACTCACACTTCACGCACTCCACAAATGTCACAGCCTGGGAATGAAATGTAGGGATTGAAGTCTGGGAGTGATGGTGTTACGGAGGCCGCTTTCATCCCCCTTCATGGGGCTTGGGCTCACATTGTACGTAAAACTAAGGGGGAGGCGATGATAAAATCAAGATGAATATATAGCTAACTGTAATGCTTTAAAAGCTGTAATATGAGAGGAGGTGACTGTGACTTCATTTATCAGTTGTATCCCTTTGTTGCACTGAAATCCAAAATAATTATTTTAAAAGATCCCTCAGATGTTTGGGTGTAGTGAAACATATCAATGAAATGCATGGAGCTGTGTTCATATACTGAAATCTATGGCTCAT
Source organism: Pleurodeles waltl (assembly GCF_031143425.1). NCBI lineage: Eukaryota > Metazoa > Chordata > Amphibia > Caudata > Salamandridae > Pleurodeles > Pleurodeles waltl. The sequence goes on from NC_090436.1 coordinate 827,746,338, forward strand.
ATGTAGGTTTTTTCCATCAGATGCTTAAGATTTATTGTCTGTAGAAAATATTTAGCACACTTGTTACTTATAATCAAACCTTCATAATTATTCATATATTCCAACATATGAAATGCAGAGACTTTTCCTCATGCCGGGCACGGCATACTCCCTGTCCGAGATTTATCCAGGAAAACTTCCTACGTGTACAAGTGTTGGTCTACATCAATTTATCTTTCATCTATTAAAACGTTTTCTAAAGCACTATGTGCCTCTGTAGCATTATTTTAGCACCCTGACTGAGGGAGGAGAAGAAATTTATCAAATGGGTGGTGGGAAGGTCAGAGTCCAGCAGGGCTGAATTGAGTTCAGTTTAAAGGCATGTCTGAATAGTTCCATGTTCAAACGTTTTCTGAACTGCGTGCACTTGGGTTCCAGTCTCAGTTTCCAGTTGAAGGTTTTTGAAAGTCTAGGAGAGTGGCTCCCAACCTTTTGACTTCTGTGGACCCCCACTTTTTATCAGTACTGGAACCCGGGGAACACCACTGAATCATTATTGTAATCTGTGGACCCCCTAATGAGTCATTACTGAAAGCTGGGGACCTAATCTGTTAATGTTATTACATTTTCTAAGCAGTCACGGACCCCCTGAGGAGGCTTCGCGGACCCCCAGGGGTTCCCGGACCACAGGTTGGGAACCACTGGCCTAGGAACTTCTGCGCCCAATGATCTTGAAAAATCTTTGGTTGATACAATTTATTGATGTTGATCAAAGAGGTCCGGCTGGGAGTTGGAAAGGATAATGAGGTGACAATTTTTGCAGGTAAGCAGAGTGGTTCCTTTCTATTTCCCTATCAAGGGCGACGGTGGAGACAAGATGCTATTCTTTCTAAGAAGACACCTACCTTCCAACAGCTGTGTAATTGTTTTAGGCATTTGTCATCAGTATGAAAATGTCAGACTTAACTCCTATACAAACATTGAACTTGCAGGTTTTTATGTAGATCGTGTAAGACAGCTCTAATTCTTCCCATTCCCATGCAAGAAAATAGAAAATAAGAATTATTCCCTACTGAACAATGTTAGAATACAATAAGAGTTTGGCTGATGGGGATCCCCGATCAGTGGGCCTCCCTCCTACTTAATCCACAGTCTTACGGTCATTTTAAGGTAGGGGAACCACTGTTTCTAACAGTGGAGCCTGAACTACTCCATCATCCGAAAGTCAGTCCCATTAATGTTGGGGTTTTTGGGGGGCGTGACTAGCCACCATTCAAGATGACCTCTTGCTTGCGGAGCCCTCGTTTCTCAGGTCCTGATTACTGCTCTTTGGCTGACATCCTGCCTTCTAGACACTCTCCATGCACTGACATGGAGAGATGAAGCTGTTCAGCTCAAAAGGCAGCCAGCACAAGAGGTAGAGGAGACCACAAAGTTCCATACAGGCTGAGCCTGCAGAGGGTGCGAGGTGAGTGGGAGGGCCCGAGGTGGCCCTGGATCCCCTGCAAAGCTCACAACTGCAGCCTCGCTGCATGAAGTGGCACTGCCATGAATGTGCAACTTGGGCTGTGCAGAGTTGAGAGGTACATCATGTCAGCAACGACACCACTATTGTAGCCCTAGCCCTCCTGTGCTGACCTCCCTGCAGGCAGCCGTATAAGGGCAGAACCAAAGTGGTGGATATGAGGGATGCACCATTACCAGCATGAACTCTCTCCCTGTTGCTGCAGAGACCTGCATCTGCCCAGTATAGGGCTTGCTACCTCACTGCTGAAAACTCTTCATGTCCTGTCTGTTCCTGCCCGGCCTCACTGAAAGTGACCGTGCCGTGTCAACATTGATGTTGAGGCTGTGGGGGGACCTCAACATCACACTTGATTTTGTTTCCAATGCTTGAGGCCCATTCCTGATTAGCATGATATTCACCACTGGGCCCTACTTCTAGGCACTTTGTAGGTACTGTCTTTACCAATGCTTGTTGGCTTGCTTTCTGCATAGGAACAGGTGCCCTTCTGAAAATCAGTGGTATGGTTTGAGCTGAAACCATTTGCAAGCACCGATGTGGTGTTTGAAAGCAACCATAGTATCTTACCAAGGTTCCACACTGTGCATTTATTTGAGAGCATCATTGATTATGCATGACTGAGGCACAAGGCAGTCCAAGCTTCAAGGAAAGTCCTATGGATGGATGTGCAACAGTAACTATTGGACTGCTATAACTGTGAAGCCCCTCGGGAATTCGACGCAATGGGAAAAACAATTTTCAAATAGAGCAAACTTATGTTTGTTCACAAGAGGTCAATGAGCAGCCTCTCTTGTCAGGGCTGTCCTCCCAGTTTTCTAGAAAATATCAGCGCATCAAAGCAATCATATGCTGACATCAGAACGATCATGAAGCTAGGGAGTAGCCAGAAAACTAAAGTACCTCCCACTTCAAACTAAAGCTCTTATGGCAGCAAGCAAACCAAACAAGTAATCTCAACCCTCTCCAAAAGAGTTCTCTTGTCTCTTCTACTCAAGCATTTATCCATTCATCCTCCCATCCACCTGCTGATATCCACAAGTTTACCTTTATATTCTGTCCGAGGATTAAAAAAGGACTCAATTGACTCTTTCAACACCTTCCACCAGTTTCTCTTCATTTCGAGCAAAGTCCCAGTCTCCACCTGATTTCAAGGACCATACAAGATAAATGGGACGAAGAAACAATCAGACTACACAAGGAAAATAGGGGCCCTCGTTTGAAGACCAGTCACATTGGAAAAATATAAGTCCAATATATGACCAGCCTTGTAGGTGGGGTCGGTAACATGTTGAAGCAGGTTAATACCAGCCAAGGTCTGAATCAGCTGAGAAGCCTGGGAGCAGTTAGGGACATCCGCATGGATGTTAAAGTCTCCAAAAATGGTGAAATTGGAGTACTGTAGTGATAATTGGGCAATGGTGTCACACAGCAGCCGAAGACATCTATTAATACAATCCAGGGACCTATAGATTAGCAGGCCAGAGAAGGAAAGTGTGGGGCTTAGTTTGAAGCTAATGCCTTCAATATTCCCAATTTTTCCCAACAAAGAGGACGAGACCTTCAGAGAATCATTCATCCATCTTGCCTTTCACTCAGCCATCCATGAATCCATCCTTTCACTCATCCTTCCACCCCACTACTAATCCATTCATACATCCACCCTTACATCCATTTATCCTTTCACTCATCCATCCATTCAGCCACTCACTCCCCCATTCATGCTTTCACTCATTCATCCATATACTCTCCCTTTCGTTCATCCATCACTTTCTTTCACTCATCCATTCATCTACCCTTCCATCTATCCACCCTCTCTTTCACTCATCCATTCTTTAACTCATCCATCCACTGTCCTTTCATCCTTCCATCTACCATCTCTTTCACTCATCCATCCATTCTTTCATCCATTTATCCTTTCTCTCATCCATCCATTCTTTCACTCATCCATCCATTCTTTCATGTGTTCATCCATTCTCTCATCCATCCATTCTTTGACTCATCCATCATCTTGCTAATCCATCCACGCTTTCACTCCATCCATCTGTCCATCCTCCCTTTCACTCAGCCCATCCATTAATGCATCCGTCCTTTCACGTTCCATCCACCCTTTTACCCCATCCATCCATTCACCCTTTCATCCATCCACCCTCCCTTTCTTTCATTCATCTGTTCTCTCACTCATCCATCAAACCATACTTTTGTCCATCCATTTCCCCTTTCACTCTTCCATTCATTCTTTCAATCATCCATCCTTACATCCATCTTTTCACTCATTCATTCATCCATCCATTCAACCATCCAGCCTTTCACTCACTCTCCACCCTTTCTCTCACACCCCTATCCATCAGTCCTTTCACTCTCTCAACCAACCAACCACCTACCCTTTCATGTTAATTAGAGCCTTTTTTCTACTGAACTGCAGACAGAAGAGGCCAATCAAGAACTCCAGTGCCGCTTTAGCTACTAAAGCGGGGGGCGCAATGCCCCTGACATGAATTCTAGTGTACGTGCAATAGATGCTAAATTTGATCATCTAGTAGCAGGAATATATTTAAGGAAATGCAGGCTGAACAAACACCGTGACTGCTTTGTTTGGACAAAGAGTAATGAAGGATCTCTTAAATGGTGGATGAGGCTCCAAATATACAGACTTCTCTGCAGCAAATGGAAAAAGAACTAAGTGGAGTTGCTGCTAAAAGTGAAACTCTTGAAGTGTGGTCTCGTAGAAACTACATACATCTTATGGGCCTTCTGAAGAATACACAAAGTTGAACAAGATGATGACGACATGGTTGCTGTAGTCATGAAGATTACAGATGGGAGGATTTAGCATGAAGAATGGTCCAAAAAGTGTGGAGGAAGATGAAGTGTTGTTTGAAGTGATGACATACATGGTGGAGGGTTGGCCAGTGGAAAAAAAAAGTCTTGGGGTGCGGAGGGTTTTCATCAAGTAAGCAGTGAACTTTCTGTGATAAATGGGATATTAGTCCAAGGAAATCAGTTTGGTGGCACCAGCAACACTTAAGAATAAAATCTTAAATTTAGCACAAGAAGGGCATATCGGAATGAGTGCCACCAACAGGCGCATTCGAGAGGAATACTGGTGGCCTGGTCTTGACCGGGATGTAGAACATTTCATTAGAGACTGTGTTCCATGTGCTGGGAGAGACAAGTCACAAAAACTAGAAAAATGTTCTCCAGTGATGTCTGACAAGTCTGATGAGCTGTGGAAGAAAGTAGCTATATACTGTAATGGTCCACTGAGTTCATTAGGTTCTCGCCCCAGGTTTGCCATAGTGGTGGTAGACTATTATTCTCGTTGGCCAGAAGTTAAATTCACTGACTGTATAATGGCAGAGGTGTTGGTGGAATTTTTAAATGAGTTATGGGAAAGGGAAGGAGTGCCAGACATCATTGTGACCAACAATGGTGTGCAATTTTTTGTCTGAAACCATGAACATATTTTTGGAAAAGTTTGACTTTGAGCATATGCGTTCCGGTGTGTATTATCCCCAGAACAGTTGTTAGGTAAATGGGTCGAATAGAACACTTAAGGAGGATTTGCAATTAGCCCTTGCAAGTGGGTCGGAATGGCGCACAGTGGTGCATAATTTGTTTCGGTCATACAGTACAACTCCACACAGTGTGACTCATAAAACTCCGTTTGAGCTGATGTGAGGTCATAGCACCAGATCCTTATTATATAAAGGATGTGGAGAGAAAAAACATGGTGCTCAAGGAAGTGGAAAGAAAAATTATTAATATCAAATTATGGAGTGGGTAAGAGTTTTGAAAGGACAGAGAGTAACCAAGTGTGAGTCAAAATGTTCGGAACCTTTGGCGGTGAGGAATGTAAACAAACATTCCTATTGTTAAATTATGGAAATGTGTGGAACAAAAGTAAAGCTGTGAAATCATCAGTTTGCATGAAGAAGAGAGAAGGATTAACAAATGTAGACGCACAAGAAAGTGCAGAAGGAAAGACAACAAAGATAACTTGTTACGTGAATCCAGAGACGCTAAAATACCTATCAGATATTGGGATTATGTTATGAATTGGCTGTTCATTATGTAAAAGTTGTGTAATTTGAAGTTTAGGAGAAGGGCTGTTTGTACAAGTCTCTATGCTTATTATTACATTTTAATTGTTTTTACTGACATTCATTAAATATTACAGTATGAAATGCTAATTCCTATTTGTTATTGCTCTGTATTTCTGCATGGGAGAAGATGTTTTTGTCGTCTCTGCTTCACGAGGATTCTATTCGAGAGTCTTGGTGAAGGAGAAATGACAGTTAGGACATCTTCCCAGCACATTTCTGAATAAACACAAGGAAATCTCCTTCTGACTCCGCGTATTCTTCACTATCCCATCCGCCTGGCCAGTGAAGAATATGCGGAGGCAGAAGAAGATTTCCTTGTGTTTATTCAGAAGTGTGCCGGTAAGATTTCTCCAGGCGCCCGGGATGAGCTCCGCTCCTAGCTGTCGTTTCTCCTTCACCAAGACTCTCGAATAGAAACCTCGTGAAGCAGAGACGACGACATAACACCTTCCCGAGGCGACCATTGTTGTAGACCTGAAACCTGTGTAAAAACGCAGCTGACGGAATTACTCTGCTGATCCAGTTTATCGGAAGTGATGGTAGTGGAACGTGTGCAGAAATCATTTGGCTCCAGACTGCCTCTCCATGCTCCACCACCCCTCCTTGTTGCCAAGTCTTTATCCTACTGACAACTGGATGCAGCACTTCAACTTGCACAAGAAAATGAGCCCTTTGCTGCAAAGGAAACAGCATACCCCTATTCCTGTCACTCTGCAGAATGCCAGAAGACGATTTGCTGAAACTAAAAACATCCTCGGGGAGCAAAACATTAAAATGCCAAGTTATATCCTGCCAGACTAGGGATCCAGCATCATGACAGCGCGTGCGTCTTTGTGAGTCCCAAGTGGGCCCTTAAATTTTCCAAAGTAACTGCGAAGAACACGAAGGAAAAGAAATGCTCTCAAATGGACGATCAACAAGAACCACTGGATGAAAGAAACTAAAGAAGAAACTAAAGTACTGTGATTGATCTGAAAAGACTGTATACTTTGATACTTTTAACTCATACAAGACTATGGGGTCATATGAAACCGCACAGGGGTGTAGATCAATGGCTAAGCATCTCTATTGGACCACACTGTATACATTGCGTATAATGATATGCATAGATTATGGTCACAAGTTTCAGGAATGAGTAATACAATCTTTTCAATCATTGTTTGTCAAGGTGAACTTTATCAATCACTGGGCACGGAGCGAGGGGATGGATTTGGATGGCCCCGTCCTATGCAATGTGCATTAGTGTGGGTGGGAGGAGGCCAGATTACTTTTTAATTGTTTCAAGTACAGGACCAAGAACAGCTGTAATATGGTAAGCCATTTTAAAGTAATGCCACACACAACATCAACCATTGACCCGCTTGCAGTTCTAGTTGAATACACTCTACTCCTTTCAACATAAGAGCAATAAAACACTTACATGGATTATATGGGGCCTAGGCAACCCTAAGAAACAACAGCTGATAATGGCATACTTGGAGAGACATAGTGTAGAGGTGGCAATGCTGCAGGAGACACACTTGGACCCGGCCAGGTTAGTTCGTTTGCATTTGGCTGTGGACATTGTCGTTATTTTGACTTATATAGCACCTACTCAGGACAGTGCTGATGCTTAAACTCTATAAGCATACACACCGATTCCCATGGCCACTTCCTCCTTGTGATGGATGTTCTAATTCAGTGGTTCCCAACCTTTTGACTTCTGTGGACCCCCATTTTATCAATACTGGAGCCCGAGGACCCCCACTGGATCATTATTGGAATCAGGGGACCCCCACTGAGTCATTACTGATAGTTGGAACCTAATATTATTACATTTTCTGAGCAGTCACGGACCCCCTGAGGAGTCTTCGCGGACCCCCAGGGGTCCCCGGCCCACAGGTTGGGAACCACTGTTCTAATTGATTCCCTGGTTACCTTTGTGAATATATACACTCCAAATGTTGACCCTTTATTTTTTAGGAAATCATGGCACTGTGCATGCAACCTTTGGCAAGAAATATTATTTGGGGTGATGACTTTAACCTGACCCTGCGCCCAAACTTTGATAGTAATAACCCAACTGGAATTGATGACCCACATGTCAGAAACAAAGTTAAAAAGATGCTGGAGATAGGCAGATTGTGTGATGTTTGGAGAGAGATACGAGAGGAGGATAGTGTGTTTCTTACCACTCCTCTGTCCACAACACCCACTCCAGAACTGACTATTGGTTAACCTCGATAGAAATACTGTTGTGGGTTACGTTTGCTTACTATCCCCTGCATACACTCTCTGACCACTCCCCAGGACTGTTAAAATTAGAGATCCCAGATACCCCTTTTCGACAGTGTACCTGGCGCTTTCCATCCAAGGCCCTGTACGACAGTGCACTCTGAAGTGATTTACAAAAAGCCATCATATAGTTCTTTGACATAGGATTGATCAATACCTTCTCCAAGTGTGGAAGGCTTTAAGGTGTACATTCAGGGATTCACGATGAGCAGATAGGCTGGAGTGCTCCTTTACATCCGTACTCACTTGGAGATGACTGAAAAGGCTCTTTTGAGTCTGGAAGCAAAATACAAAGCTGACCACTGTCCTGTAACCCTGGCAGATAGCAATAAGGCCTTGATGGCATATTGGGAGCCAGCAAGATGTTCTCATGATTTAAAAAAAAAACGGTCCAACCACATAATGAAAATAATTCCATTAGCCAGTCCTCTAAGGAAATGGTGGAGAGAAGAGAGAGTATATTGGCCAATTTTTGCACTTATTATGAACAACTCTATATTAATAGATTGAGGGCTGACCCTGAAAAAATAGAAGAATACTCAGACAAAATAACTCTGGTTTGCTTTGAGGGAGGATCCAGAACCTTTCTCCTAGAGCTGATCGACGCACAATAAATAATCCTTGCTATTGAGGGACTGAAAGGGGATAAATCATCTGGTTCAGATGGATTAATAGCTGAATTTTATACACTGATAACATTATTATACCCATGAACGGAACACTAGAGCAGTGGGAAGCAACAATAGGAGGACTGATAGAATCGGAGATGTGGAAAATGTGAGGCTTCTGAACTAAGATTGTGTCTATTAACTATATGTGTAAATTAATACACTTCAAATTTCTCAAGAGACTATATTGTTCTCCCAATTTCCTATACAAAATCAACCCAGAACAACCTGCTAATTGCTATAGGTGTGAATACGACCCGACAGATATCTTCCATCTAGCCCCCCAATTGCACTATACTGGAGGGATATGGCAGGGATTATTGAAGAGATAGTAGAGAGCCCTGTAGGAAGAACCCCACATTGAATGCTCTTGGGACACCATAATCATATCCCACAGACGGCTAGAAGGCTGTCTTCAATTTTGATTTTGTTGGCAACACACAGATTGCTGTGGACGTGGACGAGGGATCCAGCACCTAAAACTCAGGACTAGTTGAAAGATGCTGCTGCAGCGAGTTTATGGCGTCTGACTCCAAACAGCACAGGCCAGAACCTAAGATATATGGGAACTGCTTAGACAATACGTGAAATAGCAAAAAAGTGAGAATTAACTCCTGATATAAATGGGGAAACCAATGTGATTGAAATTGATCTTCTCCTCTCTGTACTATCAATGCAATAGCCATCAACAAACATATACTAATGCTATGACTAATGCATGTGTAGAACATTAAATTGCTAGAGCGTTGACATTATCACAAAGTTAAACACACTGTGTATGCTTCATAGAAGACTTGCAGGCTTTGTGTGTGAAAAGGTGTGTTGACTACGCTGCATTGTCAGTAAAGTTGATGAAAATGTTTAATCTTGCAGTCTTTTTTAAGTTGGCTTGTATTTCCACACATGTCCTTTTACTTTGCAAAATCAAAATAAAGTTGTAAAAAAAACATTTAAAGAAAATGGTGGGTTTCTGCCACTGAGTTTTTTTTTCTATCCGGATCGCCAAATGAGGCGCAATGGTCAAGTGCAGCAAAATTAAACCCTTACTTACTATTAACCTTCATTAACTAGAACCAGGAGGACCTTATTCGGCGTAATGAATTTTACTGGTAAGTAATAGTTTCATTACCCCATCAGGACCTCCTCATCCCATTCATTGTATCATTGAGGAACTCACAAGCAGCAATTCAAGAGGTTTTGCACCATTTTTAGGCTTTAAATTATGTTTATTATAGACAACAATTTCTTCATTGCTTGTTCTGGCTGCAATAGAACCACATGTTACTGGAGTCCATTGTATCCAGTTTATAGTGGTTAACAAACATATGGTGTGAAGTCCATGTGGCTGCCCTACATATCTGTGGTATAGAGATTCTCCCTATCTCTGCTCAAGATGGAGAGACTCATCTGGTTGATTGACCTTGAACACTTGTTGGAGGAACCTCATTCACTGACTTATATGATTGACAAATCGCCTGGCGAAACCACTAGCTTATTGTGGGAGAAGTGACTTTCTTGCCCTTTTCACTGTCCCAAAAGAAGCAAACAATGAGTTTAACTATCTGGACTAAATTGTGCATGTAGTACGCTAGTAAGGTTCTTTTAACATCCAGGGATGAAGGAATTCCCTGGTAACAATCCTCCTAAAAGACTGGAAGAGCTATTTCCTGTTGTAAATGGAATTTTGTGTGAACGTTAGGAATGAACTTAGGCTCTGGTTTAAAAATCACTTTATCTAGTAGAATTTTCAAATAAGGATATGCAAAAACCAGTGACCCTAACTCACTAAACCACCTAGCAGATGGCTGATAACCAATTCATCACTGCTGTCTCGAATGGGTGTTCCTGCAGGCCTCCTAACACTGTAGCTAGGTTCCAAGTAGGAACCGCTAATTAGGCTACTAGCTTTCTTAGATTAAAACGTTTAAGTAACTCAGCCACTAAAGGACAAGAGTGGATTATTCTCCATTTGCCCCTTTAAAGGCTTTAATCGCAACCCATTGTGCCACCAAGGATAAAGGAGGTAGAGTTTTCATAAAACCGTCTCTAAGGAACTCTAGGATTTGGAATGGATCCTAAGTTATTGGATTTAAACCTTTGAAAGAACACCCAGTGGAAATGGATGCCCATTTATTTTTATAAGAGAACAAAGTTGATATTTTCCTGGGTAACTGAATACCATTAGTCACTTTACTGGAACAGCCTAGATATTGCAAGTCTAACCTTTAAAGTTCCAAGCCATTAGGTGGACAGTTTGAATTTTATTAATTGGCAATATTGGAAACTAGAGAGGTGAATGAATCAGATGGAGTCTGAAAAGTTACCCTGGATAGACTCATCAACCTGGGAAACCAAGGACATCTTGGCAAGAACCGGGTTACTAGGATTACTGATACACTTTTGAAGCTCCCTCAGGAAGAGAGGAATTAGAGAGGAGCATACAGTAGACTCTTAGGCAATGGGATCGACAGGGCACTGACTGCCTAAACTTCCCGACATTTCAGTTTCTAGCAAAACGTTGGACTCCTTGCATTCTATGGGGACACAAACATTTCAATCCACGGGATTCCGAACAGCTTACATATCTGTTTGAACACTAAATGGGCTAGATGATAAAGAACTGATGAAGGAAGGTTGCGTCCCAAACTGCCTGCTCCGTAATTGTGGTCCCTCTTTCTGTACCCACCCTATAGGATATGAGATGATTCTCTGCCCAGTTACAAATCTGAACTGTCAACAGATTTAACTGAGAACTTTTTGTTCTCCATTGACGATTCAGATAGCATCTCACCACCTGATTCTCTGTTCACACTAACAGGTTTGTGTCCTGTGGGTGAGGTTGGAACCATGAAAGTTCATTCTTTACCGATGTCATTTCTTTCCAATTTGAGGAATGTTCCTTTTCCTCCTGATACCTATGATCCTTGCATTCCAAGTCTCCCACGACTGCTCCCAACCCCAAAGACTGATATCTGGTGTTAAATGTAGGAGAAAGAAGTTAAAAGGGGATCCACTTTGCTAGATTTGGTCTGTGAAGCCATCAACTCAGATCTTGGATTATCCCCAGTTAATGTGGAATCTGGGATTCGAACTACCCAAGGATGAGTTCCAATGGTGCAAGATGTGATTCACCACAGCTTTGAGGTGAAATTGTGCCCAGGGGACTGCTTTTGTCATTGCAGACATTAGTCCTTAAATCTTTAAACAAAACCTGGTAATTGCTGAGTTGAGAGAACAAGGGTATTATATATTGAACTGTAGCATATCTACTCGGGTCTGAGGGAGGAACACTCGACCCCTCTTTGCATCGAATCAATCAATCAATCAATCAAAAAAAAATTATAGAGCGCGCTACTCACCCGTGAGGGTCTCAAGGCGCTTGGGGGGGGGGGTTGCGGAGGGCAAGGATGGTCACTGTTCAAACAACCATGTCTTGAGGTTCTTTCTGAAGAGCAGAAGGTCTTTGGTTTTGCAGAGGTTGATGGGGAGGGAGTTCCAGGTTTTGGGGGCGAGGTAGGAGAAGGACCTGCCTCCTGTGGTGGTGTGTTGGATGCGGGGGTCTGTGGCTAGGGCGAGGTCGGCTGATCAGAGGTTGCGGGTGGGATTGTGGAACTTCCCTCTGTCGTTGAGGTAGGTTGGGCCGGTGTTGTGGAGGGATTTGTGTGCGTGGATGAGGATCTTGAATGTGATTCTCTTGTCTATGGGGAGGCAATGAAGGTATTTGAGGTGTGGTGAGATTCGTTCGTGGTGGGGGAGGCCAAGGACGAGGCGTGAGGCTGTGTTCTGGATTCTCTGGAGTTTGCTTTTGAGTTTGAGTGTGGTGCCGGCGTAGAGGGCGTTACCGTAGTCTAGTCTGCTGCTGATGAGTGCATGGGTGACTGTCTTCCTGGTCTCTGGGGGAATCCATTTGAAGGATTTTTTTAGAGTGCGGAGTGTGTGGAAGGAGGAGGTTAGAGCATTGATTTTCTGTGTCATGGAGAGGCAGGGGTCCAGGATGATGCTGAGGTTGCGTGCGTGGTTTGCGGGGGTGGGTGCGGGGCCTAGGGCGGTGGGCCACCAGGAGTCATCCCATATGGTTTTATTGAGGCCGAAGATGATTATCTCGGTTTTGTTGAAGTTAAGCTTGAGGTGGTTAGTTGTTATCCAGTTGGCGGTGTCGAGGAGAGCAGCGTGTAGGTTGGTTTTGGCGGGGTGGGGTTGCGGGTGAGGGAGAGGATGAGTTGGGTGTCATCTGCGTAGGAGAGGATAGTGATTCTGTGTGATCGGAGGATGTTGGCTAGGGGGATCATGTAAATGTTGAAGAGTGTGGGGCTGAGGGAGGACCCTTGGGGGACTCCGCAGATGATCTTGGTAGCGGTGGAGTGGAAAGGTGGAAGGCGGACTCTCTGGGTCCGGTCGGTGAGGAAGGAGGTTAGCCAGTCTAAGGCTTTGTGGCGAATTCCTATGTTGTGGAGGCGTGTGTGGAGTGTGCGGTGGCAGACAGTGTCAAAGGCTGCGGAGAGGTCTAGGAGGATGAGTGCGACGGTCTCGCCTTTGTCGCCTTTGGTCCTGATGTCGTCAGTGCATGCGATGAGGGCGGTTTCCGTGCTGTGGTTCTTGCGGAACCCGGATTGCGAGGGGTCAAGAGTGTTGTTTTCGTCGAGGAAGTGGGATAGGCGGGCGTTGACTAGTTTCTCGGCAACCTTGGCGGGGAAAGGGAGGAGGGAGATGGGGCGATAGTTTGAGAGGGTCTCTTGGTCAGCTTTGTTTTTTTTTAGGAGAGCGGTGATTTCCGCGTGCTTCCAGGGGTCTGGGTAGGTTGCAGAGTCAAAAGACGAGTTGATTATGTCACGGAATATGCGGGCGATGGTTGGGCTGGCTTTGTTGTAGATGCGATGTGGGCAGGGGTCGGAGGGGGATCTGGAGTGGATGGAGTTCATGTTTTTTTCGGTTTCTTTGTGTGTGGTGGGGGCCCTGGTGGTGAGTGTGGTGGGGGGCGTCATGAGAGGGGGTTGAGTTGGGTGGGTGAGGGGTGTGTGTGGTGGGTGTGTGTGGTATGAAGCTGTTGTCGATGTCCAGGATTTTGTGGTGGAAGTGGTTGGAGAGGGCATCACATAGGGGCTGTGTGTGTGAGGGGTGTATGTTGCTGGCTTTGGGTTTGGCTAGTTTATTAATTATGGTGAAGAGTTCTTTGCTGTTTTGAGAGCTGTTGTCAAGGCGTGTCTTTTAGTGATCTCTTTTGGTGGTGCGAATAAGTTGGTGATGGGTGCGAATGGTGGCTTTGAGGGTGGAGAAGTTGTTTGTAGAGGGTTCTTGTTGCCATATTTTCTCCGCTTGGCGGCATTTGCGCTTGGAGTCTTGGAGTTCGGGGGTGAACCATGGGGCATTCTTGATGTTGCGGGTGGCGATGTGTTTTCTGAGGGGGCTAGTGTGTCGAAGAGCTCCAATTAATTGCCTCTCTTTGGGTGGTTCCAAATTGGACATTTGAAGATTCAGTTTGAAACCTATATGTAGTAGGAGATTGGATGCCACAGTGCACCTTAAGAAGAGAAGAGGCACAAATTAGCCAATCATCCAAGTATGGAATAAAAGAGAAACCTCTAAGCTGCAAAACAGTAACAAGTGGTGCCAGAACCTTAGTGAAAGTTCTCAGTGACGTTGATAAGCAGAACAGTAGTGCTTGAAACTGGTAATGCTTTCATTCTAGAAAAAAACCTTAGAAACTGCTGGCTTTTGTGATAATTTAGGACATGAAAATAGGAGTCTTCTAAGTACAGTGTGGCTAGGAAGTAATTTTTTTTTATTAATGGAATTATCATCTGGAGTCCAACCATCCAGAAAGTTTCCACTTTGACAATTGTGTTTTCGGGATTTCATGTCCAATACTGGTTGGAAGGATCCGTCTGCCTATATGACTAAGAAGAGCATCAAATAGAAACCCTCCCTCTGTTGATGAGGCAGGATCACTGCCTTTTTGATGATCAGTTTCTCAACTCCTGCTAGTGACACTATTTGCTTTGGGCCATCTTGTGAGAATAGAGTAGGTCTGAGCAAGGTTTTCAGATGTATGTGTAAAAATGTGATCTGATACAAATTGAGCCCATTGTAATGCAAAGAACCAAAGCCTTGTTCCTACGTTCCTAGAAGAAAATAAAAACAATATATATACGAACTCAACATAAAAGTGCTAACCCGGACACTTCCCATATTATTTTACAATTCTCTAATATTCCAATACTAGTGAATCCTTAAAATCTCCCAAGGGTGGTAGCAGAGGGATAATGGTATCCTCCTTGTCCTTAATAAAATCCTGATTCTCTAAACAGTAAACCTCTGAGAATCGCCATTTTACGTCAGGACAGGAGGCTAGCATTATGCATGTTTAAAGCTTAAACTGCTAAAACTGCTACATGTTCTATTTGCTTGAAATAGAACTTCCTAAACATCTCTCTGGACCAATCAGCTGCCTTCATAAATTCTTCTATCCTTCCACCTCTCAAGAAGGCTTTCAAAGCCATAGCTTCCCTTACAGAATGAGCTGTAAACATTTTCAAATTAATACCAGCCTCATACATCACATTCTTCACCCATCTAGCAATTGTACTTGTAGGTTCCGCTCGGTATGGTCTTACATACAAAAACAAAAGCTGATTTGTTCCTTCCGATCTAAACTTACTCATACTATTCTCATACTCTTTTATACACCTTACTACGCACAAATCTGGATGTTCATCAAACCTTGGATTAAATATTTCTTCTGACATTGTTTTTGTTCTATTTCACACCTCAAATAAAACTCCCTGATAAAATCTACTTGTTAACTCTAGAGCTTTTACATCAGAAACCCTCCTAAAAGAAATCATACACAATAAAGTTGCAACTTTCCATGTCAACTGTTTATTCAATTATTAATGCAATGGCCATTTTCTAAACAAATCAAATATCAGCCTACCATGCCATAAAGTAGTATATTTATTCTTCTGAGGTCTTTTCAATCTCATCCCTTTCATAATTCTACAAATCAATGTTTTCCTCCCTATAGAAGAACCATCAACCAAACAATGTCCTGAAGCAATTGCTGATCTGCAACAATTTATTGTTCTATAACCTAAACTCTTCTTGAACAATTTCGCTAAGAAATTAGCTACCATAACTTCATCCGCTTCCATGGGATCCAAACTCCTCTCAGCGCACCAACACACCCATACCTTCCATTCACTCCTATACCTCCTCCTTGTTCCTGGAGCCCATGACTCATATAATAACTCTGAAGCCTCTCCAGATAGTTCTCTGAAATGTTCATCTCTCCTGAAATCTTCCAAAATAGAGGTTGAGCAGCCCTGATTCTACCAAAGGATGTTCTTAATTGTTGACGTCCTTCAAAAGACCCTCGTATGCTTCTATTAAAATTGGATCCTCTACTGCCAGTTCCATAACCGAAGGAAACCACACCTGACTTTTCCAAAATGGAGTCACTAACACTAACTGACACTTCTGTCTCCTGACCAGCATAGCTACTCTCTGAATCATACAGAAAGGTGGAATAGCATAACCTAGAAACTTGATCCAATCCAGACTGAATGCATCCACTACTTGAGCCCCAGATCTGGACGCCAACTCATAATTCTCTAACTGATTTGTTAACCAAGAAGCAAAGAGATCTATCTCTAGTGGCCCCCAGATCCTCTCTATCTCTTGAAAAACTTGAGGCTTGATCTTCCATTCGCTGTAATCCTATATATAGCGGGAACCCCAGTCTGCTCTTGTATTCACTTTCCCTGGTAAATATTGTGCTGTTACCTGTATTTTTTGTTCCATGCAAAACTCCCCAAAATCTTTCACCATTTCCGACAGTCTCTGTGACCCGCTGCCACCTAACTTGTTTATGTAGGTTACCGCTGAAATATTGTCCATTTTCAGAAGGATTGAACATCCTCTCAGTTGATCCCTGAAACTGCGAATTGCCAACTCTCCAGCTTTCAGTTCCAAACAATTTATGTGATCCTCCCTCTCTTCGATGTTCCATTTTCCTCCCGTCAAATGGCCTCCCTTTACCGCACCCCAACCTAATGTACTTGCATCTGTTTCCAGAACAAAATCTGGCATTGAACCAAATACCGCTCTCCCATTGCATGCTTGCAGATTTTCTATCCACCATTCCAATTCTCTCACTGCATCCTCTGAAGCCTGTATTATATCCCCATACCATAAACCTTGCCCTAATGCAAGATGCTTGACTCTTTGGAGTGCTATGTAATTCAATGGCCCTGGGAAAATTGCCTGAACTGAAGATGAAAGTAAACCAATCGTCCTTGCCAATTCCCTCAAAGTAATCTTCTTGTTCCTCAAAACATTCCTTATCTCCCTTTTTATTAGAGAAATCTTTCTCTCTGGCAACTGTAATTGATCTTTCTCTGTATCTATCACAAACCCCCAAAATTCCATCTTTTGAGACAGTGTTAGAACTGACTTCTCCGGATTTATTATAAAACCTAACTCATTTAGAATACTCAAGATCATCCTCAAATGATCCAATGGTAAAGAACTCTCCTGACTCATAATTAAAATGTCGTCCAAATAGATAATCAATCTCACTACCCTTTCTCTCAAAAAACCTACTACTGATCTCATCACCTTTGTAAAACACCAAGGTGCCGAAGACAACCAAAAGGAAGACAAGTGAATTGGAACAGCTGACCTTCCCACCTGAACTGTAAAAACTTCTGACTCTGTCTTCTCATGGGAATCATAAAATATGCATCCTTCAGATGTATTTTCACTAACCAATCTTGTTCCTGAAAACACTCTTTCCTTTTCTCCAATTTTTACCATTGCACTTTTTTCCAACATACTATAAATTTCCTTTCTCACAACCCCTCTTACCTCCTTTTGAAAACATATTTCTCTGGGTTCTAAATCCTGATGCGGAGTCTCCTGAAACTCTATTATGTATCCTTTCACTGTCTCTAGAACCCAACCATCCTGTGTTATTTTCCTCCAATTGTCTACAAACACTTTTTAATCTTCCTGCAACTCCTCCCAGGAAAGAACCAATTCCAATCTTCATACTCACCCTGTCCTGGTTGTGATCCTGAGCTGGAAATTTGGCTGAGTCCATGACCTGTTATGCCTCTACCCCCTCTTCCTTTTTATGGGTAGAATGAATTTGATGTAAAACTTCCCCGATAGGAACCTCTTCCAAATCCTCTCAGCCCCTTCTTCTGACTGAACCATATAAATTTCTATCTTCAAACACTTTACCCATTGATGAATGTGCCTTATCCACGGCTGTAAAAGTATGTACATACTTCCTTAAAGCCTTTATCATTCCTTCTCCAAAAATAAGACCTTTTGTCTCCTCAGATGTTTCTTTCCTTGCTAATTATCCCAATTTGGGGCTTATCCTTAACAATATAGCCCATCTTCTCTCAACAATGAGCTCTGCAATAGCATTTCCCAAAAAACAAATTGCTCTTTGGCTCCATCCCCTCAATAAATTAATATCTAGATCTGTTCCTTTCACATAAGACTCCTCTATTATATCAAAAATTCTGGCTAACGGCCCCCATACATCAAAGAGTCTATCCTCACACTGCTTTAATGATCTTTCTAAACCCTTCCTTGGATCTCGGCTGAGTTTAAACAAGTATGCAATCAAATCCGGATCCAAGTTTGGAGTCATAGAATAATTTTCCCCAATTACTAGGCGTGAACATTCAGCCCTCATAACATTTCTCTCATTCCTCTTCAAAGGTTTCATTATTTTTCGCCTTATGTACTCTGCAACATTCCGCACAACCCGGATGCTTCACATCAGATGGCTCAAATAGAGCATGACCCAAAGGATCCTTCACCTCCTTTCTCTGTTCTGTCTCAGTTTTATCTAGTATATTAAACTCATCCATTTCATTATCATTACTCATATCCAGAATGTATTCATCCAACTCATCTGAATAATCCTTATCATCCCAGCCTGATTTACCAGCCATTTCCTTTGCAGGGTTGTCCTGCCTTTCCATTGTTCCGCTTAGGACAGCTGAAACCAACTTCTATGTCAATTCCGGACATTCCCCTTCATATTCCTCTTCTCATAAATGCTTTCCCTCAATTAAATATTTACCGCCTGTCCCTCTCTTCTCTTTTTCTTCCTCATCTGAAAGAGACCAGTATTGATCCTCCTCAACTGTCGTACCTTTCTTATTACATTCCTTCAAAAACTGTTTTAATGTTGTTTTAACTGTCTCCCAAACTTCCTCTGCAATTAATTTCCTTATCTGCTCCTCCTGAGTATCCTTGTCTGATACATCAATTTCTTAAGTCATTTTCAAATTTAAATTCCTTTACCAAAAACTTATAAATTATCCTATTTCCTTTACTCCTATTCTCTTTCAAAATTCCCTATTGTCCACTTTTTTTTGGTCAAAATTAAACATGTTCGTTCCTCCCAACATCCTTTCCAATATGCTTCCAGGACGCTGCTGAGCAACGAACACAATGTGACCCGCTAGCGTCACCCATCGATGAAATGAGCTCTATTTCCCTATGAAAATAGACTCAAACACTCTATTGTTTGTACGTGCCCGCACACACTGAACAAGCGTACCGCATGGTCTATACTGCCGCTGCTGCAAGAGCGCAGCATGCTCCAACCTGTCGTCTCAGTTCGCGTGCTGCACCTCACCGAGCTGCTACAAACTAGGCGTAAGCTGCATTGTATGAATTCTGAGTGCGCGCCCGCTTGCAAGAAGGCAGTGCAGTAAAGAACTGTTACAGTTATAACCTTACATCAATTAAGCTTTTGAAAATCTTTAAAACTTTTATCCTTACATTTCCCTTACAACTATACCTATCAAAAACCTCCACTAGCGTAAAAAATGTTGACGTTAGTGTAGCAAAGTGCAAGACAGCATATTGATTTGAATGGGTCCGTCATTTTAATGCTTACTCAGAGCAGGCGTTTAAGGTGACAGTAAAAATGTTGCAGTGAAGTCTTTTAAATTTCACTGTGTAATTTTTTCAGGCTTCGTAACGGGAGAACGACCCCCTTACATACATTATGCCTGGCGCAGGCACAACGTGGCACTCGGGGTTACAAAGTGCATTGCACTACTTTGTAATTATGGCGTGGGGAAAAGGTCAACTTAGCGCCACCTTAGTGTCAAAAAAATGGCGCTAAGGCGGCATTAAAGTGTCACAAGGGCTCTTAAATTTGCCCCTCATTTTCCTAATATTTGGTAAAATCTCAAATATTTTCATTTTCCATCGTTTAATGCTCAGTTCTGAATCGACTCAGAACGGGAACAGGCACATTGTTTATTGCACCCCACAGTGATCCACGGCACGTGCGTGCTGCAGAATAGACTCTTCAATCCTGAACAGCTCAACTTCAAGCGAAGGCACTCAGGGCGCTTCCTTTTTTGGGCTCGCGCGCTCACTTAGACAGTGATCTGACAATGTGGTGCCAAGGCAATGAGCTCACACTTTTCCTGCACGGCGGAGTCGAGTCCCAGTGAGCCCTCTATAAACTTTGGATGGAAGCGGGCCTTCAAACTGACAGGATTTAATCTCATCTGGACGTCCAGCTCATAATCGTAAACATGAAGAGGAATGGATAAAATCAATGGAAAAGGTTTTATTCAGTGCAGTTTTAGTTTAAGTTCTCTTCCGAATTCCCCAACAGCCTTTGCGCAGGAGGATTTAATTCCAGCAAAGGTGTTAATTTAGCACAATATAAATGTGCATTCAAAGTCACTAGAACATCTTGTTCCCATTTGTGCTAATATTTACCAATGCATAGAGAAATAAGTGCTGTAGATATTTAATCATCGATATTCTTTTTCAAGAAGTATTACTAGCCTTACCTGACATTAAAGACAATTAACATTTCCTCCCTATAGTCTTCGCTCTTATAAACTCAGGCCGTGCCACATTTCCGTCCATTTTTTTCAATATGTTTTTATTTTATGACTGTGTTTATTTTGGGAGGAAGCAGTCGTCGACTTTTTCTGGTCAATGTAATTGCCCCTCACATTCCTCCGTCTTGTTGGTTGATAAGTGTGTTTTTGGAATAAAAAACATTGGTGTGTGAAGCAAGTCCTTACCTAGTGAGTGTTCAACCAATATTTGTATCTAATGTCTGTGGGGATTGGGGTGGCATACTACCTGTCAAGCCACTCCCTGTCCTCCAAGACACATCGTGGTAAGTGTAGTGAAATCAGTCCGTTCACTCACCAAAGGCATGTTTGCCTCTTTCAAATCAGGTGCTGTAGATCCCTTGACACATGCATGTTCCATACTTTTGATACTCATAAGAAGGGGTCAGTCTCTATGTAGGGAGGAACGTGGTGTGCTGCTTTAGTTCATGCAGTGAGTTACCTCTGGCTCAGACAACCATCACCAGCTCCCTAATGAGCGGGAACTTATATGAAGGTTCATTGGCTTGGGGTCACAGACTGACTGGCAAGCCTGTCCCATCTTTTCAGCACCCTTACAAATGCTGCAAGCTCCCTATAACAACATATTTACCTCCAATTATGTCACTGAATATTCTTTTGCCGGTGATTCATTAGGATACATCCGAAAGGCCCTTTGACAGAAAACATTTTTCACCTTCTGGTGACAAGCTTAAATCATGGATCACTTCTTCACCAACCATCAACTTCCTGAAGACCACCACAATTCTGAGTAGGAACCTACTATTGCTGGAAAGCGTCCCTTCAGAGCCTGCTGCATGCTGGAGGGCATTATTCTTTTATGGCTTTAAGTAGGAAACTGTCCAGCCACTAGATCAATCTTGGATACAGAACTACAACATGATTCCACATCTCCATGGCTCTGACATTCCTGCTTGGTGGTTGGGTCTATGAATCACTGTCCGAGGAGATGAGTGCTGTGATCAAGCAGTCTGTTACTGTACGTTCATCATTGTACAATTATGGATGGATGCAGAAAATATTAAAAGGAGGATGAGCTCCGCAAAGCCACTGTAAAACAGTGCCTGATTTCCAGTCATAGAATGTTGTTGTCTCTATCATTGCAGTTTCAGAACAGAATGACTATCAGGTATAATCCACCTATTGTGCTACCTTTCTCAAGAAATTAACCAATGAATGTGTTTACGTTGAAGGGCAGGATATATGATAAGCACAGCTAACAACTACCCAGTGAGTGTTCACAGCCTTTGGCTTTATTAAACATTGCTGTGATAGCCATGGTATCAGAAAGTACATCAGCACAAGTAAATACCAACAAAACTGCAGATGAGTGCCTTCCAAAACCACCATGCTATTCAAAAGGCTTCAAACAAATAATAGAACCATCACATGGCTCCAAAAGAAAGAAATGTGAAATAAGAACACCTACTACATAGAATATTCTCTTATAAATACAAATCAACTTTTGTCAAAAAATAGCCATTCACCCACTAAATAGATATACCCTGAACATATAACAGAAACTTAGATTGTACCACTGTACTACATGTAGCCAGCTACATCCGAGCACAATTAACATCTCAATGGTAACGGTCACAATAATCAACTAATTCCAATATACGGCCTAGTGATTGAAACTGAGGTGTGCCCTCACCCCAGACCCCCGAAAAAGCACTGGTGACCTACACCATATGGAAACACAGGAAAAGAGACTCCCAGAAAACAACCACCCATGATGGTAAAAAAAAAAAACTGAAACTGTTGTCTGCAGTCAGAGATATGGTTGATTTTTGGAAAGAAAGACCACATATGAATGGTGTCAAAATCTTAAGAGACATCAGAAATAGGAAAAGATCTGGACCCCCTACTGTCTAGAGAGCTAATATGATCAAGATTTAGGCTGATTCCCCTTAGGGACTACTGCTATGGCAGACTATCTAGCGAAAATGGAACACACCTGCTGATTAGTTAAAAGTGCCACATAATGTCTATCTTAAATGCTATGTGTCTGGGAAAACGTACTTCCACCAAAAAAACTACTTTTAAGACCAGTTTTTTAAAAAGGAGAACAGCTGAGGCTGTTGTTGAAAAACCTTAGGAAAATAATATTTCCCTCACAATGAAGTGTGTGTTAACAGGTAAAATAATGAAATTATGATACCAAACCTGTCATATTCTGTGAGCTGCCTGAATGAGCTTGAACCTGACCCTTTTAAAATAGCTGGAGTCAAAATATGTCTAGAGACCTCCACCAGTATGAGACTCCAAACACGGCTGATACATCTTAACGAATCGACAAACAGGATCCCATAGTATTGTTGACCGTTGTCTTTGAGACATTGTTGACCAATAATAGAGCTTAAAGTCCGGTACAACACACCCACCTTTCAACACTTGGGGCCTGATGAACTTTTGTGTAAGTTTACTATTTTTTTTACTACTGACAAACTCCGATTTAATATTAAGTTGATGACTGTGGAGACTGCTCCACACATAAAAAGATAGGTCTGTCCTACATTTTTATGTGCGTAGTTCTCTGCCTTCCTTGACTGTGGAGTCTCTGCAGTCATAAACTTACTATTAACTCGGAGTTTGTAAATATCAAAAAAATGTAAACTTACACAAAAGTATACGTTTACCATTGTGAATCTGGCCCTGGAAGTTTACGAATGCGAATAGCTTTTTATGCTCTTTGACAGCTCCACAAAGTATTTCCAAATGCTGACTCTTATCTTTAAAACATAAATGATGAATGTACAAGGGGGGAATGTACAAGGAAAGCAATGTAAATAAATGAAGGACCATTGTGAGTATATTCATTTTCAATGTATTGCATCATCCTACTAAGTAAATGAGTGATCAGTGCCACTTGCACAGGCAGATGCATGTCTTTACTAGAGGTTTGTAATTAGGTCTAACTATTTGGCCAACTTAGCTGCTAATATAATATAATATAATATAATATAATATAATGTAATATAATATAATATAATATAATATAATATAATACAAGTTGCCTCTTAGACAACGTGAGCTCCTGGCCTGGAAATAGCATCATTAGTAAGTATTTGATTTTTGTCTACATTGAGTTTGTTGCCAGACGCCTTTGCCAGCCTCTTCATCTATTTTGGTAAGAGTTTGATTAATTTTAGAGGTGTAAACTGCAAGTCATTAACAAATGCTGAAACCCTGAGCAATGTATTATTAAATTCAAAGGGTTCCATAATACGGTGTTGAATCAATTGACGAAGATAGGGTTCTAAATAAATTACAAATAGTAAAGGAAAGATGTGACACCTTTGCCGAGTACACACAAGTAATTTTTATACTATTGGATGACACCTCCATAGATACAATTCTAGCTCTAGAACTAGTTCAGAGGGAATATATTTTCCCATGCATTTCTTAGAAAACATCATTTTGTCCACAACGGCAAACAGAAATTTCCATAAAACACAATCAAATACCTTCTTAGAGTCCAATAGGATCATATTGTCTTACATTCCAAACATTAGTGGCATCAAGCATTGCAAAGGCTGTATTAGTGTATATTGTAGTTTCCTTGCTGGGAACAAAGCCATTTTGCTCATTACTGGTACACTTTTGTTATGATACATAATAATCTTAGGGCTGTGGGATAAATCGTAGCATCTGCGTTGATTAAGGATATAGGTAGGTATGGTCTATATTCTTCTGTAGGCTTGTTTTGTTTTAAAAAAAGGCTCTAATACTGACCACAGTCCATGAAGTAGGCACCCCTGTCTATAGCCCCCCGAGATAATAGCTAATAAGGGAGCAAGAATGTATGCAGAAGTTGTATAAAATTCTATATGCATGCAATCTACTCCAGCCACTTTACCTGATTGCAGGAGCTGTTGACTGTAAGAATCTCATCTAATGAATTCTCTACATCTAAGACTGCCACCTGGCTTGCATCTAACCTAGACAGAGTAATGTTCCCAATATATTTATTCATTTTATAATCTTTGCAGTTGGTATCTCCAGTATGAAGTTTCTTGTAGAAACTCTTAAACTGAGCCAGGAGACTCTTTAGATCTTTTATTAACCCACTTGTATAATTTTTTATTGCTATAATTTTAGAGGCTCTACATTTGATATAATCTCCAAGCAACCAAGCAACTGATTTGCCATGCTCTAACCCCTTCTCTTTTGCAGCATATAGGCACATGCAGTCTCTCTCTCATATCTCACTGCCTATTTGTGCTGTAAAGGCTAGCATATGGCAGAAGAAATCCTTCTACTCTTATGTGGATTACTTCCCTAATGTGGCATGCAGAATTTTAAGCCTCCCCAATTTCTGCAGTTGTTCTTATTCAATAGCTTTCTTCCTATTTTTCCTTCTATGGACTAATTGTATTATTGACTTTCTTATAAATGCGTTGAGCACATCCCAGGCATGCCCTTAGATAGTGTACACAATGGAAAGAAGACAGACATAGTCTGGCTCAGTTCTGTTGGGTGGGGGCAGGTGTCTGTTTTGTTTTTCAACTTGGAAGCATGTGGATATGAATGAGGTGAGCAGTGTGCCCAACAGCAAAAACTAGCCTACTGTCAATTTTTGCTTCTGAAATTTTATAGTTCACGGTGGCCAAAGGTCTCTTGTGGATGTCTGCAGCAACAGCATTTAAAGATAAGTTGACTTTGATCATAGCTCAATCCATGGTAGAACAGGAGTCAGTTCACCCAGTGATTCTACCCTTTCTATCTCAGGCTACCTCCTTCCCCTATGTTCCCAAAAAATTGCATAGCTTTACTGGGTAGTTAGGTTGAGGAGGGGAGTTGACAGATTTCTGATTTTGACCCCCTTGCTAGAGAATGCCTTAGCCCTGTGGTGCTATGAGGAACATCACAAACAGAAGAAATAAATACACCAGTGCCACAAGTTGGCATTAGAAAAGGTTATTATTGCTCATCCTCATACCCAGGTGTGTGTCAGGGTATGTGTATATGCTCTTTCATCCAATTAAAATATGCGTTCAATATATTGTCAGATATCTGCTTCACCAAATTGAATGTTTAGTTTGCACTGGAAACCGCGATCTTGAAAGGGATGGTTTGAATATGACAATTGAACTACCTACATCCCTTGTAAACTTTAATACTGCAATCATAATTGTGGAGGCCCCATGGCCTCGTTCGTTTGGTGGAACCAAATGGTGGCACTCTTATCTGGAAAACGTATAACCCCTTCTATGAGTACTTCCCTCTTTGCCCTACAGTCAATAAGTGGGTTGTGCCCCCAATTTTAGAGGAAATGAGACAAGTGTCCTTTTATCATGTTGGTTTGAAGATTTGTAGGCAACCTCCAACCAGTCAACAACCACCCCTACACCCCGCATTTGTTTTGTCAAAACCACTGTGATTCTTTTAATGACTTTGCTTGGCCCGTAAACTGGCCAGTTCGGTCTTGTCAAGGCAGGGTGATTTTAAAAAACTGCTTTAGTTCAGTGGCTGTGGCACATGAAGCTGATGCTCTTGACTTCCCCTCAAAAGCTCTTGTATGTTCCTTCTCTTTAAAGAGCATGGGAATTTACTCTTCTGGTCACCAAATAGTTTCAGGCCAGAGAAGGTATGTATATTCTCTCCTCTAATCTTCATCAGTATTTCACTCATACACTGGAGAATGATGTTCTGCTGCTACTTTTGTTGCCAATGCAGATTCCCAGATGCTGTTGAATATAAGCTTGGACAGGAACTCATACTGTCTTTCCACGCCTTTATGCAGCATGCAATATTCTTAGTAGTCTTGCACTATATTTACTAGGTCTTCGAAGTCTGAGACCTCTGTGCCATGCATGTAGCATAACTACTAGCACCTAATACCAAATGGGACCCTTCATAAACCTTACACTTGACTGATCTGTGGTGGTATCAGGAACTGTTTCAACAGTTGTTCAATGGATGGCCTGGCCTGTAATATCTGGTTTTAGAAAGCACATAGACTCAGTTCTGCTGACCTCTGACAGGGCTTTCAATGTGACATTTTTTCTGGGTTTGCGCTGAGGACATTTACATATCAATATGCTTAAGCAGAGCACCCAGTGCTTCAGGATTTGGCCCCTTTGAGGCTCTCCCACCTTCACTGTGCAGGCTGTGGGGGAAGAACCTGTAATGACCCACAAAGTTAAAAGGCGTCCTTATTTCCCTCAAAGCCTGAGAGCAATCCACTGCTCCATTGATACTTCTTCAACCTGTACCTTGTCATCACATATCCCAAAGGTTCACCACTGAGACACAGCTAACTGTAGGCTGCCTCTAACCCGTGCAATAGCACTGCCCTGTAACAGCAATCTTAAGGGTATTCTCTGACATTTAATATTGCCCCTAGGTCCTTTTCCCTGCAGTTAGAGGCCCTCAATTTATCTTCCAGGAGCCCTCAACTTGTACAGTGCCAGGGAGATGTCCATTTAAAGTTGCACACCACTAAATGAACTCTCTCGTCCAGATGGACAAGACACTACAGCCTAACAGGAACCCATGCAACCAGACTCTTGGCAGAACAGGAGTCCAGGACAGAGATGAATTTATGAAGACATGGGGTTATAAGGGTTCCTTAATCCTACCTTATGAAAGGCGATGTTAGTGGTTCCTCTCAGTGATGTGTGTCGATACCACACACAGAGATCCCAAACTTGTCACATGATTACTTCTAAAACGCACACCCATTATTCCATGAACTGTCCCTGGTTTACGCCTTCAGTACTCCCAGAATTCTGTCAGACTTGAGTCCTTATTGTAGGTGCTGTGCTGTGTGTGAAAAGCAGCGTAGCAATTCTCTGTGTGGGTAAAGCTGTTTCCCAGTATTTTAGTTGAGCATTGAACAGAAGCAAAGGATATCCAACGCTACTTAAGTCTACACACACTGCTGTGCTATCTCCTGCCTTTTCAATGGGTCTTTCAATGGGCTTGGCAACACCCAAGGTCAAGCAAAACTCATGTAAAAGTATGGAACTTTCATAGGTCCCACACTTACACTTGTAGCAGAAACTGCTATGATCTGCCCCATCCATAGAAAATGCTTTTTGCCCATGATGGGGACACAAGGACAACCCCACCCCATGTACCAAAAACTGAAGAAAAGCATTTTTGAAGCATTGGACATCCAAGGGTGTAGCTTCAGTAGGGGGTGCTTGGGATGTGTCAACCTTCAAATAAATGCATTTATGGCTTGGTAGTTGAGTCCGAGGACCCTGAGTTGGATCTGCTACGCCTGTGTTGGTTTTTTTCACCATTCTCATTTGATTTAGAATTTTGAACTTGGTCACTATTTGGACCAGGAACCAAAATATATATATAGTGACCAGTTTACCAAAAAAGTAGTACATCGGCATTCACAAAAGTAATCCATGATTTGGTGTAAATGCACTTCTTTTTGGGATTCACAAACACAAACAGTAGTAGGCTTGGAAAGCTGCACTGATCTCAGGTTTCCAGGAATACTGCTGTCAATTAAACATCCAAAAGGTGATGAGATGAATGTTTGCAACTAGTCTAACCACTGGCAACTGTTGGGGTAGCATTCTATCCCATCGCTTTTCACCCACTGTGCCACTCTAGATGGAGGCCCACCTAATAAAATCATTACTTACCCTATTCTTCTTGGAAATAGCCTATCCCAAACTTAGTCATCTTACCCCTCAACCCTGCAGGCTGCAGCTTTTTTAGTTAGAAATTTGAGGTTCACGCTGGACCCCCTCCCCCGTCATCCTCCGAATCTCACTGATAAAGCTACTCCCCTGAGAACAGTATGTGAATGCACCACCTACCACATCCCGCCCCTCCTCTTTGCACTCATAGGCTGCAAGGTGATGATGATTCAAAACAACTCAAAAGAGACTCACTGCAACATTATTCCCCTTTGTCCATACTGGGTGATGCACTGCAAGGGTTCGAACAATGGTTTCAAACCGCTAGAAGGGCAGTTACTGTCGTCTGCCGGTACTAGATTTTATTTTTGCATCTATGTTTTTACTATATATCGTAATAATATTATCTTGCAGAATTTGCCGGAAAATTATTTCAACTTTTCAACTCCCTCCACCCCATGCACAGGACTGTGTAGCACAAATGGCTGTGTTCCAACCTATATTGCAGTTACATACAATATAGAAAGGTTTACCCCAGGAATTTATTTTCTCTGCTTACCGAAAAAATAACTTATTTAAAGTTCAAAACACGTGCATAATCTGAGTTCGTCTAGATCAGTACTTGGCCCCAGCTGCCCATTATATAAACTAACATCTGCAAACCACAACACAAGGCAGAAGCGACAAGGATTAAGCACCCTAATCCGAAAGGATTTTTCACACCTGTTGTAAATTCATCTTTTTGCCATATCAGCTGTCTGATATGGCAGAGCAAACAGAACTGTTCATAAAATGTGCTAAGGAAACCAGAGGAGGAGCTGGATTAAGCACTGATATTTTAACACACTGATACAAGGTTTTAGCCAAACATCCGCACAGCAAAGCATGAAATCAATAATGTAGAAACATTGTTTTGCTATGCAAGGGAGAGACGACTTGAACCCATCCTCTTTCAACTACATGGGCTAAAGGAGGAGCATCCTTGTGCTAGGACTTGCGTGTCTTTGCTCCACCGCGTGTCTGATCTTCCCTAAATTACCCTTTTTCATGTGGCCAGGATGTGTTTGGCAGAATGCTAGAAGACAGTATTTTGCCCGTGTAAGAATCATAGGCACACGTTGACCTTTTGGGAAGATATCTTTGTAAAGGGGCTGAAGTCCGCGCTATGATCTGAACTCACCTCTGTTGTTTTCGCGTTTCCTGCATCCAGAGTGCATCTGGAGAGATACCTACCTTCTCCCGATTAAACTCTAGGTGGCCTGTGATGCAGCTATTTTTAGAATGTTTATTGTACTTTTTCAAAAGATACAAAGTGTAAGTAAAAGCATATTTTCTACATCTCTTAGACTTCCCCCTCGTATTTTCTGCTGAATATAATTGTGTCATCAACCGGGTCATTCTGGCTATTCTGGACAGGCCGTCAAACCACTGGTATGTCGGAGAGCCAGCCCTGTCAGAAGATAACCGCTATACTCAGTAGAATAGCCCAATCCCTTCACTGAGGAGTTCTGGTAATCACTTGGTCATCGTTCATAAGCTGTCTTTTTAAGTCAAGAACAATCCTCGACTCAGGCAGCTTTCACTTGGAATGGTCTGCCACTTTATAATCGTTCCATCAAATGCCTGCTTTAAGTACACCTTTTTACTGCAGAGTATATTCACCCAGGTATGGAGACAACAGTACAGTGGAGCACAATATATACTGTACTTAGGCCTTGGTTTAGAGTTTGGCGGATGGTTACTCTTTCACAAACACAACGAATATCCCATCTGCCTTAGTACACGAATTATTCTGCCCTAACGCACTTGTAATAATTCGTGTGCGACAGACTATCCGTTTGCTAACCTTACATCGGGCCCTTAGATGGCCCGTCAGTCAAGGCTAAATAGACTTTTTAGGGTAATCCAATCTCTAAATGTCTTCACATTGCTAAAAGCTATGTTTCTTGCAGGGTGTATTGAACAAACCTGCTTGCTTTATGAAAGATCTGCTACTGAAAAACGTTCTGACAATTTTCTTTGTTGAAAAAATTAAAATAATAGAAAAATTGCAAAACTAAGGCATGGGCTTTTTGTCTTAGTTAATAGCATATACCAAGTCCCTACTCTTTCAGTTTCTCTGTCTTGTAATTCTCCCTGGATAATTGCTATGAAAGAAAATGCAGATCTTTTAGTCCCCTCCGTTAATATACTAATAACACCTCTATCCTCAAGGACAGAACGTGGCATAATTCTTGTGAAAAACTATTATTGCTTTACCTCCTTCCAGTATCAATGGAGCAGTGGATTGCTCTCAGGCTTTGAGGGAAATAAGGACGCCTTTTAACTTTGTGGGTCATTACAGTCATTTAAAATGACTTGCCAAGCCTTAAAGTCCCCTTTTATTACGTATAGGTCTCCCCTAAGGTGGGCACTAGGTAGCCCATAGGGCAGGGTGCTATGTAAGTAAAAGGCAGCACATGTACTTGTAGGTTTGTAAGCATTATATGTCCTGGTAGTGAAAAACACCCAAAGTCATTTCTCATTATTATGAAGCCTGCTCCTCTCATATGCCAGCATTGAAAATTCCCTTATATACTTTTATGTGGTAATGTCTGATCTGAAAGGAATGTTGTGGCAAGCCAAATACTGATGGATGAAACCCAGATCTGTGACTGGGGGTGAATGTTTGAATTTGTTCAGCATTCTGTCCGTCATCTTTTTGTGTTGCAGTTTTGCCCACAGTGGGAAGGGTATGCCCAGACGTGGGTCCTGTGCTTGCTTTGCCTCCGGTTTCAAGCTGCCTGGCTGCTGAAGGTGATACCCCAAAACCGGTCCCAGGATGCTTGTTTTCCGGTCCTGGTCGGGCTGGACTGTTTCAATGGGGAGCAGGGTCAAGGTTGATTTGCATATGGCTGGGTCCAAACTGGATTGGCGCGGTGAGCAAAATAACAATGGATTAAACCCAGATCTGTGAATGGGGGTAAATGTTTGACAATGTTCAGCATTCCGTCCATCGTCTTTTTGTGTTGCATGATCTAAAATGCGTGCCATTGTCATGTTTGGTATGATTGAAATAGTAGTGAGAAATCCTGCTTACTGGCTGTTGGAAAATGGGTTATTGGTAGGGCAGGTAGGTACCTACACCTAGCAACAAGCCACTAACCTCCACATAGGTACAGTTAGGTCTCAGTAAATTAATCCCAGCTCAACCCTTGGTAGCTTGGCAACGAGCGTTAAGGCTTAACTTAGGAGACAAAGTGTAAAGCATTCAAATATCACAAAACAGTAATTAAATAAAACACAGGAAACAGTTTAAAAATCCAAAACCAATTTATAAAAATAGCTTATATTTTTATCTTTAAAATGACCCAAAAACGATTAAAATCGGTTCAGGGGAACCGGAGATATGAATTTTGAAAGTATTATTATTTTCTAGCGCTTAGAAACAAAAAGCGCCAATCGGGTCATCTGGTTGCACCAGGACCGGGGCAAAGTCCAACTTTCAGGCCGACCGCGATGGAGCCCTGCTCGGCTACAAGTCGCGGGAGGCCTCGGTTAAAAAGTTACCTTCTGACTTAGTCTTTATTTTGAAGTTTTTCTTCACCGGGACGAACCTGCCAGTTGAATCCGACCTCCTGGAGCCCTTGTCCGGATACGCGATGTGGGTTTCCTCGGTGGAGACTTTTACCTTCGGACTTAGTCATTTTTTCGAGATGAAAATCCTTCGACCGGGGTAAACCTGGATCTTGATCCGACGTCCATGTAGCCCTTCTCGGATACGATGGCTGGGAGGTCCCGGTCAACTTTTTACGTTCGGACTTAGTCTCTTTTTTGGATGTTTTTCTTTACCGGGACGAACCACGAAGTCAGGCCGGGTCGCGGTTGAGGCAAGCCGGCTAGAATTTCCGCGGCGGGTCGGTCCCTCTCTGGAGCTTTTTTCAAAAAATTCTCAAATCTTTTCCAAACTTCTGGGGCTTCACCCAGATGTTCTTTTAAGGTTCTTTTGGGGTCCACAGCTCACCCCAAGGGTCCAGAAGTTCTGTGATGGTCCTTGGGGGGTGCGGACTTCAACTCCCAGAATGCACCTGGCGCAAACTCCTTTTTGGCCACTGGACAGTGGTCAGCTGGTCGCTTTCTTCAGGAGTTGGTGCAGGGGACTCTGGTTTAGCAATTTTTCACCTGTAGCAAACAGGGAGTCCCTCCTTGAACCAGTTGAAGCCAGGCAAAGTCCTTCTTGTGGTGAAGCCCAAGTGTGCAGCTGGTGCAGTCCTTCTGAGTGCAGGGTCCAGGTGCAGGCCAGGGGTCCAGCAGGGCAGTCCTTCTTCTTCTTTAGTTCCTTTCTTGTTGAATTCTGGAGGGGATCTGAGGCGTGGGTGCAGGTCTGCCAGTTTTATCCTTGCTCCTGGGTGAAAAGCAGGGGGGTCCTGGTCCTCCAATCAGGTACAGGGTCGTCCCCCTGTGATGACCACTTCCTGGGAAGTGTGGCAAAAATCCATCCCAAAAGGCAACAGTCTCCAAAAATCCAACATGGCTGAATCTGATTTTTGGAGGTTACATCTGGCTGAGCCCACCCACTGGTGTGGCTAAAAATCATAAACACACCCCTCTCCTGCCCTCTCCTAATCTAATCAAGGGGGCACCTAGTTGTCTGGGGTTGCAGGATGTGGGGGTGTTGCTGGGTGCTGCAAATGTCCTTCTCTGCCTTTGAAGACCAGTTTGGCAGCCCTCCCCCTTCCTGCCTCACCATCTGCTGAGGGGAGATTCTCTCCCCCAAGCACATTCCTTTGTGTGAAGTCTGGCCACTTCACACCTCATCAAGGCAGCCTGGCAGAAGCTGCTGCAGGCTGGCCAATCAGAGCACAGCAGCAAAAACAATGCAGAGCTGAAATTGGCAACTTTTTAGGTAAAGTCTAAACTTTTTACCTGGACAAGTTATATTAAATCCCACAACTGGAAGTTGTGGGATTTATTACAACAATCAATTTGATACCAAATTCTTGGTATGTAACATTTAAGGAGACTTTAAAATTTAAAATAAAGTCTGCCCATTCTAGCCTATGAAGGCCATTTACTTCAATGAGGGAAAAACGAATTTGGCTGTTTTTACCTCACCAGGGCTTATAAATCTATTTTTATAAAGTCCCTGCTTATAGTTACATGGCACCCAGCCCTAGGGGCACATAGGGCACACCTTAGGGGTGACTTATATGTAAAAATAAGGTAGTTTAAGATTTTGGAAGTACCTTTAATTCCAAAGTCAAATTTGCATATAACTTTAATTTAAAAGCAGCCAGCAAGGCAGGCTTGCTTTTAAAATGACACTGGGCACCTCAGCAATGCACCTAGGTGTGCACCACCTATGCTGTGGTCCCTAAACCTACATGCCCTACCACATACTAGGGACTTATAGGTAGGTTAACTTAGGCAATTATAATTAGCCTAATTTGCATATCCATTTTACACAGAGCACAGGCCCTGGGACTGGTTAGCAGTACCCAGGGCACCATCAGAGTCAGGAAAACACCAGCATAAAGTGGAAAATGGGGGCAAAAAGTTATGGGGCCTCTGCAATCAGCCCTAGTTTCTCACACTGGCGAAGTTGGATTTAACATTACTATATTAGAAATGGCACTTTTAGAAAGTAGGAATTTCACTGCACTTACTGCTCTCTGTGCCTCACAGCTTGTTTCCAACCCACGTCTGGTCTGTGCTGGTTGATAGCTCCCCTTGTGCATTCCACCCAGAAAGCCATAACACAGGACACCCAGCAGCATTTGCATACTGATGGATCTTCCATGGCAGGAAGGGTGAATGGGGTTCTTACTTACACTTGAAAGGCTAGTGACCTGACCCCACACAAAAGACTGCTAACCTCCCACAGATCTCATGGCAGACAGGCAGAAAGGACTGGGTTGAAAGGGGACAGCTGCACTTCAAAACCACTCTTTGAAGTCTCATTGCCTTCAAAGGCACATTTGTATATATATATATATATGTATATATATATATTTATACACACACACACACATATATATATATATATATATATATATATATATATATATATATATATATATATATATTGGGTCTGTGGCACCCAAAAATCAGACACTTCTGGACCTACAACAGGACTCTGTCAGAAGGACTGCAGTGCTGACCAAGGGACTCATTTGGACTGCTTTTCTGGAAGGACTGCACTCCCGCTTGTTGCCCTAATGTCTGCTGCTCCCTGACTCTGCTAGAAGGACTTTGCCTTCCCCCCCAACAAGTGATGTCCAAGGGCTTGTCAGCTTGCCTCCTGTTAAGAAGTCTGAGGGTCATTAAAGACTTCACCTAGGGGAGAAAATCCACTGCGCTGGAAAAATGTATGCAACGCCTGCAGAATCGACACAGCACCTGTCTCCCGGCTGAAAACTCGCTGCAGTGTCTACAGAATTGACATATAGCGCCTTTCCACACATCGTTCCTGGGCTTCAGTTTGTCATCAAACCCCGCACTGTAGTAAGGAACCAAGGCTGCGTGACTGGAAATCGATGCATCACCCTTCCTGCAAGGAAATAATCTACTAATCATCTCCGCCGCACCAGAAAAATTGATGCATCACTTTATTTTCCGATGCCTCACTCCCTCTGCGGCCCCATAGCATCGTTATTTTGGACTCATCCCAGGTACTTTGTGCTAAAGAGATACATCCATTAATTCCTATGGATTAAGACTACTTAAACCTCTAAAAAGTGATATCTTGACTTGGCATGTTCGATTTTTGTTGTTTTGGTCTTATTTTATTTAGATAAATGATATTTGTTTTCCTGGTGTGGAGTACTTTTTGTGGTGTTTTCACTACGTTACTGTATGAGTTTGCACAAATAGGTTAACATTGTCTTCTAAGTTAAGGCTGCCTGCTGTGTGCCAAGCTACCAGAGTGTGAGCACAGGATAATTTAGGTTGTGTTATGATTTACCCTGACTATGATTGTGGCTCCTGTTTGGACATGCTACATACCTCTGCAGATTAGAGACCTAATTTCTAACACTGTGCAATACCCCTTTATGCTGATCTTACACAAATGGGATATGCAGATACAACAGGGGTGCTAAAGAAAGCAGAATGCCTTCTTACAATAGCTGAATACTTCAGAGTATAATTCAGAGTATCCTTGATCCCTGTAATTTGGCAGGCTGACATATACCAGAAAAAGAGAAATGTAATGGATCGAGGTTACCCTGAAGTTGATTCAGCACTTGCTAACTTTTTAATCAGTTATTTCCTACGGACATTTTTATTCAAGTCTTCTGTTGCTGTTTTTGATATTGAAGCAAATATTTTATATACTTTCAGGTCTCACGTGAACTATAGATAGCTCTCATATAGATTAAATTACAAACAACTTTTTCCAAATTAATGTATTCTCAACAATTGGTTTATTTAAAAAAAGGCATTCTGTATAATTGCTTAGTCAACTATTGCAAAATACTGTCCCCCTTCTATGCTACCTTTGTACATTCATATATATTCATAAGATAGTTACTGTCTTGGTGGATGTCATGCAGGGTCAGTGGGTTGTTGCCCTCTTAAATCCTAGAAAGCAATTTTTACTTTAATATAAAGATGGAAATTTGCCTCTCTGGCTTCTCAGATGAGCCTTGATATGTGAAAATCTAAATGCATTCTTTAAGAACCTGGATGTCACATAGGTATCAGAAACCCAACCGAAGCATATCAAATTGCTCCTGCTGGGGGTAATAGAAGCATTCTGAACTTTTCCTCACTTCCAGCCTTCTTGGCCACCAATGTCTAATTGTTAAGATCTGTTCTGTGGTAGAAAGAAGTTTAAGCGCTGTGCCTCTACAACAACATTTTGCTAACGACCTTCTTACAAATTTAGGAGACAGTGAAAATCTGTTTTGTCCCATAATGACCTTACACTCCATTGCTAGTCCTTGTGATAAGCTCTGAAGATAAGGGGATAGCTAGCACCAATAAGTAGTTGTCTCACAGGTGTGCTTTGCACACTTCTTTCCATTAGGTTTGTACTATTCCATTGGTATATGTTGTTCTACTATAATTTATTTATGCTCATCTGCAATACTTTCTAACAAAAATGTAACCTATAATTCTGATATGTAGCAAGTATGTAGCTGATCGTCTGAACTATTGCTGGTATTTAGTCTATATTCTCATAAAATGTCATTCCACAGATTATGGAGGACTTGTCACTGTCACCAGACCGAAAATATTCGGAGAATGAGTACTGCGGCAAACTGTCTGGCATTATGCAAATGAAAGGCATTCACTAGAATGTTCTAAAGTTCACCTTTGCCACAATGTCCAAACGTAGTGGGACATGCATTTCTGAATATAACCAAAGCACTATGAGACTGATTCACAAACTGCATTTTGTAGTATGTAAAGTAGTACTACAGTAGACCTACTTACTTACTACAAAATGCAATTCACAAACCTACAAGTTGGAATCACCCCCTCCACATCTCCTATCTTTTCTATAGAGAGATCTTCACATATGTAAGTTTACTACTTAGTAGTAGATTTGGAAGGAACCAGGGGTAGTGGATAGAAAATGGGGAATGCGTACTACTAAATGGGAGTGTTTAGGGAAGGCTAAGAAAACATGGGGAATACTTCCTATTAAATAGGAGGGTTTAGGGAGAGCTAAGGAGGGTTTTAGGAAGGAACAGACATCTACCTACTATAGAGTAAGCCCATTACTATTCACAAAATGCTTTAATAAAGTTTCTACAGCCAAAAAAGAACCAAAATAGTAATAAATGAACTCCAGCTCAGTCCTGGAGTACGTCCAGCACCACACATGGCCAACCACTGGTATGGAAACACCCTTCCACAGAAAAAAGGATGCAGGAACTTAAAATAGAAGTCTATGGGGGCACCAGAGAGCCCATGGCACGAAGCCTGCACTTTAGTGTAGCTCTGACAGCCAGGCATAATAATCCATCTTTATTCCTGCCATCTGCCATCCTGTAAGTTGTGCAGTGCCGCCGAATGAGCTAAGGCAGTGAGGACAACGTGTATACCCCTGTTTTGACAGAAGGCATAAGCCTATAGGTACATCAACAACGACTTGCATCTGTTGAGCATTCAGGCCATACGGGGAGAGGAGTGAACAGGCTGCACCACATAGTAGATAAGAGTGGGGAGACTGAGAAGAAGTCAGTGCGTCGGAGACCCCAGTGGTGCTCCAGGAGGATTGACCAGTGAGCGTTGAGGCGACACAGCAACCGTGCCGCCTGACTTCAAGCTGGTGAGGCAGGGAAGCCCCCTGCAGTTGCAGAGAGCAAGGGCGCAGCGCGCTCTGAGAAGGCAACCCAGCTGCACAGAAATAGGCTATGAGGCCTACAAACAATATGCACCTCTAAGTAACTGGTGAAGGGCAGCAGGCCAAAAAAAACATGCATGGAGGCAAGACGATGGATTCGGGTGCAGCCAGGCCCCTTGGAAGTGAGCACTGTGGTGAACTAAACAGAGAGTGAGTGGCCTACAGAGGACAGGCGTGTAGAGGGTGGGATGACCATTGCAATCCTGGTGAACCAGGCCCGGCAGCCCGTGGAGTCCCACAGCTAGGCATAACTGATCTCCGCTACAGAGTATGGACACCAGTTGGAAGACACTATTAAACTAGGTGCGGGAGCAGGTGCTCATTGGAATGCACACTCTAGGCCTGGGCTCGACAGAGGATAGGCATTATTAAGTAGTCCGATTGCCCAAGATGCTAGGCTTGAGTGTAGCGCTTCCCCCTCCCCTGCCCTGCTGTTGGATGCCACGGCTTAGGGAAGAGTGACTAGTGGGCGCACAAGGTACACTGTGCAGATAACTGCAACAGGAGGATGCTGCAGAGGTGTGCTGACTGCCTGTTCACGCATTAGGTTCTCAAAGGGGTTGTGCTGTGCTGGATGGGCACCTACACATTAGACAAGGGAGAACAAAAGGCTATCCTAGCCATCACCACCAGGCCCCATGAGGTAGGCCTTGCCCATTATGAACTGGGAGGAGCCCAAATCTAAATTACGCAGTGCCTAAATGTGGAGAAGCCAACCGCAAGATTGCAGACATGGGATATATGAGAAGATTGACTCTTTATTTATACGAATGGACCACAAGTCTGACAAATTAGACAAGCAGTTGTCGTGACTCATGGAGGCTGGACAGCGGATATCTACAGCAGAGGATAACATCCATACAGTGAGGGCAAAACGTTTGGACGTGGAGGAAATACTTGCGGAGACCCAAGCAAAATATGAAGATTTGGAGGCCCACTCAAGGCGAAACAATTTGCATACCTCTGGCATTCTAGAATCAACCAATACGGGGAAAATGGAGGACTTTGTAGAACAGATGATCACCACCTTGTTTGGCCGGGAGAATGTTTCTGGCATGCTAGTGGTGGAGAGAGCCCACAGATCCAGATGGCACGTCCGTCGCCCTTGGCAACCCCAAGACCAATCATCACAAAACTTCTCAACTGTCGAGACTGAGATGCTGTACTTAGACTGGTGCTGGGAAAGAAGAGCCTAAACTAACAAGGTAACTACATCGCGTTCTACCCGGACTTCACGGGCTCAGTACAAGCAGCACAGAGAGAATACCTACCAATCAAGAGTCAATTACAAAAAGTGGGCATCTTGAGCGCCATGCTTTATTCAGTACGCCTCCCCATCGACTACGGCGGAGGACAAAATATTTGTGCAAACCGGAAGACCACTAAAGAATACCTGAAAACCTCAAATCACAGAAGCGAGACCAACTGGCATTGGACAGTGCAGAAGAGGACATGTAAAACTACGCTGGAATAAAGCCTCCTTAAACAATAAGTGGACTTGCACCACAAAGCACAGAGGGTTATAGCCGAGTGCAACTGCAGCAGCAAATGCTTTATCCAACTGTCGATATAATTGTAGCTGGATGGAGGAGACCGGACTGCAGGGCCATACTATCGGAGGGGAACTGGGAACCTGATGGCCCTCCAGAGGTTGCAGCCCAAATTACTTTGATAAGTATGATGCTCGCAGCAGTATTATGTTGTGTTGTTGTTTGTTTATGTTGCAATTGTTTATTAGGGGATGTGTCTTTAGCATGATTGGGATGCTGAAGTGGGTGAGGGAGCGCTTAACATGACTTGTTTTCAATGTCACCAGTGTATTGACTCGCATATCCTTAGTACTCAATCCTATGTGACAACTCCCAGGTTACATGCTAGTATAGATTATTAGATGATGATGCTATGGCCAGACAAGAGTGACAAATAACATTAGTGTAGTGGTATGTTAGGGGACACTTCATCCCACAAAATACCCGATTGGTACCCTCATACTTAGATAGTCACAAAATCCAGATCTCTCTCCTGCAGGAGACACACCTGTCAGAATGCGCCATATGTCAGAGTTGAGCCATTAACAGACTGGCATCCTCTTACTCGTCGTACTCCAGAGGGGTGCTAATACTAGTGAAGAGAGGAGTGCCGTTCACAATAACTCATTCCGTAGAAGACGACCAGGGCCGACTAGCGATAGTGCAGGGTAGCATCTGGGTATCCCCTTGACCCTAATCACCTACCCTTGTCCCTATCATGGATGGCCCAGAGTTCTTCACAAACGTTTGTCTCCAGATACATACACTGTCACCCATAAATATTGAATGGGAAGGATACCTCAAAACTTACCGAGACCCTGAATTGGATAGATCGGCTGCAACAAGATGGCATGGTAAACAAGCAGCAGGCATTGTGAGGGTGGGACTGGTGGAATATGGGATAAAGGATATTTGGAAGCTATGCCACCCATTTGCATGAGAGCACAGTCACCTCATCGGTGAACAGATCGTGGTCTAAACTTGGTTATTGACTGCTATCCCGGGACATCTGTACATGTGGGAGGAGATCACGCACATGCCTAAGACACTCTCAGGCCATGCAACAGTAATGCTTCGGCTATTGCTCCCAACGATAAGTAGTGCCTCATCCACATGGAGACTCCATGCATCAGCCCTGCTTGACACAGTATCCAAAGAAAAGATTAAGCCGGCCATATTAGACTATATTGCGACTAACACGGGGTCAGAAGATAGAAGGGGGCAAAGTGGGAAACATTTAAAGTAACTGTTAGGGGAATATGCATTAACATGCAGGCTTGGGTCCTAAAGTGCATTTGCACACGATTGACAAAAGTCGAAGACACCAAGAGGGAATTCAAGAGGGAGTATGAGTTCACGCCTAGACATGCCACTCTGGCCCACATCAGAGTTTGCCTCACTGAATTTCATGATCTAGCAGCAAAAGAAGTACACTATTTATCTAAAAGACATGAAATATAAAGAGTAAAAAAAAGTATCAAGGATACCTCCGTATTTCCAAAATGGGATTTGCACATCATCTGAATTCCGGAGTCCCCATACTAGCATGTGAATTACAGGCCATTTCTCAAATAGACTAGGGGCTTACAAGATGGGGTGACTTGTGGGGCTCTCACCAGGTTCTGTTACCCAGAATCATTGCAAACCTCAAAATTTGGCAAAAAAAACACTTTTTCCTCACATTTCAATCACAGAAAGTTCTGGAATCTGAGAAGAGCCACAAATGTCCTTCCACCCAGCGTTCCCCCAATACTCCCGATACAAATGGTACCTCACTTGTGTGGGTAGGCCTAGTGCCCGCAACAAGAAATGCCCCAAAACACAACATGGACACATCACAT
This sequence comes from Pleurodeles waltl, assembly GCF_031143425.1. Taxonomy (NCBI): domain Eukaryota; kingdom Metazoa; phylum Chordata; class Amphibia; order Caudata; family Salamandridae; genus Pleurodeles; species Pleurodeles waltl. Next base: position 827,787,110 of record NC_090436.1, read on the forward strand.
TTTCCCAAAGAAAATAGACCTGTTTTTTGCAAAGTGCCTAGCTGTGGATTTTGGCCTCTAGCTCAGCCAGCACCTAGGAAAACCTACCAAACTTGTGCATTTTTAAAAACTAGACACCTAGGGGAACCCAGGATGGGGTGACTTGTTGGGCTCTCACCAGGTTCTGTTACCCAGAATCCTTTGCAAACCTCAAAAATTGGCAAACAAACCACTTTTCCCCACATTTTGGTGACAGAAGGTTCTGGAATCTGAGAGGAGCCACAAATTTCTTTTAACCCAGCGTTCCTCCAAGTCTCTCGGTAAAAATGGTACCTCACTTGTGAGGGTGGCACAGGTGCCTGCAACAGGAAAAGGCCAAAAAGGTGTAGAGATTGATGGGATAGCACAGCGAGTTGATAAGCACAATCTTTTGTTTTAGACATTTTTAGGCCGACTCTGCTTTGGGGATCCACACAAGTGAGGTACCATTTTACTCGGGAGACTGGGGGGAATGCTGGGTGGTAGGAAATGTGTGGCTGCCTGGTGAGCCTGCAAAGAAAAGTGTGGAAAAAATGCTTTTTTAAACAAATTTTGAGGTTTGCAGAGGATTCTGATTAAGAACATGTTGAGGGATCCACTTAAGCCACACCTCCCGGGACTCCTCCGGGTGCCTAGTTTTCAAAAATGTGTGGGTTTGGTAGGTTTTCCTAGATGAAGGCCACACCCGTGACAAAAACGCAGCCTCCCCCCTCCCAGAAACACAGGTAGTTTTGTAATAGATCATTTTGATTTGTCCACGTCCTTCTGTGATGTTCCATACACTAAAATTGTGAAAAGAAACACACTAAGGTTATGTTACAAAGACCCACCCACCAACCAAGTTGAGTTGGGAGCATGCTTCATCATTGGGGTCCCACCCGAGACACCTAGCATGTCACAGGTGTGCTGCTTCACCTGATTACAGCGGAGCAGGTTTTTTCATTTTTACCACACATACTGGTTGGATTTGGCACGAGGGTGAGCAATGGTTCAGTAGATCAAATTTTATTAACAAGAGATTTCAAAAAAATTAAATGCACTGTTAATAACTGAAAGGCAAAAAAACTGAACCAATGACTCACAGCTCGTGAGCTGTAAAGCCGCGACAAGGCACCAACCGCTTTACTGTCCATTCACACACCTTTCATACATGACATGCACAAGACCATTCATGCCACCAGCCACGGGCCCAGCACATTACAACACTTGCATCAACAGACAGCGCCATTCAAGGGCCCATCACTTTTATGTGCCCACATGCCTGACACAGCAATCACACCAGCAGATGAGAGTGTGTGGACTTGGGTTTGGTTAGCAGTGTGTTGCAGTGGCCAACAGCAAGTCACTATTTACACCACCAGCCAAGCGCCACTCCACGCACGCCACCAGCCAAGCACCACTCCATGCACACTGCATCACTTTTTTTTAAACAACAAAGAAACCATTAACTAATTAGAAATAAGTATAAAACTACAAACACAAAAGCTCTAACTAAATACATGACAGTAGTGCCAACCGTGAAACTGAACATGTGAAAATATAAAAAAGGCAGTTTACGCTCACGGTAGTTCCCAATAATATTTTTGAGTGTAGTAACTAATGAAACTTCCATCCACACACAGCCCAGGCTTTGAAGGACAATCAGGGCAGTACATCCTAATCTCCTTCTGGATAACTTTTCGAGCACAGACTCTACATCTCTTAGCAGGAAAGTCTTTTTTGGCCGTTGGAGGAATGTGCTCAGCAAAGTGCCAATCTTTCAATCTAGCCACATCCTCCACCACTGCGTCTCTAGGAACTCTTGCCTGTTGCAGCACAATGCTCGCTATGACAGACTCCTGAAATTTCACAAATATCATCCTTGACTCTGGAGAGCTATTCATGAACACAACAAAAGCATTAAAAGTTGCCAAGTGGAACAGGTGAACCACTAATTTCTTAAAATAAACATAAGCCTTACGAGCAGCAGTGTAAGGTTCCAACCTCTGATCTACTCTATCAACACTACCAATGTGCTTATTGTAGTCTAAAATGCACACAGGTTTGCGCACTCCAGCAATTTGACCCCAAACAGCCACAGGTGAAGTACTCTCATCATGGATGGTAGTTAGCATGTAGACAGCTCTCCTGTCTGCAAATTTCAGAGCTAGCAGCTCATCATTCTGCAAGGCACTGCACTGTCCCTTCTCAAGTTTTTTACAGACAAGCCCTCTTGGATAGCCTTTCCGGTTAGAGCGGATTGTGCCACAAGCAACAGCGTCCACTCTGAACAATTCCTTGAACAACTGCACTCCAGTGTAGAAATTATCTACATACAAATGGGGCCCTTTGTTAAACAGTCATCTACCAAGTTCCAACACAATTTTCTTGCTACCTCCAAAAGTGGGTGGACAACCAGGTGGGTCAATACTGGAATTCCTACCCGAAAATTATAAACATATCCTGTACTATTTTCATACAGCATATACAATTTAATTCCATACCATGCCCTCGTGCTAGGAATGTACTACCTAAAAACCAAACAACCCTTGAACAGGACCAAAGACTCATCTGCAGATATTTCTTTGCCTGGAACATAGACCTCTGAAAACTGATCTACAAAATGATCAAGGACAGGTCTAATTTTAAAAAGATGGTCAGAATTAGGGTGATCTCGTAGCAAGGCTAAAGCATTATCAACAAAATGCAGCATCCGAAGAAGAAACTCATACCAGTTATGACTCATGGTTGCAAGAAATATAGAAGTTGCCATCAAGGGACTAGTAGACCAATATGAAGACAGTGATGGCTTCCTTATCAGCCCCATCAAAAAATTAAACCCAAGAACTTTTTCAACTCTTCCAGATTTGTGGGAATCCACCGGTTAGCTCTAGAGTGTGGCCTAAGTCTGGCAGTGTTGTCACTCAGATACTGCTCTGCATGCAAATTAGTCTGCTCAATCACTTCCACAAATACATCATCCATCAACAACTGAAAGAAATTGACAGGCAAAATGTTTTCTGTATTCACTCTACACCCTGGGAGACCAGTGAAGGCAGGCAACTGTGGCTGCTCCATGTTTGGGGCAATCCACAGTTCAGGTTTTCCAATGGGAAACCTTTCAGCCGCTGGCTGCTGTACCATTGGCACATCAGTGTCCTCCTCTAAAACAGACACTTCATCATCACTGAGAGTGGCTTCATCATCTGACAATTCCTCTCTGACAGAAAATTAACTTCCAGAATCTTGCACTTCCTCCTCTGCCTCAGACGCAGAGTCAGTTTCATAATCATGGTCAGAAGATAACTTAAAAAGCACACCAACAACCTAACAAGCGGCCACCCTACGGCCAGCCATGGTCCTTCCTATGAAAAGTAACTGGACAAATGCACCACCAACAACCAGCACTGTGTAAGATAATTAATAAACAAAGTGTGGCTTTATCACTAAGAGTTATAAACGCAAAAACTATACCACTCAATTGCCTGAAAAAGCTAGACTCACCAGCAACTACTCTGCACAGCCACAGCAATCACCAATGATATCCCACAAAAAAATAAAAAATAAACATAAAACAACACAAATACCATTGTGCACTAATCTAATGACAATTTCACACACAAGCCTGCATTTACACCACTTACAAAATGTCATTCATTCATGGCAACAATAGTTATTTGGAGTAAATTGTTTTTACTTACCTAAAACATGCAACTACGCAAACCACCGGTTAACCACTGCCAAAACCGCAACGAGTCACAGCAAAGGAAGCAAAAGCTTTGAACTAGAACAAAAAGGAGATATAAACTGTTATAATCACAAATGCAAACACTTCACCAGTTGACAAACACCCCACCACCAAACATTTAGAAATTTTCCCTGGCGCCTTAGTGACTTCTGCCCCTCAGGGCAGATGGACCTGTAAATAATAGGCCGATCTTGGGGGTAGAAGTGGTGCAAATAATATTGCCCCCCCTTGGGGAGCGACCCTTGCCCAAGGGCACCCTCCCACACACACAAAGCACCCCCCACACACACACAGACACACGATCCCAGGCACTAAGATCCCTGGCACTAAGTGGCTTCTGGCCCCCTTGTGGCAGATGGGCCTAAATAAAATAGGCTGATATGCCCCCAAGTGAGGCAAAACTGCAAAATAGTGCTTTGTCCCCTTTGGGGGGCGACCCTTGCCCAAGGGGCTGCTACCACACAAAAAAAATCCCTGGTTTCTGGGGGCAGATCAGCCTAATAATAAGAGGCAGAAACAGTGAAAAATATTATGCCACCTTAGGGGAGCGACACTTGCCCAAGGGGCCGCTCCCCGACACATAAACACACACACACAAAAATAAAATCCCTGGTGCCTAGTGGGCATTCCGCCTGCCCAATCGCAGGAATGCTAAAAGAGACATTGAGGCAAAGGAAAAGCCTTTCCCCCCGATGCCTCTTTCTCTGCAATCCCCCCCCCCCGGCCAGAGGAGAAACTTACCTCCTCCTCTGTCGATGCGCTGGAAGCAAATGGCTTCCAGAGCATCTGGCGCCCTCTGATGATGTCAGCTTGCGATCACACATTGATGTCATTAGAAGGTGGGTTGAGTGTGGAAGGAACAGCGATTCCCCTTCCAGCCCTGCCCTGGGGGGGATGAGTGGGAGTCCCTCGTTAGGAGCACTAGCGCTTCCCCCGAGGCCCAGTCCCAGGACGTAATGGTTACGTGCGTGGCGCCTCATTGCCGCGCCACAGGATGTAACCATTTCATCTATGGTGGCCAAGGGGTTAAGGAAAACGGGCTGCATTTTTAAAAAATAGATTGTTTTATTTAAAAGCAATCACAGACATGGTGGTCTGCTTTGCCCAGCAATGGCTTGCAAATTGCGACCTACCTCATGAATATTAATGAGGTAGGTCCATGTGCGAGCCCTTGTAAATTGCTACAAGAAACTCTTGGAGTTTCATGCATTCCAATAGCGTTTACTTAATTGCGATTCACAAAACAACGCAATTTGGTAATCGCTATTGAAATTAATTCTACATCTGGCCCTATGTCTTATCTAGACGATATAGCTCTAGCATAGCTATCCAATGGGCAGCGAGTATATTTATTGCAGCCCACAATGGTTGAAGAAATCAAAGACATGATACGCAAGCTCTGGGTATGGATGCCCTACCTGGGGAGTTCTATAAAGAGAATGCAGAATTTCTGGCCCCTCAGCTACACGCTGTATATGAAGAGACATACCCCCCTCGATGTGCACTGCAATGGTAGTAACCCTGTTAAAACCAGACAAAAAAATAGAACACTGCGAGTCATATAGACTGCTTTCCCTCATTAATATAGATACAAAGATTTTGGCCAAGATAATAGTGACCAGGCTCCAGCCTCCGATACCTAACCTGGTTTTGCCCGACCAGTCAGGGTTCATCCCATCCAGATTGACTGGAAATAACCTGCACACCTTATTTGCTTTACTACACGAAGTGAGCCCGTCCCCTCCCGCAACAGCAGTTTTATTAGACACCGCAAAGGCATTCAACTCCATTGAATGGGGTACATGTTTCGGTCATGGAAAGGATGGGGTTTCCAGAGGGCTTTCTGTGCCTGCTGTCACCTCTCTTATTTGCCCTCATGGCGGAGCCCTTGGCCAGGTTGTAAGTCAAAGACATGCTGCAGCAGCATTAACCTTCAAATTGCGACCCCTTGGCATATCATTATGAGCGGTTCATATGGTATTATATATCAGAGATCCAGCTGCACAGAACTGTAATTCAGGAGCACATGCAATTTGAGCGCTTCTCTGACCTGAGTATAAACTGACCTAAATCAGTCATATTTCCTTTAACACCTTGAACTGGGAGAGCCCTCTGGAGTTGCTGTTAGTGTGGAGTGCAGACCCAGTCAAATACTTTGGCATATGGATTCACAGGGAGCCTAAGCAGGTGGTCCGGTACACTTACGACAGGGCACAACACTAGAAGTACAGGTCAGAAGGTCGATGAAGATGCCACTATTACTGGCAGATAGGATCACAATTCTAAAAATTGTGGTTTTGCTTAAACTTTTGTATCTATTTATCAGTATACCCATAATGTTGTAGCTATACTTCTTCAAGACACTCAAGACACACTTGTTGAAGCTGTTATGGGCCGGGAAACAGCCAAAAATAAGTTGGGAATTCTCACAATGCCATATGAGTACAGCAGATTTAATGCACCTGATTTACACCTTTATTACCTATGCGTGCAAGCACACTTTGAGCATTATTGGTAAGCACCACCTGAACATATGCTCCATGCCGCAGTGGAACATGATGATGCATATCCCACTCCACCTTGGGTCCTACCGTCCTACAGGAGAGAGGATATGGCAAGCTCTGAAATTAACACAGTATATTCCACAACAACAACCTGGTGCACACTAAGTGACCCAGCCAGGAAAACACCCCCTATAAGCATTGGCGCGTCTCTTGCACTAACATCCTGCAATATTGTTTTCCAAGGAAGATACCTGCTAAATTACATAAATTTGGGCTGAGGACAGATGCAAGGTGCATACGATGCGGGGTACAATAGACAGACTTTTTCCATTTAGCCTGGCAATGTGACTCTGTTAGACGATACTGGATCCAAATCACGACACAGTAACTGACATGGTGCTCGACCGAGTGGATTGTCATTGTAAAGTGTGTCTATTGGGATGGGTAAACAATCTACAACCTACCAATCGAAAATTTGTCTCACTGGTCCTGGCTATAAGAAGAATAGAGCTCCATTGGGGTGGCCGTATAAGTCCAACCACAAAGAACTGACTACTGGATATGGCACACTGTAGAACTCTAACAGCTACCCAAGGCTTCGCGGCCTAAAGACATTTGGAGTCCTTTAACAACGTACCTCCTTACAATCTCAGAAGGGCCATAGTTGAAGACAATTTCACACACCGGGTAGAATGCTATGTAAGATATCAAAATGTATGATATTAATTTGGAATTTTAGGGTGGATATAACTATTACACATGAAGGGGCATTGGTGAGTGTACGGTTGTTGTATTGTGTTGTGTTGTTTTTCTGCACTTGTTTAATGCTAAAATTACATACATAAAGTAATTAAAAAAATAGCACTCCATAGGAAATAAGGTTGAAATAACTGACTTTTAAATAGAATATAAAACGTTAATTTAATATAAAAAAATACATATAAATATCCATTTAATGATAACATATTTTAATTTAATAACCTTTTTTAAATAATTTTAAAATAAATGTAAGTATATTTAAAAATATAATTTAAAGTAATTGTATACAGATCGTCTTGTAAATATTAATGCATAATAAATAAATGTAAACATTTTACTTTAGGTGGAATTTTTTAAATATATCTTAAAAAATATATTTCAATTTAATATACATGAATTAATTAAATATTCAATTCAAAATTAGGTTAATAGTCCAGCAGCACTTTTTATGTTGTTCTACATTTAAAATAGATATTTAAAAATGATTTAAATTAATATCGAGCCTAAAAATATTTGTACTATTTTTTTTTAAGTTCATTAGCATTTTTACATCCTCCCTGTACTTTACCATAGGGATATTTTTACAGTGGCAGTGCGAACCTTTGTCTACATGCTTAATTTGAGCCTGTGTTTGCAGGTGGGGTCCACCGGCATTCATTTTAGGTGACCACAGCAAAATTTGATCCAGAGCAAGAGAGAGAACAAAATAAAAAGGGTGAAGAAAGGTGGAAGAAAAAAAAGGAAAAACAGTAGCAAAAGGAAAAAGCAGGGGTGAAAAAGGACTTGAAAGAACAAAATGAAGAGGCAGAGAGTGTCTACTGGTGGACTGAAGAAGCATGAGGTGGATTAAAAACTACACAGCCACAACAAAACCTTCAATAGCTCCAGCCACTGACTTCTGAACAAAAGTTTAGGCCCAGCACTTCTTCTTTAACAAATAAGCACTGCCTACTGAAAAGTTACTAGTAACAAATTTACACTATTAATTTAATTTTGAAATGGACATGTTGCTCCATTTTAACTGTTTGATTACCTTCAGCCAAGAGCGGGTGTTAAAGTTTATTCTGCCCTGCCAAAATCAGAGCAAGTATACCTGCATTATCACTACAAGATTTTGGCCCATTTTAGTCTTAAATAGCGGGTCCTCAAAGGTAGCCGGGAAGCACTCAACTTTCACTGGAGTGCACAGTGGGACTGGTTCACAAAAGGATGTAAGAGTACATAAAAGAGTACTCCTGTAGTGCTCTTTTCCATACTCATGCTTGCCTTTGAGAACTAGAGCAAAGAAAACTGAAATGAAAAAAATTGGAATAAAATAAGAATATTCTTATACATTTAGTACAAAATAAACAACTGTGCTCTCTTTTCACTTTTAGTAACAGGGAGTTTGGCGTCTCCATGCCAATTCACAAAGGGACATAAGAATAGGTAAAAAGAGTACTCCTAATACAACTTCCCATATACATAAATACTTTAGTGAATTGGGCCCAATGTGAATTTCCCTCTAAAGTTTTAAGTACCACCAAGTGATAACTTTATGTTAGGTGCTTGTACAGAGTGAACCTAGCTGGAGAGCACTCTGTGTTTATCAATGCAAATAGTACATAAAATATGTCAAATCGATAGGAATGTATCTAAGAAGACTTTGTACAGATTGTGTGAAACATGGACAGCAAAACATGTGGCAGTATGAGATTTGGGTTTCTGTTGCATCATCTTGTGGAGAATCCATTTGCACTCTTTCAAGAAATTCTGCAGCAGGATTCCTGATCAGATCTAGCACTTTCTTCAGAGATTGGAGACTTCTCTGTCACCCCTCAAATCTATACAAGGTTGTAACTGGCCAGCTGTATTGACAATGAATGGAAAATGTGCTTTTGGCCCTGCAGACTTTCAGAGGTGAGTAGAAACTGTCAATACATATCACACAATAAATACAGCAAGAAATATTAAGACATTGCTCTTTAAGATGTGTCGACAGATTTCCCCTCTCTCATTATCCTCTTATTCATCCTGTAAATTTCTCCTAAAAACATTGACATTCAAGGTAAAGCTACTTATGTACTGCTGGCAGCTGGAAACTTAATAGTTTTTCTGTTTTGCTTTTTTGGTCCACTCCATTAACCTATTGCTCTAAAGAGAGGGGTATCTTCCTCTGAATATTAAAATTCTATTGTAAAAATATCAAAGAAAGACCATCTCTGGTACTAACAAATCAAGTCTAACTATAGCATAATTTGAATCAGTTATAGTTTAAGCGCATTATCTATTTGGAATCACACGTTTAAAGCATTTACATGGACATGAAAAAATGTGAAAAGTGTATGTGTGCGGGATTCATAGAAAATAACATGTGTAGATATATGTAACACTCCATATGTGAATGTCTTGTGTGGGTATGTATATTTGTAACTTGCCTTATATATGTTATAAATATACAAAGTGTTGACCTAGTTTTGACCTGCAAGATCACCAGATGGTCAAGGGGTCGCCAAGGGGCACGCTGTGCAGAGGAGCAGCAAATGTTTTAAAGATGCCTGCTGCTTCAAAAACATCTGCAAGTGATGTGTTCTTGTTTAACCTGGTCGACCGCTGAGTCTGTTAAACATGGGCTGCATCAAGACTTTGACTTAGGAAAAACGTGACTTTGGGTCAACATCAAAGCTAAAAAGTCAGGAATCACACCTCCTATGAAAGTATTACTAAACGTATATATATATATTATTTATTAGGTTTCTTGTCCATAAAAAATTATTGTTAAAGCAGAGACAGTGAAAACACGGACAAATTAAAACACGAGCAATCTGGACAATAATATGCCCACTGTTAAAATCACTGTCCATTTTTTTATTGTATTAAGGAAATAAAGCTACTACAAGTACAATTCTTCTGAACACAGATCTAACACATATTCCAACGCCCCTTGAACAGTTCTCATTCCTGCTTCGTACAGTATCCGTTTAAGATAGTTCTTCCGAAGGACAAATGAGCAAAGGTCCAACAAATGAGCTAAACTGTGTGAGCGGCGTATTTCACACTAGCAAGGGAAAATTCTTCTCGAAAATCTTGCATTGTAGCAGCTCTGATAAACTCCTAGGCAAAGCCTTGACAGGTGGGTCAGAAGTTTTGAACTGAGATCAAATACTAGATAATCAGCTTTTCACAGTGAGTTTTTTTTAAAATAAATAATAAAAAAGGTCAATATCTTTGTAATACTATGGAGGATTTATCCTCCGTGTACGACCTAATAGTAGCCAAATACGTTTGATTATTAGATTATTCTTGTTGATTTGGATCGCAAATCTTTTGCTTATTCGCTGATAGTCTAAACTCACTTTTTTTTTAATCAAATTCGTCTTCTACGACAAGGTCATACAGCCCATGCAATATACTAGGAGCAATTTTAGTGTAAAAAAAAGCCTTAACCAATGGAGTTAGAGGTAATCCACAATACATTAGATAAAAAGAAAGCAAGCCTGATTTTGCATTAGGCACAGAAAGGCCTCGGGCCACAATTTGGATGCTGAATTACATGTACTTTATCTTCTTGAGATAGTTGGATGTCTGGATTAAAGCTTTGTCATGAGTTTTGCGAATACAGCATTTTATGTGTTATGCTGTGAAAAGAGTGATATAAGTTTTATATCATTTCATCTTGGCTTACATATTATAAATAGTGACGTAGACCTTACTGCACTTAGATACTTTATATGTTGAATGTGTAGAAATGACCTTACCAATGAAGAAGAAACTCTCTGTAAAATAATCCTGTATATTAAATAAGTGCACATTACAAGAAAGAAGAAAGAAGGAGTATACAGAAGAAATCTATTAAGCTTTATGCAGTAGGAGTCATTGTGCATATTGAATATAATGATTTTGATAGACCATTAATTATAAGGCTATGAGGGGTGTCATGGTGGATATTCTGCGACATATACACAAATAGGTTAGTAGTTTAATGATTGACTTAAAGTGAATTTGCAATGAAAGAAACTCTGTATAAGATGCAATGTGTAATGGAAACAAGTTGGCACGATTAAAGGTGTTTGCTGAAATGCGCCATGATGGTGTTTGTGAAAAATAAAGGAACTCAATCCTATGGTTAATGTGGAGAGACACCTGGGGTGGCTGGTCACAAGAAGAAACACATACCTTGGAAAAACTGTTATATATATATATATATATATATATATATATATATATATATATATATATATATATATATATATATATATAAATATATATATATATATATATATATATATATATCCAGAATCAATCCTTAGGCTCTTTTGTTGGCCTTAAGACTCTGGGCATCTTACCACTGGTAACCAGTGCTAAAGTGCATGTGCTCATTCCTTAAAACATGGCATCATTGGCTTGTCCCCAGTTGGCAAATTTAATTTCCTTGTAAGTCCCTAGTACAGGTGCACTCCATGTGTCCAGAGCTTGTAAATTAAATGCTGCTAGTGGACCTGCAGCACTGATTATGCCATCCACTTAATTAGCACTTGAAACATATCTTAAGCCTGCCATTGCAGCCTGTGTATGTGCAGTTTCAAACTTAATTAAACCTATTGCCAGGCCCAAACGTCCTTGTTTAATACATGTAAGTTACCCCTAGGGTAGGCCCTGAAGATCCCAGAGGGCAGGGCGCACTTGTACTTAAAAGACAGGACAGGTGCCTTCATGTCCTGATATTGAAAAATTCTTAGATTTGTTTTTCACTACTGCAAGACCTACCTCTCCTAAAGGATAACATTGGAGTTAAGTTATCACATTTCATAAGTGTAATTTCCAAATGAGAACAGGTAATCAGTACATGTTTGGTGTCTTTGGAATTGTAACGAGAAATCCTAATTTATGGTGAAGTCATATTTTTAATTACGAGTTTGAAAATGCCACTTTTAGAAAGTTAGTATTTTCCTGCCTTAGCCATTTAGTGCCTGTAGCTTGTCTCTGGGTCACATGAGTGGATATAGTTGACAGTTGAGCTTTATTGTATGCGGCTGTCCAGGAGGAATACACAGAGAGCTTAGGAGTGCCTGGATGGGCCACCACTGGCAGGATGGGAGGGAGGTGCAGGGCACAGCTCTACTTTCCCTTGAATAGACTCTGTCTTGACTCCACACAACGGGCTGCATACCTCATGTAGTTAGTCTAAAGCCAGGGCATGGGAGGCAGGGCACCTGTGCACTTCAAAGGAAAGCTTCTAGAAGCTTCTCCCCCACTGAACTGGGAATAAATATTGGCCCTCAGACACCAACTCCTCAATACACTTCTGGATCTGTGTATACTCTGCCTGAAAGAAGGACCACTGTGCTACTGAAAGGACTGCCACTCTGCTGGATGGCTGCTCAGAAGGATTACTGCCCTGCAGTGCTGACCTGCTGCCATTTTGCCTGGGTGAAGACTGTGAGAATAGGCCTCTTCTTGACATGTTAGCCCCCACTTTTTGCCTGATGTTTGATGTAGCCTAGTAGTTGTAGTGCCCATGGCCCTTGATAACCAGGTTCCCTGGGCCAGGGCTCTTTCTCTAAAACTGGTGTGATGCATTGGCATAATTGGATACACCCTTAACTACCACTATAAGTCCCTAGTAAATGGGTACCTAGGTACTCAGGGCCTGGGGTACTATGGGTAGGCTCCTGAGGGCAGCAGCACTGATTGTGCCACCCTTTAGGACCATGCATCTAGATGCCCCCAGCAGTGCCATTGCAGGCTGAGTGTTCTGGTGCAAACCTAAAACACAAACCCAACATGGCACACTGCCCTGTCCACCATACACTGCATTTACAATGGGTAAGACATCCCTCTGGCAGGCATTACAGCCCTAAAGCAGGGTGCTCCATATTATATTTCAGGGCATAGCTGCATGAACAATATGCCCCCAGTGTATCCTTACCAAACCTGGGACATAGTGAGTGAACAGAGCAGCCGTTTTAATATGTGCTAGACACTGGCCAACACGAGTTTCCCGGCTACATGATGGCCACTCTGAACCCTGGGTTGTTTGGTATCAAACAACTCAGAATGATAAATCCAAACTGGTAATGGATTTATCCCTAAATGTACCCAAGGGTCACCTTAGAGGTGCCCCCTGCAAAAGCTAACTACCCTGGCATGGTTGCTGGATGGTTTTATCTAGCCTGCCACCTCCAGACACCCAATATACAAACCTTGGGGGAGAGCCCTGTATCTCCGGTTTGTAAAACAATGTCCTTCCTGGGTGGAGGAGCTAACACCTCCTCCCTCAGGAATGTGCACTGCCCTGGTGGTGAGCTTCAAAGGGCTTAACGCCTTTGAAACTCAACCCCCAGGCATGCTGCTAGCAGCAGATGGTCCGCCGCTTTGCAAACCCCCACTTTTGGCAGGAGCAAAGGCGGGATACTACACAAGGATAGGAGGAGTGGCCCCACCTGGCATGCACCACTCCTAAGGTGTTGTCTGCAAGGCAGACACTCCATTTAATTTTCCTCCATCTTACATGGAAGGAAAATAGCCAATCAGGTTTAGGGAAGTGACTCTTCCCACAGGAAGTGGTCACTATAGTGGATGTAGCCAACCAAAGGTAAGTGCCTCATTGGATACTACCAGGTACCCCTAAAACGCCCACTAAATTCAGTATTTAGTGGGTATCCCTGGACCAAGAAGATAGATTTGAAGGTCACAAGGACGACCAGCACAAAGAAGATCCAAGGCAAGAGAACTATGGACCTGCTGCACAAAGAAAAGGCGACAAACCCTTCTTGCTGCACCCAGGACCCGAAAAAACCCCGGCAAAACCCCAAACTGGAAGTCACAGCTGGACCTGACAACACATCAATGACCACAAGGACAAACCCTGTAAGTGCGCCAAGTTTGGTGGTACTGCGCTCTCCGGTGGCTGTACCGTACCAAAACCCTCAGGTATTGATAAGCTGACATCAGACACCAGGAAAACCAGCTCACCTGAAGCTGAAAAAGGACCAGGAGGAAGCACCAGTCAAAGGACTTCAGGAACACCCTGGACCACCCACCAGAGTGCTCCTGTTGTCCTGCAAGCACCCCCTAGATAGACTTAACCCCAGATCCAAAGGGCATCTTTGCACACAGCACCTGGATCACCAATTTGCTCTGCACCCGGCCCCCCTGTGCCCTGCTGTGCCCTAAGGGTTCCTTCACCCCTTGCAACCTCGACACTCCAAGGGGACCCCAAGGAACCACCTCTAAACTTACCTGTGCAGTGCTTTTGTAAGTGTTCCCCCGTAGTGGCCCTGCACCAGCTCTAGAGACTTTATCCAGGTGCTCCTGTCGGAACCAGGGCCACCTAAACGTCTCTAGCTGGCACAGTGTGCCACCAACAACCTCAACCAACCTGAAAAATGAGAACTTGTAACTCAACTGTACGATTTTATATGTATTTTAAAAGGTGACTTTCCATTGATTCCTATGATGTGTAATTACGCACAGAAAGACTATCTTCTTTAAACTTTAAAAAAATAATTTCTCCAAAAGTACTTAACCAATTTTGATAATCTTGGTCTTAAAATTTATATAAAAAATTGAAGTATTTTATTAAATTAGTCTCAATGTATTTTTTCGAATGTGTGAGTTGCATGATTGATACTATGAGTACAACAAACGCTTTGCACCTCTCCAAGATTGACCTAACTGCTCGACCAAGCTGCCATAAAAATTAGAGCATTAGGTAATCTAGTTTTTACCTTTGTAAACCAACGTGTGGTTGCCTGGACCCCTTGCATGGTGTGCGCAGCTTTGCACACTACATAGAGGGCCAGCCTCCTACAAAGACTGGACCCAGATCCCCAGAGTGACTCCAAGTGCTAGTTGACTGGCCCATTGATCTGAACCCTCAGGCCTCTAACAACCTTGCTCTTGGACCTAGACTCTGCCAGCTGTGAGTCTATCCTGTCAAGTGGTGCCACCTCAGTACTGGACATTTGGAAATGCGCTTAACGTGCTCTGCCAGCCAGTGGATCCAGTGAAACCGATGCATCTCCTTTGCTGTGTGGCTCAAACCCAAGCAGAACTGATGCATTGCCGCTTCTGCATGGATCAGAATTGCCACAAATACCCACACCACATCGCAGTCCGTCGCAGTCCATATTCTACAAAAACCTTTTTCTGCTTCAGGGGGCACTTTGTTTTTACAAGTAATTGTACTCACCCCCTTGTGAGATTATTGGGTTGCCCTATTGTGTGGCACTTTCAGAGCCTATGGCTGTAGCACATTTATGTGAACATTGTGATTTAAAATGCACTGCTTGACTCTATTTATTAAAAAAGAACAAAATGTGGAAAAAAACATCCTTGAATCCTCCTTAGAAGAGGTTTAGCTACAATCACAGGATGTATTATGTTACACCATTTTCAGTGATAACCAGTCACATCTTCAAGAACAGAAGTTAAAGAAGGTCTCAGGGAACACTTTACTTTCTGCAGCTTCCACCGAGATCTGGATATTACTGCTTCAGATTGTGTAAAATAAGAAAATTCACCAGAACAATGCACATTGTTCTTATTAAATAAAAAAACTACATAACAAACATTTTAAACAAGATGTTGACAAGTTAAATTATTGTGGATACATGCAAAATATGTGTTTGAATAAAACCCTCATCTCAGTGTTGAAAATGATCAGAAATCAAAATGTATTACCAATAAGGAATAATATAAGCCAGTAACATAGTTCATATTCATCACATTCCAAATCTAATTGTATTTATATGGTGCTTACTACCCCTGACAAGTTGTCGAATCGCTTTTTGGTGAGTAGCATGCTACTCCAGAACCCAAAAAGAATTAGTGGTGGATTACTATAGGGAAATAGGAGTAAATTTGAGCGGTGCACACAAGAGTCTGTTAGTTATATTTAATAGCATAATGGAGCGATTGATTGAGGGATGGAAGAGGGAAGAGTCTAGAAAGGTTTATTTGAGAGGTCATAGAAGTAAGATGAGGTTTAGGATGAGTAAAAGGAAAGGTGGAGGAGGGAAGTGTCTGGGTAAATGGACTAGGGAGATCATAGTAGTAAAATAAAGATTGTTATGAGTCAAAGGAGGAATACATGTGGGAACATTTTAGAAAGTGTTGTTTGGAAAATCATAGAAGTAAAATGAGGTTTGGGATGACCCAAGGAGGGATATAAAAATTATGCAAAAACCTATATACATGCTAAGCATAGATAACACTATATATATATATATATATATATATATATATATATATATATATATATATATATATATACACAAATATATATATATATATATTTAAAAATAAGTAATATATACATTTGCTGAGCAGATCTAAAGAATATATAGTTTAAAACCATATTTATTATGCACATGTGTACAAAGAAATACACATATCTAGATGCATACATAAAATATAATTATAAATGTTTCTATTATGAGAAAATGGGAATCAGCATTCCAAAATGACATAACTTCTTACAGTGTCATAGGTGTCAATATCACTCCCACTGCAGAAAAAAATAGCCTGAAGGGTGGAATACAGTACAATTTAACAAATGCTGTCATTTGAAGTGTTCAGGCACGGGTGATGAAAGGATGTAGAGAGTCACGTTAGGAGCCAAACTAATTTACATCTAAAGTTATTGAAAAGAAAAGACAGGAAGTAAGATGGCAATGTTAGCCTACCGGATCTGCTCTGACAGAACTGATGGCAATATTGAATATGAGACAAATAAAAGCCTTCCTGGGTCTCTAAGTGGCTGGAACAGTTGGATACATATTCCCTTGGGCAACAGAATCACATTTATCTAGTGCAAAAAGACCAGCCTCCTGTTGGATGCATGCACTAAAACAACTGGAGACTGTCTCATAAGCAGGCAGTTCCATAAGTCTACAATACTAAGAATACAAAACAAAATGAATGTTAGCCTTCTGCAGCAGAACTAAACAGCACATTGATGTAGGAGGTGGCTCAACACCACTCATCATCAACCACCAAGGTCTTTGGGGAAAGGAGATTGTACGTTGGCATACCCTCATGGAGTGAAACTGCACTCCCATTGGTGGAAGACACATCATGCTTATACACATCATGGTCTATATCATTTTTATCATGTGGACGTAACAACTATTATGTGTTTTTAAAAAATCACATTCTTCCTCTCTCTATGGATTATTGGAATATTTCTTGCTGTGGTATACACTAGGAGAATAATTAAATTGTGACAGATGGTATAACTAAATTAGATTTCTGATGTTGTCTGTGTGTTTTTTGACTCTGTATAACCTTGAGCCTGGCATATTATGTAGGTACCCTAATATGGATGTTATCTAAAACAGACATTTGCCTCTGTTGTATTGAACATTATTGTGAAACTTCAGTGATGTCAGTTATTGTGCTTTCATCAAAGTAAAGGTCATGTAATATCACTTACTAGGAAGATTCAAGGTTAAATGTCATAGTTTGAAACTTCCTTTGATGGATTAAACCAAAGGGTGTGTGATGACAGCTGCACCCCTGGCATTTTGGTGAATCAACATCCATGCATAAAAGTTGGATTTAGTTGGATAAGAATCTTGTCTTTACTCTTGTAAATTCAAATTTTTGCTGTCATAAAAGATGAATGGTTTATATTACACACGAGAAAATATGTTCACAGGGTGGGGTGTGGGGATACTGAACAGGAATGTGTTGCAAAGTAGGTAAACATCCAAAAAAGTATGTATTTTTAGGTACATCCAAACGTTTTCTAAAGCACGTTATCCCTAGATCCCTCTAGTCCTCGTCCCATTCATCACTAATTGTCGATAACTATCTCCATGACAGAAAAAATAACATGAGTAATGCCGGGATATCCTCTCCTCACCCCTTCCGTTTGGTAGTATTTAAGCTGTACTTATCCAGCATTCCGCCTGTTCTTTTTTCGGTCTTCCGACGGAGTGTGGACGTGAGGATGTCACCCCTGTTGGGCTTGGGCGATGGTTGGTCCTGGTGCGCTACCCTCCAGTCTGCTCGGCTTACTGGGGTAGGGGCGCAGTTTGTCTCACAGTGGCCACAGGGCGGGCCTTTGTTGGCAGGTATGGTGTTCCCTTGTGGCTCCCTGGTGCGGTCCGAGTTCCTCCTGCTGTGGCGTGGGGCTCCTTTACAGGGCAGAAGTCCCCGGGCCGGCATAGTCCTGTTAATGGGCTCTCCCTTGGTGGCTGCTGGTTCAGTTTCAGCGGTCACCGGTAGCAGTTTGGTGTTTTCCGTCTCCAGAACAGTTGGACAGCCAGGAGCCATGCGGATGGAGCAGGAAGCAAGGGGCTTGCCTGACTTCCTCCTTTAGTTGCTATGGTTGCCGAGCATGCATGAGAGGTGCGCTTTCCCGCTTCCTGGCTGGCTGTTCCTGGGGTAAGTGTCGCTCTGTGTTTTTTTCTGGTTTTTTTTCCTGTATACAAAAAAACAAGAAAAATAAAAATAGTAATACAAAAACAAAAGTCCTGGAGCCGTGCTGCAGCTTGGTTGGTAGTCACGGCCTGGTGTCTGGTGACGTCGGGTCATGGGCTCGGCTTGTTTCACTGATGGCGTACCCGGTGGCATATGGGTCCTGATCCCTGTCCCTCACGCTGCAGAGTCAGGGTCTGTTCCAGGTGTGTCTGCTTCTGTTCCCCCTCTTTTGTCCCCGAGTGGTGGCAGACCCTCTTTCCCTGATCGTTTTCCTTGACTCCTGGGTACTGCTTCAGGCTGCCTTCTCCATGGTGTGTGGCTCCGGTCCCAGGCTTTTGGGCTGGGTGGCAGAGGTTCTCAGTGGGGGGTGGCTGTTGTAATGTCCTACCTTTTCTTTCTTTCAGGGTCGCGCTCCGTGACGCACCGGGATTTCGCTTTGTGTATGACTGTTCGGGTGCTTTTGCAGGTAGGGTGGTCATGTTGGTCTGCGCTGCGTGCTCTTGTCCCTTTCACATTCCTGCGATGGTTACTGGGGTTGCTCCCCTCCTTTTTGTTGGTCGTGGTACCTGTTCCTCCCATTTTGCTGCACGGCACTCTGTAGAGGGTCCAGGTGTCTCAGTGTGTGTGTGCTCTCCTTTCCCTCCGGTTGTTCAGGCACTGTTTCTCTTTTCTGTGCCCGGTTGTCAGATGCTGGTGTGTCAGGGTTTTGCTTCCTTGTAATTTGGGGTGGTGAACCTCGTGTGGTCACATTTTCAGGCCCTCCTGCTGCTGTAAATGGGTTTGGTTCCATGTTTGTATGTGGCTGTTCCCCTCTTGTGCTTTGCAGGCCACTGCCTTTCCCTTTCGGGCATGTGTGGCATTGCCTGTATCTACAGTCCCCAGTGCTGTTTTCTTCAGGTTATAGTTGTGTTTTCTTGGTCCCTCACAGTGCTGAGGGGGGTTCTGTTCAGCCAGTCTCTGCACGTCTTTGTCTCCTTTTTGTTTCCTTGGGTCTTTGGGGGTTCCCTGTGGCGTCATGCTCGGGGCCACTGCTCCTTGCTCGTTGTGGTGAAAATTATTTTCTGGGTGTCGATACGTGGTCATGGTCTCTGCCTCTCATGCATGGGGGTGGGGTCTCCTCCAGATGTGGCAGTCTCCGTTTCTGACCCTAGTTCCAGTTCAGTCTCTTAGTCTCCCTCCTTTTTTGGTGCTTTTAAATGGTGCAGGGGCTCTTGCTGGCACCTTCAGCTGGGCCTCCCAGGCAGCTCTGGGTGCTGTTTGTGCTGAGCGAATTGCGAGGGTCATGCCTGGATTGTGCGGGCTTGGGTCGCCTCCTGTGCTTGCCTTGGGCAGTTGGTTTCTACGACGATTTTTAGGGATGTTCCTGTTGCCTGCTGGTCACTGTCCCAGCCTTTTCTGCTGTGTGTTGTGGGTTCTCCCCAGGTGTATCTTTGGGCATTTGTCTTTTTTGGGTCATTGCTCTGTTTCTTTCTTTTGCCCATCTCTTCTCCTGGCGCAGTGGGCTAGATGGGTATGGTGTGCTCCCACTTGTATTTCCTTTTCTGGCCTGCTCTGTTGTAGCCAGTCTGGTGTGGCATTCTTCTGAGTCTTCTGGGGGTGCCGCCCATTGTCTTTGGTGTCTCTGCCCTCTCTCTGCTTCCCATGTGGCACTGGAGGTGTGCTCTGGGTCTGTGTCCTGTTCTCTGGGGTGGGGTTTTTGTCGCTCGAGTGTCCACCCCCGGTACGGGGTCCTAAACTGATGTTGGGATGCATGCGTGGGGGGGGGGTTGTCCTGGGTGATTCCCCAGCATGGCCATGTTCTTTTTTGGTTGTGGGGGTCCTGTGGCCTTCCACCGCATCTAGGGTGCATCATATTCCTTGCCTGTCCTTCAGGGGTCATTTGCTGGCCCCTTCGTGTGGTATACGTCCGTTCAGTGGTCTCCTGCTGTATGGGTGTTACCAGCTTTGGTTTGGGGTGTGGTGTTCAGCTTCGTTCTTCTGGTGGCTTGGCCATTCTGTTTTATTTTGCCTGATGTGCAGTTTAACGGCTTTGGGCTTGTTTTTTGGCTGTCTCCATTTCGGGATGGGTGTCTTCCACTTGTTCTTCTCTGGGTGCTGTGGGGCTCTTCCAGGTGCAGCGGATTGGCAGAATGCATTTTATTGGATATCACTGTGTCAGTCGGGTCTCTGCCACATTTGTTTTTGGGGGTGGTGGCTCCACTGGTGGTGCCCTGCCTTTTCTGGAGTGTCTTTTGAATCTTTCTTTGGTCCCTTGGTTCCTTTCTAGATGTGGCCCCTTGGCCTGGTGCCTGTTGGTCTCTGTTTCCGGCTCTGCCTTTGGTTGGGCCCGTCGGTCCCATGGTTCCCCACACAGGGTTTGTGCTTCTTTTTTGGGCTCTAGCTCGGGAGTTTCTTGGCCAGGGCCCTGTTCCTGTCACAGTTTTTTTCAGCTGTTGGCAAGTTTTCTCCTCGCCCCTTGTGGGTTCTTCGGTTGTCTCAGCTTAGGGCCTTTTGCATTGTTGTTCCTGGTGTGTCCGGCGACTTTGCAGGTCTTGTTGTGTCTCTTTGGGCTTTTTCTGTTGCAGGGGTTTGCTTGTTTCTCGCTACAGTTGCCTCTTCCTTTGTCTTGAGAGGTATAATGCAGGGCTTTTTCCTTCTCTTGGATGCTGTTTGTGCCGCTGCTCATGGCATCGGGCAGGTTTTGTCCCGCTGTGGTGGGTTCCCTTGGGTAGTGCGGCCTTGGTAGTGCACTCGGCCTACCGGATATCGGTGCTTTTTTTGGTAATCCTGGAGCTGTTCATTTCCTGGTCCCTCACCTGTTCTTTTCCTCTGTTCATTGGAGCGGAGGGGAGGTTGCTGTTGTTTCCTGTTTCCAGGGTCTGCTTCCCCTCTTGTGCCGGTTGTACATGGTGGTTCTTTGGGTGTGATGGCCCTGTCGGTCCCCTGGCCCTGGTATCTGTTGTGCTTCTTGCCTACAGTGCCATTGTTGCCCTGTTTCTGCTTTACTTCTGGGTCGAGCTACTGTTGGTGCCTGCTTGTTCCGGTTCACTCCTGTTGTCGTGGTTTCGCCTTCCCTACGGGTTGCCTGTGGTGCTGCCTTGGTTGCTTCCCTTTTCTTTCTACTCTGGTTCTGTGGCAGCTTTCTGACTGGTACTTGAATGGGATGGGCTGCAATGTGGGGGGGTTCCCTGGTTTCTGGCGGTGCCTGTGCGGAGTTTTGGTCTGCGTGCCGTTGGTTTTAGCTCCTGTGTGAAACCAACAGCTGCTGTTCCACTTTTCTACTATTCGGTCATCTCTTGGTTGGCCCTCTCTTTGGTTGGGCATCTCGGGGTCCTGCACGCCTGTAGGGCTGGGGTGCCCTTCTGGTCTTTTTTGGCCTAGGGCATGTTTTTTGTTTTTCAGCTCTTCCTTGTTCCTGTGGATTCTTTTTGGTTTCATTGGGGGCACAGCACTTTTCCTTGCCTTAGGTCCTCATGTTCTGGGGGTCTCAGGTTGGCCTCTTCTTTTCAGGCTGTGCCTGGGTCTTTTGCGTGGTTGGACCGTGCCCCGGAGGGGTTTCATTCATGGGTGTTCCTATTTTGGGCCAGTCTATCTCGTTGTCTGTTCATTGGCTTTTGTTGTATTTTCTTCTGGGATTTGTGTTGTCTGTTCCCTTTCTTGTGCTTTGCTGCACTGCTGGCGGGGCTTTCTCTGCTCCTATAGTCTGGCACTGTTGCTTCCATTCTGGTTTGCGCTCTGCCTTGGATTCGCCTGGGTCGTCGCAGTTGGGTCTGTTTGTGTTTTTGTTTCTCCCTCTCTACTTGTTTGGGGTACTATGTTGTTTGTTAGTATCCATTCTTGCGGTTATTTTGTTGGGTCTGTACGATTCTCAGAAAGCCGGCTTTTGCCGGCTTTGGTATTCTCCAATCAGTGATGAATGGGACGAGGTCTAGAGGGACCTGAGGGTAATGTTCTATTACTTACTGGTAATCTTCATTACTCCTGGTCCTGTTGTCCTTGTCCCATTCATCACGCTCCTCCCATCCTCCTGTGCCCCCAGCCTTCTGTTGGGGCTTGGTAGAGCAGGTGGGATACTGGGTATGTACATCTTATGTACTACCAAAGGGAGAGGATGGGGACGGGATATCCCAGCACTCCTCATGTTCTTTTTTTCTGTTGTGGAGGTAGTTATCTCCAATTAGTGGTGAATGGGACAAGGACAACGGGAGTAATGAAAATTACCGGTAAGTAATAGAACATTCCCTACTTGGCTCTGGTTAGAGATTTACTCCTGTCAAGGGGAGAAGTAAATCCGTTTCAAAGGTGGGAGCAAGCAGAGAAACCACCCAAAACTGGTGGGAGTCTTGGAGAAAAGTACAAAGTCTCTTTGCTTGAACAAATAGTATGTTCGAAGACTTAGGTGGTCATTCTGACCTCGGCGGTAAAAGGCGCCTACCGCCGGTCAGAAATCCTCCATAATCCCGCCGCGGTCGCGGAAACCCGCCACGGTCATTCTGACCCGCAGAAGGCAAACCTCCGAAAATCCGACCGCCACAACAGACCGCCAGACCAGCGGTCGGCGGAAAGGTGGAGGTGACAAAACCTCCACCGCCACGCCAACAGAAATACGCCCATCCCATTACGACCCACGAATCCACGCGGCGGTCATTCAAACGCGGTATTCCATTGGCGGGACACACCGGCGCGGTCAGAATACCCACCAACGAACAAAACTCACCCACATTGGACGATTTGAATCCCACACACCTGATACACATACACACACCACTCCCACACACACAATACAATATAAAACACCCACCCACATCACCCACAAACCCCTACGCTTACAAAATCGTAAAGAAGGCAAGAGCGAGACACCAGCATCCAAAACATAACAGCCACAGCCACTCAACACCATCACCCACACACTATCCACACACAAAACAACACACACCACCACACTCAACTCACTTAAATACACATACTCCACCCCACACATCATACACACCACCCCATGGCACCCCAAAGACAACCCCGCTTCACAGACGAAGAACTCAGGGTTATGGTGGAGGAAATCGTTCGTGTAGAGCCCCAGCTGTTCGGCACACAGGTCCAATACACCAGCATTGCCCGGAGGACGGAGCTATGGCAGAGGATTGTCGACAGGGTGAACGCAGTGGGACAGCACCCCAGAAATCGGGAAGACATCAGGAAGCGATGGAACGACCTACGGGGGAAGGTGCGTTCCATGGTATCCAGGCACAACATCGCCGTGCAGAAGACTGGCGGAGGACCCCCACCTCAACCCCCACAATTCACATCATGGGAGGAGGAAGTCTTGAACATCCTGCATCCTGACGGCCTCGCAGGAGTCGGCGGAGGAATGGATACTGGTAAGTTGAAGCTTCAATACTGCTTCCCCCCCACCTGCATGCCAAATCAGACCCCAACCCTCACCCCCATCCTCGAACCCCACCCTCACCCCCACCCCCATCCTCACCCCCACCCTCACCCCCACCCTCACCCCCACCACCATCCTCACCCCCACCCTCACCCCCACCCTCACCCCCACCACCATCCTCACCCCCACCCTCACCCCCACCACCATCCTCACCCCCACCACCATCCTCACCTCCACCCCCAGCACACCTATTCCCCGCCAATGTCTCACCATCACAACCCACACATCCCAAAACCTAGGCCTGCATGCGTCCACTAAGCATGGACACCCATCACCAAAGCATGCCCAATGCATATACACATCCCCCCCACAAGCCACCCTCACCAAAGCCCCCACACACGAATGCCAGCACTTGGGGACACGGGAACCCACAGATACACCCATATGCCACACATTGAAACTATAACCATACCTCTATACCCCTGCAGGACCCGACCGTCAACACACCGCGGCGGAGGGGCCAGAATTATCCACACCCCCACCCAAGAGGCCGTCAGCGATGACAGCAGCTCTGTCGATCTGGACACCGATGACCAGCCCGGACCATCGGGGACCTCTGGACAGTCGGTTCCCCTCACACAGGCACAGGCCACTATAGACCCTAACCCCTCTGGGAACACCAGCACAGCTCCCACCCAGCGGGCCCATGCCTCTGTCTCCAGGGCGCGTCAATCTGCGGTGTGTCTACCACTACAGGGCACCCAGGATAACCCACCACCCCAACAACAACAGGAACCTGGGGGCAGTGGTAGTGGGCACACCGGCCAGGGGGCAGAGGCCCAGGGAAACAGGGCAACTCGGCGGGCAGCTGTGCGACAGGGGGGGGAGGAGAGGCCCAGGGAACCCACTCTCCACGAGGTCCTCACCACCATCATGGGAGCATACAACCGCTCCCAGGAGACGATGGCGACGGTACTGGCCCGGTTCCAGGAGATCCAGGCACTGCAGGAGGAACACTATCGGGGGTACAGGGAGGACATCCGAGCCATCAACACCACCCTGGTTACCATGGTAGGGCTGCTGCAGGACCTCGTAAACAGCAGGGCGGACACTGAACAACACCCAAGGGCCCCTGCCACTAGCCGGGACCAAGAACAGCCATCCACCTCCGCCGGCGCTAGTGGACAGGAGGCCCCCGCACAGCAGCAGCCCACCAGACCCCCACCTCCTGCAGGAGAAGAACCACCCCGCAAGAGGGCCCTGAGATCTCGCAAGACAGAGTAGGATGTCAAGACCCCCGCCAGCAATGGATACCACCTGATGTCATCCCACTGTCCCACATTGTCACCCTGTCCATCCTCGAACTGCCCATGCTCCATCTCTCCACAGGCCTCTGGACAATGCACCTGTGTGACTGTTACTCTGGACTCTGCCATGGACATTCCTTCACCATAGCCCCCACCCACTTGAAACCACCCATCCCATTTTGAGCACTTCAATAAACACCTATTTTGCACCAAAATATCAGGAGTCTGGCTGTGATTTCAATAGATTGTAATTGACATGACAGTGCAAATATGTCCTTGTACATGGTGAAGTCAACAAACAGCTGCCACAAAGCTGTAGTCCATGGGGAAACGAAGCACAGGACTCGTAGTGGGGACCCCAGATCTGAAATAGGGAGGGAAAAGCCACAACTCAGTCATCATACACTGGGGCAAATAGACAGGCAGCAGAGATGCTGCAGAGTAGTTAACTTTTACTAAATTATCTTTGAAATGTTACCTGTGTCCTATTGGAAGTACTGTTCAATGATTCTGTCCCTGTTGTCTGTTTCAGCCCCGTCGTCTTCCTCCTCGTCACTCTCCTCAGGTTCCACCGCTGCCACAACACCACCGTCTCGACCATCCTCCTGCAGGAAAGGCACCTGGCGGCGCAAAGCCAGGTTGTGAAGCATGCAGCAGGCCACGATGATGTGACACACCTTCTTAGGTGAGTACATTAGGGATCCACCGGTCATATGCAGGCAGCGAAACCTGGCCTTTAGGAGGCCAAAGGTGCGTTCGATCACCCTCCTAGTACGCCCATGGGCCTCATTGTACCGTTCCTCTGCCCTGGTCCGGGGATTCCTTACTGGGGTCAGTAGCCACGACAGGTTGGGGTACCCAGCGTCCCCCACTAGCCATACACGGTGTCTCTGTAGCTGTTCCATCACGTAAGGGATGCTGCTATTCCTGAGGATGTAGGCGTCATGCACTGACCCTGGGAATTTGGCATTTACATGCGAGATGTACTGGTCAGCCAAACACACCACCTGGATGTTCATTGAATGGTAACTTTTTCTGTTCCTGTACACCTGCTCCCTGTCTCTTGGGGGAACCAAAGCCACATGGGTCCCATCAATGGCACCAATTACGTTGGGAATATGTCCAAGGGCGTAGAAATCACCCTTCACTGTAGCCAGTTCGCCCACCTCAGGGAAAAAGATATAGTTCCTCACGGATTTCATCAGGGCAGACAACACTCTGGATAACACCTTTGAAAACATGGGCTGAGACATCCCAGAAGCAATTCCCACGGTTGTCTGAAATGACCCACTTGCCAAGAAATGGAGTACTGACATGACCTGCACCAGAGGGGGAATCCCTGTGGGTTGGCGGATGGGGGACATCAGGTCGGGCTCCAGCCGGGCACACAGTTCATGGATAGTGGCACGGTTAAGACGGTAGGTCAGGATAATGTGGCGTTCTTCCATTGTCGACAGGTCCACCAGCGGTCGGTACACGGGAGGATTCATCCGTCTCCTCGCCAAACCCAGCGGACGGTGCCTAGGAAGGACAACATGGAGCACACAGTCAGGCAACCCACAGGTACGTACTCACAGCTAGCACAGTATACGATTCTCTATGCAGTGAATGGCGTGTCTGAGTGGCTATGCAAGGCCTAGGCCTGTGTGACGCAGTTGAAATTGAGCCATGTGGGCCCTGGAAATGGCGGCTGCCTGACCTGTGAAGTGTGACAATGGGATGTGAGGTCAATGCGCTGGCGTGGCACACCGCGGCGGGCGGCGGGCGAAGACCGCGGCGCGAAGCCGCATTGGTTAACATTGAAGCCTATGGGTTTCAGGAGCCAATGGCGAAGGGCGCCGGCGGTGGCGGGACGCACCGCCGCGGTACGCACCGCCGCGGACGTGACCGCCATTTTCTATCTACTTATCCACTTGCGACTTGAACTTTCACAGGAGAGGACCTATACTGCAAGTGTTGCTGTGACCTCGGTCTGGAAGGGACAATGGCTGCTGCGACTGGGGAAAGGGCCCCTGCCTTCACTGGAGAGGAGTTGGAGAAACTTGTGGATGGGGTCCTCCCCCAGTATGCGCTACTCTACGGTCCTCCAGACCAACAAGTGAGTTTAATTCTATCTGGATTTGGGGCCACTGGCTGGCTGGGGGGCCTGGCGGGGATGGGGGGCATGTTGGGGCTGGCGGGGGGCCTGGCGGGGGGCCTGGCGGGGATGGGGGGCATGTTGGGCATGGCGGGGGGCCTGGCGGGGGGCCTTGCGGGGATGGGGGGCATGTTGGGGCTGGCGGGGGGCCTGGCGGGGGGCCTGGCGGGGATGGGGGGCATGTTGGGCATGGCGGGGGGCCTGGCGGGGATGGGGGGCATGTTGGGGCTGGCGGGGGGCCTGGCGGGGATGGGGGGCATTGGGCCACTGGAAAGGAAAATGCTGACAAACTTGAACGTGGTATTTCTCCCTCCCTGTACGTGTCACATAGGTCCGCGCCCATGAGAAGATCGGGATTTGGCGTGCCATCGCCAAGGAAGTCCGGGGCCTGGGGGTCCACCATCGACGGGGCACCCACTGCCGCAAGAGGTGGGAGGACATCCGCCGCGGGACCAAGAAGACCGCCGAGTCTCTGCTGGGGATGGCCTCCCAACGTAGGCGGGGTGCCTGCCGTCAACTGAGCCCCCTGATGTTCCGGATCCTGGCGGTGGCCTACCCTGATTTGGATGGGCGCGTGAGGGCAGCACAGCAGACACAAGGGGGTGAGTACAAGCATTATCTACTCTGTTGTCGCGCAGTGGAGGTGTCTGGGTGGGGGAGGAGGGCTGGGGGTCCCCCTAGGCCAGGGCGATATCTGTAGGCTGGGCACCCCCGTAAGCCCCTGTGTCCCCAGCCACCACCCTCAGTAGTTTGTCAGTACAGCCATCCCTGGGCCGTGTCATCCATGGGTGCAGTTGTCAACTCTAGGCATGTAGGGCATGTTCCACGGAATGCGTAGCGTACCCCAAGTGCGCAACTTAGTGCAGGGGGCATCTGTGTCTGTCATGTCCGCTAACTGTACCGGAGATCCATGTACTCAATATCCCTTTATTTCTCTCTCCCCCCCCCTTTTTGTTTGTCTTTCTGTGCTTGTGTGCATCAGCATCATCAGGCGGAGGAGAAGTGGCATCGGGGCAGGAGGGAGCTGCATCTCACATGGCCCAGGAGGGCCATGCCACAGAGTCAGACTGGACCAGTGAGACGGAGGGCGAGGGGAGCTCCACGACGGGGACGACTGGAGCCTGCAGCGACACGGACACGTCCTCGGAAGGGGGCTCCCTTGCGGGGGTGGCACCATCCGTGCCCCCCGCCATTACAGGTACAGCCGCCACCCAGCGCACCATCTCCGCCCTCCCAGCAGCCCCTCCGCGTTCGCCCCGTGCCCGCTCTGCCAGGAAGCCGGGCATCTCCTTCGCCCCAGGCACCTCAGGCCCTGCCCCTGTTACCCCCGCTGCCCTCAGTGAGGAGGTCATTGACCTCCTCCGAACGCTCATTGTTGGGCAGACTACCCTTTTGAATGCCATCCAGGGGGTGGAGAGGGAGGTTCATCGCAGCAATGCGTACCTGGAGGGCATTCATTCGGGTCAGGCTGCCCATCAGCGATCGTTCCAGGCTCTGGCCTCAGCACTGACGGCAGCCATTGTCCCTGTCTCCTGCCTGCCTCTACTAACTCCCTCCTCCCAGTCTCCTGTTCCTCTGCCTGTCCCACCCACACCATCAGACCAGCCTGCACACACCTCAACACCCAAGAGAAGCTCATCCAAACATAAGCACCACAGATCACGCAGACATTCACACACGCAACATTCCGATGCAGACATGCCAACAGTCACTACCACCTCTGTGACCCCCACCTCCTCGTCTCCCTCCTCCCTCCCTGTGACGTCTACACTCACACCTCCATTCACCTCACCATCAGCCAGTGTTTCCATCACCAGCACACCCTCCACTCCAGTCCGCACACGTGCAGTCACCACCCCCACTGCCATTTACACGTCCCCTGTGTCCTCTCCCACTGTGTCTGTCACCCCCTCTTCCACACCACACAAACGCAGCCACCCACCCACCCAACAGCCATCCACCTCACGACAGCCTATCCCTCCTGCACCTGCACCCAAAGACAGCAAACGTGACTCACCTACAACCACATCCTCTCCCTCCACTCCCATTCCCACTGTACCTACCACTCTCCATTGTCCCAAGAAGCTCTTCCTCGCCACTACTAACTTCTTTCCTGACCCTGAGCCCCCCCCTCCTTCTCGTCGGGGTAAGAAGAGCACCTCAGCCACCACCAGCCCTGCAGCCCCCTTGACAAGGGTGCAGGGGTATTGGAGCCCGCCAGCCCGCATGTCTGGGTCTTCGCCCAGCAGCAAGGGGACAGCCAGCCCACCCCCTGGGAAGAGGAGCAGAAGGCGGAAGGGGCGCCGCAGGAGCCCGCCTTCTACATCCCCCCCGGACACCACCCAGAGACAGTCACCAGCCACAGCTCCAAAGGGAGGCAAGGGCCACAGGCCGACGACTAAGGAGGGCAAGGGCAGCAAGTTGGAGAGGTCAGGCAGCAGGCCTGCTGCCCAGGAGGAGCCCACAACCCCCATAGCCGCTGCCCAGGGAGGACCCAGCCCAGCTGGCCAGGAGGGCCCCACCACCCACAGCCCAGGTGGGCAGTGAAGGAGCACCATCCCCGCTGCCCAGGAGGGCACCACCAGGCAATTAGCAGTTGGCCATAGACCGTCCGCCGTCTCAAGACCCGCTGAACTGGGCCCTTCAAGGCAAGAACCGCTGAACTGGGCCCCGCCGTCTCAAGAACCGCTGAACTGGGCCCTTCAAGGCAAGAACCGCTGAACTGGGCCCCGCCGTCTCAAGAACCGCTGAACTGGGCCCTTCAAGGCAAGAACCGCTGAACTGGGCCCCGCCGTCTCAAGAACCGCTGAACTGGGCCCCGCCGTCTCAAGAACCGCTGAACTGGGCCCCGCCGTCTCAAGAACCGCTGAACTGGGCCCCGCCGTCTCAAGAACCGCTGAACTGGGCCCCGCCGTCTCAAGAACCGCTGAACTGGGCCCTTCAAGGCAAGAACCGCTGAACTGGGCCCCGCCGTCTCAAGAACCGCTGAACTGGGCCCCGCCGTCTCAAGAACCGCTGAACTGGGCCCTTCAAGGCAAGAACCGCTGAACTGGGCCCCGCCGTCTCAAGAACCGCTGAACTGGGCCCTTCAAGGCAAGAACCGCTGAACTGGGCCCCGCCGTCTCAAGAACGGCTGAACTGGGCCCCGCCGTCTCAAGAACCGCTGAACTGGGCCCTTCAGGGCAAGGATCGCTGAACTGGGCCCCGCCGTCTCAAGAACCGCTGAACTGGGCCCTTCAAGGCAAGAACCGCTGAACTGGGCCCCGCCGTCTCAAGAACCGCTGAACTGGGCCCTTCAAGGCAAGAACCGCTGAACTGGGCCCCGCCGTCTCAAGAACGGCTGAACTGGGCCCCGCCGTCTCAAGAACCGCTGAACTGGGCCCTTCAAGGCAAGAACCGCTGAACTGGGCCCCGCTGTCTCCAGAACCGCTGAACTGGGCCCTTCAGGGCAAGAACCGCTGGCCCTTTGGCAGACGTGGCAGGGCAGGATCTATCTCGGGCAGGGCTGCAGGATGTCCTCTGGCCAACTTGCCCCCTCCAGTGGCAGTGGGGTCTGTTATGGACTGTATGGACTGTGGCTTTGCTCTCCCCAGGATGGCCCAGTGGGCAGGCCACCCACTGTATGGACTGTATGGACTGTGGCTTTGCTCTCCCCAGGATGGCCCAGTGGGCAGGCCACCCACTGTATGGACTGTATGGACTGTGGCTTTGCTCTCCCCAGGATGGCCCAGTGGGCAGGCCACCCACTGTATGGACTGTATGGACTGTGGCTTTGCTCTCCCCAGGATGGCCCAGTGGGCAGGCCACCCACTGTATGGACTGTATGGACTGTGGCTTTGCTCTCCCCAGGATGGCCCAGTGGGCAGGCCACCCACTGTATGGACTGTATGGACTGTGGCTTTGCTCTCCCCAGGATGGCCCAGTGGGCAGGCCACCCACTGTATGGACTGTATGGACTGTGGCTTTGCTCTCCCCAGGATGGCCCAGTGGGCAGGCCACCCACTGTATGGACTGTATGGACTGTGGCTTTGCTCTCCCCAGGATGGCCCAGTGGGCAGGCCACCCACTGTATGGACTGTATGGACTGTGGCTTTGCACTCCCCAGGATGGGCCAGTGGTCATGGAGTCCCCTGGTGGATCTGGCGTCGTGTACTCAAGTGGCTGAGGTGCCCCCCCTTCCCTTCCCCCTGAGGTGCCTGTCCTATTTTCTTTCTGATGCCCCTGCAGTGTTCTCTCCGTGGAGTTCTTGTCGTGGGACTGGGCCTTGCCCCTTTGCACAGGACCCCTGTGATCCACGGACAGTGGTTGGACTACATTTAGTAGCTGTATATATTTTGTACATAGTTTATTAATTTATTTTGATTACTGGTGTCCATATTTCAATATATCTGCCCGTTTATGATCTCTTCTTTTGGTCTTTGCATTATTTCGGAGGGGGGTGGTTTGTGGGTTGTGACAGTGATCTGTGGGAATGCATTGATGTGTGTGTTGTAGTGGGTGTGGGTGGGTGGGTGTGTGCCGGTAATCTTTTCCCTCCCCTGTGTCGTAGGTGCAGTACTCACCGATGTCTTCCGCGCCG
Source organism: Pleurodeles waltl (assembly GCF_031143425.1). NCBI lineage: Eukaryota > Metazoa > Chordata > Amphibia > Caudata > Salamandridae > Pleurodeles > Pleurodeles waltl. The sequence continues at coordinate 827,818,912 of NC_090436.1, forward strand.
CCGGGCGTGCTCCTGGTATATGAGCAGGAATAGGAGTGCGGGGATGACCTGCAACTCTGGCTCCATACTGCCGGAATCTCGCGTGGAGTGCGTAGAGGTGAGCGTTTTCCCGTTCGTAGTCTGTTTCCGCCGTGTTCTTATCGGCGGTGCTCCCGCCCCGGAAAAGGTGGCAGATTGGTGGGTCGTAATAGGGTGGGCGGTACTTTGTCTGCCGCCGGGCTGTTGGCGGGAACCGCCGCGCTGTTTGTTTGTACCGCTGTGGCGGTCGGAGTGTTAAGTTGGCGGGCTGTGTTGGCGGTTCCCGCCAGGGTCAGAATGCCATTTTTAATACCGCCGGTCTGTTCGCGGTCCGACCGCCGCCTCTCCGCCGACCGCCAAGGTCAGAATGAGGGCCTTAGTATTCACAGAATAATTACTGAACTACTGCTGGGAAACTTCTTGTGTCTTTGCCTCGTGTGAGTAGTGCTGGTATCTTCTGTTATTTCCGAATAAAGATATAAACCCACGGGTCCAACTTTTTTTTAGAAGAATGTCCAATGTTTTTCAGCACTTCCGTTATTTAATGTATTGAGATTAAAATGGGCACATTTGTAGCAACTGTATCGTATCATTTCGGGGACATGCAGTGGTGAAGAGCATTCATTTTTTAAAGTAAAACCTGAGCCCTCTTGGAAAAATGTAAAATAAAGTGTGCAAACGCAAATTCGATGTGCATGGTAATATCTTTTTACTCAAATTGTAGTTATTTTTGAAGCGCAGTTCTTGTATATCGGTTTTTTCAGCTACTTTTCGGTGCTGTTGACCACCCTACAACTGCATTTGATGGGAAGCTGCTCTATACATGCTCCAATAAGTCAAAAATTGTCCTATGTGTGCACTGAGCAGTATAATTAGCAATGGTTTCAGTCATTTTGTATCGTTCACCCATTATGGTTTTTAATTTTTGAAAACCAAGGTATACTTATTTTAAATACTTTTCATTTCATCTGTTTCCCTCAGGGTACTACATGTACATAGAGGCCTCAAACATGGTGTATGGACACAAGTCACGCCTCGTTTCAAAATCCCTCCGCGCCATCACTGGCAAGCAGTGCTTGTCATTTTTCTACCACATGTATGGAACTGGGACCGGACTGCTGAACGTGTATTTGAGAAAGGAGGGTGGAGATAATAAGGAGACCCTGCTGTGGCGACGGAGAGGAGAGCAGAGCATTACGTGGCTGCGAGGACTTATAGAGTACGAGTGTGATAAGCATCACCAGGTAAAGGCAGCCACTTACGCCTCACACCATGGTCCTAGTGTGCACCTTGAGTTACTTTCGGGATTTGTGAACACACTCGGTGAACATCCGTTGACCTTCAGCCAGCTCTTGTCCAAGAATACGCTTTGAAAGGTCAAGGGTCATAGGGTAAATTGTACTTTTCTGGTCCTATGACTAGGCACTTGCTTCGGTCTCTGTTATGCATTCACACTTCAGAACTATTTTGTTGTTCCTCAGGTAAAGCAGTTGTTCATAAGCAACACATGCTAATCACAGTGACTACATCCTTTACGTGCAATCTCAGAAAAACAGTTACTGAAGACAAACTCCACTTTTACCTCTTTGTATAAGTGGGAGAAAATAACTGAGGGCTGGATTAAGGCAGTGCCAAGGCACATGGGGTGATTAATATTACAGACTGTGACAGATCTGGACATAGGCACAGAGATAAAAATGTGTACCTACATCGAGGTTACACAAGTTCATGATGAGGCTGGTGAGGGGTGAAGAACGTCAAAATGCTTTCAATTCTCTGTAGTCCCTTTTGAGTGCTCCAATAGGACACAGTAACTACTAGAGCAAGGGCTATTGTATAGATATTATAGAAGCTGGACGTTCCTTGGCAAAAAGGAGGTGTAGAGGCAAATATCAGAAAAGAAAGCAGACAGAAAATGGCCCAATCCTTTTTGCCAAAGGTGTGTCACCGTGATGTTAAACAGCCTATCCACTTTTTAAAGTAGCTACTGATGTGAGATTGTGGGCAGAGTTTCTTGAAGATTGAAGTGGACCTCAGACTTAATTTTTACCTTGTACGTAAAACAGAACCTGAATCTTCTTTAAAAAAAAAAAATATCGATGATTTTATTTATGTATTTATATATTTCAGGTTTTAGTTAAGTGCTGCTGCCCACCGAAGGTAGCACATAGCGCTTTGCTTTAGGTACAGCGGTTAGAAACTGAGTGTGCCAACGTGATGGCTGCCAATAATCCTAAACCAAATAAATTGAAAACTAATGATAATAGATGGTAAAGGCTTATAGGCATATAAAAGTCAGAAAGGTGACCATAGAAGGTGGCGATGTCTGGTTTTAGTTATCTAAACAGTCCATGTCTGGTACAGAAAGAGGCAATACAGAAGACTAATCATACAAATTCCTGAATAATAGGGTTTTTTCAGTCTTCCGAATCTGATGATGTCAGGACCCAATCTTTAACGCATTGGGATAAAATTACATAGGGATGTTCCATGCACATGAAGGTTCCTACTGCCAAACATCTTGTATCAGTACGATCAAATGGACAGTAATTTGTTGTTGGCAGTTCTTAGGTTTCTGGAAGGAAGAAAAAGGAGGAACAGCTTAGGTCAGCTGCATCCTGCTTTCTGGACGAACCACAGGGACTTGAAATGAGTTAATTCCTTCAATGGGAGCAGTGGAGGATCTCTCTCAGGTGAGATGCAATAGTAGCGATTCAGACCAACCAAAATATGGCTAGTGAGTCTTTGGACCCATTACAGCTTAGAAATAGATTTGTCGAGTGGCCAGTGTAGAAGAAGTTGATAATCAGAAAGGTGATCTCCACTGCATGATGGAGATTTTCTAGGTGATGTGTAGGAGTGGATAGTAGAAGGCAGATTTTGAGACAGCATTTACTAGAGGTAGGAAGTTAAATCTGCTGTCAAACAAAACACACAAGCTGTGGGCATTTTCCACTAGCTTGGAGACAATTCCCAAGCACCTATGCCAAGAAATGGCAGATGGGTCGTTGTAACAGACCGAGTGGCAGTATTTTGATTTTCTCAACATTCAGCCATAACCAGTATTTTCTGCATCCATTTTAGAGCCTGCGATAAGCAGTGCAAAACTTCAGAGAGTTGCCAGAGTTGTCATCAAGCTCAATATGAAGCTGGGTATCATCAGCGTATGTATGACATCCTGGGTCACAGGAGTTAAGGATCATAGTGAGAGGGGCGACATAGAAGTTAAATAGCATGAAGATAGTGCTGAGCCTCGTGGGACTGCCCAAGTAATTTCTGTGAATCTGGAATAGAATAGGCTCAATTTAACCCTATGAGAATAGTTTCGAAGGATGGGGGACCCAAGATATATTCATTTCTATTGATGCCAGCTGTCAGATAAACCCATCAATGAGTATATGGTGGATAATGGTATTGAATGTCTCAGAAAGGTTCACAAGAATTAATACAGAGGGTACACCTAGGTCCCAGGAGTTGAGTTGTTCTTAAATGACATTTAGTAGGATAGTTTCTGAGATATGAAGACTGACTAAAACTCACTGAGGTTCTGTGCTTTCAGATGAGAGAACCACAGTTTGAAGGGCCTTGACAATACAGGGTTGGTTGTAGATAGACCTATAGCTGGAGAGAAGATAAGGGTCTGAGGAAAGTGTCCACTGGTATGGGAGGTATACATTGGCTTGGTGATTCGTGGAAGCAATTCACAGGGGTCCATGTTGACTTTTTTGCTGTTACTGTTACAAGCAACTTAGAATGGGAATGATTTCTTAACGATTTTAACCAGCATTCAAACTTCATTTTTGCTGGTTTGGTTGAACTCTACAAGAATAGGGGTGGGACAGGAAGGTTCTGAAGGGAATGAATCCTCAGGCTGCAGCAAGGAAGAAGAAATGCACCCCTAATGATATTTGATATTGCCATTGAAGAAGGTCACACGGTTTTTAAGGGCTCATGAGGGCTTGAGCTATGGTTAAGGGGTCACCAGTTCTCTGAAAACACAGAAAGGTACTTTAGTCAATTTGTCGGCATCTGAGATGTAGACCTGGAAATACTTTCAGACAAGGTTATTTTGTAGCCTCTGGAATGTACTCTGCATGCAGTACAATCAGAAGTCAGTCTTGATTTGTTCCAACATCTCTCTTGTGCACTGCACCAGCATTGCTGATGGCTCAGGTTCTTAGTGAACCATTTGCTGCTCTGTCATTTGGAAATGGGGGTGGGGGGTTCCTTCTTCTGTAGGTGGGATAGGACGCATTGGTTGAATCTGAGTGGGGATCTCAGATGTTCAGAAGCTATTGAGAGAAATTGGAAGATCACGTATTGTTCAGGATCCTCCACGAGGTCACGGATACCCAGACAACAGTTCTGTTTTGTTAACTGAAGAACTTGTTTTCCATGAAAACCTGATTAAGCTATAGCTAGAACAGGAGATCTGGAGTGCCCTTCCCACATGAGCAGCTTAGGGAAAGTAGAGAAGAGCAGATCAAGACAATGACTACCAGAATATGTTTGACCATTAACCAATTGGGAAAAGTCAAGGTTATCCATTTTTTTAATTATTCTTTGGCTATAAATGTCAGAGCAATCATTGGTCCAATTGTTCACATCCCCTTCTAATAAGGCATGTTTTGAGATACAAAGTATGTGCTGGGTAGGGCAAGAAGATCATTGGGAAAGGTGGTGAGGCATTTCTTGGGTAAACGGTAGAAACAGCACAGATGAAGGATGTTATGGGGATAGTGACCGCCTTGAATAGCGGAAACTTAAAGGAGTCAATGGAAGGACCGTTTATCACATTGGCTGATATTATGCAACAGACATGTGTGTCGATATGTTTACAATATCCAAATGTACTTGCTGAAAAAGAGCATCATAGACTTATTGTGTGAAAGCTATGGGAAGTAATTAGCTAATGTCAGTCAAAAAGAAGGGACAGAACGGATGCCTGGCTCCACAACTTCTATTTCTTAAATTTGATTGAGCATAATGAATTGGTAGTAAGACTTAAGGGTGATATGGACATGGCTACTAAAACAGAAATTTACTGACAAAAACCATATTTGAGAAATGTAATGTTATAAAGGTTCATGTTTAATACATTCTGTTTAGACATGCTGACATCCATTAAATAAAGACCATGTAATAATATCTCTTTGACCAGCAGTATGTGGGCTCATCTCTTAACTCTTTTTCTGTGGAATAGTTCAGCATTCTACTCAAACAGTGAAAATCTACAGATGGATCCACAGGGAGGAATTTAAGGGATATTTATTGTAGCAATAGTCTTTGAAGAATGGCCTGCCATGCCAACCATCCTCCAAGATTATGGGCCAGATGTAGCAAAATAACATTTTGCGACTTGCAAATAGCGAGTCATTGCGACTCGCTGTTTGCAAGTCGCAAAATGTTATGCAGAACGGTGTCTCAGACACCGTCTGCAAGTCGGTATGGGGTCGCAATGACCCACCTCATGAATATTCATGAGGTGGGTCGCAAATTGCGGCCCCATACCGACTATGGGCACTCGCAAACATGGAGGCCTGCTGTAGTCAGCAGACCTCCGTGTTCGTGACTGCTTTAAATAAAGCAGTTTTTTTTTTTTTAAGTGTAGCCCGTTTTCCTTAAAGGAAAACGAGCTGCACTTAAAAAGAAAACCGAAACCTTTAGTTTCGGTATTTTTTCAGGGCAGGGAGTGGTCTCTTGGACCACTCCCTGCCCTGAAAAAATGTTTTTGGGTCCAGTCACAAACTGGAAGGGGTCCCATGGGGACCCCTTCCAATTTGCGAGTGGGTTACCATCCACTTGAAGTGGATGGTAACTGCAACACCATTTGCGACCGCATATGCGGTCGCAAATGGTATTGCATACCACTAGGAATCGCAAATAGGAAGGGAACACCCCTTCCTATTTGCGATTCTGAAATGCATTTTGCGAGTCGGTCCGACTCGCAGAATGCATTTCTGCATAGGAAAATGTGATTTGCAACTCGCAAACTGCAGTTTTTGCCGTTTGCGAGTTGCAATTCCTTTCCTACATCTGGCCCTATATTCTTATTTTGATCCACATAAGTAGTAACATTAGGAAATGTGCATTTGTTTGACACAAGACACCTAAGTGAAGAACCGTGAGGAACATTAACAGTTGCCTCTTGCTGCTGTTAATCCTTTTTTGAAAGATACCATGGTTCACACCATGGTTGAAGTTCTTGAAGTTTTGTAAATCAAACAACTCAAGATCAGCATGCATATCCCGATCTAGGTACAAGGACAAGAGGCAATAATCTTCTTTCGCATCATAGCAAATACTAGAAAGTAATTGTCCCTTTAGCTCACAGGGCAACATTCCTAATACTGGATAACAACCACTACCTCTCAGTATGCATCCATCGCTACTAGGCTTACAGTACCTAAGCACAAATATCACAAAAATCCTCTTATGTAAGGAATGTATGTCATGCCCTATTCAGTGAGCCACAGAGCAGGCAGTTTCTGCTGGACTTCCTCCATGGGGCTGGGGTAATTTACCTCTGATGTCCTGGCTTTTATCCCTGTATGGCTCTGTAAACTGTGCAAAGTATAACCCTAAAGCACTTGAGTCTCAGTGTTAGCGATGGCAAGCAGCCACAGGCTTCTCAGTGAGGAAGCATGGGAGAGCTCAAGCTCAGAAGTCAACAGCGGAACAATGGTGCTTTACTTTATAAAAAAAAAGCTCTTTATTGCAAACTAAGCACAACACTCACAATATCAAATGAGTGCAGTCCATGGAAGTGATGCTGGGGCTATTATGCCTCAGTATGTGACCCTACCTTCCCCCCTTAGATTTCCCCTCCTCAGATTTGCAACTACATCCAGCAAGGCAAGACTTCAGATGATGCCCCTCACCCCTGGGAAGTTGGCTGTCAGGCAGACACCATCTCTGGTTGCACAAACATCCTGTGAATACTCTGTGGAGCACTTATTTTGTTGATCACAGACGACTTGGAACAGGAACAAGTGGGTTAGTGGGTCCCACATGATATAGTCAAAGCAGGCAGGATGTGTTGATCCACTCCCTGCACTATTATGATGGTTTTCCTTTCAAGTGTTCTTTCCAGCCTGCTCTCCTGATTCAGCCCTCTTATATAGTAATGCTTCTTACAGCAGGGTAGTCTCCATCCTTAGGCACCCATATTAGAAGCAAGCATCGTGATCTTTCTTCAACTGGTTCAACCATACTGAAAATTAGTCAGGGGAAAGACAGCAGCTTCTCTCAGCAAATGCTACATTTATTTATTAGAGGGGCCTCTCTTCTCACGTAATTGTCTACGTCTCCTTCATCCAGCTTCAGGAGTGTCAGAATACACTTCCACTGTCTTTGAAAACAAGCTCACCATCATCTTGTGCAGAAGACCAGGCCAGGGACATCTAAAATAGATCCCATATGCCCCTCTTTGCTCTGTGTTACTCATACACACTATGCAGCCACCATACAGGCCACATAAACAAACATGCACAACATAGGTTTGGGATGTTAGCACCAGGGTCTGGGTTAGGGCATAGGAGCTGAATTTTATATGACTGAGACAGTAAACGTCCACTCTGGTGACATAGACAAAACATTCTGGCTACAACTATGGATTCATAAAACACAGTATTCTGCCACCACAGCTCTACATGACAGAGAATGACCACTGGCAATGTAATGAAGGCACACTTGGGGCATCCATCCAACTTACAGGACAGACCCACGACCTCATCCAAGTCAAGGGACAGTCCTAGGCCTCTGTGTACACATTAAGTTAGCATGAGGCTACGGACAAAAATAAAAAAACAGAATATCAGATACTCACAGTTGGGCACTCAGGGCACACCATACAGGGGACATTCACGCGCCAACGATGTATCTCTTGTTTTACTATTGCGTTATTTCTACAGCTGCCAGTATGTTTTATTTCTTTCAACCATTTGCTTTCTAGTTTGCCTTAACACAACTCTCTGTAAATCCTACTAATAGATATGAACCTCGTTTTGCAGATTATTTTTGAAGCTATTCGGGGAGTGTCAATAAGAAGTGATATTGCTATAGATGACGTCGTGTTTCGAAATGGCCCCTGTGAAGGTAGGTGCATGTTTACATGCAACACTATGTATTTGGGAAGGTGGGCTATTAACGTATATGTAGCTATATCACTATTGATGAGAAATGCTTAATGAGCTTTCCAGAACGGATTATTTGCAACACGTTTATTTCTTGAGCAATAAACTATTTGTCCTCTATTGTTTCATCTTTCTTTCACAGAAATGAGAGAATCTGTGACGTACATTTCATCGGGATATTCAGAGGACTTCAATGAAATTGAATATTGAACAATATATTCTGAATTCAACGAAGCAGCAAAGATGTTCCTTACATCCAGCGCTGCACAAACAATGTTTGTATATAGTACTGAACTGTTTTAAGTATTTCACAGCTTCATAGGAAAAACTCAGAGCACTCTCGTTCGTCGACTTGGCTACAAGATTACTAACTCAGGGCTTTTTTAGGTTTCAGTGATATGATTTTATGATACATATGGTATTGGTTGCTATATGTAAACACCATTTTGAAAGATCTTGTATTAAAATAAAATAGATTTTTTAAATATGATGAATTGTTTTATTTTAAAATTCCTGATCAATAAGGTCAAACAATAGGAACTGAAAAATTGCTTTAGGGTTGATTTTTAGCTCATACTGCATTCAATTAATGTTTTGTGTTGGGGTAATGTGTTGTGTAGTATTAAAATTAATATTAATCCCATGTGTTCAGCAAGTATGCAAGTGCAACTACACTTCTACTGTGAACTTTCATGATAAAAGTCATGATATCAAATTATTAAAAAAATTGAAAAGGGAGAAACAGTTTTTAGAATAAATGGAATGGAGTTAGTGGTGCAAACACATCTCATTTTTTCACATTTTCACCATTTCTAAATTCATCATTATGAAAACCTCGTTTCTGTGAATATTTCATCATTGTAACATGAAACTTCTAAATGTGATTTTAATTCTCTTGATCAGAGTGAGTTTTCTGTAGAACACAACATTGAGTTTTAGCTATTTAATTCCATATCTTAACATATATGTGTTAATCTGACATTCAGGAGGAATTATCAAGGTTGATGATTTTCTTGTGGGATGTATGGAACTTCTGTTAGATACAAATATTGTGTTAATTTATCATGCCAGTGCCATTAGCGCTGGGAGGCATTTGGGTAGCCATGCGCTCTATAAGTCCTCATAACATAACATTAGTAAGTCCCGTCCGGGACATTTTCAGATCAACATGTACCAAGATTAGTTGTATTCTGGATAAACATTTTTTTCTTGATCTGTTCAATCTATATTGTTAGATATGTATTTCTGCACTCTAGGACAAAGCAACTAAGGTAATTGGAAATGAACGTTCTAGCCACAAAGTAAGCAAGGTCGTTAAAAATGAGTAAATTATCCTTTAGAAATTGATTTTTTTTCTCCCAAAAACACTATATGGGATGGGATTGACAGATTTAGTATGCCTCCGACACACCACTCGGTTGTGTAAAACCTATAATGATTTAGAGGACTTGTTTGCCTCATCTTCTGGCACCTCATTCCTCTTTTCCACATTCATTTGTTCTTTATCAACAACCATTGATTCTTATAGCTCAGATGTTCATAATATATATAGAAGGGCTCTGCCACCACCAGCAAAAACATTTCTTTAGACAAGCTTTACCGAATTGTTCAATTTCTGCTCTGTGGTAAAGTGTAATGGCACAACATAGAATGTCAAAGCAGCAAGGGAGTGGCCATTTTACGGGTAAAATTGGGAAGAAATTCATTTAGACATCTTGCCCAGGTGTACTATATAGCTTATAGCCCTCTGTAGTGGGCTATACTGGCCAGTAAATGCCCTCTCCAGCATTAGAGGCCCGAGCCGAGGGCCTTTAACAAAGGAGCAGCCATTTAGTGGCCAGTGTAGCCTGCTACGGTGGGCTATATGACTATTAGAACATTCCGCCCATTGAGCGCAGAATGTCCTAATTATAAAAACATGGGTCCCTCGGAGCTCGAAGGGGTTGAAATCCCCGAGACTCCAAAGACTTTGATTCACAGCTGTTGCTGTGATTGTTGAACTGCTAACAGCCACGTGCAGGGCCAGGGCTGTTAGCTGTTGGACATACACAGCAAGAGCTGTGAAACAAGGCTGAAGTCAGCCCCCGGTCCCCCCCGGCTCAGCTTAGCTAGGGAGATCTAGGAGCCGAGCAGCATTCCCCTCCTTCCTTCCAAGCCTCAGGTGATTCTGTGAGATATAGGAGGAGGGGGGAGGCCCTGATGTGGTTTACAGCACAGCCTTCGCCTTTTGCTTTCCCTTGACCACTCCACATATTTGCAGAGGCAGGGGAAAGAGAAAGGCAGAGTCTGTGGATTAGAACACCAAGATGTTGAGAGCAGCGGGTCTATAACAGTTTACATAGGCCACCGCTGCTCCATTTTCTTCAATGGAGCTCTGAGCATTCCAGTGTTCTTGAATGATTTAGCAGTCGCAAATCCTTTGATGGCTGCATTTCAGGGTTTGCAACTGCTAAATCTCTTTTACCTATTTACTAGATCCATTTTGCGGTTCGGAAAAGCTTTTTTGAGTTGCAAAATGGTTTTCAAAATAACAATTATCAATTGGAAGGGACATGTTTTAAGCCTTCCTTCCAAATTGCGAATAGGCAGCATTTATTTATGGTTTTCGAGAAGCTTTATTAAACACCTGCAGGTCCCTTAGAGCTGGAGAAATCCACAGATGTGAATTTAACAGCTGAAAATGCACAAATAAGCCAAATCCTATTCAACGAACAGCCAAGTCCGGATCAGTTTTCTAAATTTCAATAATGACATTTTGGTCATCATTTGAAATGGAATGGTGTTACATCGGTTTACAGCAACTACTGAGAAAGATCTGCCCCCCACAGTTGAGCTTCGAAATCTAGGTACATTTACAGAAACGCCTGTTTTGATCTCAGATTGCGTTTCGGGGAGTGAAAAGATAACTGCCTTGTTAGAAGGCTCTGTTTTGCTCCGTAAAGGGCATTCAGAACTAATTCTGCTAACTGCTTAATTTACAGCCATTGGAGCTTAGGTTGTACTCCTTAGATGGAATTCAATTTTCTAATATTTAATAACAGTCTGGCAGATGCATTTTGTAAATCTTAACAGCTTTGGTTGGAAGTCCTAATAGTCCTATCTTGAAGAAATAAATGCACTGACAATTAGACCCCATTTGTTGAACTGAAAACATATGAGAGATTATCTTCTAAATGCCTCTGTGGAAAAAAACACTTTTAGGTAATTTAGTCTGTTTGTTCAGTCAATGTAAATGCAGCATCCATTTTGACCCCTAGATTTTTTTACACAATCGACGAAGATTGTTTTTTGGCCCAAAGTAGAAGACTAGGAAACCTGGCTCCAAGCAATAGAATGGCAAAAGGCAGCATAGATCTCTGGTTTTTAACCAATAAGCGTTATATGATTTTGTCCCATCCATTGATGAACCTTGGCGAAGCAGTTCTCCAGAACCGCAGCTTCCTTCCTGACTCACCATCCACCACAAAAAGGATCTGGATATCATCTGCATACATGAGGACAAGGAGTCCACTAAATTATAGAAGCTGGAACAAGAGTGCCATCTGGAGGTTGAATAATAAAGGCAATAGCAATAACCCTTAAACTACTCCCCAATTTAGGGGCTTTCATTTAGAAAAATAAGGGCCAGATGTAGCAAAGGGTTTGCGCCTCGCAAACGGCGAAAATCGCTGTTTGCGAGGCGCAAAAGACTCTTTGCTATTCAGAAATGCATATTGCGAGTCGGGACCGACTCGCAATATGCATTTCAGAATCGCAAATAGGAAGGGGTGTTCCCTTCCTATTTGCGATTCGGAGTGGAATGCAATTCCATTTGCGACCGCATATGCGGTCGCAAATGGAGTCGCAGTTACCATCCACTTGAAGTGGATGGTAACCCACTCGCAAATTGGAAGGGGTCCCCATAGGACCCCTTCCACTTTGTGAATGGACCCACAAATATTTTTTCAGGGCAGGGAGTGGTCCAAGGGATCACTCCCTGCCCTGAAAAAATACCGAAACTAAAGGTTTCGTTTTTTTTTTTAAGTGCAGCTCGTTTTCCTTTAAGGAAAACGGGCTACACTTAAAAAAAAAAAACTGCTTTATTTAAAGCAGTCACGAACATGGAGGTCTGCTGACGACAGCAGGCCTCCATGTTTGCGAGTGCCTAGACTCGCTATGGGGCCGCAATTAGCGACCCACCTCATGAATATTAATGAGGTGGGTCATTGCGACCCCATAGCGAGTCGCAGTCGGTGTCTGAGACACCGTACTGCATACCAATTTGCGAGTTGCAAATTGCGAGTCGCAGGGACTCGCAATTTGCAAGTCGCAAATTGGCGTTTTGCTACATCTGGCCCTAAGTCCCTAACATATGTATCAATAATTTGCAACAGAAATTCCAGCCGCAAAACATCGATCATTTACCCTAAGCTTGTGTGGTAATCGATTGCCTTTTGGACACCTTCCCTTTTCCTTTTAGGGAAGCTGAAAGGAAAGTTCAGGGATGGGGGTACGCAGTGGTCCAAGGAACTGCTGCCATCTCTTACTGAAACTTTCCATTTTGAAATGCAGTCTCAGGGAGAGAAGTCATTTGTCCATTGCAGGCCACTATCTCTGTCATTGTAGCCGATCACAGGGTACTCACTGTGCCTGATTAACGAATATTAATTTGACAGTACGTTCTGTGACCCCCTGTGATTCCCTATTTTCAAACTAACCTAAAAGTTCATATGTTGGTTAGCAAAATAAGACTGTATTCACAAAAAGCCCAGGCACAATTTACAATGATTTTTAAGAATCCAATCTTGGTACATCTTGCCCATAATCTCTGATTTTAAATGCCCGATCAAACCCAACATGGCGGACCAAATTTGAAACCCTGTCAAACAATGCAGGACAGCACCCAGAGCTGCTGCGCTGCGTGACAAGGAAAGAGGAGGAAAGTACAATATGTACAGAGATATGGCACTCTACTCTCTCATCTCTAAATCGAATGGACACTGACCAACCCGGCGCATGTTACTTTCCTTGTACTTTCCTTCCTTCACCTTACTGTCATTTTTTACGAGGTGCCTGCTTCCGCCTACTTCGACCTCGTGTGGGATAATTTAAGGGTGGAATCCCTGTTATTTTTATGGTTTGTGGGTTTCATTTTCTCTTGATTTTATTTTTATTTTAGGTTTCATTATAGTCTGTCTCATAAGGGAGCCGGTGTGAGCAGTAGGAATCACTTGATTCCAGTTCGTGTTTTTACTTTCTCCATTTGCTTTTATTGCAGACTAGTTGAGCCGCACTCAGACTCAGTCATGCCCCCAGCCATGCCCCTGGATGGCAGGTTTTTTAAACAGCCTGAGCGTTCGAAATTGGATGGACACCAACCACCCAGCGCATGTCACTTTCCTTGTAGACACCTTGGTGTAATTTCTTAGGAGGTGCCTGTTTCCTATTTCAAACTCAGGTGCCATCTTTCAAGGGTGGAATCTCTGTTATTTTTAGTTAATGGGTTTGATTTTCTCATGTTTATTTACATTTTATTTTAGGTTCCATTATACTCTGTCTTACCGGGGAGCCTTTGTGCTTAGTAGGAGTCACTGGACTCCAGTTTGTGTTTTTATTTTCTCTACTTGTTTTTATTGCTGACTCGTGAGCTGTGGTCGGACTCACTCATGACCCCAGTCATGCCCCTTAGAGCCTGAGAGCGCATCCGCTTAGCTTTAAATCGGATGACACTAACCACCCAGTGCATGCTACTTTCCTTGAAGACACCTTGATGTCACTTTTTAGGAGGTGACTGGCTCCTACTTCAATCTTGGGCACCATATTGAAAGGATGGAATCCCTGTTATTTTTAGTTTAGGAGTTTAAGTTTTTCACATTTATTTTATTTTTATTATAGGTTCCAGTATACTCTGTCTCATTGGGGAGCCAGTGTGAGATGTAGGAGTCGCTGGACTCCAGTTTGCGATTTTACTTCCTCCACTTGCTTTTATTGTGAACACGCTGACCCGTACTCAGACTTAGTCACATGACCAGCCACGCCTCTTGGATGGGGAGCTTTTTAAGCAGCCTGAGAGCTGACACATGCAGCGGAAGACACACCAAAGGCAATCCTGCCTGTGCCGGGACAGCACCCAGCGCCAGAACCCCTGGTCGGGCAGCCTCTCAGCTGCTCTTGAGATGTCACCCCATAAGAGGACCTTCTCTCTTTTAATAAATCAGGCAAAGATATTTTAGGTAACCTGACTGAATTAAGCTTTGTAGTGGGAAAATGCAAATTAGCATGCAATAGTTGCAGTTTCACCATAACCGACAACAGCGGTCCTTCTACACTTGGCACTACATTGGGTGCCGATTAAGCAGAACCTATAAGAACAGATCTCCATTCTACTTGCTTTCTTATTAATTGAACATAATTAACAAAGCTTTATATTTGATTTTCATTCATTAATAGCCAATGAAGTAATTTTAAATTTGGTGTCTCAGGGCAGCTGAGAATTGACCTTGCTGCTCCACTTTGGAACAGCTTTAGTTTCTTGATTAAATCCGAGGGAGCTGTTAGAGAAAGGGAGTGGGGATAATCTAGTCGAGAAGTAACTAGAGCTAGACTAATTGGCTTCCGGGTCTGGACGAGTAAAACGTTCAGAATCTTTTTTAAAGATTTTAATATGCCAAAACAGGCCCCTGTCACAGCTCTAATGTGTGGATTGAGAGATAGCTCTTGTTCGAACTTTACAACTAGATTTCTTACCACTTTGGATAGTGTAGACGTTTCACCAAGTTCCGTTGGCCACCATCACAAAAGGTCAAAAAGTTCGTAAACCCACAACAAAAAAACGTCTGTTTTACTGGAGTTAAGCTTTACACAAGTATCTTTTATCCAGTTTGCCACATCAGAAATGCAGACCTGAATAAAACTTGTCAGCCAGGTCCACTTCAATCTGCTCAAAGGAAAGCATTAATTTAGTGTTATATGCATAAGGCACTAAGTTAAAACCGTTGTGCTCAAATACTTTGGCCAACGAGCTCAAGTAGAGATTAAATAGTGTTGGGTTAAGAGCTGAGCTTTGAGGTACCCAATGTTCAGTGGTTTGTAACTTGAATTAAAAAGGGGAAGGAGGATTGAAGCCACTGATTGGCTTTGCCAGATATACCTGCTGACTCAAGTCCTACTAGCAAGATGTAATGGTAAACACTGTCAAAAACCGAAGAGAGATCTAAAAGTAACACAACAGCTTCCTTCCCTTGATCGAAGTTAACTTTGATAATCTCTAAAACCTCCAATAGGGCTGTCTCTGTACTGTATCTAGGGCAAAAGCCCGATTGAGCGGTGTGCAGAATGTTATTAATTGGTAAATTTGTAAATAATGTGCCGGTGCTCAAAGCTCTCCTCTGAAACATTCGGCTACAGCATTTAAATGTGCGAGCACCGAATATTTTAGGCAGCGCAATCCTAAAGCCATCTCTGTCCTCTTTAATCCATTCACAGCCACTCCCTGCTCCTTCATCTTATCCTTGCAGCTTTTTGCTTTCTCCCTTAGTGACGCCTTTCCATCTTTCTCTTTTTCTATGTTTCCCAAATGTGTCTTTTGCTCGCAGTAAATGCCTGATACAAAACAATAAGTGTCGGCTAGGGAGACCACCTGTCGTAATTTTCATGAACTGCCCATAATTTAACCCTTCCATCCGTAGTCTGTGATGAAAGGCTTAACGGGCAGCATTTGTCCCTATTTTTAGTCTTTCTCCTAAAGGACAAAATGTCATTAGGATAGATCAGTTTCCCCAGCTGGACTTAAAGGCAAGGAGTCTCCTGTGCTCTGAGGGAGGGACCGGCAGACACATCAGAACTGGGCCTTCTTCCCAGGGGGTCTCTTTCCCTAAAGAAATGCAAATGTGCACAACTGGTAAATCTGCAAATACAAAGGGGCTTGGAAACCTGCATTGACTTTTATGAAAGGAGTCACTTTAACTTACTCACCCTGACAAGGCCTCTTGTAGCTTTCTGATGTCAAAGATATTTTCTTTTAGAGAGGTACTGTAAGAGTGGTCCAAGGTGAGCTGTGGAGTGTGTGCTTTTAATGGATCGTTATAAAAAAGTTTGCCCTAGGTATATGAAATTTATATTTTAGAAGGAATTATTTTTTTATCCTAAATGTATTTGCACATTTTGTAGCAGACTATGGGCCAGATGTATCATCACGGCCCTTTGCGATTCGGAAATAGCGATTTTGAAGAAATCGCTATTTCCGACTCGCAAAGTGCCATGTATCACATTTGCGATTCGGTAATAGCGATTTCTTAAAAATCGCAAATGCTATTACCGAATCGCAAATTGCGATACCGGCCCCATTCGCAGCTATGGTCCTGTTGGCCCATATGTGCGAAGTTTTTGCATTTCCAAAATTGTGATTTCTGAACCAGAAATCGCAATTTTGGAAAAGCAAAACCCCAGGGTGCTGGGGGCCTAAGGCCCCCTCTGCTGTACCCCAAAAAATGTTTGGCGGACATGTGCTTCACATGTACAATTTAAAAATGCATTTTAAATGCATTTTTAAATTTTGCACCTGGTTACCACCTGGTTTCTTTTAATGGTATTTTGCATGTGCAAAATGCCATTCTGCATAAAATCGCAATTTGTGATTTTTTGCTGCATCTCCTTGCGATTTGGATTTTGCGAATCGCAAATTGCGATTCGCAAAACCAGGTCGCAACGCAAAAAATCGCAATTTTTCCGATTTCTTATTTTTGGTCTGCGAATGCCTTTCATGCATCGCAGACCACTTTTTGCACTCGCAAACGGCCGATTTTTCGATTCGCACCGTTTGCGAGTGCAAAAAAGTTTTATACATCTGGCCCTATGTTATGATGTGTGTAATGCATGTTTAAAATAAGGACTTACAAATTCACAGTGCTTTCAGGGACCTCAGCACCTCATAGTACTAACAAACATTGGCAAACTCAATAGGTTGTGTCTACGCAAGAGTTATTGACTTTGCCAATGTGTTTTAGCCATGTTATACACCACAGTGGCTGCTGTTCAGCATGGCTAAAAGTTAGTGGCATAAAGGAGAGTGTTGCAAAGTGCCACAGAGTGGAATGGCAAATAGTGGAGTAGAGTGTTGTAGAGTGGCAGAGAGTGTCGTTTTCAGGAGTGCCATACTGTGGAGTCGCGCAGAGTGGCATATAGTGGGGTGGTATGCATTGGAGTTGACTGATATAGATTGCATTTGTGTAGAGTGTTGCAGAATATAGTGGTTTAGAGTGAAGAGGCATTGAATGCAGCAACATAGAATTCAGTGGCGTACAAGGTAGTGTCATAGAATGCAGAGGCATAGATTTGAGTGGTGCCCAGTGGAGTGTAGGGGTGCAGAGTGGGGTGGTGCAGAGCAGAGTGGCATACAGTGCAGCGGCGTAGCGTAGAGTCGCGTACAATAGAGTGGCAGAGTGTGCAGTAGTGTAGCATGGTGTATAGTGCAGTAGCGTAGAGTGCAGCATAGGCTCAAGTGGCATAGAGTGCAGTAGTGTAGAGTGGTGCACAGTAGAATAGCGTAGAGTAGTGCAGTGCAGAGTAGAGTATAGTGCTGTAGAGAGTATTGGCATAGAATGCTGTAGTACAGAGTAGAGTGGTTTAGAGTACAGTGGCGGAGAGTACAATGTTGCAGAGTAGAGTGTCAGTGCAGTGGTGTAGAGTGAAGTAGAGTGGCATAGGAGCAGTGGTGTAGAGTGCAGTGGTGCAGAGCAGAGTTCAGTAGGGTACAGTGCAGTTGTTTAGAGTGCAGTGGTTTAGAGTACAGTGGCATGGAGTGGTGTGGGGCAGAGTAGCATGGCATAGAGTACCAGCCTAGGCAACACTATCTGCTCTGCCCAACTCTGCTTTACCCCACTCTGCAACACTGCACTCTATGCCACTGCACTCTATGCCAATACACTCTATGCTAGTGCACTTCACTCTGTACCACTCAACTCTATGCCGCTGTACTCTACATCAATACACGGGACGTCACTCCCATCTACTCTGCAACACTGCACTCTATGCCACTGCACTCTACACTACTTTACTCTATGCCATCACACTCTATGCCACTCTTCCAACACCATAGTACCCTGCACCTCTCCACTCCACGGCACTTCACTCTACTGTGAAACGATCTACTTTAAGTCACTGCACTCTGCACCACTGCATTTTATGCCATTGCACTCTACACTGCACCCCTCCACTCTATACCACTGCACTCTACTCTGAAACCATCTACTCTATGCTACTGCACTCTATGCCACTTTGCCCTACTGCACTCTAAACCACTACACTCTACTTCAATGCATTCTATGCCAGTGCACTCTAAACAAGTGCACTATACGCCACTGCACTCTACTTTGCACCACTGTACTCTATGTCACTGCTCTCTATGCCACTCTACTGCACTATACACCACCACACTCTGACACTCTACTCTGTAACACTGCACTCATTGCCACTATGCTCTACACCACTGTACTCTGTACTACTGCATTCTAACCAATACATTCCATGCTACTGCACTTTATACCACTCTACTCTGCATAGCTCCACTCTACGCCATTGCACTTTACAGGACTATACTCTGCTCTGCACTGCAGCACTCTACACTACTCCACTCTGCACCACTCTATGCCACTCAAGTCTACTTTGCAGTCTATGCCACTGCACCACTCTGCACTCCTGCACTCTCTGCCACTTTATTGTATGCCACTCTACTCCACTGCACTCTATGCTTCTCTACTCTGCCCCATGGCACTCTATGCCACTGCACTCTAAACCACTGCTCTCTACACCAATACACTCTAAACAACTGCACTGTACACCACTGCACTCTACTCTGCACCACTGTAATCTCTAGCACTGCTCTCTATGCCACTCTACTTCACACCACCTCACTGACACTCTATGCTGCAACATTGCACTCTCCACCACTATACTCTACACCACTCTAATCTTTAATACTGCATTCTACAACAATACACTCTATACCACTGCACTCTATGCCACTTTACTCTGCATCACTGCACTCTATGCCACTGACGTCTACAGCACTATACTCTACTCTGTACTGCACCACTCTACACTACTCCACTCTGCACCACTCTTCACCACTGCACTCTATGCCACTCGAGTCTACTCTGCACTCTGTTTCACTGCACCACTCTACACTACTGTACTCTCTGCCAATCTATTGTATGGCACTCTACTCCACTGTACTCTATGCCATGCTACTATTAATACGCACACGTCTAACTCTGCTAGCAGTGTAACCAAAAAAGTTGGACTAAGGGAAAGATTTATCAAATTAGAGAGATTAAAAAAGCAGGAGGTTTCCAAGTGGTGGGATGGAGCTACGCTCAAACATTATATCAAACTGAATAGAATACCTAGGGGTTTGAGGTCTCATTTATTTCCCACATTTGATGATTTGGACTCTGACCTTTTGGACTGTTGGGAACAAGAATTGATCTCCAGTTCTATGAGACTTATGAACATTTTAATTGAGAACTCTGAGAGGAAAGTGAATCAATTACAGAAAGATATTGAATGTCTAGAAACTGAGATTAAGGCTATGAATATGGAAGAGGCAACCTCTAAAAACTATGCGATTCTAAATGAAATCGTGAGTCAACACCAGTTGGAAGTTACTAGGAGAAAGTCTCGTAAACTGAAGCGCGATGAGCTTGACTATAGTAGAGGGAGAGTCTTTACATTTTCTCGGAGATATGATCACTTAATACAGGACACACAGGGTAAGCAGTCTCTACAAATAAGTGCTCAGTCATCACTTAGTAATATCTCAGCTACTAGCAGCGATTCGAGTGACGTGTCTAATGTTTCAGATCAGAATGCACCAATTAAACAGGGTACAGTTTCTTTTTTAGCCAAAGTACAAAGAATCAGACAAGGACAGAGGGAGGTAAACAGACGTACAGAAGACCCCGGAAAATAAGGAGAGTAAGATTTTCAAAAAACCAAAATAGATTTTTTCAAGTGTGTGAGGAGACTTAAACTTAAGAAATATTTTGGTACGTCTACTAGCACTTCTAAAAGGGATATTCTTTCCTCTTGCACTAAAGATTATCACCCTCTCTCCATACGGGATATACAAGATACATCGGTACTGCTTTCTATTACAGATTTTGAACAGGATCCCTCGACAATTCTTAACATTTTGGAGGATTTGGATGTAATGCCCGATACTATGGCAAGTGGTTTGAAACTAAAATCTAGATGGACGCCTGTCCTTAGTGGTGGGAATTGCGTGGACACTTTTTTCAAACTAGTTTGGCAGGATTTGTTAATAGCTGAGAAAAGGAACAAGTCTTATTATCATCATCGGTATGACAATTTGTCGGTTGGTGAACTTGAGTGTCTTAAAAGTTTACGCTCTAACAAGGATATTATAATTAGAGAGGCCGACAAGGGCGGTAATATTGTAGTCATGAATAGTTCGGACTATGAATCAGAAATTATCAGACAGCTCAGTGACTTTGAATGCTATGAGCGGATTGAAACTAATCCCATACCTGGTCTTTCCAACAAAATTAATAAATATTTGAAACTTTGTCTTGATCAACGTTTGCTCAAGGATGATGAGTATATGTACTTGCGGGTGTTTAGACCCAGATATCCTTGTCTTTACACTTTGCCCAAAATCCATAAGGACTCTCGTTCACCGCCGGGTAGACCCATTGTATCTGGAATAGGTGGCCCTACCGAAAAATTATCTGAGTATGTAGATATTTTTTTACAGCCTTTTGTTACCAATCTTCCCTCTTATATAAAGGATACCAAACATATTCTTGGTATACTCAGTGATATTAATTGGGAACAGGGTATGAAGCTAGTAACTCTGGATGTGACCTCATTATATACTAGTATTGATCACGATTTGGGCATGACAGCTTTACGTTATTTTTTATACAACCAATCAGCTAGCCTTTATGGACATACCACGATGATTCTAGATATGATAAGGTTAATTCTGGACAACAATTTCTTTCTCTTCAAGAGTAAATGGTTTCGACAAAAAAGGGGTGTCGCAATGGGATCTCGTTTTTCACCATCGTATGCGAATCTTTTCATGGGTTACCTCAAACACAAATGGATATGGGGGCCTGATGCTAAAACCTGGAATTCTAATATACTTTTCTGGGGTCGATATATCGACGACTGTCTCATGATATGGACAGGGGACCTCAGGCAACTAAATGAGTTTGTTAACTTTCTAAACTCAAATCATTTTAATATAAGGTTCACCTGGGATCATAGTGAGACGTGTATATCCTTTTTGGATGTTGAACTTTTTATCTGCAAAAACAAGATCGAAAGTCGTCTATATAGAAAGAGTACAGCCTGCAATTCCATTCTGCACGCTAGCAGTGCACATCCGAAACACCAAATTTACTCCATTCCCTATGGTGAAATGGTACGTGCTAGAAGGAATTGCAGTATGGATACCGATTTTCTTAATAATATTCAGGATATGTCCTCTAGATTTGAGTTTCGGGGTTACCCTATGAATACTGTGACGAAAGCACGTATTAGAGTTGGTTGTTTGTCTCGGGCCGACACTTTGAGACATAGGGATAAAGTATCCGACAATAATATTAGGTGTGTAGTTGACTATACTCCGGCTTCAACAGCTCTTCTCAAAAGTATGAAGAAATATTGGCATATATTACAGGCAGATACCTCTCTGAAGGGTTTATTATCTGAATCACCAATGTTTACTTACCGAAGGGGTAGAACTCGTAAAAATATTTTGTGTCCTAGCTATCCTATAAAATTGCAAAAGGATAACTGGCTTACTACCCATAACAAGGGGTTTTTCAAGTGTGGTCGATGTGGGATGTGCAAGTGGAGCAGATCGGGGATTTCGTCTTTTGAAAGTTTGACAGGTGACAAATTTTACATCAATGCCCACATCACATGCGATAGCTGCTATGTGATCTATATGATCATATGCAAATGTGGTCTATACTATATTGGTAGTACAATTAGATCTCTCAAAGCTAGAATCAATGAGCATTATAGGGCTTTGAAACATCGTGATGAACGTTATCCCATTGTCACACACATGAGTCATTGTGTTAGACAGACTAATGGATGTAATTTCGAATTCTTTGGTTTCGATTTGGTCCATGCAAACCCACGTGGTGGAAATAGAGAGTTACAATTAAGAAAGAAGGAGTGCCTATGGATTCTTAAACTTAGAGCTGTAGAAACAGGACTCAACTCCAATTACGAAATGGAATATTTTTTGGACTAAGGTATCCAGTGTAATGTTTTTTGTGTTGTATCATTAGAATTTAATTTTTGATTAGGAATAAACCTTTTGTAATAGGTAGTGAACTAGTGTGCAGTATGTAATAATATACTCTTTATGCTGTTTTTTTCTAATATTATTCTTGATACATATCAATGATATATGGTTGTTTAGTTGTATAAATAATAATTACTGATGTTGAGACCTTCACCTTGATGGTGATTTCATTCCATCCGTTATACTTTGTAATTGTATTTGTCGTATTATTTGTGAACTCTTTTCTGTATTGAAACTCTTGTGGTAATCATTACTTTTGTTCTTTATTTGTGTATGTATAAGGTATTATTCCCAACATGTCCATTTTTCAAATTTTATATATATTATCTCTATTGCCTAGCTAAATGGACTATGTCACCATCACATCCTGAATTGTGGGGTGGGAATCATGACGCAGACGT
Source organism: Pleurodeles waltl (assembly GCF_031143425.1). Lineage (NCBI taxonomy): Eukaryota > Metazoa > Chordata > Amphibia > Caudata > Salamandridae > Pleurodeles > Pleurodeles waltl. Next base: position 827,841,789 of record NC_090436.1, read on the forward strand.
GCGTTTGGCTACAAATTATGACTTTAGCCTTCTGATTAGTTACTCTTGAGTTACCTTGAAATACTAATTCTAATGAAATGGTTGTTTTTTCCAAATATAGGGGATAATTTACACATTTTCTTTCATATTTTTTCATATTATATAAATCTGGTTCTTTTATTATATAGGGCTAGACGCTGTTTAAATGGAGAAGTGGCCATCCCATGTATTGATGTAGAGTACAGCGGCTTAAAGTTGAGTGGTACAGAGTGAAGTGCACTAGCATAGAGTGTATTGGCATAGAGTGCAGTGGCATAGAGTGCAGTGTTGCAGAGTGGGGTAAAGCAGAGTTGTGCAGAGCAGATAGTGTTGCCTAGGCTGGTATAGCGTGCAGAGGTGCAGAGCGCAATGTTGTAGAGAGGCGTAAAGTGCATTGGCATAGAGTAGGGTGGTACAGAGTAGAGTAGAGAGGCATAGTGTGAAGCAGCATAGAATGCAGTGGCATAGAGTGGAGTGGTTCAGAGTGGAGAAGAGTGCAGTGGCATGGAGTGGTCTAAAGTGGAGTGGTGCAGAATGGGGTGCAGTGGTGTGGAGTGGTGCAAGGTAGAGCAGAGTGGAGTATGCATGGTGTGGTAACAACACGTTTTTGATTGAAATGACCATTACATTTGCACAGACATACAGTTTTTCAAATAAAACTATACAGTGTACAGACAATGATGTTTGGAAATTGCATGAACTAATGTAATGATTTTTTTTAATCATATAAAGGTATTTGGTTCCAGCACAGTTCAGAATTAACACAAATGTGCTTCATTTGTACTTCTAATTCTGATATATTCTGAAATCCTTGCATATTTTATTTAAATGTTGTCATGGTATAGAAAAAACTCTGTCCATTCCTTCCTAGAGAAAGAAAAGTAAATACTAAGTTCCCACAGAAGACAGAGCCTGACATTTGACCATGTTCTTTAAATGCACAGCAGATGTTAACCGAAAGGGTGAACTCGGAAAGATACTGTAAATAAAGTTTGGGCAAGGGAAGGGACAAACTCAAGCTAGATAGCCTAAAACAAATAAAGCCAGCAAATTGAAAGCAACGAAATGTGAGTTACAAACCACAAAGCCAATGGTAAGCAACGGTGGAATGCATTCCCAAGGAAGCTCTATGAATGTACTTAAAGTGATAGCCCTGGGATACTTTGTGGGGAAAATCCAGTATTTTAGTCCAGTCCGTTTCATGCTGAGTTTTGGCCACATCAATCACACAGGTAGTACGATGAGAAGACCTGGAGTGGTCTCCATGTTGCAGGAAAGATCTGCACACCCATCTTACCAATTTGCTGCCAGTCCCTATGGTGTAGAGCTTCTGGCACACCTCATCTACGGTTAGGTGCTAGGTGGCGGAAATGAAATAGGGCATTTAATGATTGGCTAATATGGTTGTAAGTAAGGAGTCGACCGGGGTGAAGATGGTAGCCTGCCATAAGGGTTTGTAAATTTAGTCGCTCACCATCCAGAAACAAACCCCCAATTTTATGACACCTGCAGCATGCCACTGACGGAGTTGCTCTGAGCACAGCTGTCCTGTGCGAGTTGGAATGCCTATCTAAGGTAGTGCTGGTTACAGGGTTTCTTCGTGTCAGTGAGTTTACAGGTTCTGGCAAGGCAAGTGAAAGCTGTGCATAATGACCCCAGATGGTGTTCTGTAGAACGGTCAGTAGGAAACAACGAGCAGTGCAGTAAGCCCTCCTTAAACGTCTTTACAGATAAACCCCACCTCATGCAGGGGGCAGGCAGACAGCCAGTGAGACACCCATTGGTCCTGTGCAGCTAAATAATGGCGTTCTAGGTCCAAAAGGCCTAATCCACCCGCAGTCACGGGTAGCTTTAGAGTGGAAATTGCTACACGACGGCGCCCCAGCGACCAAATCAGATGTGTGGCGTGTTTGAAAAAGGAATGAAGGATGAGCAGGGGAAGGTTTGCAGAATAATACTATCATCAGGGTAGCACACCATCTTCACTAGTGCCACGTGGCCCACTACAGAAATCAGAAGAGAAGACCAAAAAGCAAACTGGGCTAAGAGGGACCATAACGCTGTACTGAGATTTCCATCCTGAAAATCAGTGGGGAAATGGTAGATATTAATCACTAGGTAATGAAAGGTAACTGGTTTCCAGTTCAGTCTGAGGTCTAATTGTATATAGAGGTGAAAACAGTACTGTATGTTAAAGAAACAGCAATTATATTTTAAAATCTTTCTCATGTTCTTACATTTTGTTTGTGCAATTTACATCCCAAATATTTTGAAGATTCTATGTGTACTTGACACTTTTTTATTTATTTATTTATTTATACAAATTTACAATAAAAACAGCAACAATAGCCCCAGGAGCTGGTGAATACAACATAAGGAGTCCATCAGTGTGCACATAGTATCGCTAGGGACAACCAAAAGTATAGTACAATGAAACAAGGTTCCCAGCATGTCCAGATCAACAAATTCAAGCAGCATACCATATGCCTAACAAGAGCAACAGCATGAAGCACATCGCCAGGAGATAATCTGAATGCTAGAGCTCTCCAGGGTACAAAACTCAACAACAGCCACAACAACATAAGAATGAAGGCGGCAGAGCAGACTCATGTAACAGGATTGTCCACCAAACAGCACGTACTACGCTTGCGGGGAACAACGTCCAATCCAGTCAACCATGTGCATGACCATTCACATGTAGCCAAGGCCATCTCAATTCAGCCATGAGACTCCAAAAAGGAGCGGAAGGGTGCCCAGATGTCTCTATTGCAAGAACACGCAGGGGCCAGGTCCCAAATGATTGACAGCTGCTCCTGGCAGAACGCAGCATCACATAGCCAATCAGACCTCCGCGGAGCCCTGCCCCGCCCCTAGCACATCGCCACTCTTCTCTTTGCCAGCAAAAGCAGCATACCTACCAGATGCCTCCACTCCAACGGCACCCCATCTAGCAGCCCAAGCGACGCCAGCACATGGGAGAAAGGCAGATCCAAGCCAGTCATTCCAGCTATTGCATGCATCACCTCTCCCCAAAAGGCATGCACCTCTCCACAATTCGACGCCACATGCAAAAAATCTGCGTCCGGCGCATGGCATTGTTCGCAGCGTGCATCATCACACAGCCCCATATCACACAAACCGCGAGGAGTATAATATAAGCGTTGTAAGAATTTAAAGTGTATGAGCCGCAGTCTGTAATTAGGCGACACTGTTCTCATGTGTGCGCAACAGCTTCTCCACATAGCCTCAGTAATAGCCTCCCCAACATCCATGTCCCATTTAGCCTTTGCAGCCTCCACCACCGCCTTCCGCTGCTCCTGCAGACACCCGTACAATCTGGTGATAAGCCTACGCGGCGACTGCGCACACCACAGCAAATCAAGCGCCTGACAGGTCTTAGGCATTGACAGGAGACCAGTAAATCGTGCATGGAGCATCGCATATATACGCAGCAAATATAGCCTGTGTAGCACATTATCAGCTCCAGCCCTCAGTGCCTCCTCCGGCGTAAGCAAGCACTCGATGACAACTCAAAAGCAGCCAGAAACTCTCGCAATCGTGCATCGTGGGACATCCTCTCATCTGCAACGTCCAGCACCGGCATCGCAGGGGCAAAGGGTTCACCCGTCCCCGACCGGCACACCAAAGCAGCCCAAGCCCCAGAAGTGCACGCAACAGTATCCACTCCTCTGGAGCGACTCCGGGACATGCATCCAAGAACCCTCGTCAGCTGGTCCCCCCCACCGCATCGCTCTCATGCGCAAGATGAGGTAGATACCATATAGGGCGAATCCACAAATACGCAAAATGAGCCTGCGCACAAGAATAATAAAGCTCCAGGTCAGGGGCGACAAGGCCTCCCATCTCGAATGGCAGCGTCAGCTTCTCCCAGGAGAACCTGGGCTGCCTGCCCGCCCACACCAGCCGCACCAAAGCTGATCTAAGCCTCCGCAGGAAACTTACAGTTAGCACCACCGGGAGGTTAACAAAAAGATACAGAAATTTTGGCAGCACGACCATCTTGGCAATGCCGATGCGCCCAATAAGCGAAAGCGGCAGCGAACGCCACACCTTGAGCCTGTCTTCCAACCAAGCTACTAACTTGCCATAATTGGCAAGCCAAAGGGAATCTGCATCGCAACTCAGCCAAACTCCCAGATAGCGAACCGGGCCATCCGCCCATTCAATAGGATAATGCAACGAGAAGTGCGCAGTGCCACAAGTGAGGGGAAGCACAACCGATTTACACCAGTTCATCATTAGGCCAGAAAAGGCACCGAAACGGACAACCACAGTGAGCAAAACATCAAGGTTCCTACCTGGCTCCCGCACATACAGCGCGATATCACCCGCATACATCGAAATTAAAATCGGACGTTGCCTGAACTGCAGTCCTCTGTGATTATGAGGTTGCCGCAAATGGGCAGCCAGTGGTTCCATCGCAATAGCAAAAGGCAGCGTGGATAAAAGGCACCCCTGACGAGTCCCCCGGGCCACCAGAAAGGGGCCCGAGACGCAGCCATTCAGCCGCAGCCTCGCAACCGGATCCGTATACAGCAAATGATTCAGCTTTATAAATCGGGCACTCATGCCCACCCTGCCCAGCAGCTCTAATAGGTATGGCCAGGCCAAAGAATCAAATGCCTTTGTTGCGTCTAAAAACACTGCAGCAGCCGCATCTTCCGCCGTAAGGCCACCCAGCACCGCAAAGAACGCGCGCAAATTATGTTCGTTGACTGCTCTGGCACGAAACCAGACTGGCCTGGGAGCACCAGTCACGACATCAATGGCTGCAGACATAGCACTATCAGCTTAGCCAGAATTTTATTGTCTACATTGAACATGGAGAGCGGGCAGTATGAATCACAGCTACAGGGATCCTTTCCTGACTTAAGTATCATAACGATCAACGCCTCCCGCAGGGAAGCAGGGAGAGACCCAGTCTCCAGCGCCTCGGCATAAACCTCCAGCAGATAAAGAGCCAAAATATCAAAGTACTCTTTGTAAAAAGCAGGGGTTAAGCCGTCCAATCCTGGGGACTTGTCACCGGGCAGTCTGCTAATTACTGCCTTGATCTCTTCCACCGAGAAGGGCTCATCAAAGTAAGCTCTATGTGCATTATCGAACCAAAGCAGCCTAATGTCTGAAAAATAAACCTGCGCCACATCAAGATTCTGCTCGGCAGGGGCCGAGTATAGATCTTCAAAATATCACGTAAAGACCTTCATGACACCCTCCATACCCGCCACCCGCTCACCCCCCTTCCCGTCTATTTCAGTGACATAGCCACTTGCCCAAGGTTTGCACAACATGTTCACCAGTGTTCGACCTGCTCTGTCTCCCTCCCCCTAGCGCCGGGCCCTGGCATATTTCCCCAAAAAACAGACTTACCACTGGGAGGCCTCCTCATATCGAGAGACCGCATCCTGTGAAGCCGCCAGCGTCTCACCAGCCCAGTCCACCACCAATTTCGCCTACTGCTCCGATATCTGCGATTCCAGCTTGGCTAACTCTAGACGCAAAGCGCGAAGCACACCATGCTGTTTAGAGAGGCACACTCCTCGAATAACCACCTTGAAGACCTCCCCAAGGGTTCCGGCCGAGCCAACCGACCCACAATTTTCAGCGAAGAAATGCAAGATGGCCTCAAGAATCTCCTCGCGAAACACCGCATCCCGAACAGCCCCCTGCGGCAAGCGCCAAGCAAACGCAGCACTCCGGATCCCAGGTATTGACAGCTGCAGCTTAACTGGGGAGTGGTCCTAGAGGGTCCGGGCCAGATGCTCCACCGATTGCGTCCACATCTCCACATCCCTAGTTCCCAGCCATCGGTCTGTGCGAGACCAGCTCTTATGCACATAGTTGACACACGTGCCCTCTCTCTGATCTCCATGCTTTGTCCTCCATAGGTCAATTAAGGCGCCATCGCTCATTACAGTCATTAAGGCAGCAGCAGCGCAGAATGTTGAGGCCTAGTCGTACTCTCTCGATCCCTCTCCGGATCTCAAACCTCGTTGAAGTCTTCCCCCCAAATCACAGCCCCACCCTCCATTGAGTCAACCAGGCGCCACACCTCACAAAAAAATCCAGGGTGATCGACATTAGGGCCATAAACCGACACCAGCCGACAGGGCCTGTCTAGCAGGGTCCCACTCAACAAAACGTAGCGCCCATTCGGATCCACTATCGCACGGTGCATTCGCCATTGCAGCCCCTTATGCAACAAAATCGCCACCCCTCTAGCGTATCACGAGTACACCGCTCCATGACACTCACAAATCCACCCAGCCTTCAGCCGATTCAACGTGGAAGCCTCCAAATGAGTCTCCTGGAGCATACACACATCTATGTGATGGCGCTGGATATAAGCAGACATGAGCCACACCTTACGCTGATCATTCAAGCCACGCACATTCCAGGTAAGGCAGCTAACCGCCGACATCGTCCCCAGCCTCGTCACAGCAGCACTTCCATTCGTCCCGCCACAGAGCCACTTGTCACCGCCTACCAGACCCATTTGTCACAAATAGACAGTAGCAAGAAATCCAGCAGCACCGAAACAACGAACCAGAACACAGACCCACCCCCACCCACGCAGACCCCCCAATCGGGTCAAAGCAGAGAGCTCCCCCCATCCCCCAACAAAGGAGATCAGGAACCCACAGCATAGTAAAAGGACTCATCCAGGGGTCGTAAGCCTAGCCATCCAGCCCATCCGCAGTGCAGACAGGCTGGAAAGGACAAAGGGCTAGAGAAACAGGTATATCGACACAGCAACTCTTAAAGAGGGAATCAAAGGCATCACAACAATAACGCCCAACAGGAATCAGGGCCCAACAGCGACTCGGCTCCAAAGACAGTCAATCAGTGTCACCAAGGTTTGCCTGCTCTGAGCCAGGATCTCCCGATTCCTCAGCCGCAGAGCGCCGAAGAAGCATCTTGACAAACTTGGCCGCCAGCTTTGGATCCGTAAAGAAATGTAGTGTGCCGCCATGCTGTATCCGAAGTTTTGCCGGATAGATAAGAGAAAAACAAGCTGCAGTCAGGTTTAAAGAGCGCTTGATCAGCAGGAATGCCTTGCGCGCCGCCTGCACACTCGGAGTATAATCTGGAAAAAAATGCAGCTCTGTGTTTCTATAGATCACCGGATGTTGTTCTCTAGCCAGCCGCAGCACCGCGTCGCGGTCACGATAATTCAAGAGGCGAAAAATAACAGGTCGCGGCGGAGTCCCGGGAGAGGGCCTAGGGCCCAATGATTGATGAGCCCTCTCCACCACAACCATTCGAGAAAGCTCACCAGGAAACAGGTCGGCAAGCATTTTCTCCATGAAGTCTTCCATCCTGCCCATGTCCGTGGACTTGGGAAGACCAATCATCCTGACGTTGTTGCGCCGGGACTGCGCCTCCAAATCTTCAGTTTTATTCCTTATTACCTCCAGCACCCACTCCATCTGCAACAAACGTTCTCTCTCACCATGCCGCTGGTCCTCCATTTCCGAGGTGCACGACTCAAGTTGCTCAAAGCGAGCATCATGCTCATCCACCCGGGCCCTGATGCGTTCCATCTGCTCCGTCAAATGGTCCAGCTTGGCATCGCCAAGCTGCTCTTGAGATCCAAAAACATGGACTCAACGGAGGCATGTGATGGCTCATCGTCCATCTGCACCTCTCTAGGCTGCGGCGCGGGGGTACCCCCCCCCGCTTGCCACCATCGAAGACAAGCTTGGCCTCGCGCTGCTCTGCCTTGCCAGTAGCGTCCTCCACTATGAGCCCAGCCGTGGATGCACCTCCAATCACCAAAAGGCAGGCGGACCACCCAGATAGTATTGGGCCCAGGCAGCGACCTGCAAAGGAACTCCCAGCAGCTGGGCGAGATCCACCAGCCGCACTCTCCCAGAGGTAAGTACTGGATATCCTCAAGGCCAGTCAGTCTTCTCCCAGGAGACCCCAAATGCAAACCAGAATCTCCCTCAGTCCTCCACCACCACCAAGACGCCTTCTGTCACCACCAGCAGACCAGCTAGCTATGGTGGCGGTCCAAAAAAGGGCCTAGTTTCTCCAAAAGGCCCAAAAGTCTCAAAAGGCTCCCCCAGGCCCGACCCGGCCGGCGACTAATACCATCAGGCCCCCCCAGCAGGGGCCCAATGCTAGGAGGCCCAGGGCGAGTCTGCCCGACCACAGGACCCAAGGCCGGCACCCCCGCCACGCAGGAGGGCCTGCCAGCCACCAAATCCCGGAGGCCCCCACACTCCGACGGCACCGCCGCCCAGAGGGCCCCCGCCGGCCGCCACCAAGCCGGTGCAACACCGCCGCTGACTCCGCCACCCCCAGGGCTGGACGGGGCTATAAGACACGGGGCTGCGGCCCGATCAGACCGCCGTAGGCCCCCCAGCAGCACTCACCTCGCACCTCAGCCCTCCTGAGCCGAGCGCACCTCCTCCAGCAAGCAAGGCACCGGCCGAGCTCTCCTCCGCGTCGCCGGCCACGAGCCCGCAGGCAGCTGTAATTTCGGGGTGGGAAAAGTCACTGTCCCAATCTGTAAGTCTCCTGGCCGGGGGGAGCGCTACTAACGCCGCTCCATCAGGATAATTGGTCAAAATAGCCCTAAGTCCGGTAGAGCCTCACTCTGTGAAGGCCATCTTGCCGGCAGGCTAGCTCCGCCCCGTGTACTTGACACTTAGGGATAACCCAGGTCACTGGTTTGGCTTTTGCTCAAATGCAAAACCATTTTAAGACACGGACAGAGTGGGCAATTGCCTTGCACAACCTAGCAAGGGGTCTGGTCCCTGCTCATCCTTCACAAGCACGAACAGTGGACCATTGCACCAGAAGAGCTTGCCAGGGTGGGTTGGTGCTGCTTATTCAACTACTTGACAGTACATCTTCTGTTTCTCCTGTCTGCAGAGACAACTCCTCAGGTACGCAATACCTTCCGATAGTTTGGGTGAACCCACCTTGTCTGATTTTAGAAATTGTCCCACCTTGTTCTTCTCTTCCTTATTTATCCAGTTCTTAGCAACAACCCTTTGAATCAGTTGCCGTGGATCTCCCATTTGATCTCTTTTATTATCTTTGATTGGTAGTCCAGGCTCCCACTTCTGAGATAAATGTAGAGTCCCGGACATACACTCTAGTGTTGTGAGACTACAGACAGGTTGTGGGTACCTCACATCCTGACATTAGGTGTGAGATTGTCGCCCACACCATCTGCTCTGTCTCTTTAATTTTTTTTGGGTTGAAAGTCCATTGGAGGTTGAGGTGAACCTATACTAGCATAAGGTTACGTACTTTAATGTTTCCCAAACTGTTAGAAAACATGATAAAAAATGTGCTGTTATTTTCTTTCCAAGAAAGATTGGGTAGATTTGAGTAGGGGTGACTGCCTTGATACAGTGCTGTAGGGCATTCAGTTACTACTGGACAAGGACGTAATATGACACCTGAATGTAGCATACCAGGAGGCAATCACAAAAAGATCACAGTGAATAAATAGTGCTATGTTAAAAAAGAGTAAATAAATGCATTGACAATGTAATGGGGTATGGCCTCTCTTGAGTGAGTCTGTAAAACTGATGTTTATTCTTGAATTTTTGTCCTCAATTTTGACCCCTCGTCCTGAAATTTTGGCCTAATTGTTGATCGTAAGTCCTGATTTTTTACAGTCCTGTCTAGAATTTGCCTTGATGCCAGATGGTCACCCTAGTACCGGCCCTGCAAAATAAGTGCATGTGCCCCCCCCCCACCGGCAACCACCAGCTCAAATTAAGCACTGATGTTATTATTTTCAGTAAAGTCTGAGAGCTGTATATTTACCAATTTTTCCATCATTTCGCCTAATGACGGAAGCAGTTAAATCGGTTTAAAATTAGCCAGATCAGCATTCATTTCCTTTAAAAGGGGCAAGACGTACTTTTTATCAGTCTGATGGTAAAACGCCTGCTAATTACTGGGTCCACAGTTAAAACCACTAGTTTACATTAGTAGCATGGGGTGGGCAGGGGTCCATTTCTCTTTTGCCTGACTATAGAATTCAGAAATTATTGTAACCAAATTTTTGTTTTCTTCCAAACTGCAATCATTCTGCCTGCATTCAAGCCATCCTAATAACCAAGTGGGCGTATTTCCTAACTCCCTTAGCTCCTGATATTACTCCGATCCTTTGATCTAAATATATGTCAATATCTTATGTGTGATTCTCTGCCAAAATCAGCAGAAATACCCTTCCTCTGTGAACATCACTTGCTCAAATTCATGACTGCCTACCCCTTCATCACCACTTTAGCCACTCTCTGTGGATACAGTGATCCTAAGGCCCATATTTATCAAGTTTTCATGCAATGCAACATAGCTGGCCTCCTTGCTGTGCTGCATGAAAAGGAAAGAGCAGGAATACACCATACTTAACATTATACAGCGCGTTCCTGTCCTTTCCTTGATCGGCTGTACTTTTGGCCACCTAGCACCAACTCAGGCACACTTGCGTTATGTTGCAAGGGTGCCTACGTTGTAGGTAGGATTGTTTTTGTGCAGGAAGGCAGAGCTTCCTGCACAAAAACAACCCTGAGAGGGATCTACTCTTTCTATGTGTGCTGCAGAAAGAGATAAAACCAAGAAATAAAGATATTTGTCCCTGTTACCTCTCACCTGGGGAGGCGTAGCATTTTGACGCGTTTCCAGGTCTACCACTAAAGGTAAATCTGGGAATGCACCAAAATCCATGGGTGGATGCATGGGAATAGCCACGCTTCACCCATGGAATGCCTTCCTGCCACAGAGTAACGCAAGTTAGCAATTTGCGTTCCTTGTGTTATTCTACATTTATCAAGCCATGCAGGGCCACGCAAGGTTGCCTTGAGTGGCTAGATAAATCTCACTTAGGTTTTACATTGCCCTTAGCCCCCATGCATGACACAAGAGCGACACAAAAACCTTGATAAATCTGGCCCTAAATTAATATCTACTGTATGTTGTACATTTTTGTGCCCTCTTTTTTGTTTCACTGTCCCAAAGAAGGACCAGGTGTCCTCTGTTTGGATGAGATGAAGGTGTCAAATGTAAAGTGAGCCCTGCACCCCCATGTGTGAATAAATAAAATCAAGTTGGCCAAACTGGGAGAAAAAAAGAACCTGAGCAGTACGTATTATGTATGTATATGGCATTTCTATAGTGTGAACGTAGCCAAGAGGCAGGGGAGCACTATACATGGTCAAAGACAATCATAAAGTCTAACAGTAATTGGAGAGGAAGCTGGGTTGTGGACTGTCAATGCATTGTGATGTACTGTTCTCAAAAGAGGTTAGTTTTCAAACCTTTCCTAAATTAGAATAGTGTTGAGTCGTCCTGATGGACACTGGGATTTTGTTCCAGATCCTCGATGCTTAGAAGAAGCAGTGAAGGTAGATAAACGGATCTGGGACTGTGCTGTGGAGTATTGTGCCTTGCTTTCAAGCAGTACACCAGTAGATTATGTAGTATTCAGTTGTAATAAACAATCACAGAAAATTACTAGAGGACACATTTCTTCCCTGTATCTAGACAAATAGGTTAGTCAACAAACAACTACACACAGTGCTGTGCAGTCAGCAAGCACAAATATAGTTCTCAACTCAGTCTTGCAGCAGGAGGTCACTAGAGATTGGGTATGGTAGGGAGTAAACGTGGTGTGAGTAGACCGAAGTACGAAATGCTGGATGGATGGTCTTGGTGGCATGCAGGCCTATAACATTTGTTCCCTGTGGCAAGCAGAACAGAAGGTTGGCTGCAGGAGAGGCTGCAGCACCTGGTGAGTGGTGAAACTGCCTTGTCCTAAACTCAAGTACACTGGTCGAAAGGGTGATATCACAAGAAGGCAGAGAACCAGTGGATTAACGAAACTTGAGGAGACCTCCCTACACAGTACGTGGAAGAGCCCCTCTCCAGGCTTACTCAGGAGCTCTTAGGCCAGGGTACCATGCTGAGGGTGTCCACTGGAGCTCTGGCCTTTCTGCACCATGGGGTCTGTCGGGGCCTTTGTTACACCACTGCAGGGGACCACTTTAGACCTCAGGTACGGCAGAGCTCTATACCTAACTGAGGGCCCAGAAAAAAGAGGATTCAAGTAGATACAGTGTTTGGCAATCTAGAGTCAGATTGCCATATTGCTTTAAATAAAAACAAAAACAAAGTCTGAGAACGCCATCTTTGGCTGTAGTTCCAGCCTCTGGATTGGGTGTGGAGTCACGTCTAGGCTTGATAACTTGTCTAATGACAGCAGGGAGAGGTTTCCTGTGATGTGGCTATGGCAGAGTGGTAAACAGAAGACATGTCCAGAAACCCATGGCACTTGAGGTTATTTCTCTTTGCAACATGTGTCGTTAATAACCCTGCCTGTCCTGGACTGTATGGGCCATATGTACCAACAAATTTTCCCATAGACACAGTAAAACCCTTTGCTACATCTGGCCCTATATCCTATACTTCCTCTGTTGACAACTAACAGCTCATTTTTAGGCTTGATCGCCCTCTAGGAGAGGTCAAGGACACTTTTCAGTCCTGCTTGTTAGTAATCCAAATGTGGGTGAGCATTAGCCTACTAACATTGAATGCAGACACACCTGGGATGTTAATTTGTGGCCCAGATAGCCTGTGGACTGCAAGGTTATGGACAAGTCATATGGTTGTTCCTGCATGTGTCATCAATATGAACAAGAACATGGGCTTCCAGTTCAACAAGGCTTTCCTTTTTAAAAATCAAGTCAATTCAGTTGTCTGTGTTTATTCAATTTAAAACCTGTGCAAAAGATGCTCCCTGTCATTCCTCAGAGATTGAGAACCATTGTGGTGGGTGCCATCATCCTATCTAGATTTCACTATTCCATCTGGGGCCCTCTGCTACACCACGGCCAAACTACAACTTCTTCAGAATGTAGCTGCAAGACTGGTCATTGGGCTGCCTAGGTTTGTTCATCTGACTCAGGCCCACCGCAAGTTAAGCTGGCTGTTAGGGGGGCAGAGAAAAGTCTTGCCACACTGGGCCCCACATACAACTAGTGCTCCTGGTATCCAAGCCCAAATGCCATAGTTCTTGCCTTTATGTTCATTTTGCTCAGCCTTCCACTTTAGAGTAGTAGTCCCTCATTTTAGGGAAGTCCGTCTATAAAACAGAGCTTTTTCAGTTGTCTCCTAAATTGTAGAAATGCTTGCCAACATACCTCTGCTGCATCATAAACAATATTGCAACCCAAAAAGCTCTGAAAACCTATCATTTTTATTAGTTCCATCCAGTGCTTAATTTGTGCTTGTTGTGTCCGGTGCTCAGCACCGGCATTTCTGAGGGCCGGGGCTTGCTCTTCTGCCTCAAGCATTTGCTGCGAGCAGAAGACACATATGGGAAAGATGGAGGAAGGGGAAAACGAAAAAGCGTCAAAAAGGGAGAAAGTAGAACGCTGCAAGAGTGAGCTGAAGGGGCGGGGAGTGGCTTTATATGGATTAAAGAGACCCGAGATGGCTTCAGGATTACGCTGCCTCAGTATTCCGTGTTCACACATTTAATTGCAGCGGGCGCGGGTTTAAGAGGAGGGCTTAGAGCACCAGCACCTTTTTATTTACAAATTAAGCACTGGTTCCATCCTGTAATTTTACACTCAGCTCTACTAATCTAGTCCAAACACCAAATTGCACATCAGTTAACATAAGCTTTAAGTACATCATTCATTCAATAAGTGCACACATACTCTGAAAGGTCATGCTTTTCCAAAGGATAGAGTGATTGAACCTCTGTGTACCAATGGATTGAGCAAACCCTGCCATAAAAAAAGTAGGAATCTGTACTTAATCCAGTTAAACTGGCAAGGAGCTAAGTAATGTTGTGGGAGGGCATAGCCTTTGCTTTTGCACACCCTTAGGCCCATATTTATACTTTTGACGCAAAACTGCACAAACGTAGTTTTGCGTCAAAAAGTATAGCGCCAGCTTGCGTCATTTCAGAGCGCCAGCCGGGCGCCAAATTTATGGAATCCCTCAAGTCGGCGCAAAGGGTGGGCTAGTGTGAAAAAATATATATGTTAGCCGGGTGGGGGTGGAGGTACGGGAGAAGGGGGTTTTGCACCAAAAAAAGGCAAAAAAAAAAAATGCCTTTAACCAGTCTAGCATATCTTTCTGATGCAAAACGATCCATAACACATAACTCCTGTCTTATAAAAGACAGGAGTCATGCCCACCACCCCAATGGCCAGCACAGGGGACAAGGGTCCCCCTGGGCATGTCCTTTGCACCCAGTGCCATGTAGGGGTACCCATTTCAGGGCCCCCCAATGGCACTTCAAAAAAGTTTCAAAAATACTTAGCTCTACTTACCCTACTTACCTGGGATGGGGTCCCCATCCTCCAGTGTCCTTCTGTGGGGGTGGGGTGTTGCTGGGGCTTGGGGGAGGGGCACCTGTGGACCCATTCCATGGTGTCTGACCATGGAAATGGGTCCACAGGTCCCCTAACGCCTGTTCTGACCCATTATTTGGCCCATTCTCCCACCCGTGCGTCCTTTTAGCATGGGGAATAAATATGGGGCTATGGGGATAGGATCATTTTTTAGATGGGAACACCTACCTAGCATCTCATTGGCGCAAGGTAGGTTCACACATCTAAAAAATGGTGCAAACTACAATATTTTGACGTTAGACGTGTCTAACGTCCAAATATAAATATGGAGTTCATTTTGTATCACATTTGCGTAAAAAAAATTACGCAAATGCAGCGTAAAAAACTATAAATATGGCCCTTAGTCCCCCAAATAAGGGCACCCTGCCTCCTAGGTTTCCCTATCACCAACATGTGGCAGGAATCCAAAGAAGCTGAGATTCACAGGGATTGTTGCAGCATAGAGGTAGTGTACATAGTAGGAAAGAATCCTAAGGCCTCAATGATCTTACCCAGGCTAAGTGCCTGTGGGCCCAGCCCTAACAGAAAGGGAGATTAAGGTGGTCATTATGAACACACCGTGTTCATGATGGCGGTCTGAACACAGACCGCTAGCCCGTTGAAGACCCCACCAGCCGTATTACCAACATTCCGCTGGGCCGGCAGGTGAAAACAATGTTTCCACCAGCTGGCCCAGCGGAATGCTGGGCCTGGGCATTGCTGACGGCTTCACATGAAGCCGTCGTCAATGCCACAGTGCAGCGGGTGCAGCAGCACATGTCGCGCATATGCAGTGACCTGCGAGACGGGGCTGTGCACGGGGGCCCTTGCACTGCCCATGTCCCAGAGGGACCCCGGAGCACCCCTTCTGTCAGCCTTTCCCTGGTGGGGAAAACCCCCTGGGAAAGGCTGGAGGAACACAGGTTCTTTATCCAGAGAGCACTGTACTGTCCGATAGAGTACTCCGCCATCCTCAGGCTGTCAGGTGGCGGTGGCGGAGGGCCACCTGTGGCGGTCCCCCCTGTGTTCATAATATGCCGGTCCAGACCGCCATGGCAGTGGCGGTGATTTCCGCCACCGCCGGCATCGCGGTCTGGACTTCCGTGTTCAGAATGACCCCCTAAGTATTAAGGTTACAAAGATTTCCATTGGCTGGGATAGTGTCAAAAAACACAAGTCAAACATCTCTTAATATTCAGTGTAAATCACCATGTTTGTGCAATATCAATATGGCTAAAACCAGGAATAAATGGAGTACCTCCTTGACCTTGCAGGCACCCTTCAAGAGAGAAGTCCCTAAGCATGAAGTTTTCATCAATACTTGAATCACTGACACACAAGTGCTTTAGATGTTTTAAGGATCCTTAAACGCCATGGCAATCTGGTCAAAGCAAGACCAAAGATGACGCGCCATTAAACAAATGAGCTGAGAACTCATATGGAATTATAATTACCTGCGCCATTGATTCTTAGAAGACTCCTACCAAGAAACATTTAGGGTTACCTGTCAAAGATTTTGAACTCTGACTCTGCTTCATGAAAATTTGGTTGACAAAATGGTTCATTAATTATTTACCATTATATAAATGAGCATGCTGGACGAATGTATTTTGCTCAAAGTTAGTGAATGTTAAAACTGTATAACCACCTTGTCCATCATTGGTTTACTAATATTTACCAAGTATATTTTGCCACCCTAAACGTTTTCAATTCAAAAGTACCATGCCTGAAAATCTCCCTAAAGCAAAACGGAAGAGAAAACCAGAGGAGTAATTTGAGCAAGGGACAGACCCAAACAGTAACCCGACCTCTGTAATTATTGCTTTAACAAATAGATTGAATGTATTTAAAATAAAGTACCATACAACTACTTGAAGTTTAATAAATAAAAATAGGAATCTGAGAAAACAGAACTCACACAAATGTATTATATTTTAGTTAAATACAAGAAATAGCTAAAAGTTACTCATTAGACATTATTATCAATATAAAAATGAGGAAAGAGTTAAATCTCACAATAGGACAAAAGTTACACAAAAAAAGAAACACAGAAACACAGAAAAAGATTGTACAATCAACATGGAGAGTATACAGAATTAACTAAGACTTTCATAATTCACACATAAATTTACTGGGCAAAGGCCTCTACACGTCATCCATCCAAAAGAACGTCATCAGGACAAGACATGTATACCACTGTCAAGAGAAGGTATCACTCTAAAGACAGGTAAGTTATGAGCCAATTTTCTTCACAAAGTAGGAGCCTACATCAAGCAGCGCCTCCTCCTCCGAGCTCCAACTGCAACTGATATCTTATTTGAGTTGGAACCCAGTGAGAAAGAAGGAACTCAGCGAGAAAGAAGACTGGAATTTAGAATGGATTACAAATGAAAACATGGTATAACAGGTAAATATAAAGTAATATAAAGGTAGGACTATGTTCAAGATGAGAATACATTTATCACACTACAACTGCCAAGCCTATATTACTTATAATTAAAATATAAGCACTTTCATTAAAGAAATCAAACTCTCCTTGATACAAAGTTGAAAATTACTCAGTCTGACATCAGCATCTGTCGTATGGACATCTTGGACCCGAGTCAACTCTCCCTGTTTTTAGCTTCATTCTATATTTCATATTTTATTCGTTTCAGCAAGACTACTTTTAGCAATGACCTTTGCACTACATGTAATCAGTACTTTCTATTCAAGGCTACGTACACTGTTCACAATATCCTAATTCTTATGTTGCCCATTCAGGAGATTGCTTCTAACATCTAGACACATAATTTCATCAGAGCTGTGCTTCCAAAACAATATGGATTTATTATACAAACAGTGCACTGGCCCAGAAATGACAGAGGGCATTCCAGCCACCATCATCCTGGGTTGAATGCTGTGTTCGAGTTTTGTTTGCGCAAATCTACCAGCCTCCTAAGAAGATTGCCATCTACACCACAGATCGACTCCTGACACTATCTTCAGGTATGGGGTTGGGGCTAACCCCTTATATTTGACAGGCAGAAGGGTACACCTACTATGTTCTCAGCGTAGTCTTAGGGTTTGGTAGGAACCTCCAGAACCCCTAGAACATCTAGAACCACATTCATCATGGTTGGATTCTTTATCTTCTTTAACATGTTTGTAATGCTTTGTTTCATCTGCCTAATTATTGCAGCTCATTCTGTTTATGCCAGATTGTGATTGCTGCTATAAATGTATTGAAAACTTATCTTGCATCTCTTTGTGTTCTGCCTTGGAGTGCATGGGTAATACCATGAAATGGTAAGATCTTTTTGCACGACTTCCCTGGGGAGTCATATGCCCTCATTCTGACCCTGGCGGTCGGCGGAGAGGCGGCGGTCGGACCGCGAACAGACCGGCGGTCAGAAAAATGGCATTCTGACCGCGGCGGTCACCGCGGCGATCGCCCGCCACTTCCCCACTCCGCCCGCCACTTCCCCACTCCGACCGCCACGGCGGTCATGACCGCCGGGCTGGAGTTTGCACACTCCGGCCCGGCGGTCGTCCCAAGACCGCCAACGGTATCATGACCCTGCCTACCGCCGCGGTTTCTTGCGGGCGGGAACCGCCATGCGAACCATGGCGGTAAGCACTATCGGGGCCAGGGAATTCCTTCCCTGGCACTGATAGGGGTCTCCCCCACCCCCCACTACCCACCCGAGTCCTCCCCCCACACCCTCCACCCCCCTGGCACCCCCCAGAGGTGGTACGAACCCCCTCCCCACCCCCACCCCGACATGCACATACATGCACCCCGACATGCACACACCCCCAACATGCACATATACACACCCCCTACACACACATACACAACGGGGACACATACCCGCACACATACATGCAGACATGCGCACCTGCCGAACAGCACACATTACCCATAGACACAGCAGCACCCCCCGCCCGCATACACGCACTCACACACCCCCTCTACACACTCACACGCACACCCCCATGCACGCCCACATCACACAACACCCCCCCTCCCCCTCCCCTCACGGACGGTCAACTTACCTTGTGCGTTGGTCCTCCGGGAGGCGACGGGAGCCATGGGGAGGTGACCGCCAACAGAACACCGCCAACAGAAGACCGCCACACAGATATGTGGGTCGTAATTCTGTGGGCGGTGTTCTGCTGGCATGGCGGTGGAGGTTGACCAGTCTCCACTTTTCCGCCGACCGCCAGTGTGGCTGCTGGCGGTTTCCCGGCGGAACGCTCCCAGCGGTCGGAATGCGCACAGCGGCATACCGCCGCGGTCGGCGGTCTTCACCGCAGCGGTAACTCGGCGGTCTCGCGAAAAGACCGCCAAGGTCAGAATGAGGGCCATAGTGTCATGTTCAGGTTGCCATAGTCACCTTACACCCTGGTAGGTTTGGGGGTTTGGGTGAGGCACTGTGAGCTAGCCAGGAGTTGAGCCTACAGCTACTGATGGTGTGGACAGACTCGGTCGCCAACATTCTGAAGTTCTGCCGTCCTAAATACGCAGTCTTATTGTATGACTAGGAACCATGGCCCTCATTCTGACCTTGGCGGTCTTTTCGCGAGACCGCCGAGTTACCGCCGCGGTGAAGACCGCCGACCGCGGCGGTATGCCGCTGTGCGCATTCCGACCGCTGGGAGCGTTCCGCCGGGAAACCGCCAGCAGCCACACTGGCGGTCGGCGGAAAAGTGGAGACTGGTCAACCTCCACCGCCACGCCAGCAGAACACCGCCCACAGAATTACGACCCACATATCTGTGTGGCGGTCTTCTGTTGGCGGTGTTCTGTTGGCGGTCACCTCCCCATGGCTCCCGTCGCCTCCCGGAGGACCAACGCACAAGGTAAGTTGACCGTCCGTGAGGGGAGGGGGAGGGGGGGTGTTGTGTGATGTGGGCGTGCATGGGGGTGTGCGTGTGAGTGTGTAGAGGGGGTGTGTGAGTGCGTGTATGCGGGCGGGGGGTGCTGCTGTGTCTATGGGTAATGTGTGCTGTTCGGCAGGTGCGCATGTCTGCATGTATGTGTGCGGGTATGTGTCCCCGTTGTGTATGTGTGTGTAGGGGGTGTGTATATGTGCATGTTGGGGGTGTGTGCATGTCGGGGTGCATGTATGTGCATGTCGGGGTGGGGGTGGGGAGGGGGTTCGTACCACCTCTGGGGGGTGCCAGGGGGGTGGAGGGTGTGGGGGGAGGACTCGGGTGGGTAGTGGGGGGTGGGGGAGACCCCTATCAGTGCCAGGGAAGGAATTCCCTGGCCCCGATAGTGCTTACCGCCATGGTTCGCATGGCGGTTCCCGACCGCAAGAAACCGCGGCGGTAGGCAGGGTCATGATACCGTTGGCGGTCTTGGGACGACCGCCGGGCCGGAGTGCGCAAACTCCAGCCCGGCGGTCATGACCGCCGTGGCGGTCGGAGTGGGGAAGTGGCGGGCGATCGCGGCGGTGACCGCCGCGGTCAGAATGCCATTTTTCTGACCGCCGGTCTGTTCGCGGTCCGACCGCCGCCTCTCCGCCGACCGCCAGGGTCAGAATGAGGGCCCATATACCATATCAAACCATTTACAAGTATTAATTTACTAACTTTTATTTTATGTACCTCTCAAATAAAAAATAGTGTGAAATTAATCTTGTGGCACCTCTACATATGAAGTACATTTGTATACAAATATGATGTTTCTAATAGTGTGTGACAAATGGCAGCTACTGGCATGCAAGGTGGAATCCTCTTTTGATTTGTAATATTCTTAGGTTATCTATCTAACAGAGATTACTGTCTTTGCTGTATAAATAGGATGTCATCATCAAAAATAATCCCACTAGTCTATATGTGGTGTAAATTATGAAAACTTGGCACCCCAATGCCAATGTATTTTCTAATTCTCCCATGAATATACAGATGTACAGTGGTGCAAATTCGGCACATATTCATTAAAAATCCAGAAGTGTCTATGGTCCTTCCTATAATGAGGAAATGTCTACAAGGTGCTCCACACAAATCAGAAGTGGCTGTGGGTAAATAACAATAACATAAAGGGCTTCAGCAAACCTACTATCTATCCAACACCTTCTCTTCTATAAAAACTCATGTTAGCAAGCGTAAGGGCGTGGGCCAGTCTTTAAAAAAACAAAATGTCAGCCCTTCCCCACATGACACATAATAAATGTAATTATAAATTGTATTCATGTAGCGCTTGACAAGGCATTGGAGTACTTTGCGACGAGTAGCACGCTACTCCAGAACCCCAAATTAGAGGTTATTAGTTAGTTGATTAGTCATTTTTTTCTTTTCATTGTGCCTTAATTGTGTTAGGTTTGTGCTCTTGATTTTTTGTGTGTTTAGAAGAGTGTAGAGTGGGGACAGAATGATGGAAATGGATTTGAAAGGGAAGATTTCACCACAAAATAAATGTGCACAGCAGACTATCTAATTAAGAATACTTCTATGCACATCACAGTATTTATATAGAAGGGTCTTTTTCCAGCCAATATAAACTTACCAAGTGTCATGCGTGTATGCATAAAGTAATTTCATTTTTTATATAAAATCCTCCTTTAAACCTCTGTACCATCCCACCTCTCTCTGACTCCCAAACCTTTCTGACTTCTATGATCCCCCAAACATTCTTCTCAAACTAGCACTGGAAATTTAGTTCCAGAACAAACAATAGAGGAGCACTAAACACAGAAAGCAATAATGAAAACAACTGTACATTCTATCAGAACATTTCTAAACATAATTCTTTTTAATTTGCAGCATATCTTGCTTTACCGATGTCATAAAGGTACAGCACTGACAGCGTCATCAACGCTTTACAGTATCCTGTTGAGAGTGTACAGGGAAGTAAACTGCAATCTCTTAGTAAAGTCTTCAAATATCTTTCCCCATTGGTCGTATGGACCTTTATTAGTTGACATGAAGCATCGAAAAGGAGTTGACATCAATAATACATTTCAATTCTTTTAAAGCCAAAGTGACTCCACAATAAGAACCAGGAACCAGTGACTGTCATAAACAAAGATTTATTTCATTATTATTGATGAATCCAGTACACGAACATGGCAGACATATATTAGAAAGATACAGTACTACTGCTGGCAAGCAGAAATATCTCAATAGGTTCAGCCATAGCAAAATAAGATACAGAATCATAACTGCCACTGTAATACAGAAACTAAGATTAGGTGATAGGCGTCCTATAAAGAACCTTCTCTTCTCTCTCCTCAACACAGGATACTTATAGAATCATCTCATCAGGGCACTAATTAAAGAATCAGGTAAATTTGGGAAAGTTTTGAAAATTTAGGAAGGTGTCAGCAAAGCAGAGGCTTCTGTAGAAGTCTCTAAGAAAAGGAATACATGTTTTGCATGATGCCTCACACTTGCAAGAATACTGTAAAGGGAAGCAGAACGCTCTGAGCCCCTCTAAGCCTACGGGAATCTGTCCTATCTACTGACTGTGTGAACATCAGTTAAAGGCAAAAAAATGCTTCAGCAACATTCCTATCTCCTCACACACCACAGAGAACCAATCAATTAATTTCTCGTGATGTGCATTTGAAACATCACTTAGGTTTCCCATGCTTCCAAACTTAGGGCCAGATTTAGATCTTAGTGGTGTTACTGAAAATCTGCGTCGGAGGCAAGCCTGAGAAGACTGTCAAGTTGACAGTGTTCCACCCACCATATTTAGATGCAACAGTCCTGCAGGCAGTGTACCGGCAGTGGTTCACTGATGGCGGGAGACCGGGACTCAATAGACTTCATACAATGGCAGCCTCTATGTAAGGGAAGTAAGTGACACACACACTGTCCCTTAGCCATACATTGACCCCACACTACACAAAACAACACATACACACAATTACCCATTACCAGTTCAACACACCACAACCCGTAAATCCCAAAAACACACATTGACACACATCCATTACACAACATACACACACCATTTAAACTGCACCGACACACCACAGAACCACAACAAACAACACAACGACACACTCAGCTACACAAACACTCACACACACCTGCACCTTATCCAGCCAATCACATCGCATACACATGCACCTACTGGCTCACACACACAACTCGCTCCACAACATGGCAGGTACAGGTTCCCTGGCATGTGCCCTCATGGACACAGTTGACAGGTGTGAACGTACCATCATTGTCATTATGGTGCCAGCATTAATTTGGCAATGAATACTGGCACCATAATGACAGTTATGTATGTGTGCAATATATGTTGTGTATCAGTGTTCCTCTATATGTGTCTGACCCACTAGTGTCTCCGACATATGCATGTCACAGTGATAAAAAAAATTACTGTGACATGTATATGTCTCCAGTGCTGTGCCCACCCAAGTACTCTGGAAATGCGCCATCCCTACCTTGCACTCCATCAATGGGGAGGGGGGGTCATATTTTCTCCATGAGTTGGTGGCAGCAACAATGGCTGGTGTTGTCCAGTCATGTCCAGTCGAAGACGGGGGGAGCGGTACTCCCCCAAACCGGCAACTATAGAGTGGAGGTCAGACCGCCACTTCTTGTGCGGTATGGCACAACTAAATCTGCACAGCGGGAAGGCAGGCTTGGGTCCCGCCGGCATCCCCTTTTCCCTTTTCACCATTGACGTGGTCAGTGTTTTTAGGCAGAGACGGCAGTTCAAATGCAGTCCTAAATACGGCAGGCAGACCATCGCGGCAGTGGGAAGGTTTGCAGTCAAAAAGTTGAAGGATGGACGTTAATGCCAACATTTAAATCAGGCCCTTAGACAGTTACTGCAACCTCGAACATCTTCCGTTCCTGGAACATGATGAATAGAAGGCTTCATCTGCCCATTAAGTTTCCACGCTCCTTGAAGGGTTTTTCCTTCTCAAGCCTCACTATCAACAGTCTAATACAAAATCATGAGGACGCTCCTGCAACAAAAGTACTTGCTGATAGCGAAAAATTGTGTTTCAATCTAGGCCTCTAGTCAGGCTAACTTTAACTACGCATTTAATATGCATTTCAAATACGAGTATACAAGCACGTGTGTAACTTTCAAAATAATGCCAAAAGTGAAAAAAAGAGTACATATTTACATAGGTAAATATAACTTGAAGTGTGAATGTAAAACGTGAACAATAAATGCAAGTAAATATTTACAACTGAACATTAGTGCGCACGTATATAACATTTAAGTTTCTGCAGTGATTCCATTTGATTAATATGTTTAAATGCTTTACACATGTTAATATGTTTAAGGCACACAGTGAGTATAATGTCAGATATGAGTATTTGATTGTGCATTTGTGACGTGTAAAGGATGGAGTCTTAATTGTGCTACTCCACTTTTCACACTAAAAGCATGAAGAGGTGGTGACAAACATGGTTCTATTACCTTAAGCAGTAATGAAATCAAAGTCATAGAACCATAGTCAGATAAACTGCTTTTTAACTACACTTTGTATAATCAACAAAAAAATGAAGAATAATGCATGCGGATATGGCAGCTTTGTAATTCCCAAGATGCTCGCATGCTTGAGGATGTACGCATGCTCTTGCATCACTACACATATGTGTGTGCTTCGGCAATGACCTCTAGGGAAAGCGCGCTATTTTCTTATTTACGGATCAAAGATGGCATGTGCCACTTGGATTGGTAAATTAAAATAATGTTTATTTAGTGGTGAAAAACTGCTTTTAGCACTTCAGGGCGGCCCTGCATCCAATGACAGCCCTGGCCCTCCAAAAGAAAAAGAAAAATATGGGACCTGATGTACGGTTAGGCAGATGGGGTGAAGAGATATAGGGCTGTGGAGCACTTTAAATTTGCCATCTCGTCTTTACTCCACCTACCAAATTTAGAGATGTCAGAAGAACCATCTCTAAACATTGACAGGAACTACTGTCATGGCAGTTTGTGTCAATGCAGGAAAAGTGTGATGGATGTCTCCTTCAAACATGACCCTGGGCATCACACTTTTCCAAAGTTTTTTATTCTTCAAGAACAAACTCACAATGCAGGAGTTTGTTGTGAAAAATAAACAGTTAATGACTCCCCACACCATGGTAATTTTCTCCCACGCTGTGGGGTCATTTTTACTTCCCTTATTGCCAGGGTGTATCAGGTGGTGATGGATAGTAAAACCAGCCACACAAATACCCATTCAAAATAGGGTGGGTGGTGGGATTGTGGTAGTTGGACTCTCGCTCCTAGTCGAGACTGCTGGTTTAGGGATGACAGCACTTTTATTTGTTGGTGACTAGGCCATTCCTACAACATGTCGAAACTGTCGACCCAACCCTCCCGGCTCCTAAGCAGTACCTCACCAAAAACCCAAATAGTAAAAGGTGATTTCTGGCAATCTTATGCATGGGCTCTAGAGTGTGACGTCTCAGGGGACTCGTAATGAAACTGAAGTTATCCTTTTTTCATGTTAGCAATACGTCTCAGTCACAGATAGGCAATAAAGGAGATGCGGGGGAGTTTTCAATATATTTTTTTTAAATGATGCAATCTACAATAAAATGCATGAGTTGCAATAATTAGGATAATGCATAATAAAAGAAGCATGATTGTAAAGGTGAGAGTCATGAATACAAAGATCTCCACCATTTTGCAATAAACATAAAATGTAAAATCCCTAGCCTGGAGAACCTAACCCCTGACCTAACGAGAGCTAGGTTTGATAAACCTAATCTGCTAGTACCATGTCCATGAGAGGCACCCCCAACCCTCGTTACCTTGGAATGAGGTCTAGATCAGACTCCGTGGTGACACGAAGGCTAGGTCTGCATCAAGGCGACGTGCAGCATAGATGGCGTTGATAGCATCTGGTAGGAATCCCTCTGATCACCTTGTCTATGTGAGATGTATTTATACAGATCTTGGAGAACCCCTGACGCAGGTATGTTCTCAAACAATAGATAGGGGGGCAGACTTGAGGCAAACAATTTCCACCAAAAGTACATTATGTTCCTGTCACATGTAAGTGGGAAAGGGATATAATGTGAATGCCTACGTGCATCAAAATTTTGATGCTGATAGTGATGTCTTTACAGAGTGGCACTGATAAAGTAAGTCAAAACATTGCTCTAGCTCTAAACAGAGGCAGCCATCTTAAAATAAATAATAAAATAAATAGGCTAAGACAGAGCAGCTAAGTAGGTTGAAAGTCACTAGGTGACGGGGGCACAGGCCTGCAAGCCAGAAGGCTAAGCTAAACTCCTGAGACCCATTAAAAGTAAACAGGATCCACTACGGGATGGCTTACCTCCAATGGCTTTTACTCCCTCTGGCCATTGAAGGAAGGTTTACTCTGCAGAAGTAAATTTTATTCTATCAGTGAAACCTGGCAATCTGATATCCTCCTTATCAGGTGGATGGATCGTGAGTAAGGCAGAGAGGGTACTCCATCGCCATTAGAGCGAGGAATGGTTTGTGCCAAACTCTAAATCAGGCCTGAAATGTATAAAAGCAACGCAGACAACAAGGGGAAGCAACATAGGACTGTATAGGTGTAACGAGGGAGGGGAAACAGCTGGGAGTGGGCAGGGGATAGGGGATAAACAACAGCTTGAGGCTTAGCCCTTAGAAGTCTTTAAATAAATAAAGTCCAGAGAGCAATTGACGAGCTTGGGGAGAGGAATAAGGGAGAAACTAGGAGCAGGGGTGGGGAGGGAGCAGTGTTTGTGGGCAGAAGCAGCTCACGAGGAAGAGAGCTAGAAAACACATGCACTCTCATACAGTGGTAAAAGAAAAAAGAAGTTCCTTGAATGGGATTAGTGGAAGGATGCAAATCAGACAATCAACTAGCCAATCAGCCAGTCAACAAGCAATTATTAGTGACAAGAAAGCCAACTCACGGTAAACAATGGGTAAGTCCACTGTGGTATGGTCAACTAAATACATTTGTCTGCAGACAGCTAAAAGTTGCCCGTAGGCAAGATATGAAAACACTTACAAAGTACTCATCTAAATAGCAACTTCATAACATTTCTAAGTAAAGGCAACTTTTATAATAGAAGTATAGCAACGCAGAGACTTCCACTGTCTTGCCTTACTCCATATCTTCAATAACATGAAAAGCCAGGCAAAGTGGCTTTGCGTGGCCTTGTGGATATGGGCCTGCACCACTGGTGCATCACAAAAAGTGACGCACCAGCAGTGCAAGCAGTTTGTAAATAAGCCCCTGTGCCATGTCAGGTTTCCAATCCTACGCACTTCAGGACATAGTTAACTTCCATGGCTGTATATGGTCAAATAAGTATACAAATTCATACACACACCATTTGATAGAAATCAATGTATATAAATATTTTTTTCAAACTTGTCTGTTAAAGACGTTTTTTAAGGTGTGAATGATATTAGTCCCAAAAATTGGTTCTTTATGTTGTTTTTTTACAAGGATTGCATCACTCCAATTTCCCATTAAACTCCTTCCTGCTCCACATGCTATTACTGTGTGCTGTTTCAAGTTTTGTTTAAATTGATGGTGTGGAAGCTATCTCCTGATCCTCTACAGTTTGTTCACAAGTTTTTTCACTTTTGTTCCTTCTCATCTCCTCCTCCTTCAACACACCCCTCATTATTGTTTACTTTTCCTTCAGGAGGATACCCCCCACACCTTGATCTTCACTGATTTTTACATTGTTTCTTTTTTTCCCTGCCTTGTGCTCCTCTTTGTACATTTCGTGTAAGCCCCTACCATATCTTCACCCTTCCTTTTATTACATTCTCACGCTGCCTCCCTCTATCCTTGCCTCCTAAACTTCTTTCTGGCTCCTCCTCTTCCTTATTCACATTTTCTTCCACCCTTCTTTCTGTTCAAAGCCACAGTAGGAAATAGAAAAAAAGGCTAACGTGACCCTACGCATTTTATGCCTTTATATAACTTCTCTTTAAAAAAAAAGAAATAAAAAAAATCTGCACATTTTCTATTTTGTTCAGGAAATGTAGAAGTATGCGCCTATGTTTTGATAATAATAAAGCTACCTTCCATAGCAGTGGTCTGCTATTGGGTCGACAACTATTTTTAATTTTAAAGCAGATTTTTTGTATGTATTGTTTTAGAACTGTTCTTACAGTATTTTCTTAGTTTTTGTTTTACCAAACTATATTTCTACTGATTTATTTTCCACTGAATGGGTCCTGATCATTCAGGTTCTGATAGACTGGTTTCTATAACTGTATTTTTGTATATTTTACATACACAGATTTTAATAGCCAAAATATTAACCAAAAATTTAACAAACATGTAGAAACGGAACGAAAAACCCATCAAAGCAGGCCCAAGTGTAACTGAATAAGTCCAGCGCAGTAATGTTTAGTGTGAACATTTATTACTACAGACATCGTATGTTAAATGATAAGGGATAGTTGGAGGTAAACTCAAAGAAAGGAGAATACACATAAGGTTCTCTGGTGAAAGAACGTAAACCTGCTCTCTGAGCATTAAAGGTAAAATTTTCCCAACAGTATATATAGTCAAGGCAGCGCAAGCGGGCTTCAAACAGAGGGAAAAGGCAGTCAGAAGCGGTGCAGGCTTCCTTAACTCATACAAGTCAGGTACGGCATTGCAGATGATGTGCAAGCCAGTCCTCAAATACAGATCTAAAATAACAGGGGCCGCAGGAAGGCAAACACGGGATAGGGAATACTGAAGATGGCACAGGTCTGCTTGAGGACTGCATGCTAGTTGGAAAGAGGTCCCATTGCCTACCATCACAGATCATCAGCTGACTCCCTTTCAACTCTAAGAGCTCTCAAGTTATGTTCCAGGTAAACAAAAGCTTGCCCTTCTGCATCTCCAAAGTCCAGTCCGGACAAATCTTCAGCTGTTGCTCCATTATGTCTTGGGGCTACACAATTCGACCTTCAGAAACTATTAGTCTTCACTCAGGTCCTCCACTGTCCCTTGGTTACTTTCAGTTAGTCAGCACTCAGGTCCTCCACTGTCTCTCAATACTTTCAATTAGTCCTGACACAGCAATCAGACCCACTATGCCTTACAGCCTGTCTATAATCGCCTTCTACTGAGCCTCAGCCTGACCTCAGACGACCCAGGAAACCCTCA
The DNA here is from genome assembly GCF_031143425.1 of Pleurodeles waltl. Taxonomy (NCBI): domain Eukaryota; kingdom Metazoa; phylum Chordata; class Amphibia; order Caudata; family Salamandridae; genus Pleurodeles; species Pleurodeles waltl. Next base: position 827,870,263 of record NC_090436.1, read on the forward strand.
GACAGTCTCATGTTGACTTGCCTAACTCTCAGAAGACACAGCAAGTCCTCACATTCCTTGATGTGGCCCTCACAGACCCTCAACTAGCCCTCACAAATCCTTAACCACAGTCTGTCAGTCTTCATAGTCCAGAAAACACGTCTGCTGACTCTTAGAACATATCACACAGCCAGTAGATCACTATAGGTCACTCGCTGGCCCTCTCCCCTGACCTCGAAGAACCTGAGAGGCCCTGTGCTAGCCCTCAGTCTCTCACTTTGAGTCTGACAATAACCTTGTCTTAACTAAACTACCGATACTAGGATACTATGTCACCTTTCCTTCAAGAAAGCCTGGACTTTAAAGTCTGCCTTCAGGAAAGTGTTAGGCCCATTTCACTATGAAGAAAACATACTTATGTTGCTAACAAATTAGGAGACTGTGCTAACAAAGTGCATGTAGAAAGAAAGTATACATATGAGTGTGAGCGCACTAACACACATACATCAGAGTTAGACATGATTGCATGGCCACTGAGACTGACAAAAAGAACAAAGTAACAGGGTGGCTCTTTTGTTAGATAAGAGTCTGATTACTTCTAGATGAGAATCGCCTACTCCCCCTCAACTCCACTGGGATACAGAGGCAAGATTGTGGGGTAAGTGCAATTAATAAAGAACTGCAAATCAACAATTCATAATTTCAAACATCATTGCATTATATAGGAGTCAATATTAAGATTTTGTTTAAGTTTTTTTCTTCTAGTAACTAAGGGCCTGATTTAGATTTTGGCAGATGGGTTACTCCATCACAAAGGTGATGGATATCCCATTGCCGAAATATAAATCCTAAAGGAAATAATGAGATTTATATTTTGGCAAACAGGATATCTATCACTGTTGTGACTGAAGAACCCGTCCAGCGATATCCAAGTTAGGCCCTTAAGGCCAGATGTACCAAGCTTTTTGCACGTCGCAAAGAGCGATTTTTGCAATACAATATGAGAGTCTGATAAGGCTGGTAATATGGAATTGGATGTTGTGGGTGCTGTGAGAGGGAATCCTAATTGTAATTTAGGTGCCAGTAACAGTGTTGTAGGGAGAAAAGAAAGGTACGACAAGTTGGATAAATGTGCTTGTTTTCGGTGTGGTAGATGAATCACTTAGCGTCGTCGTCATCTCAGTGTCCTGCTATTGGAAAGGAGTGTAAGAAATGTGGTAGAGTGGGGCATTTTGCTAGAGTATGCAGAGATTTTTAAAAAAATAGTAGCATGTCGAGAGGAAAAATGGCGTGTGTGAATATTAGGAAATGTGAAGAGGATGGACGGAAGGGTGATGTGAGAGTCTTCACCAATAAGTTAGGTAAATTGGAGAATTACAGCCACAAGATAAAGGTTAAGGCTAATGTTAAACCTGTTGTGCAAAAACTCCGGAATGTGCCCATAAGTAGAGAAGAATGAAAACACATCTTGACAGAGATGATAGAAGACAATGTCATAGAAGAAATTGAATCCTCTGAATGGGTATCTCCAATTGTTTTGGCCCGTAAACCTGACAAATCTTTGAGGTTATTCGTGGATTTGAGGGCGGTGAATGCGAACATTATTGTGAATTGTCACCCACTGTCTAAAATCAACGATGTGATTAGTCTGCTAGAAGGGGCGAACATTTTCACCACCTTGGACTTAAGATCAGTGTATCATCAAATAGAGTTGACAGAGGACTCAGGACATCTTACTGCTTTTATCCCCCACGGGGCTTATTCCAATTCAAGAAGATGCCTTTTGGTTTAGCCTCTGCGGCATCAGTTTTTCAAAGAGCAATGTTTCACTTGTTCAAGGACATGGACAGATATGTCAAATGCTTCCAAGATGACATCTTAATATTTTCCAGGGATGAAAAAGGTCACAAGGAAGATGTGGTAAATGTTTGTAATGTTTTGAGGGAGAATGGGTTGACTCTAAAGGAAAAAAAGTGCAAGTTTTTTGCCGAATCTGTTGAATATTTGGGTCATACCACATCTGGTGATGGTGTAGTTCCAAAACAGTCTTTGGTGGATGCTATTGTAAATGCTCCTGCTCCTGATAATCTGGAAAAACTACTGCCATTTACTGGATTATGTGAGTACTATAGTAAGTTTATAAAAAACTTTGCCACAAAAATGGAGCCTTTGAGGGAACTCATACAGAAAGGAGTCCAGTACAGGTGGTCGGAAAGACAAAGTGAAGCCTTTGGGAGAATTAAAAGGGAAATTGTGGGGGCTCCAACTTTGAGACCCTTCAGTGTGGGTGCGCAATGTGTGGTGACGGTGGATGCGAGCATGTATGGAATTGGAGGCAAGTTATCTCAAAGATGTGGTAAGGATAGGTGGAATGCCTCGTTTGCCTCACGTACGCTCAATGACACAGAGAGAAAATACGCTGTGATTGAGAAGGAGTTGTTAGCATGTACCTGGGCTGTTGAACATTTTAGGAATTATATTTGGGGTGCGAATTTCATCCTTCAAATTGATCATAAACCCTTAGTGGGTATTCTTTCTCCAGGCGGGGGGTTAGAATGCCACAGCTCGTATTGCCAGACTTGTGTCAAGATTCTAAGAGTGTTGTTTCAAGGTTGAATATGTGCCGGGGAGGAGTAATGCAGTGGCAGATTATCTGTCGAGACTTCCACAGAATGAGACAAAGAAGGATAATGCATTCCGTGAGCTGCTGGAGAATGAAGTAATTTCCACTGTGTCAGGATACATGACTGTAAAGTTTGGGGGCATCAAAGAAGAAGAATGGATGGATTGTGAGAAAAATGATTGTGTATTACAAGAGGTAAAAAGGTATGTGAGAGATGGTTGGCCTGTTAGAGGTAAGGTTGCGGCAGAATTAGAACCGTTTGCTAAGGTTAGGGATGAACTGGAGGTGGAAAACGAGATGTTGTTCAAGAAAGGGAAGTGCATTCCTCCCAGAGGCTTGATACAGACCATTTTGAGTATAGCCTATGAGGGGCACCCGGGTATGTCATCTATGAAACGTTTGGTACGCACGTGTTTCTGGTGGCTGGGATTAGATAAAATGATAGACAGAGTGGTCAGAGAGTGTGATGTTTGTGTGAATGCAGAAAAAATGTTAAGAACTGTGCCTGCACCTCTGGTACCTGTCTCCTGGCCGACCTCTCCCTGGCAGAAATTGGGATTTGAAATTACCGGTCCATTCCATTCTCTTCCAGCTGATGCGCGTTACGCTTTAGTGCTTATCGACTACTCCAAGTGGCCAGAGGTAAAAATGGTTCCGTGTGTATCAGCGGGTGTTATCATAGAATTTTTCAAGGAAATTTTTGCTAGGGAAGGTTATCCAGAAGTTTTGATTTCTGATAATGGGGTCCAATTGAGTGCTGGTGAAACACAGAGTTTTTTAAGTACAGCAACATTAAGGGCCATATTTATACTTTTCGACGCACAACTGCGCCAACGCAGTTGTGCGTCAAAAAATCTAACGCCGGCTAACGCCATTCTGAAGCGCCATGCGGGCGCCGTATTTATTCAATGACGTTAGCCGGCGTTAGCCGGCGGAGCTGCCTGGTGTGCGTGAAAAAAAATGACGTACACCAGGCAGCGCCGGGGTAGGGGAATATGGAGCTTGGGTGCAAAAAAATGGGGCAAGTCAGGCTGAGGCAAAATTTTCGCCTCAACCCGATTTGCGCCATTTTTTTTAACTCCCAACCCCCATTGAAATGACTCCTGTCTTAGCAAAGACAGGAGTCATGCCCCCTTGCCCAATGGCCATGCCCAGGGGACTTCTGTCCATGGTCATTGGGCATAGTGGCATGTAGGGGGGCACAAATCAGGCCCCCCTATGCCACAATAAAAAATTTTTTAAATTACTTACCTGAACTTACCTTATGTTCCCTGGGATGGGTCCCTCCATCCTTAGGCGTCCTCCTGGGGTGGGCAAGGGTGACAGGCGGGGTCCCTTAACGCCTGCCCTGACCAGGCACTAAAAAACGACGTAAAAGCGGCTGGACGTCATTTATTTGGACCCGCCCACTCCCGGGCGTGATTTTTGCCCGGGAGTGTAAATACGGCGCACATGCCTCGGAGTCAATTTTTTAGACGGGAACGCCTACCTTGCATATCATTAACGCAAAGTAGGTGTCCACGCTAAAAAGTGATGCAAACTCCATGGACTTTGGCGCTAGACGCGTCTAACGCTAGAATATAAATATGGAGTTAGTTTTGCGTCGAATTTGCGTTAAAAAAAATGACGCAAATCCGGCGCAAACGGAGTATAAATATGCCCCTAAACATGTTACTACTCCGTTGTATGAACCACAAGGCAGCAGACAGGTGGAAAGATTTAACTGTGTTCTTAAAGATAGCATTATTTGGGCACGTGGATTTGGAGGATTGTGGAAGGAAAAGTTAAGAGAAAGATTATGGCTTTATCATATTACTCCACAATCCACGACAGGTGTAAGTCCTTTCAGATTGTTGAGGGGAAGGCATCCTGTGTCGAAATTATGTCTGTGGTGGTTCAAGAGGAAGCATGGCAAAGAATGGGAAAATGTGTCTCTGGAAGAAGTCAGGGAAAGGGCCAAGGGCAAACAGATGAAGATTAAGGAAATCTATGACAGAAAGTGGAATGTGAAGGCACCTAACTTTGCAGTTGGTGATTGGGTTAAGATACGTAAGCCTGGGTTCGTAAGAACGACTGAAAGCAAATTTGGAAGGGCTCTCAATGTGGTCAAGGTGTTAAGGAATAGTGTGGTTACGCAGGATGGCAAAGTGTGGAAGCGTGGAGAAGAGTGACGAAGTGCTGTGGTAACCGTGATGACTTTAATGAAGGGGAGTGTGTTGATCACCTGGTTGCAGGTTGGAGTGGTTTTGGTGAGGAAATTGCACGGCCTGTTGAGTGTGTGGGAAGCGATAGGGATTATGGGCAGTCTGTCCCTGTTGAAGCCTCTGAAGAAACCTCTGAGGAAGTAGGGGTGGCTGGGAATCGAAGGAATTATGGTGACAATGTCATGAACAGGGATTCTGTTGCTTCAAGAATGAAATTCAATGCAAGGAAACGTTGTCCACCATTCAAACTTAGAGATTTTGTTTAATTGGAAATTTAGTTTTAATGTTGTATAGAAATTGTTTTGTATACTCTATTCTTCTTTTATTTGTTTTTGTTGTTTACATTATTTGATTTCCTGTACATTTGCGACTTATGCAATTTTAATTATTGTTTTCCTCTCATTTTATTTTGTGCTGTTTTAGGAAGGGAAAAGTGTTAAAACTAGGTAATATTATTGGACCAAAACGTTGTGATGGAATGTCGTGGGCCTAAGAATGTGGGGTGGATTCTGGTGACGGGGCATTCTGGTATTGGAGACCAAAGGAAGAGGAAGGCATTCGTGTTTATCCGGAATAAAACTACATGTATCTTATTACCTTACCACTGGTGAATTGGAGTTCTTACAAATACACATGCTACAAACATTTATGAAGCACGTTTGTTACTTGTTGAAACTCAGATGATGTTGACTCAAACTTAAATCCCTCTGTGGTCAACAAATAAAATAATATTTAACAAAGTATTACTAACACCTACACATGACTACGAGAGGGAGCAAAATAAGGTATCTTGTGCTCGGTGCTGTACAGTGTGGCAAAGCGTAATTTCTCATTACATTTCTGGCCGATTTTGACAAGGAGGGATCAGCGAAGCCTCCCGGTGGGCTCAGCTCCTTGAAGAAGACGTTGCACTCACCAAAGCCATCCTGCTCATCCAGGCGCAGCCTGGCCAGTATCAACTGCGGACATGCAGACATTTGTAGTAAAATATTAGAAACATCAGCCCTTGTTCCAGCTTGCAATACAAGAGTTAAAATGTTTTGCCCGCAACCTGTCTGAATTACTGGGCTGGCTAGAGAATTGTGGTCGTACTCTTAAAATAAAAAAGCCTAAACTGTTTAGAGTCACATTTGAGAAAGCTGTTTAAGGTGGGTGTATCACTCAAAATGTGGACATACAGTCCAAAAGGAGGCTACCAAGCACTAGATAAGTACAAAAATAAGCATTAATGTACCTGTCTGAGGCCTGGCCAAACCAGACTCTGTCAACCATGTGCTCTTTTTGGCCTCCCGGCCTAGACGTGTAACTCTAGAAGGTGACTGCTTTCTCCATTCTCCTCGAGCACAATGGTGTCACAGGCGCTGTGCATGAGGGGCAGAAGCGTGCCCATCTTTTCACATGGCCAATCACTGTGTGGCTTTTAAGTAAAGCCCTCCCCTGTACTGCCTTGGATGCATGGGCTGGTGCAAGGACAGGCTACCCTGGCCAAAACCAACCCAAGAGTTTCTCTCATGCTTTTTATAATTAAAGTTACATGAGAGCAAAGCAAGGATTGGTGAGGACAGGTCAAGCCAGCGTTCTATAGAAGACCAGGGGGACTGTGCTGTGTTCCCCCTGGCTCCCTAACAGAGGGCTAGGTCAAATCCTGAAGTTTACATGTCAGGTTGGCCACAGTCAGAGACCTGTCCAACTCAACATGTGCACTATGGTTCAGCTGATGGTCCCATTCGACATAACTAGTCATTTGGATGGGCCATCCCACTGCACTAACTAGGGAGAAAGAAACCATGGGGTGCAGAAAGAAACCATGGGGTGCAGCTAAGTCCTTGAACAGGACAGGAGTCATACTTAATTTTTACTTTATTCACTGGCACAATGTCTCTCAAAGGAGGGGAGGGCTAGAGAAAGAACAGCCATTTCCCCCTCCTGCGCTAAGTCTTTTTTTGGGTTATTTGGGGTACTTTGCACTTAGGCCCCCATATTTTTTTGTCCACATAAGCTATCAATGCAATGTCCTGGGGATTGTGAAGGTACCCAGGATTTGAGGATTCCTTTGGAGGGGACCGAGAAATTTGCCAAAATACAGCCACCTTTTGGGTTTTTGGGGAAAAATGGGAAAAAGTGCTGCAGAAGAAAGCATCTGTTTTTTTCCCTGCAAATAGTGTTGTCATTTTACTGGGACATAGCCCACTTTTTCCTTTTTTTTGTGCTTTCAACCTCCTTCTAGTTAGCAGTAAAAGTGGGTATGAAACAAATGGTGGATCCCAGAAAGCTATATATTTCTGAAAAGTAGATACTATTCTGAATTCAGCAAGAGGTAATTTGTGTAGATCCTTCCTTTTCCTACGGAAAGTAATAGTTGAAATAAAAACATATTGAAATTGAGTTGAAAAAACAGCCATTTGTGTCTACTTTTTCATCTGTAAATTCTTCTATCTATGGCAGATTTTTTAAAGGAGTATACTGTTAAACCTGTCTTCCTGTCAGGTGTACTTCGAAGACTCATTATTACCAAGGGCAAAGCATCAGGCTATTTCAATGAAGTTTATGCACAGACTTTTGCCAATCAGGACTTTCTTGTGCTATTGATTTGCTCCACAACGCCAGAAGTGTCAGGTCAGTAGCTACAATGTGACTTCTGCGCCACTTGTATTGCTGCACACAACATCTACATGATTTCACTGTTAAAGTGACTTCCTCGGTCTGACTACAGGTATGCGGTACCTCAGCACTAGTTCCCTAGCTAGCTACAGTGAAACTGTCATTTCTCCTTGTTGAGTATGCGTCCACCCAGCAAGAGAGAAGGACATATCTCAATCTTTTACAAACAGGCATCTCAGTAAAATCCATCTGCATTTTGTTGAAGGTACCACCTGATCTCCCTACATTGCTCAATGTGACTGGTGTTAGTTTTCCTACATTCTTATGCTGACATATGACACAACAGTGACACAATTATTCTGCCTGAGCCTTAAATTTGGAATTGAACCAATTCTGGCTAAATGACCTGACCATTGAGACTCTACCTAAATGTGTAAGGTCATGAAAATGTTTGTGGCCACAAATGTCATTAGTATCCTTTCCACATCCTGCTCTGAACCAACTCTGCTGTTCTACTTCTATAACTTTTTCCTGCAAAGCTTTTAGTTCTTCCCATGTGTCAGTATAAACATCAACATTCAAAAGACAGTGTACTTTTGAGAGTCATCTTGAATATCATTAAACGTACAGACCACAATTGCCCAATAGTGTGCCACTTAGTCTGCATATCTATTGTTGACTGTGACAAAACCACTGTCGCTCGTGTGGGCTGAACATTTTACAACAGCAATTTCAGTCTGGAGTTGCAAAGTCTCTAACAATTTTCTCACATGCTTACCATTTCAACTTGGAGCGCCAGACGTGGCCATGAATCCTCTTTGTAAACATAACTGACCGAAGTCATGGACCACACCAAGGCAATTTGGCTATATTTAAAAATAGTCACTCTCATCTGGGCTGTCAAGCTGCATGCACTAGTAAGAGCAATTAATTCTGCAACTTGTGCTGAGGAAACTCCTTGAAGCCATGAAGCTTCAACAATTCCTTACATTGTACAAACAGCATAAGCTGCTCTCAGGTAACCATCCTTGGTTCTTAAGCATAAGCCATCCACAAAAAGGACATCATCAGGACTTATCAACGACTTATCCTTTATATCAGGTCTTGGTGCATAAATCCATAACATCAAGACAGTCAAGTCTAATGTTCAAATCTAACTGATACATCACTTTCAGGTAATGGGAGTTAGGTACTGGGATTCAGAACTTGGCACCTTTTGAGTGTCACGTTGTCAGACAGCAATATTTGCTGCTCATACTTAGTAAGCTGTAAATTTGTCATATACTGGGTTATGGTTTTGGTAAGTACAACCTCAACTGAGTGAGGGACCGTAACAGTTAAAGGGTGTCCTATCACTACACTTTAACATCTCTCAAAACTCACACTGACCGCAGCTACCGATTTTAGACAACCAGGCAGCCCGGTGGCAACAGGATTTAGGGTAATTGAAAAGTAGGCTAGAGGCCTTCTTGTATCTCAGTGTAACTGGGTAAGCAGTGAGAGAGTGCAGCCCTCACTCGCACTGTAAAATAATTTATATGGTATAATCATGTATTCCCATAGCTGGGGCATAACAGAGACTTTCTTTCAGCTTTAGGAAAGCATTTATTGTCCCATGGAATCAGATCAGGCAAATCTTTGTGTGCCAGCCTCAGTGAAAGGCTTTGCCACCAAGGAAAAGTTGGGTATCCACAATTTACAGTAGCCAACCAAACATTCTGACTTCTTTGCGTTTTCAGAGGACACATTCGTAGAATGGCCTCAACCTTTTCTCGTGACACTTTTCTTGTTCTATTTTCAAGGATATGTCCCAAATATTGGACAGTAAATATTTTGACAGTACTGCAACATGCTTGGGGATAGTTAATGTCCATTCTCAGCCAAATGATTTATTAGAATTCAAATTGAGTCTTGTTTACAGGATTCTCTTGTGCTTGATGCTACAATTAGGTCATCAATGTACTGCACAAGGACTGAATTACAAGGCATGGTAAATGTCTCCAGATTTGTCTTCAAGATCTGATTGAAGATCACATGACTCTGAGTATACCTTTGTGAGATTCAACATCATGCTAAGACCTTTTCTCAAAATCCACAACAGTGAACCATTCTGCTGTGTACGGAATTTGATGCAGAATGGTGGCTGGATTCGGGACCACAGGAAAACATAGGATTACAATATCATTTACCTTTCGTAAATCTTTTGCAATCTTTGTGCAATCCCATAATCAGTGAGTTGCATGGACTCCTGATTATTTCTCTCAGAATTGCCTTTTTGTAACATATCTTCAATTGTTGGTGTTATTCCTGCTATTATCTCTGGGGTCATGTGATGAGGTGGTGTTCATGGAAAAATTGTGTTAGGTTTAACTGTGATTTGGACTGATTTGCCACCTTTTATTAGTCTGATATTCTTTTTTTTGAAGTCTCATACTTCTGGGTTGACAATCTCTTTTAAATCTATGGATAATTCCTCTAGTGTTCTCATTGGGTAATGCCCTACTGCATCTTGTTTAGCTAACTTGAACTCAACATCTTCATCATGGGTTTGAAATTCTACTCCATTAGGGGCCCAATAAATTGTGTTATTTAATTTGCACAATAGGTCGCATCCTAAAAGATTTACAGGACTCAAGTCACATAAAAAACAGGTGATTTTCTTCAAAGGAACTTATTTTTATGGGTGCTTCTTTTGAAACTGGATTTGTAATCTGTTTATTAGAAACACCTACAACTTAGATCATCTTACTGTAGAGGGGGAGAATTGGGAATTCCGCTTTTCAAACAGTGGAACGGGTAGCACTGGTGTCAATAAGAAATTACATTTGGTGGCCTTTTACCTCATCTTCTACAGAAGGTCCATTCTGGTTTACCTCTAAAACTGAGCCAAGCACGCAATCCGCCTCCCCTCTCAGGCACTGTCATTGTGACATGTCTGAGTCCAAGCTCTTGTTATCAAAAAAGAAAACTATTAAATCACATTTTGATTCTGAACCTGCATTGCATTTTTATTTACTTGGGACTTCTGATTCTGGTTTCATTTAAGATTACCCTCATTCTGTTGAACCATAGGGACTTGTGTGGCTGGCTTTATTTGAACTTGGTTTTAACCTGCATCTGTTGTACAGGTACGTTTTGCACTTGGATTTGATTTCCTGCCTTGATCTGGGTATGTTTTTATATCCTGTCCGGATTAAGCCTACACTCTATTTTCAATGGCCCACCTTGTTGCACAGATGACAGGGAGTCATTTTCTTCAACATTGCAACATCAACACATTTACTCAAATCAATCCAAACTCCTCAACCTGAACCCTATGAGGTAATTATGCCTCCTTGAACACCTTGCATAGCATTTTGAAAACCAACACTGTGCACTGCACCACCATTTCCTGCAAACAACTGCTTCTGAAACTGTCTCTGAGCCATCTTTTTCTGCGCCTGCATAAACTTTTTCTTGAACCTTTTCTGCTTCCTCTCCTGTTTATCACTACAATACTTGACGTATTTCGAAATCTCATCCAACAACTTTGTTTGCCAACAAATCACATTCTGCTGTTTATGCTGACTAATCTCAGGTCTCAAACCAAGAAAAAACTGCAAAATGAAAATTCCGATATAATTTGGCTCAAGATGTGTTTGACCTGTAGGCTGCTGAAATGCTTTCAAGCTCTTCTCATAATATTCAAGCACAGGTTCTTTCACCTCTTGCTGGATCCTGTTCAGCCTAACATAATCCATAATCCAAATCATTGGGAGGAACTCTGTCTTTCAAGAAAGTAATCATCTCATTGTAATCACCTCATTGTATTTCTCCATTACAGCTGGTGAGGGTGCACCAGTGTGAGAAGTTCTTGGTGGTTCTGTATCTGGCCAATAAACAGCAATTCTTTAATCAGAGCACAAATCATTTGGAACCACAATGTCAAAGAATGCACTTAAATCAATCCACAACATCTTTGAAATCTTAACAAACGTTTAGACTTGGGTGTACCACTGCATAGGATTTTTGCACAGTTTAGGAAATTGTTTGTAAATGATGCAAGATCTCTCCTGCTTCAAGGCACATGAACACACCCTCCATCTGATATTTCCCTCAATTGAGAAGCCAAAGCTTGTTGATCACCTAGGGTCACTAAAGGTAGCTTTTTCTTTGATTCAGCCACCTCTTCTGATTTCTTTTTCTTTTCATGTTTCTTTTCCCATTCGCTTTCTAATTTTTCAAAATCACTCCACCTGCAACACATTTTACCAATTCAATAGTGTGTAATCGCTTATCTGGAGTACACATCATTTTCATTGATTCATCATCTACCTGTGTCCTGAAACGTTTCTGCAATGGGATGCTTCTTGAAATGTCAACATCATATTTGTTTTGCCAATACAGTCAATCTATCATGGATAGATGCAGTTCACCTTGTAATTTCTTTGCACAAATACATTATTTTTCTTGATACTGATTCACATGATCCAAATCCAAACACCCTCTAATTATTTCTTCCAATTCCATTTTTAGTTTTGTAATATTTAGGAGTTTCTCCTTTTCTGTATTCTGACTAGTACCTGGACTCTCTTTGCTTTCAATCTTGGCATTTCCTCTGGCAGTTTCGTCAAGTTCTGGTGATACAATCCCACCTTCGATTAAGTTTGTCTCACCTGCCATTGTCTTTTTCATAAAGACAATTCTCCCTCCTTCCCTGAGCACCTGAATAGTTTGTGGTGGTGTCCATTCAACAATCTGAGGCCCATATTTATACTTTTTTAGCGCCGCATTTGCGTCGTCTTTTGAAGCAAAATCGGCACAAACTTACAAAATACAATTGTATTTTGTAAGTTTGCGCTGCCTTTGCGTCAAAAAATGATGCAAATGTGGCGCAAAAAAAGTATAAATATGGGCCTGAGAATTTTGTGAAGTTGGAACAAATCCGTCCGCTGTCGCTCTTCAGAGGCTGCGTGAGTTCTTGAATTACTGCATTTGGGACAATAGAAGCTCACACCTCTACCGGCTACAACCCTAGCAACAGGTGTTGGTAGAGTCACAATAGAGGCAGTCATATTAGCAGGCATCACTGCTTGTACAGTTTCAACTAGAACAGGCACATTATTTGGTACAACAGGTTGAGCAGCAGGTTATGTCATAAAAGACTGTGCTATTACAGGCTGTGCTACAGTAGGTTCAGTTACAACAGGCTGTGTTACAATAGACTGGGTGGTTGGTGGTGGTGTCTCAATTTGATATGCATTTGGATCGACAGGAGCTGTACCCACGGTCACATTATCAGCTGTCATCCCATCAGTGCTTGCCTAGCAACATCTGTTCCAGAACCCACATAAGGTGGTGGATGTGTAGCTACTAACTCATCTAAAATATCATCTCCAGAATCAATGTCAGATTCTGATTTTGTTTAGACTTTTGTTTCTTTTTTTCTGTTAATCTTTTTCTATTTAGGTTTTTATTGCTTTTCAGATTGCTTATTTTTCTAAGTTGTAATTGCAGGGTACAGTCTAACTCCCTACAGAACATCTCTACTCTTAATTATCCCAAATGGGATCTGCATAGTTTCTCATTGTTGTTTTTGTTCATCTTTAATATGTCTCTACCTCCCTATTACAAGCCATCTTCTCCCATGCACTAAGTGCTTCAAGTTGAGTTGGTCTCATTTCATAAAGTGTTTCTCGTAATTTGTCAAACATTCTCAAGTTAAATGTACCCCATGTAGGAAGCTTAGTGGACCCTCTTTCTCAGTGATCTTGCATCAAAGATGAAGCAATAAACATGTGTGTAACCCTTCTTCAGTCATCATATGGTAAGTTGGTGTACCCTCAGGAGCTTCCTCCTCACCTTTTCGAACAGAAATAGTAACATCACCCCTCCTCAAACTCCTAATAGCTTTAAAAAGTTTCATGATTTTTAACTCAATTTAACAAAGGTAAACACATGATATACGAGTCTTAAATGTTTTGTTTCTGTTACCTATATGTCAGATTTCAGTAACGCAGTCTTCCAGTCTCAGCACAACTCAGTGTATCAACAACTAATCACTGGGCAACTCTCCAAACTGGGGTGGCATGATGAGCAAAAGAACAATGGATTAAATCCAGATCTGTGCCTGGGGGTGAGTGTTTGCATTGTTCAGCACTCTGTCCATCATCCTTTTGTGTTGCCCAACTCTCCATACAGCCCAACCAATCTTAGTGTGCTGTTTCACACTAACCGACCAATGCCAGTGCAGCACAATATGATGCAACAACCTGTTCCTGCGGCGACTCACACTCCTTTACAATTTCTGTGTATTAACATAAGCATAAATTCTAATAAACTAAGCAGCATGAAATAACAATCTTTGTCTGCCTTTTCTAAAGAAAGAGTTACTCAGCTACGGGAATTTACAGGTTCTTATACCCTTTGACCTTTCAATCGAAAAGAAGTTGAAGTATACCATTGAAATCACAACCAGCAGGAAATCATCTACTCAATGAAGTGTCACCTTTGAACATCAGGTTTCACAACATTGACAAATATTAGAACAGTCACAACAATTTGTTACTGCCCTATCTCAAAAGTGCTGTCAATGGCTTCTCACGACCTACACAACAAATCATTGGCAGACAAGAATCCTATAAATTAACACTTATTATCTATCTTGGGATCTTGGACTACTTCTTAGTCCGATAACCTTTTTATCTTTTTTGGCAAAAGTGCACAAGTATCCGCGATCTTAAACAAAATGTTATGAGCTTTAATAATACTCCCAATGATGACCCATTGGGCCAGTCACAGCTCCCCAGCTGCTCCACAGCCCTCTTACCTGCCGCTGACAGCTTCGTCAACATTCCTGGGCCTGATTGCGACAGCTCCGCCAGCATTCCTGAGTCTGATTGTGACGGCTCCACCCACATTCCTAAGCCTGACTGCCACAGCTCCGCCGGCATTCCTGAGCCTGATTGCGACAGCTCAGCCCACATTATTGAGCCTGATTGCACCTGCTGACGCCTCTGCCGACACCTCCTTCGTATCACTGCCACTCCTGCCCTACTGCTTTCCTGCCTCCCACCCTGGCCCTATTACCTCCCAGGACACATAATGGAGGTCAGAGCATGGGTGCACAGCAAATGTACACAGCAGGCGTGCCATTGGCAATCCTAACTCACACAAAAGGCAAGCTGGTCAGTGCCCAGCGCCAGGACCCCTGGTCCTCCCCCTCCACTGCTACAACACCAAGGAGCTCCTGGCCCCGAACGTCGGACACCCCATCAGCAGCTTCTTAGCGGCCTCCCCACACTCAACCAAAGAACCCTTCACCTGCCTACACTGCCGTTTCTCCTGCAACACAGGCCCACCTGCGCACACTGACACCTACACTGCTCCCACACAGAAGATTATGAACAAACAAGTACCACTCCAGTGCATCCTGCTAAACGCCTTCTTCTTATGCAAACATGCGACGGAAATCTGGGACACCATCACCACCCACGACCTGGATGTTACATTCATCACTGAAACATGGTTAACACCCTCCTCAAACCCTAACATCGCCACCACCACCCCTAATGGCTACAAGATGATACACCAAGACCGTACCAACAAACATAGTGGGGACATCCCCATCATCTTCAAGGAAACCATCCAATGCCCCATCACCGATGACCACCCAACACCCCTCATGGAGCACTTCAACTTCTGACTCCAGACCACCATGATGCGAGGCACCCTCGCATACAGACCCCGGGGACCACACCCAGCCTTCTGAGACACCATTGCCAACCTCCTCTCCCTCCTCACCATCGACTCTTTCTACTATGTCCTACTCGGCAATCTCAATTTCCATCTTAACAACCCCAACGACACCAACTCCACTTTCCTCTTTGAGAACCTCAGCAACATCGGCCTCACCCAAATGGTCACCAAACCCACACACAAAGCTAGACACACACTGGACGCCATCTCCACTTTTAGCGACAGAATCAGTTTTACCCACGTGGCTGAATTCACCTGGACCAACCACGTCACTGTCCACTTTACCATCTCCACTTCCCAGCACACCACCTCCAAGCACCTCAGCATACCCCCCGAAGCAGGGCACGGTAACCGAGGCCCTATGGGTACATGTCTTAGGCAGAGCACAACCTGACCCTGCAGCATACTTCAACCAGGACATTCAAACCTTCACCACCTGGATCACCAAATCCGCGGACAGAGTCGCCCGCAGCAATGAACAATACCTACAAGCCAGTGAGCTGGTACACTCCGAAGTTCAGAAACTCCAAACGCGACAACCACTGACTTGAGAAACAATGGCGTGTAACCAAGGACCCCTTCGACAGAGCCGTCTACGAGGCTGCCCTTCACAACTACCACTTCCACATCAAGGCAGCAAAAAGAGCAACAATTACTGCCCGCTTCGGCATTGCAGCCAACCACATGAAAAAACTCTTCAGAATCATCAAGGAATTCTCTAACCCGAAAGCCACAGAGACCACCATCCACCCATCCTAGCAACTCTGGGACACCCTCTCAGATTATTTCCACAGCAAGATCACCACCATATACAACAATTTCAACCCCCAACCCTCCACCTCCAGCCTAGACAACATCTCTCAAGCAGTGAACATTAGTCACCCAATAACATCATATCATACCACACAGACCACAACAGTCATCATGTCATCCATCCATTCCAGAGCACCCACTGACCCCTCCCCCACTGGCCTTTCAACCTTGGAGCCAACACTATTATCACAGAACTAACCCTCATCCTCAACACCTCCATCTCCACAGCAACCTTCCCGGACGATTGGAAGCACACAGAGGACAGACCACTCCTAAAGAAACCCTTTGCTGACACCAGCGACCTCAAAAACTGCAGACCAATCTCTCTGCTCCCCTTCCTGGCCAAAGTGTGAGAGAAATACATCAACCAACAGCTCACTGATTACCTCGGATGAAACTACCTTCTCAGCACCTCACAGTCAGGATTCTGGGCCGACCACAGCACAGAGACTGCACTGATCGCCGCCACGGATGACATCAGGACCCTCCTCGAGAGATGAGAGTTGGCAGTTCTGATCCTCCTGGAACTCTCAGCAGCGTTTGATACAGTCTCCCACCACCCTCTCCTCAACAGACTCCACAACATAGGCATTCAAAAAAATGCCCTTAAGTGGGTTGCTTCTTTCCTTTAAGGCCACACGAAGAGCATCCGGATTCCTCCCTTCACTTCTACACCCAAGAACATCACCTGTAGTGTACCCCAAGGATCCTCCCTCAGTTCAAACCTGTTCAACATCTACATGACCTCCCCTCACAGACATTGTCAGATCCTATGGACTCAACATAGTCTCCTACGTTGATGTCACTCAACTAATCCTCTCACTCACCGAAGACCCCGCAACGCCAAAGCCAACCTCCACAACGCCATGACCAACTTAGCAACATGGATGAAAAACAGCTGCCTCAAACTAAGCACTGGCAAAACGGAAGTCCAGATCTTCAGGAAGAACAACTCCATATGGGACCACAGTTGGTGGCCAGCAGAACTTGGACCAACGCTCTCTCCTTCAGACCAAACCTCTGCATCATCCTTGACTAGCAAATATCCATGAATCAACAAGTAGACTCAGTTGCCTCCTCCTTTTCTACATCCTCTGTATGCTCTGCCGAATCTTCAAATGGATCCCTACCGGCACCTGGAAGAAAGTCATGCATGCCCTGGTCACCAGCCGCCTCGACTGTGGCAATGCTTTCTGCACCAGAGTGTCCTCCCAGCTACTTAAAATATTCCAGACACTACGGAGTGTAGCAGCCAGACTCATCCTCAACCTCCCCAAGCGCTCAAGCATCACCCCACACCCCTGCAATCTCCACTGGCTCCCCGTCCAGAAGAGATGCCTATTCAAAATCCTCACTTGCATACAAGGCTCTCCACAACCAAGGGCCATCCTACATCAACCATCAACTAAGCTTGTACTTCCCAGCAAGACAACTATGCTCTGCCTCGCTAAACTTTGCACACACATCCTGCATCCATCGAGCAACAGTGAAGGCCGCTCCTTCTCCTGCACAGCAGCAAAGCCCATCCACCTCCAAACAGCTCCCTCTCTGGCGGACTTCAGAAGGAGGCTCAAGACATGGCCTTTTGACAGAGACATGGCACCATCAGCGCCCAGATACCCTTTGGGGTGATAGTGCTGCACTTTACAATTGCTATGATTGATTGAATACATTCAATAAGCATACCTCATAATACAGCTCCTTTGAGGAAAGCCATAATGATCAATAATCGGTGCATAACCCTATTGATACTCGCACCTCCAGATCTTTAACTGCCTCAGAAAAAAACACACTCCTGTTTCCATGTTCCAAGCTTTGGGCATTGGGACATGGGCATTTATCTATCTGAGGGCACTTTTAAATTTTAACAGCTCCTTTTTCACATTGCGCAATAACTGGTTAATTGCTATTAGTTTTGCAGTCTCTTTTTCGGATTACGAGAAACCGACCTCTGCTACCAACTTTTTGCGAAGAAACACTGGATTCTAATGGGAACCTCAATCGTTAGTATTCAAACTTTCTCTCGATAGGGGAAATTAAGTACATGCCCTCTACTGGGCCCAAGAGGCATGATCTTTGGGGTAAGTGTGATTCATAAAGAAATGCAAATCAACAAGTTATCATTACATTTTATTCAATAATGAGATTTTGTTTGTGCCAAAGTTTTCTTAAATGTAATGTCTTTTAGTAATTGAATACTTTATTGGCATACCATTACATTTTCAATATGTATATTAAGACAAATACAGAACAAAGCATGAAATGCATTCCATAAAGTTTATCTCAATTCTAAGTTAAGGAGAATGGAGAGAAGCATCAACAGAACCCAGAAAGAGCTCTATATTCAAGAGGTGAACGCATAAAGTCTTTAGCAGAAATTCCTATAAAGAGAGGTTCAAGAAACTCGGTAGAGTCTCAAAGCAGCATTAATTCAAGTAGAGAATGAAAAGTATCTCACAGAATAAATTTGAGATGCATCAGCAAAGAGTCTGAGTCAGAATGTAGCTGAGTAGAAGGGCTCTCAAGGAAGTCTGAAAAAGGGACTCTCAAGCAAGTCTAGGAAGAAGATTTCTCTCTCCAGTCTGAGAATACACATTTATACAGCAGTATGTATCAGCAAAATTCAACAATTTGTGGCAACTTGTGGTGATAACCAGTTGTCTGGACCAATAGGAAAGTAATGTTTTCACAAGAACAGGACAGCTTTCATCCATTTAGCAAGCCTAGCAAAGAACATCCTAAACATAAGATACAACTAACTACATTTTGTAACACGATTTTAAATTCAGGTCATTGTCCCATTGTTTCTTTCTATGAAACAAAACAAGGCAAGTCAGGGTAAGTACAGCACAATACTCTGTGAGATCACTCACGTTCTCATACTCTTCTACTGACAAAACCATGACAGAGGTCAGAGCAAAACAAAAAAGAAAGTAAAGGAAGACAAAAATGCATTTGTTTTAAGCTAAATACACATTTCCATGAAAACTCAATGGGCACAGCTGTGTCGGAAGGTAGTGTTTGGTTGAGGCCTACATTACATATCATAGAGGTTAATTATGTTAAGTTTTAGTTAGTGAGAACACTTCTGCAGGGGCTTGCATAAATACCCTATCCCAGCCGGTTGGGACACCCTGCTGTCTGAGCTACGGGCTTTCCTGAGTGATGACAAACTCCTTCCCTGACTACACTGCATCTCCTACCCAACTATGGTTCTCAAATCCCACGAATGGCACCTCTGCTTTTTGAGTGACATAACTTGCCCTTCTATCTCACATAAGGGATGTATCCGTACTCTAGTATTGTATCCATTGTCCCTGTGTCTGGTGTAGGGATGAGCTACCTCATTCAATTTGAGTTTGAATTGTCTTCTATCTTTTTATTACTCTGGCAATCTCAGACTCTCTACAATCGACCTTTGTAGTCTACACACCTCTGCTAGCTACTACACTACGCACCACTGTATCACATGGTCTGTGCTTCATGGGAATGTACTTTATGTTGGTGTTGCTAAATGATTGTGTTACTCGCAGACTACTAGACATGCTGTAACTGTGAGTTTATAAGTATCTAACAAAAAGATTTTAAACACACACACACATATATCACTCAGTACACAGAGTTTTTGCTTGCAAATTGTTACAGCAGTCTTTCTGTTTGTATCAGTATTAATTTGTATTCTGCACAGCACTAAATGGAAAATCAGACTTCACTTTTACTTAGAAGAGTGATAAAGTGAATGTGATTGAGATGGGTATTACCTTCATGAAGTACTAAAACCAATCTAGTCTGATTGTGGTATGTTGTCATACTTGGTTTTCCTGAAGAACAGCTGAATTTAGATGTAGACAGGAATGAACGTAATAACTGAGTATCCTTTAACCCCTGTTTTGTTGCAACTGTCACAACAAAAGGCGGTTCTTCCAACATGCATATTTTGGGTTTTCTATTTTGGATCTAACATCCCCAACGGGGGTAATTAGAGCCCCCCAGTGGTAAACAGCCCACAGTTCGAAAACCATTGCAGCAGACGATCAATGTGTCTGTATCAGTGTGTCTACTGGTGCACCAAACTGTGTGGTGCAAAGTCAACCAAAAGTAGACACCATCAAGTACCATTTGAGTGACATAGTTTTATTGAAAATGTGGTAAGTTATTTTTTCTTGATCTCATTCATATTTGTGTGTATTTTATCCAAGAAGTTTTAATCTCGGTGTAATCTACTTAACCAGCCCTTGTTGTTTTTGTAAATTTGCCAAGCACTTTTTCAGTTTCTAGGTGTACCTTCAATTAAATGAGATAGATGGTACAAAATCAGTGAAAATTACTTTATAGCCGTTTATTTAAAAAAAAGCTCCAGGCCGATAGAAAGCGATTCTAGTGACCTAAGTTATTTGACAGTGGGGTGCATTGACAGTTCCTTCCTTTATGCCCCCATATCCAAGAGACTCGGGAGGTCATTCTGACCCCGGCCGGCGGCGGAAGCCGCCGGCCTGGCTGGGACCGCCAGAATACCGCTGCGTGGTCAGAAGACCGCCGCGGGTATTCTGGGTTTCCCGCTGGGCTGGCGGGCGACCGCCAGAAGGCCACCTGCCAGCCCAGCGGGAAACACCCTTCCATGAGGATGCTGGCTCCGAATGGAGCCGGCGGAGTGGAAGGGGTGCGACAGGTGCAGTTGCACCCGTCGCGATTTTCAGTGTCTGCATGGCAGACACTGAAAATCTTTGTGGGGCCCTGTTAAGGGGGCCCCTGCAGTGCCCATGCCTTTGGCATGGGCACTGCAGGGGCCCCACGACACCCCATACCGCCATCCTGTTCCTAGCGGCCAAAACCGCCAGGAACAGGATGGCGGTATGGGGGTTGGAATCCCAATGGCGGCGCAGCAAGCTGCGCCGCCATGGAGGATTCCCCAGGGCAGCGGGAAACCGGCGGTACACCGCCGGTTTTCCGATTCTGACCGCGGCTGTACCGCCGCGGTCAGAATGCCCATGGGAGCACCGCCAGCCTGTTGGCGGTGCTCCCGCGGTCGTTGGCCCTGGCGGATTTTACCGCCAGGGTCGGAATGACCCCCTTGGTTTTGGATTATAGCAAATACTCGGAAGCACTAGATTGAGCAGTTAACCGTGAGTGTGAAATATGTTTTACAGTCTACTTATCCAAGGGGCAAAATGCTATGGAAATCTACTTGCGCAATAAAAAAAAAAAACATTTGTCCCTGCAAATGACTAAATCAAACAGATGACAGGAACAGATAAAACATTTTTTTAATATTGTTGAAATTACCTAACACAATGAATGCTTTGCAACTGCACTAAACTAAGGCATATTTTATTTTTTACTACAAATACGTGCCCATTGAATGGGGAGATTTAAGTGTTCTTGAGGGCAACATTTGTGCATTTTGAAAGTAAATGTTTCAATTAGTTTTTTGTTATTTTCCTCATTAAATATATTAGGAGTGTGCTGACATAGACATCTTACTGTCAGTTCACTACTGGGGTGGGGCTAGACTAGAAACCTATGAAATACATCCGATATCACATGCATATCTGTACAGCAGGTTCATTAGCTCATTTACTTAAAACAATGATTGGAACCTGTGACCAATAAACTGCACACAATCTCTTCATTGGTTGCATTAACCCATATAGCTTTCTTACTGGGATTAGAATATGTAACCTGCAGGTGTGCAGATAGATCTCTGAATTGGTCCACAGTTCCTCATATGAGTCATTGACCTGCAGTTTAAAACTATGTGCCTCATTTACAAGGATCTGATACATCAGCTCCGATGCGTCAGATTTTTTGTGCTGCCCTGCGCCCCCACTAACAATGCCGTGGCTGCACTGTATTTACAATACAGAGCTCTATGGTGCATGTTTTCACAGATGTGTCAGACATTCTGATGCATCTGTGGCGCTAAAGGCACGCATTGCTGGACTAGCGTAAAAAACAATGCTACTCTAGCAATGCAAGGAAGGCTCCCATGTTAAAAAGACCTGCGGCAGTTTAACGCCTGCTCTGAGCAGGTGTTAAAAGTCTGACGCAGTGAAGGTGCAGAACAATGCAGTGAAATGTAAATTTCACTGCCTCAGTTCTACCTGACTTTTTGGATGGGAACAACAAGGCGCAAGGCTTTACAAACTAGCACAATGGTCCTATTGCACCAGTTTGTTAATTTGGCACACTGTAGGGGGCTGCTTAGCGCCACCGCTGCTTAAAAAAACATTTCACAACGGTGGCACAAGGGGCTTGTAAATAAGCCCCTATATCTTTGCAGTCAGTTATTTACCAACTGAACTGTTCACAAGGAATGCTACCCATGAACTGCAGATTACAGCTAGAACTAGGCACCTTCCATGTGACATCTCCACAACCCAAAACATCAGAGTTTATTTTTTGCTGCTTTTAAAGTAATGTTCTTTATTTTCCCCTTTGTCTTCCCCTTGTGAACTCGCTTCATCCTTTTTGCTGGTTTTCCGGATTTATATTGCTTTTCACCCAAAAAAACATGTTATCTGGTTGTAGCCATTGTGTACACCCATGCTACGCTTAGGCACGTACTATACCTGCTTTTCTGACGTAATCAGCCTCTCTTTCTCATTGGCACTTGTAAACAAGAATTCACAAACCACTAGCTCAGTGTCTAAGATTTGTATTTTATCTTTTCAAGGTCCTTTTGTTCCTTCTCATGAGAAAGTCCGACACCTGCCGAGACTTCCACAGTCAGAGATTTTATGTCTGTCACGTGTACCCCTTCTATTACTGTCTATGAGGTAAGAATGCATACACATTGCTGTATTGTGGATGAGTCAGCAGTGCTGCTCATTATCTTGGGAGGTGAAGCATTGTCTAACTGAGTGCTTATTTCTATATTTTTGATTTAACAAATGTGTTTTAGACTTCAAGTGGGCATTAAGATGGTGTTCCACAGAAAATGGTGTCGTGGGCGGAGAACTGCCTGCTCTCTGCCTAAGGAGGGAAAAGAGCTGGACTGGACTCCACACAACTACTCATGGCACCAAAGATAAGGGAGAACTTTCTCCCGAGGAACGGGTTCGAAAGCAGCCCAGAGCTTAACACACTTACAAGGTTGGACACTGTCAACACAAGCGAATTACAAGGTGAAGTCTAAACATGCTTATTTGTTTGTTGCTAAATTCGCGTAAAATTGTCAATTTTAAAAGCTGCACAGTAGTCCAGGTAGGAGGCAACAGACTTAAGATTGTTGGGTAAGTAGAATGATAGAAACGTCAGTGTGTGAGTTTATTCCATAGGATAACACAAGCGGGCTCAAAAAAGGTGCAGAAAGCAGAAGACAAGCAGGAGTACTAAGACCCAAGCACAAAAAGGGTGAATGTATGTGTAAAAGAAATTCCCTGATCCAGCTTACTCTTCTGCTAGCCTTGTCCAATCAACAGGAGTTCAGCCAAATGCAAGGGTGCCTGTGTGCTTGAGCAAAGGATATCTTCCTTCCTGTCTCCAGGAAGTCACTTAAAGAAATAATTGAAAGTTCCCTACACCCCCTGTCTTCCCATTTCCATCCCTCCCGCCACATGATGAGCTGCAGCACAAGGCTGGCAGACACCTCCTTATATCCCTGTGAGTAAATATGCAATAATAGTGGGGGTAAGGAATCTAAGGTCAAAGAAGAGCCCCTGGCAAAACGTACTCCTTGACATGCTATTTACGCAGGACCAATATAGAGAAAGCACTTGCAAATATTTACAAAGTGGGTGACACTAATGAGTATGGAAAGATGAGCTTTCCAGAAGGAGTTACCTTTGATGTAGAACACTTAGCTAATTTTTTGAAAGCAACAGAAGGACACTAAAAAATAAGATAGATGTAGAACAATTGTTTCTTAATTGGGATGAGGAAGCGAATAAGCCCTAGAATAAATTGCAAATCCACCTGATGACGCAGACTCAGAAGAAACTCCAATATCATATCAATCATATCATGGACAGGGTTAGGACGCCCTGTGCCACCTCCGTCCTACTTATGTTCCCAAATTACTGAAGCATGAGACAAAACATCAGAAGAAATAGAGGAGACGTGGGGGCACCTGCGCCAGCATCCGGAAATGAGGCAGTGTTTGTGACCCTGACGGTATAAGACGTCAACGCTCTGGCTAGTGCAGTGAGCAGAACGAGGCCCGTAATCAGCAGTAATCAGCAGTAAAGTGTTAGAGGAAGCAGTGCTGCCCAAGCCACAAGATGCTGAGTCCCCAGCTCATCATCCTCCCTCGCGGCCCTGTGTTTTTTCCGTCCTTGAGAGGTGGCAGGCAGACTGTGACAGTAGCCCCATTATTGCCTGGGAGATTTTGAGACAAACTGCAGATCATAGGGCTAGGGATAGAAATCAAAACTACCGAGATAATTGGCACACCCCACCTTCTAGCGACACTGAGGATGAGAAACAACTCCCTCGTTTTCTTCCTTTTCTTCCCTTAAGAAACTGTCCTGGCTCGACAGGAATACTCACTGTACATGTTTTTGGTCCCCTGCTGACTTAATAAACATCATCAGGAAACCGTTCCCAATATTCCTGGAGCTCTGCAAAGTTCTGTGAAAAGCTGCAAGTGTGTTTTTTGTTGTTGTTGCGAAAGTTGGATTACTCTGATGTGAATCAGTTGTTGAGATTGGTGGTGCTGAGTGATGGGAGAGATCAGTTGGTGGATAAAAGCATTGCCCTCACACGGGTCTAGTGGAAGATGGTGTTGTAGGAGGCTGGCCTGGCGTGTAGTGGGTAACAGAGGTACTTACACCTTGTGTCAGGTCCAGTTATCCATTATTAGTGTAGAAGAGGTGTTTCTAGCAGCTTAGACTGATAGAAGCTAGCTGTGGCAAAGCAGTTTAGGCTGAACTAGGAGACATGTAAAGCTACTATACCACTGGTGTCATGCACAATATCATAAGAAAACACAATACACAGAGTTACTAAAAATAAAGGTACTTTATTTTTATGACAATATGCCAAATGTATCTGAGTGAGTACCCTCAGTAAGAGGATAAGTTATATACACAAGATATATATACACAAACTAAAATTAGGTAATGAATAGCAAGAAAAGTAATACAAACAGCGTAGAATTAGAATAGATTGCAATAGGAGCACATAGGTATAGGGGCAACACAAACCATATACTCCAAAAGTGGAATGCGAACCACGAATGGACCCCAAACCTATGTGAGCTTGTAGAGGGTCGCTGGGACTGTAAGAAACCAGTGAGGGTTAGAAAAATAGCCCACCCCAAGACCCTGAAAGGTAGGTGTAAAGTGCACCTACTACCCCCAGAGAGCACAGAAGTCATGATAGGGGGATTCTGCAGGAAGAAAAAACACCAGCAATGCAACAACAGTGTATTTCCGGGCCTAAATACCTGTAAGACAAGGGGACCAAGTCCAATAGTCGCGACAGTGTTGAGAGTGGGCAGGAGCCCAGGAAATGCCAGCTGAGGGTGCAAGGAAGCTGCCACTGGATGGAAGAAGCTTAGAGTTCTGCAAGAAAGAAGAGAGCTAGGGAATTCTCCTTTGGAAGACGGATGTCCCACGTCACGATGAAGCTTGTAGAAGTGTTCCCACGCAGAAAGACTGCAAACAAGCCTTGCTAGCTGCAAGGGTTGTGGTAGAGGTTTTTGGGTGCTGCTGTGGCCCAGGGGGGACCAGAATGTCGCTACTTAGAGGAGGAGACAAAGGGGGCCCCCAGCAACTCAGGGATCCCTCACAGAAGCAGGCAGCACACGCAAAAGTACCTGAAGAGGCACTTGGAAGGAAAGTGAACCGGAGTCCACCCGAAGTCACAAAAGGGAGTCCCACGACGCCGGAGGAAAACTCAGAAGGTTGTGCACTGCAAGAAGGAGTGCCGGGGACCCAGGCTTGGTTGTGCACAAAGGAAATCGTGGAAGAGTGCACAGGAGCCGGAGCAGCTGCAAATCACGCGATACCCAGCAATGCAGTCTAGTGTGGGGAGGCAAGGACTTACCTCCACCAAACGTGGACTGAAGAGTCACTGGACTGTGGGAGTCACTTGGACAGACTTGCTGAGTTCCAGGGCCCACGCTTGTCAGGATGAGAGGGGACCCAGAGGACCAGTGTTGCAGTCTTTTGGTGCCTGCGTTAGCAGGGGGAAGATTCCGTCGACCCACAGGAGATTTCTTCAGAGCTTCTGGTGCAGGGTGAAGGCAGGCTACCCCCAGAGCATGCACCACCTGGAAACAGTCGAGAAAGCCGGCAGGATGAGGCGCTACAATGTTGCTAGTAGTCGTCTTGCTACTTTGTTGCGGTTTTGCAGGCGTCCTGAGCAGTCAGCGGTCGATCCTTTGGTAGAAGGTGAAGAGGGAGATGCAGAGGAACTCTGATGAGCTCTTGCATTCGTTATCTGAAGAATTCCCCAAAGCAGAGACCCTAAATAGCCAGAAAAGGAGGTTTGGCTACCAACAAAGGAGGATTGGCTACCAAGACAGGTAAGAGCCTATCAGAAGGAGTCTCTGACGTCACCTGCTGGCACTGGCCACTCAGAGCAGTCCAGTGTGCCCCCAGCACCTCTAAATCCAAGATGGCAGAGGTCTGGGACACACTGGAGGAGCTCTGGGCACCTCTCCTGGGAGGTGCAGGTCAGGGAAGTTCTCACTCCCCTTTCCTTTGTCCAGTTTTGCGCCAGAGCAGGGCTGTAGACTGGCTTATGCAGAGATGGGCACCATCTGTGCCCATCAAAGCATTTCCAGAGGCTGGGGGAGGCTACTCCTCCCCAGCCTTCACACCTATTTCCAAAGGGAGAGGGTGTAACACCCTCTCTCAACGGAAATCCTGTTCTGCCTTCCTGGGCCAAGGCTGCCTGGACCCCAGGAGGGCAGAAACCTCTCTGAGGGGTTGGCAGCAGCAGCTGCAGTGGAGACCCCGGAAAGGCAGTTTGGCAGTACCCGGGTACTGTGCTAGAGACCCTGGGGATCTTGGAATTGTCCCCCCAATACCAGGATGGTATTGGGGTGACAATTCCATGATCTTAGACATGTTACATGGCCATGTTCGGAGTTACCATTGTGACGCTATACATAGGTAGTGACCTATGTATAGTGCATGCGTGTAATGGTGTCCCCGCACTCACAAAGTCCGGGGACTTTGCCCTGAACTATGTGGGGGCACCTTGGCTAGTGCCAGGGTGCACACACACCAAGTAACTTTGCACCCAACCTTCACCAGGTGAAGGTTAGACATATAGGTGACTTATAAGTTACTTAAGTACAGTGGTAAATGGCTGTGAAATAACATGGACGTTATTTCACTCAGGATGCACTGGCAGGCCTGTGTAAGAATTGTCAGAGCTCCCTATGGGTGGCAAAAGAAATGCTGCAGCCCATAAGGATCTCCTGGAACCCCAATACCCTGGGTATCTCAGTACCATATACTGGGGAATTATATGGGTGCACCAGTATGCCAATGTGAATTGGTAAATTTAGTCACTAGCCTGTTAGTGACAAATTTGGAAAGCAGAGAGAGCATAACCACTGAGGTTCTGGTTAGCAGAGCCTCAGTGAGACAGTTAGGCATCACATAGGGAACACATACAGGGCACATACTTATGAGCACTGGGGCCCTGCCTGGCAGGGTCCCAGTGACACATAGACTAAAACAACATATATACAGTGAAATATTGGGGTAACATGCCAGGCAAGATGGTACTTTCCTACAGGTGTTTTAGCAGCAGTGAAGGAAAAGGTTGTTAAATGCTGGGAGAGACGTCTGTTCGGTCGAGACAGAATAGAAAACGTCACCAATTGCAAACCAAAATAAGGGAGAATTGCTGGCATGTTCTTTTAACAGGTTTAAAGAGGTATTTGAATGAAGCTCAGATCATCTCTCACAGAAGTGGCAGTGATGAGAAGGAGTGACTTCCTCTTGCAGTTGAACAGGTACGGAGGGAAATTCGCCACATAGGACACTGGTGGGGAGGGCTGATCCAGACTAACAGGTCCAGAACCAGGCAATGTACCGACTCTGCCCAGTAGGTTGTGGAAGGGTGGGGCTTTCATACAGGGGGTGTTACGAAATGTTCATAACCAATTATGCACTCTTTTAGTTAAATGACAAACTAAGGTTTTGGTTTAGCAGGTCACAGTAGCTAACCACAGAGTGGCCAAGTAACAAATAAGAAAATAATCGAATTAATCGAAATTAAAGTCTTAACAAATGTAATATGTCCATCAAATGATAAATGGAAAGGTAAGGGGAGGAGAGAGAGGACCAGGGACAGGAGGGGGGCAGACAGGTCAACAAAATGAAAGGGGGAGAAATGAGTAAAATCCTTCTGAAAGGTTGTGCGTCAGTTGTGGTCAGTTGAAACACTGGAAGATGGATGACCTTAATCTAACTTCAGCTATCAACTCACACTTTAACCTTCTGAATTTACTTAATTTGTCCACAACCAGTATCCTGACTACTAGGAGAGTCTGAGAGATGCTGACTGCATTGTAAACACCCTCATTCCAGTAGTTCAAAACAGTCCTTGTGTTAAGTGTTTGATAAATGGTAAAACCACCACATGTTTGATTGTTACCAGCACAAGCCAATCTGCCCTCAGGACCTCGGAATATCCCTCATTAGCTCCCTCACGCTTGTCCATAGATACTACCAACATATCTAACCAAAGAGTTCCTGATACCATTACTGGTCCTATTTCTGTTACTTTGGGTCTTGTTACTGATAAGCATCCTGTCTTGTTGAGTCCTACTTCATCAGTAAACTTGCTAGGAAGAGACGTCCTCTGCAAGCTCAACTGTACAGTTTTCTACATTGACAACAAAGTCTTAATGAATGTTCCACAATACCACGAGAATGAGGTGATATCTGTACTTTGTGAGCCAAATCATCAAAATGTATTGTGTGATTCTCAAATATCTGAAGATTTAATGGGATTACTTTAAGACGTCCCCTCTGTTTTGTGGTCTACCCCCCCTAATGACACTGGTTGCATTTCATCCATAGATCCAGTCATGGTTAACGTTAATTACATACTTACTTATGCCTACTACCCTTCCCAGGGGATAGGTGTTCAATCAGGACACTCCAGCCATCTCTGTCTTGGGCCTTTCTCTCATCTGAATCCAGATCTATCCCATCTCCTAGCAGAAAGCCTTCAGGCCTCTGCAACAGTTGTTTCTTAACCTTCCTCTTTTCCTTTTTCCTTGAGGTTTCCAGGCCAGGGCTTGCATGGTGGTATTTGACACAGGCTTTTGGAGGATGTGACCTCTCCAGCCCCAGCATCTTTTCTTGATTTTTTCATGGGCAACAAGTTGGGAAGTCTGCTGCGTTAGGTTGTTGTTGCTGATGGTGTTTGGCCAACAGATCTGAGAATTTTCCTCAGACAGGTGTTTATGAAGGTCTGGGCTTTATTGGTGGAGGTCACTGTTGTCCTCAAAGTTCCTGCTCCATGCAAAAGGACTAAATTTAGATTGGTGTTTAAAAGCCTGACCTTGGTTTGCAGCTTGAGATCGTTGGCGCTCCACATCTTCATTAAATGGAAGAAGGCAGCCCTTGTTTTGCCTTGGCATAGGCGTCTGTGCCAACCTGCTTGTATATAATATTGCTTAGGTAGATGAAGGCCTTAACCTCTTCCAGTGCATCTCCTGCAAGAATGACTGCAGCTGCATTGGCAATGTTAGCCTTCAGGATCTTGTTTTGTTCCCCGTGGATGTTGAGGCCTAGTTGTGCCGATGTGAATGCCACATTGTCAGTCTGATCTTGCATCTGCTGGTAGGTTTGGAGGCTTTCACTTTTTCTGCTCTTGTTTCGCTGGTGTTAACTGCTGCTTTCTTTTCCTTTCTCTCTTGGATTTTATGAAGAGTCTCAGTGGAGCTCCTTTCTTTATGCTGGTGTTTCTTGGGACCCAGTACCTTCTAGCAGGTTGATGTCACTGTTTCTTTGATCTTTTCCCACTGACTTTCTACTGGGTCTTTGTCGTACTCTAGTTCTTGCAGTATTTAAAACTTGTTGCTGAGGGTGGCATTTCTGTGCATCCTTGAGGAGGATGGTTTAATATTGCTGGCATTAGTTTGTCAGTTCCATCCATGCTTTCTTCAGCTTTAGCTTCAGCCTGGCTATGACAAGATGATAGTCTAACACCACATTCATTCCTCTCATTACTCACATTCTACAGGGATCTTCGGAACTTCTTGATAATGCAGACATGGTCAATCTGATTTATCTTTGAATGGTCTGATGACAACCACACCCCCCCTGTGTATTCTTTAATGTGTGAATATGCTGCACCCCCATCACAAGACTGTAGTTTGTATTATGTAATTCTAAAATGTCTGAAGATTTAATGGGATTACGTGAAGAAGTTCTCTTTGTTTTGTGGTCTACCCACCCTAACAACATTGTTCGAATTTCATCCATAGACCCAGTTAGGGTTAAAGTAAATCCAATGAAAATGTTGCTGTGCATCCCACAGTATCCTTTATGTCCGGAGGCCTTTGAGGGGATTATACTTGTAATTGCTGATTTAATAAAAACAAGGTGTTTTAGTGCCTACTTTCAGTATTTCTACCCATGAAAATACGGGAAAGGCCAAATTGCAGTATGTTGTGCAGGACCCCTACATAAGAGCATGTTATCCCCAGATTTCCAGCAGTGCCTAGCTCTGCAACCATCCTATCCAGCATTCAAGCTGCCCATTCGTACACAGTAGTGGATCTGTGTTCTGCCTTGTTTTCTATCCCCATAAATTAAAAAAGTCAGTACCTCTTCACCTTTCGATTTGGAGGAGCCAGTAAACTTGGTGAAGACACCCTCAGGTGTTTACAGAGTCCCCTCAGGGGCATAGCTTAGTCAGCAAGATTGTTGGGTGCAAGATTCAGATTTCCTAACAATCATGCTGGCATATCATATTAAAATATATTATGTTAGAAGCAGGGCATGAGGGAGGTTTAGGAGGCAGTGGAAAGAGAGAGGAGTACAGAGTGTTAAGGGTACTTAAAATACATTAGTTTTCAAACTAACCAAGTTTTAAAGCAGAGACGAGAGAAAGCATGTGTGTGTGTCTGTGTGTCTGTGTGTGTGTGTTTGTGTGTGTGTTCTTGTCAGTGTGGCCGTGTAAAAATCCAGGGTGAAATCCAAAAGATCCTACACCGTTTCCGACTAAAAGCATCTATACTCAACTATTTACTACAGAATTAATTTTTTATGGGGTGTAACACCCCAAACACCCCTCCTGAAGCTACACCCGAGTCCAATTCCAAACTTTTGCAAACCATGAAATGAGATATGGACATCTCATTCTTCCCTGAAAAACCTATGTTGGTTCAGTATGTTGCGTACCTTATAGTTGCCTCTGCCACTTCAGACCAATGCAAGGTAGAGTCTCTATAGCTACCCATGTAATTAGCTAAGGCAGCACACAAAGCTACCAAAGAGATATTAAAGCTTCAAGTTTATGTTAAGGACACCCCTGGCCCCTTGCAGTGGACTGCAGAGGTGGAGCAAGCGTACTTGCAAGTGAAGCAGGCATTAACCTCTGCACCTGTATTAGGGCTTCCCATATATGACAAACCCTTTACCCTGTTTTGTCACGAACACAATGCATTTGGAGATTGGTGCAACACTATGGGGATCAGGAAAAGCTCATAATATTACTCCTCTGCTCTTGATCACATAGCTACCGGCCGTCCTCCGTGTCTGCATGCTGATGTAGCAGCTGTGCACCTCATAGAGACATCAGAAAATATTTTGCTTGAGTTCGCCCTGGATATGGCTATCCCTCTTTCAGTTGGCACTCTTTTGCTCACCACAAAAACACAGCATCTCTCCACCGCAAGACTGTCCTGTTATGAAATCTTCTTTCTTTCTGCATTTCATATTAACTTATTTCACTGTCCCACCCTGAATCCAGCCTTGCAAATGCCCACCTCTGAAGAAGACGAGTACCTTGACTGCTGTCTGGTTACATAACATCTAACAAAGCCCTAGATCAAAATATCCAATGCACCAATGTCCATCATTGATCTTCTTTATTTTGTGGGTTATTCATTCCTCAGAAATTACCTTCACATGAAATTGATGAAAGCTGTCATTAGTCTCAAATGCATTCAGTCCAGATCACCAAACTTGTTGCTCTGACTTTTGCATGCTTTTGATTACTAAACCAATTGTAACTATATTCACATACTCCATCTGTGCTTTTGGAATTGGTCATGATTTTGGGCTTCTGTGAAAGTAGAGGATGTTCTGCACCTCAGCAGGGACCCCCTCTGTAGAAAGGGTAGCATATACACAGTTAATTAAATGATCTCACGCTTCCTTTGAAAACCACTATTGTAAAAGGTGTTGCTCGTCAATCTACCTCAGATGAAGGGTCGCAATGAAATGTGGTGGCAGACCAGATAGCGAAAAAGGCTGCATTGTCCCCCATCAGTGAAGGTGCTTTGTACATATTGTAAACTGATGTATTCCTGTACCTACTCTCAAAGATCTGTCTGTATTCTAGAAGTGAGCATCGATATGGAGAAACAAGCATGGATCTAACAGAAATGTATAAGGGACCCTGATGAAGTGTGGAGGGACAGAGCTAGAACAGTGGTCGCTCTCAAACATTTGTGGCCCATGACAGCAACCCACTTCCCTTCTTTCCTTCAGGTGACCAGAATTGCTGCCAATTCTGTCTGAACTGCCAATCTCACAACATTGGGTAAGGGATCAAGACCACCCCGGCAGCCTATCTCCTACTTGGGGCCCCATTCATCTATCTACAAATAGGCTTTATCGAGACGCCCAGGTGTTGTTCATATTCCTGTGTACTCTCAGCTTCAGAGTACACCTCTGCCTTTACAGAGACCACAATACCCAGTTTGTTTCTTCTGTAGTTCATGAAATATGCAAGTCTTCAAGGATACAGCAACATTTCCATTATTTGTATCACCCCAAGTCAACAAGAAAGAAAGAGCATAGAAACTGGGGAGTCAAAGTTTGCTCCAAAATTAAACTGGCCTGATGTCCTGCCCCTGGTTCTACTGCCCATCTGAGCCTTTCCTTCCCAGAGCACACAAATTAGATCCTTTAAAACAGTCATGGGAAGAACCATGATGCTGCTTTTAACTCACCTGTGTCATCTGCCTCTTTGAGTCTGCAAATGTATGACAATATGGTTCTAGAATATTTCAAACAATTGATTCTTTGGCTCTATAGTTTCTGTTCTCATGTCACAAGTGTCCTGCCTAAGTGTCCAACAGATGTCTGCTACAACCTAAATCTGGGTTGCAGCGTGTATATAAAAGTCCACTAGGCAAACTCTGCAATAGGTCTCTCGACAAAAGTTCCTTTTAGGTCCTACTGATCACAAACGATGCAGAGAAGTGCAGAGGGCTTTCAGACCGGATCTACACTAGTCACTGCAAGCATGCAGCCATCAGGTTTGGCCTGTATATCCCCTCTACCAGACATTGCCTGGCTCAGAACCTGCTAGCCTAGATCACCCACAAAACCTCCAGTGTCCTAAGTAATAAGTTTACCCCCTGTAAATGTTCAACTGCAGAATGAAGTCACCACTTCTCATCACTGCAACCTCTGTCCAAGGTGATTGATTGCCCACTTGCTACCAGCTCTAACTGTGTACTGGGCCATCCATGTTTACTGCAACCCTCCTGCTTTGGATCTCTCTGTGGTACATCCTTGAAGCTGAGAGTGGTATTGGTGTGGAATACTGCCCAATGCCCATTGTCCACCCCAGAATCTGCCATTTCATGTACCAGAAGAACGCCTGCCTACACCTGTTGGAAGATTACATGCAGCATTTTGAACCTCTATTCTTGCTGAATTTTTACTCATTTATCAACCCACTCACAAGGGGACTAGTAATAAATCCTGTACCCTTTAGAAAATAAGAAACTTGCTTAGATTTGCATTTTCATGGGTACCACATAGAGGAGTGCCCAAGCATATTTACAGGCAACGCTGTGCTTCTGCAATCCTGATGAGCGTCTCTTGGCCATAGCCCTTATTTACTCTGTCCATGGACTGTTTCCTGTAAAATACAATGGCAACATCTCTGCTGGGTAAAGTGAGTGTGACCTCATCCTCAATGTGATACCTGATTGTGTTCCCCCACTCGGTTTTAGACTACCGACCACGTTCTTCAGATCCACTATGGTCCAGATGCCAAATGTGGTATATAGTTTGTGTATGACAAGAAAGCATACCTCTGGCTTCCTAGAGACTGGAGAAGCACCTGTTACATTGCACATGCAGTTCCTACAATTTGACAAACCTCTAACAGATGTCCCTATTAATAAGGCTACCCCATGCTATTTTTTCAGTGAATCATTTATTCTTCTTCTCTATTCTCTTCCCAATTCATGGGTTGGACAGGCAATCCGTGAATTCAAGGTGATCACCCAGGGAATGGAACAAGTAGCAAATGCATAAGCTGTTGCATTGAGATTACTTTCTGGTCAATCCGAGTCTCAACGAACTGTCAATTTGCAAACTAGAATGGCTTTGGATGTAGTCTAGCAGCAAAAGATGGTGCTTGTGCTACAGTAGGGGCACCATATTGTACTTAAATTCCCAATAATTCCCTTAGTATTCACAATCAAATATACTCCACTAGAGACAGTGTCCAACAGTTAAATAAACTTCATGAATTCATTGCATTGCTTATTATCTCAGAAGGCTTGTTTATATATATTTACTGTAAAAAACATCTTTAATCTTTATACAAGCTTTAAATATATAGAGAATATAACGCAAACTTCTCAATCCACAAGATTTAAAGTCTAAAATGCATCAAGTACTTTCCTTTAAATTTTACAAAGACTTTATTGATCATTGCTATAATAAACCGAATTAAACATTGGAATACTGAGAATTAAGGCCCATATTTATAGTAAATAACACACAAATGTGCTAAAGCAGTTGTGCGTCATTTATTTTGGCGCAAGCTAATGCCATTCCATAGCGCCAGCCATGCCTCATATCTATGGAATGACACACAATGGCGTTAAGGAAGGGCTAGCGTAAAAAAAAAAAGACGCTAGCCTGGGGGGGGATGACGTAAGGGAAAAATGTGCTAGTGGGTCAGACATATCGCTAGGCTGGGTAGCGGCAACAAATATGCCCCTGACCACCCTAGCGTCATTTCCTGACGCACAAGCACTCAAACAATGACTCCTGTCGAGGTGTAGACAGGTGTCATGCCCTACACCCCAGTGCCCACCACAGGGGACCAGTGTCCCCTGGGCAAGGCCATAATACCCAGTGCCAGGCAGGGGGGCCCACGTCAGAGGCCCACAATGACATAGAACAAAACAATTTAAAATACCTACCCAGGATGGGGTGCCCCATCCTGTAGTGTTCCTGTAGTGTGGGTGGTGGTGTTGCTGGGGCTTGGGGTGGGCATCTGTGGGCCCATTCCAGGGCGTTTGGCCATGGAAATGGCCCTACAGGTTCCCTAATGCCTGGTCTGACATTAAATAATGGCACTAAGCAGGCTTAGCACCATTATTTGGGTCCGCCTCCTACACATGCGTCGTTTCTGTGCCTGAGGATAGATATGGCACTATGGGGTTGGCATCATGTTGAGGACAGAAATGCCTACCTTGCATCTCATTAGCGCAAGGTGGTTTGCCGCATCCTCAACATGACGCTAACTCCAATATTTTGACGCTAGACTGGTCTAGCATCAAAATATAAATATGACTTGATTCTTTTTCCTGCAGGAGAATGATGCCTCGGTTACTCACTGTGATGTTGCAGATTTGACACACAGGAATGACGCATGAAAAATCCAGACACATGGCAACAATGGATCTATGCTGAAGTGAGGCATCAATTTAATAGGAACTGTGCCAATTTTTCAGCTGTGGTGCAGGCGCTGCGTCAACTTTTCTGCTGCAATGGCCTGGTGCATGGATATTTCTTCAGGGTTACCAGATTCCACTTCCAGGGGCCCAGGAATTGGATTTGGCACCACCTGGCAAGACAGGACTTTCAGCAGAGGAGCCCAGGCACTGGTAGATGAAGTCTTTAATTTCCCTAAGACTTCACAACAGGAGGCAAGCTTATTTCAAGCCCTTAGAAAACCTTGGAAAGCAGAAGGCAGAAAACAAAGTCCATTCCTTTCACTCACAGGGCAGAAGTAGCAACATCAGGCCAGCACAGCAAATCAACAGGCAGAGTGGCAGGTCCTTCTCAAGCATCCAGCTCCTCTCCCTGGCAGAATGTCCTCAGTCTAGAAGTGTTCTGAAATTGTGGGGTCAGCAGTCCAATACTTATATTAATTTCTGCCTTTGAAGTAGGCAAACTTCAGAGGAAAAGCTTTGTAGTGCACAAGACCTTGCCTCTTTCTGTCCTGGCCCCAGACACACTCTAGGGGGTTGGAGACTGTATTGTGTGAGGACAGACATAGCCCTACTCAGGTGCAGGTGTCAGCTGCTCCCACCATTTTAGCCTAGGAAAACCCATCAGGATATGCTGGACACACCTCAGCTCCCTTTCTGTGACTTTGTAGAGTGAATTCACAACCAGCCCAACTGTCAGTCTGACCCAAATGTGTATTCAGCAGCCAGGCAGAGGCACAGAATGGTTGAGAAAGAAAATGTCCATCACCTGTTGTTTTTGTATTTGTCGCCCCAAGTGGGAAGGGTATGCCCAGATGTGGGTCCTGTGCTTGCTATGCCACTAGATTCAAGCTAGCCTGGCTGATGAAGTGTGATACCCTGAAACCGGTCCCAGGATGCTTGTTTCTGGCCCAGGGAGGACCTGGCCTGGCAGTTCGGGCTGGGGTCAAGACTGATTTGCATATGGCTGGGTCCAAACTGGAATGTCATGGCAAGCAAAATAACTGATGGATTAAACCCTGATCTGTGGCTGGGGGTGAATATTTGATTTGCTCTGCATTCTGTCCATCATCTGTTGTATTTGCATTTGTCGCCCCAAGTGGGAAGGGTATTCCCAGACGTGGGTCCTGTGCTTGCTATTCCACCAGATTCAAGCTAGCCTGGCTGATGAAGGGTAATACCCTGAAACCGGTCCCAGGATGCTTGTTTCTGGTCTAGAGAGGGCCTGGCCTGGCAGTTCGGGCTGGACTGTTCACATGTGGAACAGGGTCCAGATGGATTTGCATGTGGCTGTATCCAAACTGGAATAGCATGGCAAGCAACAAAATTGATGGATGAAACCCAGATCTGTGACTGGGGTGAATGTTTGAGTTGTTCTGCATTCCGTCTATCATCTGTTGTTTTTGCACTTTCTAAAAGTGGCATTTTCAAACTTACAATCTAAAAACCAACTTTACTAGCAGATGTGCTTTTAAATTGTGAGTCCAGACACCCCAAACTCCATATCTCTATCTGCTCCCAATGGGAAATTACAAGGCAATCCCATGTTAACCTATGGGAGAGACAGGCCTTGTAATAGTGAAAACCGAATTTAGCAGCATTTCACTATCATGACATGTAACCAGTAAGTGTCCTACCTTTTAAATACACTGCACCTGGCCAAGGGGGCTGCTTTGGAGCTACCTTAGGGGTGACTTACATGTAGTAAAAGGGAAGGTTTTGGGCTTGGCAAGCGGGTGTACTTTCCAGGTCGAACTGGCAGTCAAAACTGCACACACTGACACTGCAGTGGAAGGTCTGAGACATGTTTACAGGGCTACTCGTGTGGGTGGCACAATCAGTGCTGCAGGCCTACTAGTAGCATTTGATTTACATGTCCTGGGCATACAGAGTGCACTTTACTAGGGACTTACTAATAAATCAGGCCCATATTTATACTTTTTTAGCGCCGCATTTGCGCTGCTTTTTGACACAAAAGCGGCGCAAACTTACAAAATACAATCGTATTTTGTAAGTCTGCGATGCTTTTGCGTCAAAAAATGACGCAAATGCGGCACTAAAAAAGTATAAATATGGGCCCAGATGTGCCAATCATGGAGAAACCAATACAATTTACACAGGGTGCCCTTGCGCTTTAGCTCTGGTCAGCAGTAGTAAAGTGCCCAAAATTCTAAAACCAGCAAAAAACGAAATTCAGCACAGGATCAAAAACAGGAGATCAGAAGTGAAAAGTACAGGGCAAACCACACCACACCAAGAGCCGACAGGTCTAACAATAGTGAATATGGAGCATT
The DNA here is from genome assembly GCF_031143425.1 of Pleurodeles waltl. Taxonomy (NCBI): domain Eukaryota; kingdom Metazoa; phylum Chordata; class Amphibia; order Caudata; family Salamandridae; genus Pleurodeles; species Pleurodeles waltl. The sequence continues at coordinate 827,908,345 of NC_090436.1, forward strand.
ACCTACATATAATTCTGATAATTCAGTTAAAAACATCATGTGGTATATAAAGATATGTTTGAATCTTCATGTTTGAAATATATATATATATATATATATATATATATATATACAGTATATAACGTTCAACACTCCCTTCAATACCAGGAGAACCAGGACACCTCCATTGTGAAAATTCAGTTTATTTCAGCACAAAAATCCAACGCGTTTCGGCAACAGCCTTACTCATGGATACAACATTACTAAAGTGCTCCACATAAATAACCCAAGTAAATCATAGACATAAACAACAGACAAGGCCTAATTCATTCAACATAGGCACATATTGTAGCGGCCATCTTTAAAGTGCACATTCAATTACAGTACATAGTAATTAGCAACTTGTTGGTCCCAAAGTTCGTTAAAAATCTCACGTAAAATTCTTTATATCAAAATTTAGTCAAAAGGATTAATCTTGATGTTACTGTCCACCAGATAAAAGCTTATTACAAAATTCTAAAGTTGTAAAATTATGAAATTATAAATTATTCATTGTGACATTGGGATAAAATATCTGTATATATTATCAAGTTAAAATCCAATATATTTAATATAAACATTAATAATTATACCCACGTAAAAATTACTACCATTAGGTGTTATAACACCCGAAGGGCAAACATACTCGTAAATGGCTTCTCTGGAGGAAATCCTATCATGTTAATGGTATCATTTCAGAATTTATTGACAACTCACTATATCCTACTTGTTTACTGAGACTTCTTTACCCAAGTGGGTAGACGGAATCAACTCCGTTGTTATAAACAAACTACTACTGAAAGCCCACCCCTAATACCTTCACAAATGAATATCCCAGTAAATCCAATGCTAAACCATGTTTGTTGTACTAAACAATCACCACATTCCAAAGTATTTTAAAATATGTCAGTTACCCTAGATGGATACTTAACTCTTCACTCGAGTTCAGCCCTAATGGTTCCAATGACTCAAACTCTATTATATATTTGGATTCCAAGAAGTTCAAAATAGGGTCATCATGAGCATCCACCCCCTCACAAAGGTCCATTGCTGTATGTAGCATATCCTTGATGTAGAAATTTCTGTTAGGGGCAATAGATTGGTGTCCAAATTGTTTAGGAAAGCGACGGCCGGCAACAGCCTGCTTTGCGCCCATAGTGCACACCCGGGGGCTTTAATTCGAAGCATCCCGTTTGGTGAGCTGTTAAGAGCCCGGAGAAACTGTAGTGAAACATCTGACTTTCAACAGGAGTGTGAAGTAATGTGCAATAGGTTCAGGAGTAGAGGGTATGGGGTTAAGGTTATTGATCAAGCCAAACGGAAAGTTGAGACTTTGAAAAGAGATGATGTCCTATATGGGACGAATAAGAGTCAAAGGGAGGACAATGACTCGATCAGATTCATTACAACGTTCAGCAATCAGTCTTACAAAATACGTTCCATTCTCAGCAAGAGATGGCATATTTTACAGACCGACCCTATTCTGAATAATTGGATTGGTGACAATCCCCAAATAACTTTTAGGAGGAATAGATCCCTCAAGGATAATCTATGTCGCAATGATGTAACATTGAAGGGACAAGTCATGAGTACCAGAGTAGGGGGTTTTGCCTGCTGCATGAAATGCAAAGCCTGTAGAACTAGCAATAATTGTAAGACATTGAATGTTCCAGGAAGAATAGATAGTTTTGTAATTAGAGGTAATTACGATTGTAACACAACTTATTGTGTTTACTGTCTGATTTGCCCATGTGACAAACTATACGTTGGGAGCACGATACACAGTGCGAAGAAAAGAGTTCTGGAACATAGACGAGCTATTAAGAATTATGATAAAAACTACCCGGTAGCTAGACATTTCTTTATTCAACATTTTGGCAATTAAAATTTGTTGAAGTTTGTAGTGATTGACCAAGTTAGGATCAACAAAAGGGGTGGCAACAGAGAGAGGTTGCTGCGCATCTTGGAATCCAAATATATAATAGAGTTTGAGTCATTGGAACCATTAGGGCTGAACTCGAGTGAAGAGTTAAGTATCCATCTAGGGTAACTGACATATTTTAAAATACTTTGGAATGTGGCGATTGTTTAGTACAACAAACATGGTTTAGCCTTGGATTTACTGGGATATTCATTTGTGAAGGTATTAGGGGTGGGCTTTCAGTAGTAGTTTGTTTATAACAACGGAGTTGGTACGTCTACCCACTTGGGTAAAGAAGTCTCAGTAAACAAGTAGGATATAGTGAGTTGTCAATAAATTCTGAAATGATACCATTAACATGATAGGATTTCCTCCAGAGAAGCCATTTACGAGTATGTTTGCCCTTCGGGTGTTATAACACCTAATGGTAGTAATTTTGACGTGGGTGTAATTATTAATGTTTATATTAAGTATATTGGATTTTAACTTGATAATATATACAGATATTTTATCCCAATGTCACAATGAATAATTTATAATTTAATAATTTTACAACTTTAGAATTTTGTAATAAGCTTTTATCTGGTGGACAGTAACATCAAGATTAATCCTTTTGACTAAATTTTGATATAAAGAATTTTTACGGGAGATTTTTAACGAACTTTGGGACCAACAAGTTGCTAATTACTATGTACTGCAATTGAATGTGCACTTTAAAGATGGCCGCTACAATATGTGCCTATGTTGAATGAATTAGGCCTTGTCTGTTGTTTATGTCTATGATTTACTTGGGTTATTTATGTGGAGCACTTTAGTAATGTTGTATCCATGAGTAAGGCTGTTGCCGAAACGCGTTGGATTTTTGTGCTGAAATAAACAGAATTTTCACAATGGAGGTGTCCTGGTTCTCCTGGTATTGGAGGGAGTGTTGAACGTTATATTAGGGCCTCTCGGAGCCCACCCGGGACCGCTGTGTTGTGCACCTGCATTCCGGGACTTGTGTACGAAATATATATATATATATATATATAGAGAGAGAGAGAGAGAGAGAGAGAGAGAGAGAGACACACACAGAGAGAGCAGATAAATATGCTAAAGTATTGAATGTTTTAGGAACATCTTCAACGAAAGGCTCACATGCACCATTTAGAACAGCAGTATTGTTTAGATGAATGGTAGCAGACGACTATAGCACTTCCCTTTTCATGGGAAATGAGAAGCATACAATATAAGCTCCATCAAGTCTAGGGTTGTAACTTATTTTATACCACCAAGTTTGTAAGAATTGTTTTTTTCAACACTTTCATAATTAGTTGCAATCCAACTGCTAACCTAAGTGCAATTATTTTAACATTTAATATTCAATCATTCCAGCCCTCTGATAAGCTGCCTAGGAACAAACTGTCGTATGAAAAATAAACATTTGATTCAAACACACAATTTATATGTTCCCAAACCTTGATCTAAAACGGTTGATTATCGTGACACATGAATATTAGATGCTTGTAGCCTGTGTTACATTTTTTACATTACCAGTATATGGTGAGTGTTTTAGGAGTTATCTTAGACAAAAGTTGTGGAGTTATGAGAAGTTTATTATATATGAAAAACAAGTATTGGGGTGCATTTGCTGCTCCTGAGGATTTTTGAATCCTGAGACAAATACTATTCCAAAAAGTAACAGTTCATTTAAGATTAAGATCCTATTCCCACTTCAGTTCCAGCTGTCATTTTTGTCTCTCAGTATCAGAATATGTAATAATTGTATAAAGAGTGGAGGCTGATGATGAAACAAGAGTTTCTAAAAGCTGATTCTCTGACTACAATATTGGTTGGAATTCCATCATATATAGCAGATATTATTTGTGCTAAAGTGTTAAATTTGTACGTAAGTGAATTTGAAAATTTAACAATATTGTGCATCAGAGAAAGATAATATTGTATTGTCCTTAAATAGTTGACAAGCTCATATTAACCCTCTCTCTCTCTCCAGTGGTGCCCAAATCCATCTGTTTTTAATTGTATTAAGTTTATTATGCCAGATAGATCAATTTAGGAAATTATCTCTATTACTGACATTCAGAAATAGCGCACAGTACATTAATTTGCATGTGTTTTTAAGGATGGTTAACACCATAAATGAGGGTAGCTGGGAAAACAACAAATATTCTTTAAACAAAAAATGAGAATATTTTGTATTTATTTTACCTGAGCCCACAGAGGGCAACCATCATTGGTCTTATCTAATAACTAAAAAGTAGATTGTTTTAAACAAAAGGTATTCTGATAAATTTGAAAATCTGGAAAATGAACTCACTGTACTGTTTATCCTCCTTTACCTTAAGTAAAAAATATAAGTGGTTTTCCTGAATGCAATCTTTATACACAGATAATTTTATTTGATTTTAACCCTAAATTAAATCTTGTATACAATTTTGCCTTATTTTAGATAAAGAAAAGTTCAAGGGCCAATATAAATAATATATAAGGTAAAGGATACATTTGTATAACTGGTCTGTTTAACTTAAGAGGTGGGGATAATACACCATTAACAGACATAGAAGCTTGTGGACAGGAGAACAAAAAGAGATATTAAACTGATTATTGTGGGATCAAAGCCAAACCAATTCAAGACTTGAAAACTAAAATGCCAATTCTTATAAACAAAAGCCTTTTCAGCATCAAGTGCACCAGCTGCTAAAAAAACCTATGAATATTGGACTTGCTTAAATATTAAGAAATATTCTGTATTATGAGGGATAAAACTGCCTTTACAAAGCCAGAATGCATTGAAGTTCAAGATGGTGGCTCTTCTTAGAATCCTGTATACTCTCCAAAAGAGTCCAAATAAGCTCCCGGACATGCTGTTTGTGAAAATAGATAAACTAGGAAGAACACTCCTCTGGGCAGGAGGACAACCCCGTATTGCCTTAAAAGTTCTTCAGAGGTCCAATTGCGATGGAGGCATTGCCCTACCATGCATCCGAAAATATTATGAGGCAGCACAGGTAGGAGTGGTCAACGATTGGAGCTAACTGGACCAGAAGGACCCCGAATATTGTTTGGATAGAATAGGAATCGGCAGATGGAGCTAACTGCACAAACTGCTCAGGGGAGAAGTGGCTCCCAGGGTGGGCCCTGCAACTAATACAGTAAAAGAAATATGGGAAAGGATGATGAAGGAAATTGGCTGGGGCACCAGAATAACCCTAAAAATGCCTCTGTGGGAGGGAACCAGATTGAGGTCGTTAGTGCCACTGATGGTCTTCTGGGTATGGGACAGCATCGGGTTCTCCACATGGGCAGATTTCTGGGATGCCAATAGGATGGTACCATTTGAATATTTGAGGAAGGAACACCAGATGCCAGAGTCACAATGGCTATCTTATGCCAGCTGCAACATGCCCTCAGTACCTGCGTGTCCCTAGAGGAGAGCCAGGAGGACTCCCCACTGGAAGGGACGCTATTAGATGGAAAAGTGGACAGAAAACGTATTTTGTGGACATGTGGCACAATAATGCGGAATACACAAGTCCCCTTCCTAAAACTGCAAGAAAGGTGGGAACAGGACCCACAGAGGTGGCAATAAAGGCAAGCTACCGTCTGATCCAGCTCAAACTCCTACACCTCACATTTACACAAGATCCTTACTGCACAAAATTGGTAGGGCAGGGAGTGCAAACTGTCTTAGGGGATGTGGTATGGATGGCACACTGCTACACACATTGTGGAACTGTCCACGTCTGAGGGCCTTTTGGCATAGGACATGGAGTTCGTAGGAGGAAGCCATAGTTTTGCCCTTGGATTTACAACCCAAACTGGTGATCCTGAGCATATGGGGGCCGACAGATATGTCATGGTACCAGAAGCTTCTAGTAAATCTAGGCTGCTTGGTGGTGAAGAGGGACATTGCTCGGAAGTGGGGTAGCGGGAGTCCCCTCATGCACCGGAATTGGAATGCAGGCATGGACCATTGAATGCTTGTTGAATGGGAGGTATATAAGGGACAAGGGGTCATATGTATGAACACATTTTCCCATAGACACAGAATGGACAAAATCCTTTGTACATCTGGCCCAAGGTTAGCAACAGAAATTTGACAAAATCTGGGCAACTGGGGCCAGGGATCTCTGTGAATGGTTCAGATAGCGCCACCAGATTTGGCCCAACTGTTTGTGAGAATTAACTGTGGAGTGGCTGATAAGAACATAGCCGGGATGTACATATGTTTATGTCTCTGTAATACAACGGATTCATTGATAGATGGGCGAGTGTGTTCAGGGGGAAGGATTGAGGGACATGAGGTTTGAAGACGCACAAAGTTGATGCATAGTTGTCTTGTCATGTATAAATGCAATAAGCAAACTTTTAAAAAAGAATATTGATGTCCTAATTTTTTAATATGCTGCATAATAGTATGTAGTTCTCTGATCATTCTTTCTTTAAGTGTGCAATAATGAAATTCTTAGCTGCCACCTTGAAGGAGTCCTAAACCGTTTGCCAATGATGTTTCTGTTAAGACTGGAGAACTCAAGAGCAAATTCCTTAAAAGCACAAGTCAAGGCTTCATCCATTAAAAGAGCATTGTTAAATCCCCATAATTTATTTGCATTTGGACTACCTAAAAATCAAGGTCAATGGTGATAGGGCCATGATCAAATATTAGAATTGTGGCAATCTCAGCATTGTTTAAAGTTTGTGATATATGCTCAGATACAAAATATATGAACAATTCTGGAGTGGGAATGATAGCCTGGATAGAAAAATGTGCACTCCCTTAAAGTAGGATTACACAGTTGCAATGCATCAATAAGTGACCTCTGACTTATTGCACTAAGAAGTTACTTATGCATTTTATTTTGGAGAAACATATATTTAGAATGTCTGTCCAAGAAAGAACAGTAACCTGGTTATAGTCTCCACCAAGTAATAAACTGGCATCAGAATAGAGAAATCTTACACCAAAAAGAATTGTCAATTTGGGCCAGACCATATATGTAAAAATAATTAAAGCAACATTCTTAATGAATAACTTACCAGCCCCCATCATAATTCTCTTGATAGACAAGTTGAATATTAAGATCTTTATCATATAAAATGATCTCACGGTTTCTTTTTCCCCAAACTGAACAGGGAAAAACACAACCTGTCCAGCACTTTTTAAACGTAAATATGTATTTTTCAATCAGATGTACTGCCTGTTATGCAACGGTTGCTCTTGGATTGACAAGATGAGCTAAACATATTTATTTTTTAAGTGGAGAGCTTACTTCGTCCACATATCATGAAATACTCTAACTACTATGCAGAAAAAATAAGTTGAAACCTACAAGGCTACACCTCAAAGAAATGACATAAAAAAACATAGACACAAAAATGCATCAGAGAAGTGCAATTAGGTTAGATTTGAAAAACGTCCAAGAAGAAAGGTGAAAATAAATAATTGCATCAGCATGTATGTGACCAGAAGTCATACAACTATCAATAAATAGCTTCCAGTCAATGAAAAACTTTAGAAATATATCTACTTTCCATTTTATAGTCATCCATAGAGCTCCTCAATCTTTTATAACTTTGGAAAGGCATGGCTAAAAAAGACAACATTAAGAGCTCTGAGTTGCATCTATTGGCAGTAGTGTTTGCAATATCTTGAGAGAAAAATAAGTTATGGCTAGACCAGGAAACTTGTTTCTTCGCCAATGCGGCCATCATGAGTAAATCAGTATATTCAATAAAAAGGATATCATCTCTGGGTCTGTTAAATGAAGGAGCAAAATTGGTTTGTGTCCCATCCTATGTGTTCTTTGAATATTTAAAGAAACTGATAACGGCAAGTCTAGCATGTTAGGAATAAAGACTGAATAAGATCCATAAGCTTCTGAGATGGCATAAAGTCTGAGGGTCTGATTGCAAGTCTAGCGGTCCACGGACCGCCACAATCCTGGCGATTTGACTGCCAGATTACGATCCTGGCAGTCGGACTACCAGAAGACCACCTCCTCTGCTGGGATCACAGATCCCAATGGGTTGCCCACGGTCAAAGTCGTGGTCAGTACGACTGTGCTGATCACTACTTCTCTTTCAACAGCCTTTCCATGGTTGGGTCCCCCCATGAAAAGGTTGGTGGAAAGGCAGTGCTGGAGGCCACAGGGGGGTCCCTGCACTGCCCACAACCAAGTCCTGGGCAGTGCAGGGGCCCCCTTGCCAGCACCCTTGGAATGCGCACTTTCTGCTGTGCTTCCCTAAGGGAGCCGAGGCCCATGCCGCCACACTGTTTCCACCGGGCTGACCGGCAGAAACGTCATAATGCGATGGTTTCCACTGGTCAGCCTGGTGGAAATATCATAATACAACAGTGGTGAGGTTGCAGGCTAGATGGCCGCCTCACCACCGCCTATTAGGAGTCTCAGCGTCAATGTTGCAGAGATCGTGATCAGGCCCTAAGATTATTCCTCCTGTTGTGATTTTCCAAATCTTCCCCTTGTTTTTTAAGAAGAGTTATTTGTGACTGGATGTTTTAATCTTTACATTAGAGTCTTCTAGGTCACTCACCCTTTGTTCAACATCAACCATTCTAATTTCCAAGTGAATCCATTTATTATTTAGTGTATGTAATCTCTGATTAGTTCCATCAATACACAGTTACATCTCTCTGAATTCTTCTAAAATTAATTCCAGTGATTTGGATGAAGGTGTTTTGTCTGGATAAAGGAGGGTTATTTTTAGTACATTTATATGTATAGCTCCTAGGGTTTAGAGACACTTTTGGTATAAAGGAGCTGGAAGAGTTTACTGCTGGAGTCAATTTTGGTAACAATGATAAGACATTTACATTTTGCTTAATAGTATGAGGTTCTTCAATGGTTTCAGGACAAGATTCCAGTAGACTGAGAAGAACAAGTAGTGTTAATTAATTTTAATCCACTTGTTTTGTCCACGCAGAAGACAGCTTGGTGAAATAATAGAAAGAATTAGAGGGAACACTAGCTGCTAATAACAAAAGGCAGCTCAGCTGAAACTAAAGTATTCTGAAGAGTAATGTCTAAAAACGTTTGTATTAAAAGCTCTCACTAAGGCTGTGCCATTTACATGCAAGAAGATATTTGTCACCAAGCACAAATGAAAAGATAATTCTCTACTTAATGAAAAGATTTCTGAAGTGGTAGTTGAAAATGAAAATAGCATTTGGCATTTGTAATACTCTAAACTTGTTCCTATAACAAGTTAGAAAAATAAAGCTAATATATATATTGTTTTTGGAACATTATACTTGCATACACATAAATATATAAAATGTCATGCTACCAGCCAAGTAGTGTAAAAATTTGTAAGGCTTGACCTCTTTCAAAAACACACTCAAGGATCTAAATTGCACTCTTATTTCCCATGTGTTTTTTCAGTAACAATTCACAGCAATGCGTATTTCTTTCATTTACAGCTAGAAATGTGGCTTCCACTGCTGGAGATTTATGTCCTGCTCTTGGTCTTCAATCCACACACAGCCTGTCAAGATAAAGATTTTTTTTCTACCCTGTAATGCCTTTTAATTAGATCGTATCATAATCGAAGAAAGCACAATCTCAGACCTTTCAAAGAGAATGCCTAAAATAAACAATGTAGGTGAAAACTGAAATGTGTCAGAAAGTAAAAACCAGAAATATAGTTAGCATGAGTCATCACGGGCCCTAAATAACAGGAAAGTTTGAAAGTTTATTTTTTATTGACACGGTTAATTAAAACCATCCCAATTCCAAAATACATGACATAAAACTTTGCCTTCTCATTATGTTAATGGAGACCCGTAAAAACATAAAAGCTTAAAACTAAAAATGGCATGATAAAGAGTTGTGCATAACTAAAATGTTCTCCACTGATTCCAAAACTTGGTCTTAAACTTAACTTTAGGACTTTCTTGCTCCCTTGCGAACACTATAATAGTAGATGAGTGAAGCTGAGCGAGCATCTTAAATAGTGCCTAGGGCTGTTTCCTGGCTGGAACAAAGCTTTCGGAGCTTTACTAATCATAAAATGATGGCCCTTGCACACTCGGCTTCAAGTTTGTTCACTAATTCTTTCTGGGCCTGTACCATGAATTTGGTTCCTAAACAAGAAAACGGGATTGAAAGTCCGCTAAGCCAGCTAATAATGGCCGGTCTACATGAGCGTAAGTTCAGTGTCTTACAAATGTTTTGCAGATAAAATGTCCTGTGGTTTTGCAAGGCTGGGCACACACAAAAAATATGACTCTTTACTATACCCACACAGTCGACAGGAAAGGGTATCTACTAGCTGATGAGATAGCTTGTTGCTTCATTAAAAAATGACCTTCACATACAAGGAGGACTCACATGTCAAAAAGGATGATTCACATTTTGTTATTTTGTTAGTTTGTTATGTAGAATTTAAATTCACTGCTGTCATTGTCAAATTTCTTCCAAGCAGTCAAGGAGCTTCTATTTGTGTCACACCATACTCCCCCACATGTACTTTTTGCTACAAGGCGGCCCTCTTCAGAAATTTCTGGTACACCGTGACATAGAAAAGGTATATGTGAATATATATATATATATATAAGAAAGGATTGACCTAGAAACACGTGTCCAGAGATGATTTTCTAACTTAAGGCCTGGAATAATGAAACTGCTTAAAGAATTCACTGTGAGTTGCTGGCTTTGCTTTTTCTTCCCGTTTATATAACCTGTTGGGAGTGCGCTTTCACATGAGGACAACTTCGTTTTTTATATTTAACCGGCCTGTCCAGTCGGGAAAGCAGCATCACTGCCCATCGTAGCAGGTCTGTGTGACTAAAAATGGATTGTCACATAAGAGCAGTCAGGTTGGGATATTCACAGCAAATCTGACAATTTTACTTTGGATTCGCCTACAAAGGTTTTGCACTTTGGTTCATTATTTCGTTTGGCTCCAGCAACCCACTTGGGGCAAAATGAAAAAATTGCAGGACCACCACAACCAGCACGCACTGCTCACTTGAGAGGCCCACTGGGGTGGACTGGTAATTAAAGAGACTAATCAGGTGCCTGTAATTAGACAAGCTGAAGCCATGCTGGTCTTTTCAGTAAGAAAGAAATGCCTGGAACACTTCCAGCACTGGCTGCACCTATGAGGGTGAAACACTTTTATATTTTTCTCTGCTGAAGAAAGGATTGACCTAGAAACACGTGTCCAGAGATGATTTTATAACTTAAGGCCTGGAATAATGAAACTGCTTAAAGAATTCACTGTGAGTTGCTGGCTTTGCTTTTTCTTCCCGTTTATATAACCTGTTTGGAGTGCGCTTTCACATGAGGACAACTTCGTTTTTGATATTTAACCGGCCTGTCCAGTTGGGAAAGCAGCACCACTGCACATCGTAGCAGGTCTGTGTGACTAAAAATGGATTGTCACATAAGAGCAGTCAGGTTGGGATGTTCACAGCAAATCTGACAATTTTACTTTGGATTCGCCTACAAAGGTTTTGCACTTTGGTTCATTATTTCGTTTGGCTCCAGCAACCCACTTGGGGCAAAATGAAAATATTGCAGGACCACCACAACCAGCATGCACTGCTCACTTGAGAGGCCCACTGGGGTGGACTGGTAATTAAAGAGACTAATCAGGTGCCTGTAATTAGACAAGCTGAAGCCATGCCGGTCTTTTCAGTAAGAAAGAAATGCCTGGAACAATTCCAGCACTGGCTGCACCTATGAGGGTGAAACACTTTTATATTTTTCTCTGCTGAAGAAAGGATTGACCTAGAAACACGTGTCCAGAGATGATTTTATAACTTAAGGCCTGGAATAATGAAACTGCTTAAAGAATTCACTGTGAGTTGCTGGCTTTGCTTTTTCTTCCCGTTTATATAACCTGTTGGGAGTGCGCTTTCACATGAGGACAACTTTGTTTTTGATATATATATATATATATATATAAACCAGCAAACAGTCCACCTTGTGGACCGCAAATTCATGGGTGCACACGTGAGGAAAGGACCATTCCTCTGCAATCTCCAAAACAAACAATTGCCAAGCAATTGACTCGTTGCACTCCAGGACAGTTTATGTGAACAAGACCGAGAGGTCGAAACGCGTTGGTGGTGTCGTATGTAGTACCCTCCTGGAATGCAACAAGTCAATTGCTTGGCAATTGTTTGTTTTGGATATATATATATATATATCCTTACTTGCCTTTGATTATCCAAGAAGGTAAAAAGCCACTCCAAGAGCACTATGAAATATTTATTATTATTATTAATGGCGCATAGCTGGATGCGTTTCGGCGTTAGATCGCCTTTGTCAACCTCGCAGTCGCCATATTGAATTTTACATTTATACATCGAATGTAATCATGTGTTTTCAAAATTATAACTTGATACAAACTTGATCCAATTTAACGATCTTATCAATATAGTTACTAACCTACATATTATGATGGAAAATTACAAAAATGCTTCCTAGACTCCATGTCTTTTATTTGATTCCCAAAATTCACAAGAATGCCCAAAAACCTCCAGGAAGACCAATTGTAGCTATACAAGGTAGCCTGTTTGAGTTTGTTTCTCAATATATTGAAGTATTTTTACAACCCCTTGTGACAAATTTACCTTCGTATCTCAAAGATACTACGGAATTTTTACAAAGGATATTTGATGTAAGCTGGGAACCCAATATGCTCCTCATGACTTTGGACGTCTTTGCCCTCTATACCAGTATCCCTCATAACGAGGGAGTTAGATCAGTTGAATACTCTCTAAGAGCAAGACCTGTTAAATTCTACAAGCATAGTAAGATGTTGATTGAAATGATTATTTGGTGCTTGAATCATAACATTTTCTTTTTTAATAATGAGATTTTTGAGCAACAATGCTTCGCTCCAAGTTATGCGAATCTTTACATGGGTTGGTGGGAAGAACATGTACTGAACAATCCTCCTTTAGATCGATGGAATCAACATATTGCCCTGTGGTTGCCTTATATAGACAACATTTTTGTTATATGGCAAGGCAACGAGGACGGTGCTAGATCATTTATTCAACAGATCAATACCAATGATCTAAATCTGCATTTTGTTGGGAATATTCACACACGTGAAATTGAATTTTTGGATGTCAAGATTGATATCCTTAATGATAAGTTACAAACAACCATGTATCGCAAACCAACCGCAGGTAACAGCAAATTACATGCGACTAGTTCCCATCCCATTCCGCTGAAGGAAAGCATTTAATTTGGTGAATTTTTACAAGCCAAAAGAATTTGCAGTACTCAAGAGTTTTTTGATAATACTCACAGTGAGAAAAAAACAAGATTGAAAGAACGAGGGTATACAGATAGAACACTTACAGGCGCCACAAAGAAAATTTATGGCATTTCTAGAGATTCACTTCTGTTTAGCTCTAGTGAAAAAATGACAAAAAAGAAAGAAACAAGGTCTAGTGTGGTTAGATTTATCACCACATGTAAAACAGCACATTATCAGATTATAAATTCACTACGCAAGCACTGGCATAAATTACAGAGTGATCCAGTCATAGGCAAAATGTTATCTAATACTCCGCTGATAATGTATAAGAGAAGCAGGTCCATGCGTAACATTTTAGTCAAATGTGATATTAGGACTGATCATATGCAACAAAGTTGGTTGAAACAACAAGATGGATTTTTTAAATGTTTCAAATGTAAAGTGTGTAAAAATGGGGATAATATGAAATTCATAAAGCAAGGAAAGAAAATTCTACATACCATCAAGGGACATTATACATGTAAAAGTGAATATGTTATATATATTTTGAGATGTAGTTGCTCAAAAATGTATGTGGGTAGTACCAAGTTGCAGGCGTATAAACGAATTTTACAGCATCTAAGAGCTATACAAAATAATGATGAAACATATCCTATCGCACGACATATGCATTTATGTCATACAGACAACATTAACAATATTAAATTTAGTATCATTGATGGCATTCCTAATGATATTAGAGGAGGAAATAGAGAATTAAAATTGTGAATGTTGGAATCCTAATACATAATTAAATTAGATGCTAAGGAACCTAATGGATTGTACATACATGAAGAATTAGCAGTACATATACAGTAGAGGTGATATTAGGCCATTGAAGTACGTGTTACAATTGTGTGTGAGGCTATTAAGCTATTATAATTAATTTTTGTGATTTACTGCTCTATTCGATTCCATGTTACACATTTGTGAATTGAGAAGTGATTTAACATTAGTATTTTTGATTGTGTAATCGTCGAGCATCGTTCTATATTTGGTGTTTATTTTAGCATTTGTTTATTTATAAGTGGCTAAATGATGAATGAGAAGCATTTTCGTAATTTTCCATCATTATATGTTGGTTAGCAACTATATTGATAAGATTGTTATATTGGATCAAGTTTGTATCAAGTGTAGATTATAATTTTGAAATCACGTGATCACATTTGAGGTATAAATGTAAAAGTCAATATGGCGACCGTGAGGTTGACAAAGGCAGTCTAACGCCGAAATGTGTCCCGCTATGCGCCATTAATAATCATAAAAGTATTTCACAGTGCTCTTGGAGTGCCTTTTACCTTCTTGGATAATCGAAGGCAAGTGAGGATTTGAGACGCGGTGGCGCGCGTCATGCTCATCACCCCCAGCGTTCTGGTGCAGTCGAGCACGCTGGATTAAGTGCGTATATATGGCACCATCGGGTTTTGGAACCAATACAATGAGAAAAGACCAATTGCTCTGGGACAGTTCTATTATCCCCTTCTGTAACATGAGCTCTACTTCTTTTTGGATGGCCTCTCTTTCTACTGCTGGGATTCTATATGGTTTCTGTTTAATGACTACTCCCTCTTGGTTGGGAATCGTATGCTCCGTCAACTGTGTTTTCCTGGGGTATCTGAAAATAGGGATGCAAAAGGTTGAAGGGTATTTATTTAGTAATTAAATCTTTGTTCAGCTGGTATGGTATAAGGTATGGGTAGCAACCCTAAGGTAAAGGGGGTTATTCATCTTGCCTCCATTTCTCTACATTGCCAAGAACATATCTAAAAATTCCAGAATGTTTGAGCCTAGGAATGGATCCTTAGGGAGGTTATGTAGGATGTCAACTTCCACATCCAGTACTTTTCCCTTAAGAGTTGTCACTGCGAGGCATGCTACAGGATAGGTCTTGACATCCCTGTGGACACACCTGATGCTTACAGCTCAACCTGGAAGGATTTTGGAGGGTTGAATAAGTTCCCCTTGGACTACAGATTGTCTGCACCCTGAATCCAAGAGCACAGTGACCCACTTTTGATTAAACTGCAAACGTATGTACAAACAATGTCACAACTCTTGGGTATAAAGAATTGCCTTGGGAAGCAGAATACACCATGGCATTTGTGATGCAGTACTATGCCTGCCAAACTGTAAATCAAGCCCTCTGTCTCTCCAGAGTGAAAACGATATACTTTGTAAAGTGGTTGCTTAAAAATGGCCAAGGCCTCAGTTCAACCACATCATTTAGAGGCTGTGGACTGCCAGCTTAATGGGTCCCCATTAGCTCTGTCAACTTAAAATTTCCTCTGATGGAGAAGGGGCTGTTGGAGGAAGATGATTACACTGCCCAGCTATAAAGGGCCTTAGTGTCCTTTTTTCTCTATCATCGCCAGAAAAACTTGGTGATGAGGGAGAAAAAAAACTATAGTGACTCCCCACACACTGGGACGAAACTCCCAAAGTATGGCGGTCATGAGACAGTCATCAAGACTGACAGCAGCAATCCACCAAACCTTTTGCACGTTGCAGACAACCATATTGGCATCTCTAAATTTGATGAGTGGAATATCACCCGCTAAATTTCTGGTTTCTGGGTCCACCTAGCAGGGATCGTAATTTTGTTCACAGAAATAGGCCCTCATTATGGCATTGGCGGTAAATCCCACTTACCGCCGCACTTACGGGTGCCACCTTACCGCTGTGCTGGCGAATATCCGTTCACCATATTATGACACACACACCAATCTGACAGAATACAGCCACATGCACAAATCCGCCAGACCAAAGGTCAGTGATAAAATGCCGGTCCCAAAACCCACACCGTTACGCCAACAAAAAAACACCCATCACATTATGACCCACGAATCACCACAGCAGACATTCAACAGCGGTAAACCATTGGCTGTACATACCGCCACACTCAGAATGGACACCCATATACCAAACAACACTACATTGGCCTATATCAAAAACACACACCTGACAACCATACACACACCACACCCACACCACTATAAAACACACACCCACATTACCCACAACCCTTTACAAACAACTATTGCCACCAGGAGACTGAGAAGAAGAGCACAGAGACACCTAGACACACACACACCATACACCCATACACCCCTCACGCACTCCACATCACACACCCCACCGCATTACCTAACCCACCCTCACCAACTCACATCACACAACACCCATGGCACCAGAAAGGCACCCCTGTTTCACTGAGGAGGAAATAGTCAGGGTAGAGCCACAGCTCTTTGGAGCACAGGTGCAGCAAATATCTATAGCAAGGAAGATGGAGCTATGGCAGAAAATTGTGGACAGAGTAAACACCATGGGACAGCACCCAAGAACAAGGGATGACATCAGGAAGAGGTGGAACGACCTACGGGGGAAGGTATGTTCCAATGCAGCAAGACACCTCCTCCCCCACAACTCACAGCATGGGAGGAGCAGGTATTGGCAATACTGCATCCTGAGGGTCTCGCAGGATTTGGCAGATGACTGGACACTGGTAAGTCAACTTTTAACAGCAATCACACCCCCATACCTGCATGCCATCACACATCATCACTCCCATCACTCCACCACATCCCACACAGTCCACCAACACATCTCACTAATCCCAATGCCAGGCCCTGCATGCTGTTCCAATGCATGGACACCCCTCCCAGCCCTGCATGGACACTCATCACTAAAGCATGCACAGCATAGGGAAACTAACAATCCCACAATACACCAACATACACAAGCAAAAGTTGGCAGGGGAACAACAACCATCGAGGGGAAGCTACAGAAGTACAAATGTCATACAATTGAAGCATAATACATCATTTACATCCCCACAGGTACTCCAGCCAATGTCACTGGAGAGGTGGTGCCACCACTATCCAGTACCCCAACAGAAGAGGCCCACAGTGATGACAGTAACTCTGGACTTCTGGATCTGGATGACCTACCTGGCCCATGAGGGACCACTGGAAAGCCGGTCACCCAAACCCACTCACAGACCACCACAGAGCCTCCCCCATCAGGAACCAACACCACAGCACCCACCCAGCGTACCCACACATCTGTCCCCAGGACACGTCAATCAGCACTGCGCCCACCTGTACAGGGACCCCAGGCCACACCTAGCCCACAAGACAATCAGGGACCTGGGGTCATTGGCAGTGGGCACACCGTTCAGAGGACAGAGGCACAGGACAACAGGGACGCTGGGAGGACTGCTGTGCACCAGGGAGAGGACAGGAGCAAGGAACCGACTCTCCAGGAGGCAGTCTCTGAGATCCTGGGAGCCTACCAACATTCCCAGGACATGATGGGCCAGATCCTATACCACGTGCAGGAGAACAGGCGGCTACAGGAGGGACAGTATCATGGGATCAGGGAGGACTTGCAGGCCATTAACAACACCCTGATCTCCATAGCAGGGGTGCTGGCAAACATGGCCAACATCATTAGGGAGGAAACAGCACACCAAAGGGCCCCTGCCACTAGCCAGTCATCTGAACAGCCCTCCTCTTCCACTGGCGCTAGTGGCCAGTAGGCCCCGCCAAAGGACCAACAGGTCACCAGCACCCCTCCCCGTGCAGAAGGTGAACCACCCCGCAAATGTTCCCTGCGACCCAGACAGAAGCCAGAGACACCTGCCAAGACCACCGCCAGGAACGAGACTCACCTGATTGTCCCCCTTGTGTCCCACTCAGTCACCTTGTCCACCTTGAACTGCCATTGCTCCCCTTCCTATGTCCCCATGGACAATGCACCTGTGCTACAAACAGACTGGAACAATACCCTGGACTTTCCTCCATCATCACCCCATTCCATTGCACTTTCCCTTGTATATTTTAGCACTACAATAAACACCCTTAGATAAAACCCGACTACTAGTATTTCATGTATTGCAAATTTGTATTGATTGAAACAGCTAAAACCATTGCAAATTAACTGTAAATAATATGAGCATATCATTAATGACCTGTGGCTGGTGGTTGTGATCACATCAGGAGAATGTTGTCATATCACCAACATCTGTAGAATTAATATCCATAGGTAACAGTAAGTAGGGGAAAGAAGTGGGTAATGCGAGCATGCCAATGCCACACAGAATACAATAGTCATAGAAATGTGAAGTAGCACTGTCTCACTTGTGTGTCATTGAAAGTACTGACGTATCATCAATGTTCTGTTGTCCACATCCTCATCCTCTGCCTCCTCATCCTCACTGTCCTCAGGGTCCACTGCTGCCACAGGGGCATCTCCAGTCTCCTCCTCCTCCTGCAGAAAAGGTACATGCCATCTGAGGGCCATGTTGTGCAACATGCAGCATGCCTCTACTATCTGGCAGACCTTCTTAGATGAGTAGCACTGGGATCCACCTGTCAGATGGAGGCACCTGAACCTGGCCTTCAGGAGGCCAAAGGTCCTCTCAATGATCCTTCTGGTTCGTCCATGTGCCTCATTATGACGTTCTTCTGCCCTTGTCCTGGCATTCGTCACAGGGGTCAGCAGCCATGATAGGTTTGGGTAACCAGAGTCACTTGCAAATATTGAGGGACAACATTTAGCCACACCCTATCCTATATGGCCAACAGCATAGGCATACACCAACATATACTTGGTGGGAACCAGGGCTCACCTATTAGCCACACCCTGTGCCTCGGTGGGTGGGACATCACATGTGGGATGCTGCTATTCCTTAGTACAAAGGCATCATGCACCGACCTAGGATACTTAGCATTGACATGGGAGATGTACTGGTCCGCCAGGCACACCATCTGCACATTCATGGTGTGGAAACTCTTACGATTCCTGAACACCTGTTCATTTTGCCGGGGGGAGGACAAATGCAATATGTATTCCATCAATCGCTCCAATTATATTGGTGATATGTCCCATTGCATAAAACCCAGCCTTGACAGTGGCCAAATACTACACCTGGGGGAAAGCAATGTAGCTGCACATGTGTTTTATCAGGGCAGACAAGACTCTTGCAGCACTATTGAGAACATTGACTGTGACATTCCTGCTGCCAAGCCCACTGTCACTTGGAAAAAAGCAGTAGCCAGGAAATGGGGCACGGATAGAGCCTGCACAAGAGGGGGGATCCTAGTGGGATGACGGATAGCTGAGATCAGGTCAGGTTCCAACTGGGCACACAGCTCTGTGATTATGGCCCTGTCCAGTCTATAGGTGAGTATACTGTGTCTGTCCTCCAGTGTAGTCAAGTCCACCAGGGGTCTGTACAGAGGGGTATGTCTCCATCTCCTTTGCATCCGCAGTGGTAGGTAGCTAAGGGACACAAGAGTGAGGAGGCTGTCACAAATTTAACAACTATTCCACAACAGCAGTCCACATCGTGCAATCATGTTTTGGGACAGTGTAATTTAAAAGTATGTGTCTATTTATCCTGCGGCGCAGCAATTATCGATAGGCCTGTTCACTCCCCCTGAAATCCGCCTGTCCTTTGTGGAGGGACAGGTGAGTGAGGTAATGCCGCTGATGTTGGGCGTCGTGGCAGTAGGTGGTCGTGAACCGCTGTGCAATTCCTCATTGGTTCATATTGGGCCCTATGGGGTACCGTGGCCAATTGGGATCTATGCCAGCGGTGACAGTATGCACCACCGTGGTCGTGACCGCCATTTTATTTCACATTCTTCTCTTGTTTCCTGACCTTCCATAGAAGAGGACATACACTGCATGTGCTGCTGTGACCTGTGTCTGAAACCTACCATGGCCTGTGTGACTGGGGAAGGGGCCCCAGCCTTCACTTCTAAAGAGTTGGAGCGACTGGTGGATTGGATCCAACCCCAGTACGGACTGCTGTATGGGCCTCCAGACCAACAGGTGAGTACACTGTGGGCACCATGCATGTGGCATGAAAGCATGGAGTTGTGTGTGAAGGCATCGTGTAAGGGGGGAGGGTGGATGTCCGCTTGGCGGTGTACATGTTGTGCGCTGGGCTATGTGTGTGCCAATGGAGATGCAAACAGGTATGGTGGGCTATTTGTGTGACAGGCTGGACTGTTTGTCTAATGCTGTTCTCCTGTCTGTATTGCCTCTGCAGGTCAGCGCCCCCCCAAAAAAAGGAATATGGTGTGCCATTGCCAAGGAGTTGCGGACCCTGGGGGTTTATGGCAGGTGGAGCACCCACTGTCAGAAACAGTGGGAGGACCTGAGGCGCTGGGCATGAAAGAATGCAGAGGCCCAGCTGGGGATGGCCTCCCAACAAGGGGGGGATTGCCCGTCGGACCTTGACCTCCCTGATGGCCTGCATGCTGGCAGTGGCCTACCCTGAGCAGGATGGGCGCTTGAGGGCATCACAGCAGCCACAAGGGGGTGAGTACAGTGGCTATCTTTACAACTTACGGCTGGTGGGGTGGTATCCGGATGGTGGTTGTGTGTCAGGCCAGGTCAGATATAGCAGCGTAGGTCCTCTGGAGGCTAAGGGTTTGAATGGAAAATACTGCTTACCTAGCTTGTTAGTATTCACTTCTGGGCAGGGCTGCATGGGTCCTAGGTGTGCTTCAGTTGGCGGTGTGTGCCCCTCCTCATGCCCTGGTGACGAGCCATTTCACTGGTAGTGCAATCCATAGTGCGTAGGCCTGTTCTCTGTGTGTGAGGAAACTGTGTACGCCAACTGTGGTGTTGGTGCAGTCATTGACCCAGTGTATTCTTTGTCTCTCTCCCCCCCTTTCTTGTTTTGTCATTCTGTCCTTATGTGCATTAGCATCATCTGGCGGAGGAGCAGAGGCACCAGCCACAGAGGGAGCTGCATCCCACAGGACCCTGGAGGCGGAGTCCACCGACACTGAGGGAACCAGTGGGATGGAGGGCGAGAGGAGCACCATGGCGGAGACTGGAGGGGACAACACATACCTCCTCCGATGGGAGCATCCTGGTGGTGGCAGACACCTCTGTGACCACCCCAGCTGCAGGTACAGCCGCAACCCCCGTACCAGCACCGCCCTCCCAGTAGCCCCTCAGCAAGTTGCCCGTGCCCGCTCACCCAGGATGGTGGGCATCTCCTTCGCTCCAGACACCTCAGGCCCTGCCCCAGTGAGCCCTGCTGCCCTGAGTGGGGTGGCTATTGACCTCCTGAGATCCATCTCTGTAGGGCAATCAACCATTGTGAATGCCATTCAGGGGCTGGCAGCCCAGATGCAGCAATCAAATGCATTCCTGGAGGGCATTCACAGTGGATTGGGGAAACAGAGATCGATTCAGCCTCTGGCTTTCTCTCTGATGGCAGCCATTGTCCCTGTTTCTACCGTCCGCCCTCCAACTTCCACTTCCCAGTCCCAGTCTCCTCAACACCAACCCATCCCAAGCACACAGACAGACGAGCATGCACACAAGACAACAGAAAAGAGTGGCACGGGCAAACAAAAGCACAACACTTCATCCCACAGGCAATCACACAAACACCATTCAGTTACAGACACGACAACATCCACTGTCTCCACTGTCTCCCCCTCCTCCTCCTCAACCTCTCACAAAGTTACGTCCACACTCACACCTGCATGCACTACATCAATATCCACTACCAGCATCCTCACCACACCAAGCAGAACACACACCTCACCGGCAGACACCTCCACAACATCCATGCATGCGTCCCCTGTGGCCTCTCCCACCGTGTCTGTCCACCCCCTCCTAAAGGACACAAACGCAAGCACTCAGACACCCAACAGCCATCCACCTCACAACAGCATACAGCCCATGCACCTGCACCCAAATCCAGCTGACATACACCTTTGACGGCCACTCCATCATCCTCCACTCCCATTACTCCTCCCTCCTCCCGCCCCAACGTCCCTAAAAAGCTTTTCTTTTCCCAGATTGACCTCTTCCCTACCCCTCCCCCTCCGTCCTTCATGTATGGGCAGGGTAGCAAGGACACAGCCCAGCACCTCAGCCAAACAGTCCACGGGGACAGTGGTAGCACCACTTACTCATGGTGGTAGGGATACCAGAACAACAACACTGAAGGGGAAGGAGGCAGCACCACCTGGGATGAAAGGGAAGAGTCCGGCACCAGCTGTCAAGAAGGGGAAGGAGCCTGCACCAGGTGAGAAGAAGAAGGGGAAGGAGCCTGCACCAGATGGGAAGAAGGGGAAGGAGCCTGCACCAGATGGGAAGAAGGGGAAGGAGCCTGCACCAGCTGTGAAGAAAGGGAAGGAGCCTGCACCAGCTGGGAAGAAGGGAAAGGAGCCTGCACCAGATGGGGAGAAGGGAAAGGAGCCTGTACCAGCTGGGAAGAAGGGGAAAGAGCCTGCACCACCAGGCAGAGAGGTGAAGTGCCCATCCAACCCCGCCAGGATGGGTGAGCGATCACCAACCCATGACCAGGAGGAGAAGAGGCACTGTACGCCAGCAGAAGGTGTCAGGCAAACGCAGCCACCACCACCAGCTGTCACAGGGCCCCCACCGCCAGCTGTGGATGTGCTGGCATCAGAGAGTGCAGGGGCTGCCCAGGAGCCTCCCTTAACCACCACCGGCATGCAGCCATCACAGAGTGCAGGGGCTGCCCAGGAGCCTCCCCCAACCACCACCAGCATGCAGCCATCACAGAGTGCAGGGGCTGCCCAGGAGCCTCCCCCAACCACCACCAGCATGCAGCCATTACAGAGTGTAGGGGCTGCCAAGGAGCCTCCCCCAAACACCACCAGCATGCAGCCATCACAGAGTGCAGGGGCTGCCCAGGAGCCTCCCCCAACCACCACCAGCATGCAGCCATCACCACCGGCGAACGCCATGTAGTCAACCCTCCAGGGGCTACTGTGAGGGCTGCCCCCTCCAGAACCAGTGGGGTATTCACCCACCTGAGAGACTGTGGCCTTGCACTCCCCAGGACAAAGCAATGGGCATGTTGCCCCCTCCAGAACCAGTGGGCTTGTTCCTGCATCCGACTGAGGTGCCCCTCCCCCCCAAGGTGTCTGCCTATTTGCCAACTGATGCCCCTGCAGTGTTCTATCCAGATGTGCTCAGGTGTTGAGTTGGCCCTCGGACTGTGCCCTGTGTCCATGTGGGTCCTTTGAACTTTGGACTGGACAGTGTCCCTTTTTATACAATTGTACATATCTGTTTCATGGCCAAATCAGATTATTAATTTTGATATTGAAATGATTACAATCACTTTCATCAATTCCTGTTGTCCTTGCACTATTCTGCTGATTTTCGGGGTGAAATTGTTTTTGTATTGAGCTGGTTGTGTGTGGTGTGTGTATGAATGGTGTGTGTTATGCATATGTGTGTCACTCTCTTTTTTCCTCCCACCATCCCTTGTGTGGTAAGCAGCTGTACTCACCATTGTTGTCTTCGTCGGTGTTGGTGTTCCAGGTGGAGTATAACGTAGACTATCATCTGGAAAACTTGCAGTTCGGGTTCCATGGCGGTGTAGTTCTTCCCTGCATCTCCAATGGTGAGTCCTTTGACTTTTGTGCTCTGTTTCCGCCAGGCTTTTGTTGGTGTTGGTACCGCCCCAGAAAAGGTGGTGGTTTGCAGGGTCTTAATATGGTGGGCAGAACTTTGACTTCCTCCTGGCTGTATGCGGCTACCGCCATGGTGGCTATTGTTTCCGCCCTGGCGGTTGGTGTGGTATGTTGGCTGTCTATCAGAAATATCACCGCCATGTTCATAATTTGGCGGTACTTATTGCGAGCCTGTTGGCGGTATTACAGCCACTTTATCACCCACCGCCAGGGTCGTAATGAGGGCCATAGTGTTTAAATGAGATGGAAGTCAATGGCAGTTACAAATCCTCTGTGAGGGACTACAGTTGGTTTAAGAAAATCAGAGCATGGGTAAGGGCTAGAACATGAAAGGGTGAGAATGCTCAGTGGTTTTAGATATAGGCCGTTTCTAGCCTAACCAGTAAGATTGGGCCATAAATGGGTGCTACTTTTCCCATTCCTGCAAAAAAAACTCTTCTGGCAAGTTGAAAATATGTAATTTGGGATTTATTTGGGCCCTTGTGCATGACATTTGTAGATGGAGTGCCACCCACCACTTACAGTATATTCAGGCAGGCCCCTGGGCATGTGGCTGTCTTGCCCCCAGAGTGACTTGACCATTGAGGAAAAGAGAAGCTGACCTTCCACCAATATTTTTATTTTCTGTGACTAGAGAAGCACTCACCGTCTTGTCCTCAGCTATCTTTGGGAGGGGTAGAGTTAAGCTTAGCCAATTCATACATCCAAACTCCTGCTGTTGGGCATGAGTCTGCTCATGGCCAGCAATTGTCATGGGATAATAATAGTGATAAAATAACTCTGGTGGTTAATACTCTTGCTGGGGATATCTGTGTTTTCTCTAGTTATAGTTTTGACTCATTATAAAGTAGTAAATAGAGTTAATTTGCCTGCTGAAAAGCACAACAAATAACCTGCAGATCAAACATTTGTATTTTTATGTAACTTACTCTGTGGGTTACTGCTTTTATCACAGAGATCCTATTGTTACCTATAGTTAATTAGTTACAATCCTAGTACAGCACAGTGAGCTATGAACTGGCATCAAGGAGCTGCAAGCAACCTGCGAGGCACATATCATATTTTGAACCTTATAATGTTTTCCCACACTTCTGTTGTTCTATAGTTGCACAATAGGGTTCCTTTGGGTAGTAGTTACTGGTATACACAACCCCAACCACTGTTTTATGATTTAAAAAATGACTTTGTGATTCTCCAGACTAGCAGGCTAACATATTATGCCTACCAGTATGGATGATATGTGAATCCTACAACTTATAATCTTCATTGTTTTAAGTAACATTCCCTGGAGATTGTAACACACTTTTGTATGATTCATTGTCTCTGTATAATATCAGTGTGTTGTAAATCACTTTGACACTCTACATTGAAACACGAATGAGTAGTACTATCAAAGAAACCGAATTAAAAATAAATTAGTTTGTGCTATTGAAATAATTATTAGTGTAATTACTCATACAGACAGATACATCTGACATCCTTACAGTGCATGCATATCTATTAAAAACAGGGTTTGGACAAAGTCTAAAACCTGACTAGGAATCAATATTTCTCTTACGCTCTTGATATAGGAGAACAAGCTGAGTGTCTTTGTTTCCTTTAATTACATTGGCATCTGAGTGTTAGGCTCCATGTTGCTCTCAGGCAGATCAAGACTCCAGCAAAAGAAGACCTGGTGGCACTTCTAGTGTGGCCTTGCTGAAAGTGAGAATATGAATCTCCCCCTCATTCCTTTCAGGTTGCTGTACTGAAAGGAAAGCAGAAGACGAGTGGACACTGCTAAATGAATCCTAGCGCCAGCAACTTACTTCAGGGTAAAGTCAGCGTACTTCACTGATGCTGGCCCCGATAGCCACATCCGTCTCAACAATAGCTGCAGAACCCAGAATCTGGCTAGATATCCCTCATTCCCTGCACTGATGAAAGTAAAGAACTACAGAAGGACAGATTGGAAAGCTGGTGCTAAAGTGGAAAGGGATGATATGTAATGTGCAGATGGAGAATTTATAAGAGATGTCTGAAGAAAAATGGCCCTGCAGTCCTGGCCTCACCTCGCCCAGATAGACTTTCAAAACTGGCTGTGGTCCAGCATGTATTGTGCTGCTTTAATCTTCAGTTGACATAACAATAGTCATCACTCTACGCGTGCAGTCTGAACACCTTAATAACAACCAGCTCGTGCTGTGAGAAGCTTGTCCTGCCATCAGCTTCTGGACTCTCAATCGTGGCCCATCCCCAGCCACCCAAAAACTGAACTCACTCGGACATCTTGAGGTGAATCAGGTGACATATCTGTACTGTATAATAGTCATATGCTGTCACTGCATGAAAATAAAACTACATAATCACAACATCCGGAAAAAAGCAAGTACTCTTAGGGAATAAATTATGAAGCAACACATTTGAAGTGTAAGCATGGACTTCTTTGAGGATATGGATGACTGTAGGGTTTTTATACTCAATGGTGAGAAATTGCTCAAAGCGTTTGCCTTTAAAGCTCAGAACGTGACATTAGGGCCTAATAGAGACCAATTTCAAAGTCAATTTTAGGACCTACCCCACTTAAAGCCCTGGGTGGATGATAGGTGTAAAAGAGCTGTGTGGCCTAATGAGACTGCACAGACCAGATCAGCTAAGAACGGAGGACAGCGCTAAGGATGAAGAGAAATAGCGTGAAATGGCACAAGAGGTGGGATAAATGTGTCAGCAGAGTATTGAGATGTTGTGAGGAGGGAATCACCGAAAGTTTTGGAAAAGGGGTCTTTTTCCTTTCCGCTTAAATAGCCTTTGATTACATCTTCTTTCTTTGCTGCCGTCTTCTTTCTTCTTCACTGCATGCCGTCTTCTCTGTCTTCTTTCTTCCATGCAGTCTTATTTCTTCTTCACCACATGCCATCTTCTGTCTTATTTCTTTGCTGCTGTCTTCTTTCTTCCTCGATGCATGCTGTCTTCTGTCTTCTTTCTTCACTGTCTTCTTTCTTCTTCACCACATGCCGTCATCATTCTTCTTCACCACATGCTCTCTTCTTTCTTCACTGCCATCTTCTTTCTTCTTCACCACACTCTGGGGGTCATTCTGACCCTGGCGGTCCATGACCGCCATGGCGGAGGGCGGCGGAAGCACCGCCAACAGGCTGGCGGTGCTTCCTGGGCGATTCTGACCGCGGCGGTAAAGCCGCAGTCAGAAAAGGGGACCCGGCGGTTTCCCGCCGGTTTCCCGCTGGCCCAGGGAATCCGCCATGGCGGCGCTGCTTGCAGCACCGCCATGGGGATTCCGACCGCCTTCCCGCCAGCCTGTTTCTGGCGGTGTCCACTGCCAGAACCAGGATGGCGGGAAAGGGAGCCGTGGGGCCCCTGGGGGCCCCTGCACTGCCCATGCCACTGGCATGGGCAGTGCAGGGGCCCCCTAACAGGGCCCCAGCAGGATTTTCACTGTCTGCTGTGCAGACAGTGAAAATCGCGACGGGTGCCACTGCACCCGTCGCACCCCTGCAACTCCGCCGGCTCCATTCCGAGCCGGCTTCATTGTTGAAGGGGCTTTCCCGCTGGGCCGGCCAGCGGTCTTCTGGCGGTCGCCCGCCAGCCCAGCGGGAAAGCCGGAATGGCCGCCACGGTCTTTTGACCGCGGAGCGGTCTTTCGGCGGGAACCGCTTGGCGGGCGGCGACCGCCGCGGTCAGAATGACCGCCTCTGTCTTTTGTCTTCTTTCTTCAATGCCATATTCTTTCTCCTCCACCGCATGCCGTCTTATATCTTCTTTCTTCCCTGCTGTCTTCTTTCTTTTTCACTACATGACGTCTTCTTTCTTTTTCCACTGCATGCACATTTTTGTCTTCTTTCTTCACTGCCATCTTCTTTCTTCTTCACCACATGCTGTCTTCTTCACCTCATGCCGTCTTCTGTATTCTTTCTTCACTGCTGTCTCCTTTCTTCTTCGCTGCATGCCATCTTCTTTCTTCTTCAATGCATGCCGGCTTCTTTCTTCTTCATCGCATGCCATCTTCTGTCCACTTCACCGCATCCCGTCTTGTCTTCTTTCTTCTCTGTCATCTTTCTTCTTCACAGCATGCCCTCTTCTTTCTTTTTCACTGCATGCGGTCTTCTCTCTTCTTCACTGATGTCTTCCTTCTTCTTTGCTGCATGCTGTCTTCTCTGTCTTCTTTCTTCACTGTTGTCTTCTTTCTTCCTCACTGCATGCTGTCCTCTCTGTCCTCTTTCTTCACTGTTGTCTTCTTTCTTCTTCACTGCATGCTGTCTTCTGTCTTCTTTCTTCACTGCCGTCTTCATTCTTCTTCACCACATGACGTCATGCCAATAGCTTCGCCTTTCTTTTTTCTTTCTAACTGGATTACAAAATATTAGAAAAATGTTATCATAAATTTTGATTTAAGTTTGATAAACAGTTAATAGTTGTTCATACTATGAACAACTATTAACTGTTTATCAATATTAAACTTAACATTATTATAGCATTTGTCTAATATTTTGGAACCAGTTAGATAAAAAGAAAAAACGAAGGTGAAACCTGTTGTCTTTGTCAGTGTTTGCTATAGAATGGTGCGAATTGCAAGAGGAGAGAAAGTGAAGTCCCATCAGTTTAGGGACCAGGCTCTTTCATATAAAGTGGCGGAAGGGAGTGAAGCAGTGGGTTCAGTGGCTGGAGGAAGCAATAACATGTTTCAGGATATGAAATACCACATCGAACGGCATGTACTACACGGAGGGAGAACACCACAGTCTGCTTATAGCACTCTGTTTCGTTCTAAAGTTAAACTCCCTGCACTTTGTCTCAAAATGTGTACATGTCCTAGTTTTGTTGTACTCTTAACAAAGAGGCTAGGCGCACTAATTTAAGTGTCCATGGTTCACTCGCCTGTTTCTATATTTAACATGCTGTCAGGATTCAAATGCTCCTCACAGAGCGAAGCATTAAAGCTTGGTAATTAACACAAAGGAGGTCATAGTCTCACATATGTATTACATACTGTGCACTGAATTGTGAACTTTTCAGTTTTCTCAGGCATGCTATAGTGTTTGATTTGATTGTTATTCTATCATGAGAGTTATATACCACCAATTCATTGGTAAGATGCCTTTCTCAAAATGCTGGCATGTGTTCCTCCTGCCTTAGGAACAGCAGACTGTTCAAAGGATGTGTAAACTTCTACAATACTTTTTTAATTATTTTATTTTCTGCACTCTAAGTTACCAAGACACTGCATTTGAAGATGTATTGGTAGATAAAAAAATGTGTACCTAGTTAGTCCACTAAATATAAAACGTAATGTTAATAAACGTATTTCCTATCTCTTGGTAACAATATCCCAGACAAGAAAGCCTGTAGGTTTGTGTAATACAGTCAGGAAATTTCCGAACACGTGGGAGGCTATTTATCCATGCCAGCTGACAGTACTGCCAACAATCATATCACAAACACATTCCTGTTTATACCTGTCTGCATGAACCTGGCCAACAGAGAACAAGTCGAGAATTGGTTACGTTTTCAATTAGTTAAGGAGTAATGTCTATTCTGGATTTATATCACCATCTCTTTTCCATTTACTAGGTTTGCAAGAACCTGTAACTCGCACACTTTACTATTTCTTCAAATGGATGGTCTTTCTTCGAAGGTTCAGAATGTATCTAACTTTGTATTAGCTCCTTTTACCGAGACATGATGGTGACGACATGAGTCAAATGATTATTGAATGATTGGTAGAAGGCAAATGCAAATAAAATACAGGCATCCTGATTGGAAGGTAACAAAATCCTAGTTACACCCAAACATTAAAATCAGCATCTAATACTGAACTGACTCTTGGCATCACCACCTCACCCTCTGCTTTAAGCCACCATTTATTTAACAGGTTTAGAACAAATGGAGGGAGCGGTGAGAAGACTGCTGGGGAGGAGAGCTAGAGTGTGGCAAACAAAGGAGAGACTGGAAGAAGGTCAAAAAGAAGCAAGGGCAAGGAAGGCACGGAAAGGAGGAACTGGGGTGTGGAGGGGGAAGAATGGAAGGGATGAGAGGACGGGGGAGAAGAGAAGGAAAGCGGTATGAAGGGACAGGTTAGGAGAATGGTGGAAGGAGCAAGAACTAGGAGAGGAGACAGGAGACAAGGGGAGGAGGAAGTGAAGGCGAATGGATTGCGAGAACACAGTAACAAGGAGGAAAGAGAAGTAGAGATGGCGGTCAAAAACCGACGAGGAGCTCGTGATCTGTAGTTTACAGATAGATTTTACTGGCTCATAGGGAAGTGTTGTTGCTGTGGCTACAAATGCCATACAGTTTTGGACAGCAGAAGCATTACACTAAAAGTACAGGCCATGATTTGATTACTTCCACGTCTCTGAATATAAGCAATGCGACAAGAACCTAGAATGTCCCACACTGAAAAAATAAGTACATGTGTTGCGCCACCAGCAAAGTAAACCATGATGTGATGTTATAGAATCATCGTAATTCATTTTCTCAGGAGATTAACGAAACCTCAACACTGTGAAACAAATGCAGTGTTCGTGGTTTAGGACGGTTTAATAAGATCAACATTCTCAGAAGTCTGAGGCAGCTAAGCTGCAAGTCTCTCTTTCTCTGAGATGATGCTGCCATCTTGAGGTTAATTACAGTAATAGCGCATTCTGACTAGACCGCAGTATGTTATTTTGAAGCACTCATCATCTCCCGGTACTAACAGCGAGGAAACCGATCACCTCTTATCTTTGTTGCGTGCAACTTGGGTGGAAATTGTTAAGTACTATTTAGCTCTTTTTTTTCTTAAAGGATTTCCTAACCTAAAGATGAAGATCGCAGCCATGTAACGTACATGGGCAATTGTCAAACTAATTTATTGTATTAGGATAGCAACCATAACATAAAGCACAATGGTCAACATTAATAAAACAAGCATTGTCAAAGCCAATAGTTTCTTCTATGGAACCTATTGGTTTTGCCAATGGTTTCAGCCATGCTATACAACAACCCGCTGCTGTGCAGCATGGTTTAAAAAAAAAGATAGACGTGTCATTTTGTAAGGACACGCACCAAGCAGACACGCTCCTACAAAATGATGCAATCATTTTTTTTCCTTAATGCTCTGAGTTGAATCATAAAACAAAAATAAAAAAAACAGCATTAGCAGGTTGAAGGAAGAAATACAGATAGGGGAAGCAACACTGGGGCGGGGGTGGGGGAAAGCCTAGTCCAACACAAGTTAATGAGGACATTTTTTCTGTGACTCTCCCTCTTTGTGGTCTCTAAATGTTGTCATATATGTATTAGTAAAAAAATAAGCCCCCATGCTCACAAATAAAATCCCCACATTGTTTAGGTCAATAACAATGTTTTTGATCTAGCATTTAAAGCCACCTTTGGAATTTCCATTAATCCCTTTTCATCCTGGATCTGGTGACACTGTTCTTGTTTTGGATGGATTAAAATCTTTTTACATTGATTGCTGCAAAAGTGTGTCTTGTGGGCTATGGCAACTGTTCATTCAAAGCATATTTTTAGTTTTTTCCTCGTAGAACCAGTGGAATAGTAGTTGCTTGCTGCCAATATTCAAGTATTATAGTAAAGTAAGCTGCTGTTAAAGATCTTATTAAAAATAAAATCAGTTAACTAAAGACCGGTATGAGTGAAAACTAGGCCTAGCCAAAGCTGCATTTTAAATGTGCACTTTCCTCTCTAAACTTTGCATGGCCCGTGTTTGCCTGACTTGATTGCTAGTGTTAATTTTCAAACCAGCTTTAACTCAGAAGAAATGTTTTGTTAAAGAAAGAATAGAAAGTGAGGAAATCTCACCACTACAGATATCAGTAGAGAGTGTTATAGAACTATATGTAATTAAAGAGCAGTACAGGCCCCAGCTGCAAGGATACAAAGTAAGTGAGAGTTCACCAGGAAGCACAACATAAAATCATCAAGTTTCAGTTAAATGGGAAAACATGTTTAACAAGCCTTGAAGAGTTTATGATCACAGAGCACAAGTATGTATTTCATTCTCATTGTCAGTAGAGGAGTGACTTAGAAAATATTGGTCAAAGGTAACTTAAGTCAAGAGTATACAGAGTCAGATACGAAGTCTTGGGAACAGAGCAATAAACATTTACACACTTGGGGAAGGAAGGTTAATGTTTTATCAGAGCTCTGTTAGGATTACGATAAGGAGAACCTAGAGAAGAGTTCACAAGTTTATGAACAGAGGCGATATGGTGTTTAGGTGAAAATATATTATTTTTTTATTCTGTGACTTGTTATTGGATTTTAAGATAATACATATTAAGTCAGCATTTTTATGACAATATAAAAAGCCGCTTGCAAGCAGTCATTTGAGACCAGCTTTTCAGCTCTACAGAGGTGTCTGTTCTCCCGGACGTTCTGATTAAACCTACTTTTACCTTGTTCTAGTTTTCCACCAACATTTGGTGAGTCAGCCAGGAGTCCCATTTGTCCTCAACCGACTGCTGCCACAGGTGTGGGAGGACCCAGAGTTGCTGTCTTTGAGGTGAGGCCTATGTAGACTCCATTCCATGTTTGTATATTATATGCCTTTTCTCTTTTGCAATAGTAAACGTGGATGAAATGTAATGTGTAATCGCAAACAAGATTGTGTATGTAATATTGCACAATATTAGTTAAGTGCAAGGTATAATTGGTAGACAGTTAATCCAACACAACTTTGGAAGTGGTCAAGACAGTATAGGCGATTCAATGTGAATTGTGATATGTTGACACAATGGTCGGCTGAAAGGTCAATGTCATTAAACTTTACCTCGAGTAAGAACAGAACACTTAAATCAACTGACCATGGATCTTACATCTGGAAGTCATTCTTTGGACTATGAGGTCCATGGAATGAAGTTATCCCTTCCTGAGTACAGAGGGAAGTGACCAAAAACTACCAACCTAGTGTGTTGTTTAGAGCAAGGGATTGCAACAGATTTAAAATAGTTAGAGAAGCATTTATATTTAAGTGAAAAACATACTGGCCATAAATATATGTAGGCACAATGTAACAGAAATATGTCCACATGATGTCATTTTATGATACACAACATATAACTAGGAAACAAATTGATGGGTTCCTTATCTTGTGAGGGATAGTGTAAACATTCAGGAAATGAAGTTTTAAATAGGTCAAACATTGAATGAACAGATAAAAAGCCAAATTACAAAAGTTATCAGAAACACAGGAGATTATGGAGACTCTCCTACAACGCATGCAGAAAGCCTTTCCTAGTGATCAGCAAAGGTTACAGAAACACTGTAAAAAATGGTTTAATGCTACCCCGAGACACACATAACCCTCGTCACATGAAGGGACATTTGATGCTCCTATATTAGCCCATACTGCCACGTACCTCAAAAGCAAAGATAAAGAAGCTAGGTTGCAGAAGCGAGAGGCCTCCTTAGCCCTTTGGTGAGTCTTTTGTGAGAAATCT
The DNA here is from genome assembly GCF_031143425.1 of Pleurodeles waltl. NCBI lineage: Eukaryota > Metazoa > Chordata > Amphibia > Caudata > Salamandridae > Pleurodeles > Pleurodeles waltl. The sequence goes on from NC_090436.1 coordinate 827,941,485, forward strand.
AAAGATTCTTCAAATATTGACACATCTTGTATCTCATCTGCTCTCCCACCACCATACGACCCTGCAAGTATCTCTCCCAAGTAATCCAACATTTATCCACTAGTGCAGTTACAGGAAGCAGCAGTGGGATTTGAGAATCCCATGGTTGAGACCCTTCTACTATCTCTGAAGGGATCCTCTAGTGTTGCCCTACAAATACCAAATCCAAAACACACAAGCACTCCCAAACAACAAACAAGGGTGGGTGATTCTCTGCTTTCAGAAAAATTGGAAGCACAGTTTACGTTACATTTAGATCGGGTCTCTCCCCAAGAGGGTAAAGATGAAGGGCAAGGTTCTGAGGACAATGAAGACCAGTCACTTATCTCATCTCTCATCAGCAATGTTGCACCTGTTACAAAAGAGAGACAAAACAGGGAGGGTAGTCAAGGAACAAGTTCCCCCATCCACAATGGAGAGATGCAGATGATGCAAAGTGGAATGATTATGGAAATAAGGCTGTTAGTATGGTCTAATGGCCAGCACCTTGAGGAAAAAATGAGGACCCTAAAAAGATTGAAGATAACTTGCCACCTTGGCAGAACAAGAAGGGAAGCATTATAGTTCCACCAGAAAGTATTCAGCAATGGCTGTCACAAAGTGAAGACAGAAGAGATGTGAGGGATGCAGGGAGAGAAGGACATCGCAAAAATATATCACAATTAATTCAGGGAAGTTTCGGGAGGATGGCAGACAGAATAGAATCAACACATAGGCACGTAGATGACATGGGCCAAATACTCCAATCTCAGGAGGCTAGACGCCCTACTTACAAAAATAGTACTCGAGAGAGGCCCCTAATCGACCGTGACCATATGGATGGATCACTAATATGTTTATAAAAAACACCAAATAAGGATCGCAGGGCACTTTCTCTAATACTAGGGGGTCCCAAGTGACAGAGCTTGAGCAGTTTTGGTTCCAGGGAACACATGGTCAGCCATATCCCAGAAGGGGACCTTATGAGGTTACCAGGGAATTAACACTACATGATACACTGAAGCAACAGAAGTGTGGTCAATCGGCTCCATGTGGCAATGATTTCACCCTCAATGAGATAGTCGCACAAGAGGAAAACAGTTTGTATAACGTCATACCCTCAACAGACAATTTAGCAGAGTGGACTGAAGGTTTAGCCCCGCAGATGAGCCCATAGCAAAGAGAAGGGTCTTTCGATCCACATGACATTGCAAACACTGAGGACTGTATCCTCCCCGATGAGGGGGATCCAGATTGGGACTGTCCCTATATGTGGAAGAGTCTTTATTTGTGGCAAAAGTATGCCAGGCAGTATAATCTCCAACATCGCTTCACCCCCATACACCAGATGCCCCTGATACTTAAGAGACCTGGGGAACCTCATTATGTTCCCTGGCCACAAATGGATAAGGAAAATCTCAAAAAGTTGTTACCACCACTTACAGATGGAACAAGTAAATGGATCATGACCTTTGAAAAACGAACTGCAGGTGTCACTCTGACAATGGGGAACACAAAGACTTTACTTAGCTCACTTATCCCCTTCGGTGCCGAGGACATAATGGTTTCGTCCTGAGGCACAGTGCTCGTTTGCCCAGGACGTAACCATTACGTCCTGGGCACAGAGCCCAGAGGGAGCGCTAGCGCTCCCTCTGAGGGGGTTCCCCCCCAGCCCTCCAAGGCAGGGATGGAAGGGGAAGCCCTTCCCCTTCCACCCCCGACCCCCCCAACCCCCTCGACCCTCCCTGTGACGTCAGCGCGCGATTGCGCGCTGATTGTCACAAGGCCTCCTCCCATCGCGCTGGAAGCTGAGAAATGCAAAAGCATTTCTCTTCCGATCACGTGGAGGAGGCCAAGAGACTTCAAAGGGAAGGAAAGTTATTTCCTTCCCTTTGAAGTCTCTCTCAGCGTTTTAGCAGCCGGAGTGCAAGCAATCCGGCTGCTAAAACGCCCACTAGACACCAGGGTTTTTTTTTTTAATGAAATTGGCATGAGGGAGCGACCCCTTGGGCAAGGCTCGCTCCCAGGGGTGGCATTTTTTTTAAAGGCCTTTTCTGCCGGCCTATAATTAGGCCGATCTGCCCCAGGGTGGGGCAGAAACCTCTAGGCACCAGGGAGCTTTTTTTTTTTTTTTTGTAGGCAAAAAGGCCTTAGGCAAGGGTCGCTCCCCTAGGGGGTAAATTATATTTAGGCCATTTCTGCCCCCCTTGGGGGAAGATTGGCCTATTTTTATGAGGCCAATCTGCCCCCAAGGGGGAGAGAAACCACTAGACACCAGGGAGTTTTTTTTTCCGCGAATTTCACGCAAGGGGCGCGACTCCTTAGGCAAGGGTTATCAGCCTATTTTAATTAGGCCGAACCATTAGGCACCGGGGACTTTTGTTTTTGTTGTTGTTTTACAGATGGGAGCGACCCCTTAGGCAAGGGTCGCTCCCCTGGAGGGGCAAATTGTATTTAGGCCATTTCTGCCGATTTTAGGTCAATCTGCCCCCAAGGGGGGGGGCAGAAACCACTAGGCACCGGGGATCTTTTTTTTTTGCGCCAACGTCACGCAAGGGGAACGACCCCATAGGCAAGGGTCGCTCCCCGGGGGGGGGAAGGCAAATTTATTTTTGTCCATTTCTGCCCCCCCCCGGGGCAGGCTGAGCTAGAGGCCAAAATCCACAGGTAGGCACTTTGCAAAAAACACCTCTGTTTTCTGTGAAAAAATGTGATGTGTCCACGTTGTGTTTTGGGCCATTTCCTTTTGTGGGCGCTAGGCCTACCCACACAGGTGAGGTAGCATTTTTATCGGGAGACTTAGGGGAAACACAGAATAGCAAAACAAGTGTTATTGCCCCTTGTCTTTCTCTACATTTTTTCCTTCCAAATGTAAGGCAGTGTGTAAAAAAGACGTCTATTTTAGAAATGCCCAGTAATTCACATGCTAGTATGGGCACCCCAGAATTCAGAGATGTGCACTGCTTCTCAACACCTTATCTTGTGGCCATTTTGGAAATACAAAGGTTTTCTTGATACCTATTTTTCACTTTTTATATTTCAGCAAATACCCGGTATAGAGTACAAACCCATTGCAAGGTGCAGCTCATTTATTGGCTCTGGGTACCTAGAGTTCTTGATGAACCTACAGGCCATATATATCCCTGCAACCGGAAGAGTCCAGCTGATGTAACAGTATATTGCTCTTAAAAATCTGACATCGCAGGAAAAAGTTACAGAGTAAAACATGGTGAAAAATGGCTGTTTTTTTCACCTCAATTTCAATATTTTTTTATTTCAGCTGTTATTTTCTGTAGGAAACACTTGTAGGATGTATACAAATGACCCCTTGCTGAATTCAGAATTTTTGTCTACTTTTCAGAAATGTTTAGCGTTCTGCGATCCAGCATTGGTTTCTCACCCATTTTGGTCACTAACTGGAAGGAGGCTGAAAGCACAAAAAATAGTAAAAATAGTAAAAATGGGGTATGTCCCAGTAAAATGTCAAAATTGTATTGAAAAATTGGGTTTTCCAATTCAGGTCTGCCTGTTCCTGAAAGCTGGGAAGATGGTGATCTTGTCACCGCAAACCCTTTATTGATGACATTTTCAGGTAAAAATCCACGAGCTGCCTTCTGCAGCCCTTTTTTCCCATTTTTTTGAAAAAAACAAAAAATGTCACTGTATTTTGGCAAATTTCTTGGTCTCCTTCAGGGGAACCCACAAAGTCTGGGTACCTCTAGAATCCCTAGGATGTTGGAAAAAAAAAGGATGCAAATTTGGCGTAGGTAGCTTATTTGAACAAAAAGTTATGAGGGCCTAAGCGCAAACTGCCCCAAATAGCTAAAAAAAGGCTCGGCACAGGAGGGGGAAAAGGCCTGGCAGCGAAGGGGTTAAAGATGAGACAGACACTGTCTTCCATAAGGCTGGAGTGAGAAATTTCACCCTAACTGAAACCGGGTATGATGGATTCCCATTTAACTTGGTTTGGACAGTAGTGTGGGACCAGCTGAGGAAAATGTATCCCAATAGAACAGACATTGGATCTCTCATGACTGAATCAAAGCAGCCCAATGAGGAACCCGTCCAATTCATCAGCAGGATGCACGAGAAGTGGATTCAAGAAGTAGGCCAGGGTGGGAAATAACATTGAGAAATCCTGTGTCGTTCTATAATGTAGTAAAGAAGGGTTTACCCTGCAATTTGCAGGATAATCTTGACAATATAGTGGCATGAGAGGGCAAACCCTGGATGGAGATAAAGGCACACACATTACACTTTTGGAAAAAGAAACAAGAGAGAGAGGAACAAGCAGGAGGTAAAGGAGAAAGCAGCACAAAGTTAGTGCTGCAAAAAATGGCAAAGAAGGGAGCAACGGAAGGGGCTGTAATAGCAGCCACCACTCAGAAGATTGCAATGTCTGTGGGACTGGGTCCAGATACTGCCCAACAACAACACCCGCAAGAGCAAAATAATGCAAGGGCACAAGGAAGTAGCAGGTGGACAAGGAGGTGTAGAAAGGGGCAGAATAGGCCCCCCAGAGGATGGATCAGACCTATCATTATTATTGCAGATGTGGACATTTTATTAGAACAATGGAATGCTGGGGGCTCCATTGAAAACAATGGAGTGCTGCGGGCTTTTACTGGCCGGTAAAAGCCCGCAGCGCCAACATTCCAATGTTGGCTTTGTTCACAGCAGCAGCTGTGAACAAAGCCTCACGGAGCCAGAGGGGATTTTAATCCCCTCGGGCTCCGTGAACATTTTTTTTTTTTAATAGAACATTCTGCCCTGAGTGGCAGAATGTTCTAATAGCCTTAGAACCTGCCGTAGCGGGCTCTACCGGCTATTAAAGTCCCTCTCCCTTGTTAAATGCCCTCGCCTTCGGCTCGGGCATTTAACGCGGAGAGCGGGCCTTTAATAGCCGGTAGAGCCCGCTACAGCGGGTTCTAAGGCTATATTAAAGAATGCAGGATGAGGATACCAGATGAACAAGGTGGAAGGATAGGGGTTTATAACCAGTCGGGGAATGCAAAAATGCAACCACAAGCAACCCCGCAAATAATATTTGTACCGCAGCCACCACAACAAAATACACAGCACCCAGTAATGCCTCAGATGCAACAAATGCCACCCCAGTAAAGTGCCAAGCATCCCCAATGGCCACTCAACCCCAAGGTGGGCAAGTATGTGTTATTGTGAGAGGAGGAAACTCCTTCCAAACAAATTACATGGGAGGGTATATGCAATAAAGGTGCCTATAGAGTAGTCTAATGTGTCCAGTATTATCAGTGACGTATAAGCCAAAAAGGGAACCCATTTTGATGGTAGCTATCAATAACAGGAGGTATGTATTCCTCATAAATATGGGAGTAACCCAATCTTGTATTCGAAAGGGAGATTTCCCAATTTCTAAAAGATCAATGGACATACAAGGGCTCTCTGGGGCGGTAATAAGGGTTCCATTCACTAAGCAGGTAGAGATGGAGACAGGAGGGATGTATGTTGATGGCCGCTTACTATTGTCTCTGGCCAACCGAGCCAATTTATTGGCGAGAGCTCTTATGGCTAAACTAAACATGACTATCCATTTTGAGCCTGACGGTACTGTGATTTGTTATACCCTTGGAGTCCCTTTTTCTAGGATCATGGCTGTAATAGTAGATTCTTCCACTAGACACCAAATCAGAACATGACCCACTGATATAGAGGAATTTACCACAGTGATATTCACAATAGAAGCAGAAATGCTAGAGCTATTGGGAAGGGAGGTTCAGCTACCCAAAGAATTACTTTTTCAATGGCAGGATTCCTGGATACCTGACAGTAAATTGGCATTACAAATAGAGACCTTACAAACAACACTGACCTATGGCCCTCTGATAGTCTCTGATCATAACCATGCCCTATGGGCATTCATTATATTTATTGATCTAGGTAAAAAGGTAAAGGAAATATTGGATGACCAGCTATTTGATGATGAGCCTAAAAATTATTATAGTTTTTAGGATGACATACCGCTAAGGAAAGTATTGGAAGTAAGGACACCCACACCAGGTAGAGCCTTTGATTCTGTCACGGATGCAGATTTTTCCCAAGTACCAGATACTCCGTGGTCCAAGGGACCAAATGATGTAGGCCTTATCCACACCTTCACCCCATTCAGAATAACATTAAAGGAAGGGGCTCTCCTACCTATGGTAAAGCAGCATCCCCCCTCCAAACCAAAGAAGCAGATGAGGGCATCACCCCTACCATACAGGCATTACTAGAGCAAGGAGTAATATACCCTGGAGTGTCTACTTCTAATACTCCAATGTACCCAGTTAAGAAATCTAAGGGTAATTACTTGGCGTATAGTCAAGACTTGTGCCCCCTGAATGATGTAGTGGTACCAGAATTCTCAATTGTCCCTGACCCTTCCCTTATTTTGACAAACATCTCTCAGGATGGCAAATTTTTCTCTGTCATAGATCAAAAGAACGCCTTCTTTAGCATCCCTCTTCATCCAGGCAGACATTATTTGACAGTGTTCTCCTATCATGGGACTCAGTATTTGTATTTTTATTTGCCTCAAGTGTATTGTGATTCCCCAAGTATTTTCAACAGGGTGGTGAAAAATGATCTGTCAAACTTTCAGTGTGACAGTACACTGTTGCAATATGTTGATGCTATATTAGTCTGCTGCCTCACAGAGCAACAGTGTAGAAAATATACCATGTCCCTTCTGTTTACTCTCGCACAGAGAGGATATAAAGTAGAGAAAGACAAAGTTCAGTACTGTTAGGAGGAGGTCCACTATCTAGGGCAACTACTGTCAGCTTCTGGCCGGTGAGTGAACCCTGAGAGGGCAACATCTTTTCTCCAAAGGACTGAACTAGAGACTGTTAAGGGAATGCAGAAGTTCCTTGGCCTCTGCAACTATTCGAGGCAGTGGGTCTTTGACTACAGCACTTCAATAGCACCCCTCTCTGACCTCTATTTAGCAAGCAAAAGACAGATACAGTAACATGGACAAAAGAAATGTGGGAAAATTTCCAAAGATCGAAAACCGAGATGACAAGCACCCTATTTTTGGGGACCCCTGGGAACACCAAAGAGTTTTACCTCTTCTGCCACTGCAATGGTCAAATGATGATGGATGTTGTCACACAAAAATGTCCTTTAGGACACAAACCCATTGCATACTTCAGTGGTCGGTTGGACTCAGTAATAAAAGATCATTACCCCTATAAACAAGCTCTCACCACTGCAGCTTTGCGGATAGAAAAGCACCCTCATTTGTCATGGGGGCAACACTGATGATCTATGTGGAACATGCAGTGTTTACCATCATTCAAAAGGCTAAGATTACCCTAACTATACAGAGAGTATCAGGTTGTAAGGTAATACTGTCACTCCCATCCTTGAAAGTTGTAATATGCCATACGGTGAACCCCACAACATTTTTTGCTCACCCTATATTGGACTCTGAGGATGATGCATACGGTTGTACAAGGGATGCTCCTAAGTAATCCAGCCAAGCAACTGAGGATCCGGTTCCTGGCAGTATTGTATATTTTTTTAATGGATTCTCCACTATCAACCAGGACATAGGAGTAAGACACACTTCACATAGTTGAGCAACTAACACTGACAGCACATTACTTTGCACAAGCAACAGAATTGATAGCCCTGATAGTGGCCCTTAAGCAAGGAATAGGAACTGTTATCACAAGCTAGTCAGATTCGGTTTCTGTAACTACTACAGTACATTCAAGCATCATCAGATGGAACAGAAGTAACTTCCCTAAGTCACATGGGAGCCCTGTCATGCACAGGAATCTCTTAGAGGCCTTAATAGAGGCACTTGCCCTAACACAAGCAGTGGGAGTTATGAGGTGTGCAGCTCACACAAATGGACAGGACTTTGTGTCACAGAGGAATGTATTAACAGATTCGGCAGCTAAAGATGCAGCTAGGTGCACACCTCGTCCATACCATCAGGTTCACAATACAACCCAGTCTTAGTAGCCCAGGCCGCCTTGCCGCATGAGCCCAAGTCAAACACTACCACAGATATTATTACACCTCATTATGCTGAGACAGTACTTTGAAATCTTCGAGAACTACAGGAATCTGCTCCACTGCATGAGAAACAATAATCAGAGGCTAGAGGGTGCTCCCAGTCATATATCCACAGGTAAACCAGTGAAGCAACAGGCCTTACTCATATTAGCCCTTGATCAATTGCACTTACCAGCTCACATCTCGAGAGATCACTTGTCTATGCAGATACAACAAGATTGGTTTCTTCCCAACTTGCATCATATGCTTACTATTCATAATTGTTCCATTTGCCAAAAATTCTCTCCAAACCCCATATCCAAGGTAATAAATTCCACCATATCACAAGATCCCATTAAGGTTCTTCATATTGATTTTATTGATATGATTGATCGATGTGACAACTATCACTACCTCATAGTTGTGGTTTGTCCTTTTTTCTGGTGGGTTGATGCAAGAACCCTGTGTCCACTGTGATGCAAAGTCAGCAGCTACTTTTCTAATTCGTGAGGTGGTTCCCCACTGGGGAGTTCCCAAAGGGTCAAAATCCGATAACGGCATACACTTTGTCAATTCCATTTTCACACATCTCTCAACAATGCTGGGGATAAGACATAAACTATCTTCTGTTCAGCACTCCCAAAGTAATAGTACAGTTGAGCGGTTTAGTGGCTTGCTAAAAAAGTAAGGTAAGCAAATTATGCACCACATTGCACAAACAATTGTTGTATTTTTACCACTAGCACTATTTTCTCTTAGGAACACACTCAATTCCAACCACCAATTGATTCTCCATCAGATAGTGACAGAAAGGCTTATGAACATGCAAATATCTGCCGCTAGATGTAAGGTGCAGGCGTGTGTATCTCTCTGAATTAACAAAGGCTGCGAAGTTTATTTCAAAACAGGCAACCAGAGGAAAGGAGAAGTGTGCCACTGTGGGGACAACCTTCCAGCAGTGCAAATAGGAGACTGAGGGGGTCATTATGACCCCAGTAGTCAGAGTTAATGTGGCGGTATTACCGCCAACAGGCTGGCGGTACTTACCGCCACATTATGACATTGGCGGGTTGGCTGAAGCCAACCCACCAATGTACCACTCCAACCGCCATGGCGATAGCAGCCGCCGGGCTGGACAAAAGAATCTCCAGCCCGGCGGCCGCATTGTGCCACTGGGGGTGTTATGACCCTGCCTACCTCCATGGTTTTCATGAAAACCATGCCGGTAGGGAATCATTTCCCTGTCACTGAAAGCAGGCCCCCTCCCACCCCAAACCTCTTCAAACACCCCAACTCCTCCCTACATCCACACTCCCTTCACACACACAAACACGCAGACACACACTCATCCACACATACAAACATGCATGCATTCATCCATTCACGCACACATCCGCACACACATCAAAACATACACGCAGACACGCATTCACATATCTATACATACACGCACTCACACACATTCATACATGCACTTACACACATTCATAGACACATGCAAACAATACTACACACACACTCGCATTCATGCATACACTCACACATACATGCACATACCCCCACACACACACAACACCCCCCAACCCCTCCCCTATCGGAAACCCAACTTACCTGAATCCAAGGGGTCTTCCGGCAGGGGATGGGACGGGGCGCTGCTACCGCCAGCAGTGCCCGCCTGCAGAACATCGCCAGGACGTATTATTTGACATAATACGACTGGTGGCGGTCTACTGGCATGGCGCTGCTGGTGGTAGCAGTGCCACCTTACCACCATCCGCCAGTATGGCCACAGACGGATTTCCGCCCTTCTTGTGGCGGTAATCCGGCTGTGGTCATAACATGGCGGATGGATGGTAGCTGTGGCAATGGTCTTTTGACGGCCTTCGACGCGGCAGTAGGTGGTTTTTACTGCCATTGTCAAAATGAGGGCCTGAGTGTTCATAAATAACTTTGTCCAGAAATGGAAGGATCCCAAGTTCCATGACCCCTTCTCAGTAACATAAGGAAAGTTTAGCATTTTTGTTTTATTTTTTATTTTTTGTCTTTTTATGTTGCTATTTCTGTTGTTGCATTTCTATAGTGACGTACGCTTAAGCGTGTCGCTTGGAATGGGGATTTAGACACTATAGCCAATGCTTTTAGTGAAATGTTTCTATTTAGTATAAACTGTATAAGTGGTTTATCACAGATAGTCTCAAAATGTCTCCTTCTTCCCCCTTCTTTAGTTCCTCTGGAGTTCCTGTCCACCTGCACCCTCAACAGAAAGGAGAGTTTAGATAAGCTTTCTGAAGTACAACAATCTGTCACTCTTTTTGTGAGGTCAGTATGATGAGGCATATGGTTCCACTTATGCTAGAGGTGTTTTAATGTTGTTATGAAAAGAAAAAGAGGTGAATCGATCCATAGAAAAACAGTATACCAGGGTTTGTCTCTTCAAGTTATGGGGATTTTTAAGAAGGCAGGAAATCCCATCTGAAAGAAGTCATCCCAAAAGAAAAAAGAAAATATAAGAGAAAAAAAACAGACTCAAATGAAAAATAATACATTCAACTCTAAACACTGCTGGCATAGTAATCTCTCTCCAGCTTGTGTAGGAACTCTTGTTTTTACCCTCTAAGGTATAGACCTCAAAAGCCCCTTTCTTAAGCTTTCCTCCTAATTGTCTCCCTCTCTGGTACACCCTCCCACTGTCAGGATTGCTCGACTTGAGACTGTGGGCGTGCGGTTTCATTTAAGTGTACATAGCCTTTAAATCTGTGTGCCACATCACAGGAAGCAGCTCATCGTTAGCTCTTCCTGTTGCAGTTCCTTACCTGATTTCCTGTTTCTCAATGTCATAGACTCCTATATCTCTCCGTGTTTGTCCATTGCTGGTGTCAGGTCATGTTGTTCGTCGGAGACTCATCGCGCACTTCCGGCCTTCTTCCCCTTGACAACCTTCAACGAAAAAAGGATAAAGACACACATTAAGACAGACTCTGGAAATTGTGTGGTAACGTGCTAGTTGCGCTAATATAAACTGCTAAACAATCTGCAATATTACTTACCTGATTTTCTTTCTTTTGACTCCATTTTCTGAACCATATGGCATGTGTTGAGACCTGAAAGACGAAAGGCTTGTTTAAATTGAATGCTTATTTGAACCTTAAAGCAAGAACCATGTACTGTAATTCTTGATTTATGTAAATGTTTGGGGGCATGAACTGCTAGCACCTCAGTGATGACATCAGCAACTTCGTCCTCTCCTTCCGGTAGGCCAATTTAGACTTTGACTGTGTTGGGTCCCCTTGGCCTTCAAGGAAATTAGGAACTCTCGGTGTGGTCCCGTTAACTCCAGCGAAAACATCCAAGTGAGAACCTGACACCCACTTTTCCGCCTGGTTTAGGAGACGGTCACATACCTGACGCAGACATGCTGCTCCAGGAGTGCGAAGGGAAGAAGTATCTTGCCGGTGTCCTTTGGACTGATGGAGGCTCTCAGCTGCACGTCTGCACTCCTCGGGGTGCTGGAGGCCCTTGACTGCACATCTCAGCTCCTCGGGTTGCTGTGGGCTGCCAGCTGCACATCTCCACTTTTCAGATAGCTGGAGGCTGTCAGCTTTCTCGTAGTCTTCAGGCAAAACGAGCAGCCACTCATACTCCTTCAGGTCTTTTTCTTCCCCATCTGTGGGCTCCTCCTCTTCCTTTCAGGTGCTGCTCTGTTATTACTCCAGTCCTGCTTCATGATGCCTGACTTCCTGTTTGCTCTTCTTCTGGGGGTCATGGCCTGCAGTAAAAGAAGGGTGCAGGTTGTGTTGTTGTTGGTCCCAGAGAAGCAATTTGGTAAGTCCTTTTCCTCTATCTCAGGACAAAGCTCTAACCACTTTGTCACACACCTGCAAAGAGAAATGTCTTTATATACCAATGTGTCTCATAATATTCATGTTACTTGTTAGATAACATGTGGCATCACTACATTTCAGAAATAGGATTAGAAAGCACCAATGACTCATGCTTTGGTTGCTCATTGATACCCTATGCCACAGGATTACATAGATTACACTCAACTAAAGAAGTACTCCCGGGAGCAGCTTTATGCCTTTTACACATCTAGTTTTGTAGGATTAAAAACCAAATGCAGACAACACATGTCAGGGTAGCATAGTTTATAGTTAATGCCAGAAAACACAACTCCTTAATAAGAATATTACATACCCTCACAGATAGCCAGGGTATTAAGGACAAAATAGCATGAATGCAGTAAATAGGTCATCACAAGACTACAGAATGGATAGAAATGGTTCTAGACTTAGATTTTTTAGAGGTGGCACACCCACCCTCTGGATCTAATAATTACTTAGTAAACCCTTTACCTCTGGATTGTATCCATAGGCCAGGACTCAAAGTAACTGGATAAGTTCATCCTCATGACCAATGGCATTCCAATATTGAGATTTCCTGTAGGGCCATGCCCCTTTGGAATGGCACTGATAATAATCAGGATGCACTAGGAAAGTGTGCGTGTATACCGAACAATAATAATGAGCAATATACTTGGATGCCCCTGACAGTCATGAGCTTAATATAGGGATATATGAACTGCAATATCACAATAGGTAACACTGACATGCAGGGGGGGGCACCTTCAGCCTCATGGACTATTATTGCCAGTGCCAAGAACTGCTATACACACAGTTGCCACCCAACTGGAGCAGTCTCTTTTCTTTGATTACTTTGCACACAACAGTCTTGGTCATTTTGGGAATATATGTTTCATTTGTACATGACCACCCCATGAGCTGTCCAACCACCTTGTTGCACCATCACTGGAGGAGAAGAGCTGCAGAATATTATGGCATTGCTACCTTGAAAGATGTTCCCAACAGCACAGGTTTTTCAATGACGCCCACCTGTCTTTTACTGTTCATTCAGACAAAAGCGACTGCTCAGTGGTTGCAAATAACAAGATGGGTACTAATGAATGTGATCAATGCCACAAATAATGAATTCAATGCCTTAAAGGAAGAGCGGCATGCCATGAGAATGATGATCATGTAGCACCGTTACGTACTTGATCTTAAGACGGTCATGAAAGAAGGAGTATGTGTCATGATAGGATCTGCTTTTTATACTTACATCTCTGCAAACAATGCGGACAATGGAACATTGTCAGAGGCCATATAGGCTTGGCACAACTTACAAAATAAAATGGTGGATGAAGTAGGTGCCCCAGATGAAAGGTTTAAGGGTTGGATCGACTGGTTACCATTCTGGATGTCGGGACTGTTTAAACATTTATTACCGCTTATAGTGCTATTGTTTTTCATATGTTGTGTTATTCAATTAGCTATAGCTGTAAAAGGATGAGTGTAAAGGTGGGAGGGATGTTCACAGTCAGGCGACTTACACAAGTAGTAGATGATCAGGGTAATACATATCATTTGATACCAAGTGCATATCCACTATTAAAGCAAGTAGTTGATATATCAACTAGAGGGGGGAGGTTAAGGAAAGAATAAAATGAGAGGAAATCTTACCACCACAAACATCAGGAAAGAGCGTTGCAGAACTATACGTAGTTAAACAGCAGTACAGGCCAGAGCTGCAAGGACACAAAGTAGATGAGAGTTCACCAGAAAGCAGAATATAAACTCAGCAAGTTTCTGTTAGATGGGAAAACATTTTTAACAATCCTTGAAGAGTTTATGATCACAAGTACGTATTTCATTCTCCTTGTCAATAGAGACGTGACTTTGAAAATATAGGTCAAAGGTAACTTTAGACAAGATTATACAGAGTCAGATAACAAGTCTGACCTTGGTCAGCATTTGTGCCCCCCGTGCAGCAGCACCTGTTGCTGCTGATGCCCTGCAAGAGTGAACTTGTTTGGCTCCTAGTTCAAAGCCCTTCTCCACCTGCAGGCACTCGCTTGCGCCTCATCTTAGGTGGCCAGTGGTGGCCAACTGTCTGTCTCTGCTGCCTGTATGCCTCTCTCTGCTTTTTCCTGATTTTCTTCTGCCTTTCTTTATTCTTCTCCTCTTTTTTGGCCTTTTTGTTTTTTCCACTCTTTTTTTTTTTTCCTGCGATTGCTCCCCACCGCTGCTGCAATTGCGACCCATTGCAAATGGCTACAATCACAGGGATGGTGGACTGCTGGGCTCAGCAGACCACCATGTCTGTGATTGCTTTTAAATTAAGCAATCTTTTTTTTTTTAAATGCAGCCAGTTTTCTTTAAAGGAAAACTGGATGCGTATTTTTTAAAAATGAAACGTTTTCCTTTCAGTTTTTTAAGAGCAAGCAGTGGTCCGTGGGACCACTGCCTGTTCTTAAAAAATGTTTTCGCATGCATTCACAAAAGAGAAGGGGTCCCTTGGAGATCCCTTCCCCTTTGCGAATGGGTTACCACCAATTTGCAATTGGTGGTAACTGCGATTGTTTTGCGACCGCATTCACGGTCACAAAACAATCAATCATACATTCGTCTGAGATTTGGTATTGGGAAGAGACACCCTTGACATGCCCCTTCCTAATACTGAATCGGTATGTAGTTGCAAATCCAATTTGCGATTCGGTAACAAGTTATCAAATCGCAAATTGGACTTGTTACATACCAAAATGCATTTTTGTGATCGCAAAAATGTTTGATGCATCTGGCCCAAAGCCAGAAAAATGTATTTTCAAAATGGGCACAAGATTTGGAGTTTAGAAGCAGTGGCTATTTGCACATCTCTGAATTTAGGGTGACCCATACTACCATGTGAATTAGAGGGCATTTCTCAAAATAACCTCTTTCTTACACACTGTTTTACATTTGAAAGGCACAAATGCGGAGAAAGACAATTGTAATAACAATTATTCTACTATTCTGTGTTCCCCGACGTCTCTCAATAAAAATGGCACCTCACTTGTGTGGGTAGACCTAGTGCTTGTGTCTGTGACAGGAATTGGCCCAAAACGCAACATGGATACATCAAATTTTTCCACACAAAACGTACTGTGGTTTTTGGGCCCTACCTCAGCTGGCACATAGGGAAACCTAGCAAACCTATACATTTTTTAAAACTAGACGCCTGCGAATCCACATTGGGGTACTTGAGTGACTCTCACCAGGTTGTTTTACACAGAATCCCTTGCAAACCTTAAACTGTGACTAAAAATACACATTCTCCTCACATTTCTGTGATGGAAAGTTCTGGAATCTGCCCAGAGGAGCCCCAAGCTTCTTTCCACCTAGCATTCTCCTAAGTCTTCTGATGAAAATGGTATCTAACCTGTGAAGGTAGGCTTAGTGCCTACAACAGGAAATGGGCCAAAACCCGACATGGATACATCTAATTTTTCCACGCAAAACTGACCCATTTTTGCAAAGTGGGTAGTTGTGGTTTTTGGGCCCTACTTCAGCTGGGATCTAGGCAAACCTAGCAAACCATTGCAAAGCATTTTTTACCAGGTTCCGTTACCGAGAATCTTGTGCAAATCTAAAAAAATTGTCTAAAGAAACACATTTACCTCACATCTCTGTAATAGAAAGTTCTGGGGTCTGAAGAGATCCAGAAATGTTCTACTACCCAATGCTTCCCCAGGTCTTCCTATAGAAATGCTACTTCACTTGTGTGGGTGGACCGAGTTCCCACAACAGGGAAGAGCCCAAAGCTTATTGTGGACACATCAAAATTATCTATCATAAAACAACCTATTTTTGCAAGGGAGGCCCCTGAGTGTTTGGTCCCGTGCTCGGCAGCCATCTGGGGAAATCCACCAAACCCAGACATTTCAGAAAACTAGATACACGCAGGAGTCCAGGGAGGTGTGGCATGCATGGATCTCCCAAAGTTTTCTTACCTGGAATCCCTTGCAAACCTCAAATTTAGCTAAAGAAAAATCTCACTTTCCTCACATTTCTCTGTGGGATCACCACACCCGCACAGGTTTCCTACCACCCAGCGCTCCCCTTGATCTTCCGATAACAATGATACCACTTGAGTATGTGGGCTAAGGGCCTGTTACAGGTAAGGTCCAAAAATGTGTAGAAATTAAGGGGGAACCAAAGCAGGTCCGAAAGAGCATTTTTTTTCATATGTTTTTAGGCTGACACTGCTTTGGGAGTTTTTCTCTGTGTAGAAGGGCCAATTTTGTGGATTCCTGAAGATTCCATCACAGAAATGTAAGGAATGTGTGATTTCAGGCAAAGTTGGAGGTTTGCAGGGCATTATGGGTAAGAAAATGGTGTGGGGTGCATGTGAAGCAAACCACTCTGGACTCCCCAAGATGTTTTGTTTTCAGAAATGTCTGGGTCTGGTAGGTTCTTCTAGGTGGCAGTGTACCCGGGTTCAAAAATTACAGCTGCTCACCATTGCAAGTGGGATGATATTGGGAGTTAGCCAGGCTTTCTCAGCCTATATTTAAAATGAAACCCCACAAGAGTCAAATGTCCTCTTGCTTGCAATTGGGATGAGATTCTTTAGTCCACAAAGGGGCAGAAAGACTGTTTCCCCCATCATTTGGGGTGGGAGCATAACCATGGCAATGGTGGTGAGCAGCCCCCACCCCTCTAAAAAAAAATGCTTCCTTGGTGGCTAGTGGCTTTCTGACCACTGTGGGGGGGGGGGGCAGATAGTGGGTACTAATCCCCATTTATAATCCTGGGGTAGAAAGACTGTGCCCATTTATTTTGGAGGGGGTGGGGTCATTGCCACGCCCATCCTGGGCAGGTCTTACCCCTACACAACCAAAAAACAAATCCCTGGGGCTTTCTCCCCCCTCAGGGTGCAGATTGGGGATTGTTGCCCCCCATCTACTCCCAGGGGGCAGAAAAGACTACAGAGTTTTTACTGGGGAGTGGTGGGGGTATTGTGATACCCATTCTGGTCAGTTCTCACCCCTAGATGAATAAAAAAAATCTCTGGTGCCTATTGTCTCATTTGCACCCCCGTAGAGGGGCAGAAAGACTGTGCTGCTTTTTGGGGACGGAAGGGGGTGGGTATTGCAATGCCCATTATGGGCAGTCCCCACCCCTAGATGAATAAAAAAATCCCAGGTTCCTAGTGGTCTTTATGCCCCCCGGGGCAGCTCGGGTGCTTTTGCCTCCATCTTCTCCTCCTCTGACCCCCACCGGGGAAGGCAGAAACACTATGCTGATTTTTGGGAGGGGAGAGGGCATTACAGTGCCTAGTGATCTTTCTGCTCCCCCAGTGGGGCAGAAAGACTATGCCGATTTTTGGGAGGGGTAGGAGCATTACAATGGCCCATTCAGGGCAACCCCCACTCCTAGATGTACATTTGAGATCAGCCCATGGTTTTTAGCGGGCTTTTTGCTCCACCGGGGGGCAGATTTGGGGCTACTGCCCCAATCTGCCCCTCATTGGGGGCAGAAAGACTGAAATATGGGCCAAATTATTAAGGGGAAGCAAAAGCCCTTGCCCAGGGGGCCACACTCCCCCTCGGGTGTCTAGTGAGTGGATCACTGCTTGGGGATAGCCCTCCTGCGGCAATCCCCTAGCGACCGAAACCATAGGAAAGGGGGTATTGTCCCCTTTTCCAATGATACCTCTTCTATATGTCTCAGTGCTTGCGGGGCTGAGATAGCCGCCTGAGCACTGAGACAGTGAAAATGTAATGAGCCGATAGGTTCATTTTACTTTTGTTTTCAGTAAAATTACGTCCGCGCCGCGTGCGGTGATCGATCATTTCACTGAAAACCCAAAACAGCCTCTGGAGCTAGAGAAACTATTTCCCAGCTCCCGAGGCTGTTTTGGCAGAAAGGGAATCCCTCTGGAGCCTGCACCATAGGGATTTCCAGTGCCAAGTGCGCGGACGGGCTGGCTGTCTGAGGCACATGAGCACTGGAGCGTCGGATGGCATCGGCCATCTGACGTGTAGAAGGGGTTAATAGTCATGGTCCCTCACTCAACTGAGGTATTACTCACAAGTACTAAAACACAGCATCTTACTAATTCAAGACTAACTCGATATGAACAACACATTTTGGTGTAAGTTTTGTGCTGAGAAGATGTCCAGTAGTGAATTCTAGCACATTGTTACACATCTTTGAGGGAAATAGATCTGATCAGATTGAACATGATTGGATTGATGTCACGGACTTATGCACCAAAACTAGACCAGACATAAGAGATAATGGCTCTCATTATGACATTGGCCACCTACCGCCACGCTGACGGCCACCAACATATCATCGTGGTGGCGAATATCCGTTCACCATATTATGACACACTCACACACCAATCCGAAGAATACAGCCACATACATAAATCTGCCAGACCAAAGGTCAGTGATAAAGTGGTGGTCCCAAAACCTATATCATTACGCCAACAAAACAATGCTCACCACATTATGACCCACGAATCACCACGGCGGACATTCAACAGCGGCAAACCATTGGCGGTACATACCGCTGCGCTCAGAATGGACACCCATATATAAAACAACACCACATTGGCCAATACCAAAAACACACACCTGACACCCATACACACACCACACCCACCCACCCACAGCACTATAAAACACCCACCCACATTACCCATAACTCTTTACGATTACAAATCATAGCCACCAGACTGACACCAAGGCCACTTAGACAACTAAACACACCACTTACACCAATACATCCCTCACCCACCCCACATTACACACCCCACCACATTACTTGACACACTCTCACAAACACACATCACACAACACCCATGGCACCACACAGGCACCCCCGTTTCGCTGAGGAGGAGTTAAGGGTCATGGTGGAGGACATTGTCAGGGTAGAGCCACAATGTCTGGAGCACAGGTACAGCAGATATCCATTGCAAGGAAGATGGAGCTATGGCGGAGAATCGTGGGCAGGGTGAACGCCGTGGGACAGCACCCAAGAACAAGGGACGGCATCAGGAAGAGGTGGAACGACCTACGGGGGAAGGTATGTTCCATTGCAGCAAGGCACCAGCTCGCCATACAGAGGACTGGCGGTGGACCCCTACCTCCTCCCCCACAGCTCACAGCATGGGAGGAGCATGTCTTGGCAACACTGCATCCTGAGGGACTCACTGGAGTAGCCGGAGGACTGGACACTGGCAAGTCAATATGTTCTACTTCTCATCCTCCATACCTCATGCCATCTCACACCCTCACCCTCACACCATCACTCCACTCCGTCCCACACACTGCACCTACACATATGACTAACCACAATGCCAAGTCCTGCATGCTATACCAATGCATGGACACCCCTCCCAGTCCTGCATGGACACCCATCAGTAAAGCATGCACAGCATAGGGAAATTAACATTCCCACAATACATCACCATACACAAGCAAAAGGTGGCAGGGCAACACCAATGAAAGAGGGAAAGCCAGGGATGTACAAATGTCATACACATGAAGCATAATACATCACTTACATCCCTACAGGTACCCTAGCCAATGTCAGTGGAGGGGAAGTGCCATGACTATCCAGTCCCCCAACAGAAGATGTCCCCAGTGATGACAGTAACTCTAGACTTCTGGATTTGGATGACCTACCTGGCCCATCAGGGACCACTGGGCAGCTGGTTACCCAAGCCCACTCACAGACCACCACAGAGCCTCCCCCATCAGGAGCACACCCACCACAGCACCCACCCAGCGTACCCACACCTCTGTCCCCAGGACACATCAATCAGCAGGGTGCCCAACTGTACAGGGACCCCAGGCCACACCCCTCCCCCAAGACAATCAGGGACCTGGGGTCAGTGGCAGTGGGCACACCATTCAGGGGACAGAGGCACATGCCAAAAAGGGCACAGAGAGAACTGCTGTGTGCCAGGAAGAGGACAGGACCAGGGAACCAACTCTCCAGGAGGCACTCTCCGAGATCCTGAGAGCCTACCAACATTCCCAGGACACGATGGACCAGATCCTTGACAACGTACAGGAGAACAGGCGGCTGCAGAAGGGACAGTATCAGGGAGGACTTGCAGGCCATTAACACCACCCTGATCTCCATAACAGGGGTGCTGGTAGACATGGTCAACATCATGAGGGAGCACACAGCACACCAGTGGGCCCATACCACTAGCCAGTCCATTGACCAGTCCTCAACTTTCGCTGCCGCTAGTGGGCAGGAGGCCCTGCCACAGGACCCACAGGCCACCAGCATCCTTCCCCCTGCAGAAGGTGAACCACCCCGCAAACGTTCCCTGCGACCCAGACAAAAGCCAGAGACACTTGCCAAGACCACCGCCAGGAAATGAGACTCTCCTGATTGTCCCCCTTGTGTCCCACTCATTCACCTTGTCCACCTTGAACTGCTGTTGCTCCCCTTCCTATGGCCACTTAGACACTGCACCTGTGCTACAAACAGACTGGAACAATACCCTGGACTTTCCTTCATCATCACCCCATTCCATTGCACATTTCCCTCAATTTGTTATCACTAAAATAAACACCCTTGAACCCAACTCGAATACTTGTATGTCATGTGTTGAAAAAGTGTATTTATGGAAACAGATACGTCCATTGCAAATGAACTGTACATTGTGAGAGCATAGAAATAATGACCTGTAGCTGGCTGTAGTCAGCACATCAGTACACAGTTGTCATAGCACCAACATCTGTAAAATGATAAACCATAGGTGACAGTAAGTAGAGGTAAAAGGTAGTTAATGCCATCATGCCACAGCCATTCAGAATACATCAATAGTCATAGAAATGTTAAGGTGCACTGTCTCACCTGTGTGTCATTGGAAGTACTGACAGATAACTGATGTTCTGTTGTCCTTATCCTCATCTTCAGCCTCTTCATCCTCACTGTCATCGGGGTCTACTGCAGCCACAGGGGCATCTCCAGTCTCCTTCTCCTCCTGCAGAAAATGAGGGCCAGGTTGTGCAACATGCAGCATGCCATGAATATCTTGCAGACCTTCTTGGATGAGTAGCACAGGGATCCTCCTGTCAGATGGAGGCACCCGAACCTGGCCTTTAGGAGGCCAAAGGTTCTTTCGATGATCCATCTGGCTCGCCCATGTGCCTCATTATAACGTTCTTCAACCCTTGTCCTGGCATTCCTCACAGGGGTCATCAGCCACGATAGGTTTGGGTGGCCAGAGTCATCTGCAGGTATTGAAGGACAACATTTAGACACACTATCCTTTGAGGTTAACACCAGAGGCATACACTAACATACACTGGGTGGGGACCAAGGCTCACCTATTGCCTCTGTAGTTGGCCCATCACATTTAGGATGCTGCTACTCCTCAGGACAAAGGCATCATGCACCGACCCAGGATACTTGGCATTGACATGGAAGATGTACTGGTCTGCCAGGCACACCATGTGCAAGTTCAGTAAGTCGAAACTCTTACGATTCCTGTACACCTGTTCATTCTGGCGAGGGGGACAAACGCAATATGTGTCCCATCAATCGGCCCATTAATTTTGGGGATATGTCCCATTGCATAGAATCAGGCCTTCACAGTGGCCAAAACTTCCACCTGGGGGAAAGCTATGTAGCTGAACATGTGTTTTACCAGGGCAGACAACACTCTTGCCAGCACGAATGAGAACATTGGCTGTGACATTCCTGCTGCCAAGCCCACTGTCACTTGGAAAGAACCTGTCGCAAGGAAATGGAGCACTGATAGCACTTGCACAAGAGGGGGGATCCCGGTTGGATGACAAATAGATGAGATCACCGCAGTGGACATGACCGTCATTTGCTATCTCAATCCCCACTTGTTTCCTGACCTTCAACAGGAGAACACCTACACTTTGTGTGCTGCTGTGATCTGTGTCTGGAACCTACCATGGCCAGTGTGACCGGGGAAAGGGCCCCTGCCTTCACATCAGAGAAGTTGGAGCGACTGGTGGATGGGGTCCCAGTATGGACAGCTGTATGGGCCTCCAGACCAACAGGTGAGTACACTTTGGCCACAATGCATGTGTCAAGGATGCATGGAGATGTGTGTGCAAGCATCATGTAAGGGTGGGTGGTGGGTGGGGGGTGGGGGGATTGTCTGTTGGCGGTGTATATGTTGTGCACTGTGCTATGTGTGTGCCAATGGTGATGGAAACGGGTATGGTGGGCCATTTGTGTGACAGGCTGGACTGTTTGTTTAATGGTGTTCTCCCGTCTGTATTGCCTCTGCGGGTCAGCACCCATCAAAAGAAGGGATTATGGAATGCCATCACCAAGGACGTGTGGACCCTGGGCATCTATGGCAGGTGGAGCACCCACTGTTGGAAACGGTGGGAGGATCTGAGACGCTGGGCACGGAAGACAGCGGAGGCCCAGCTGGGGATGGCCTCCCAATGAGGAAGGGGTGTCTGTCGGACCCTGACCCCCCTGATGGCCGCATACTGGCGGTGGCCTACCCTGAGCCGGATGGGCAATTGAGGGCATCACAGCAGCCACAAGGGGGTTAGTACAGTGGGTATTAATACATATTTTGGCTGGGGGGGTGGTATCCGGGTGGTGGATGTGTGTTAGTGGATGCCCCTAAGGCAGGGGTCTTCAAACTGGGGGTCAGGCCCCCCTGGGCCTCAGGTGATCCCTGTGGGGGCACCAGGCTCTGACCTAAAGAAGTATTATAGAGATAACAGGGCTTTGTTTTTAGCAGAAACATGTTATTGCATTTTTAAAAAGGTAACAGTATTTAACTTCAATGTTTAAATAAGTCTAGACATATTTAAACATTGCCAGCTTTAAAAAATAATTGTGAAAATTCTGAGGGGGGCCCAATGATTTTTATTTTTCAACTGGGGGGTGCGCGGCATTAAAGAGTTTGGAGACCACTGCCCTAAGGCCAGGCCAGACATTGCAGCATGGGTCATCTGAAGGGTAATGAGTGTATGGCAAATACAGGTGACCTAGCTTGTGAGCAGTCCATTTCAGGCAGGGCATCGTGGGTCCCAGGAGTGCTGCAGTTGGCGGGGTGTGTTCCTCGTCTTGCCTTAGTGACTAGACATATCCCTGGTAGTGCAATGCATAGTGCTTAGACCTGTTCCCTGTGTGTGATGGTGACGTGTATGCCAAATGTGGTGTTGATGCAGTCATTGACCTAGTGTATCCTTTGTCTCTCTCTCTCCCCCTTTCTTGTTTTGTCATCCTGTCCTAGTGTGCATTAGCATCATCTGGCGGAGGAGCAGAGGCACCCGTGACAGAGGGAGCTGCATCCCACATGACCCAGGAGGCAGAAACCACCAACGCTGAGGGAACAAGTGGGACGGAGGGCAAGGGGCGCACCACGGCGGGGACTGGAGGAGACAACACAGACTCAGATACTTCCTCCAATGGGAGCTCCCTGGTGGTGGCGGATACCTCTGTGACCACCCCAGCTGCAGGTACAGCCGCCACCGCCTATACCAGCACCGCCATCCCAGCAGCCCCTTAGCACGTTTCCCTTGTCCGCTCACCCAGGAGGGTGTGCATCTCCTTCGCTCCAGGAACCTCAGGCCCTGCCTAAGTGAGCCCTGCTGCCCTGAGTGAGGAGGCTATTGACCTCCTGAGATCCATCTCTGTAGCGCAGTCAACCATTGTGAATACAATCCAGGGGCTGGCCTCCCAGATGCAGCAATGCAATGCATTCCTGGAGGGCATTCACAGTGGATTTGCAGCCCAACTGAGATTGATTCAGCCTCTGGCCTCGTCTCTGATGGCAGCCATTGTCCCTGTTTCTACCGTCCCCCTACAGCTCCCAATTCCCAGTCCCCACACTTCATCCCACAAGCACTCACGCAAACACCATACAGTTGCAGACACAAAAACATCCACTGCCTTCACTGTCTCCCCCTCCTCCTTCTCCTCCTCCACCTCCCTCCCAGTCACGTCCACACTCACACCTGCATGCACTACATCAACATCCACTACCAGCATCACCATACCAAGTAGAACACACACCTCACTGGCAGACACCTTCACAACAGCCCATGCACGCTTCCCCTCTGTCCTCTTCCACCCTGTCTGTTCCCCCCTCCTAAAGGACACATATACAAGCACTCACACACCCAACAGCCATCCACCTCACATCAGCATACAGCCCATGCACCTGCACCCAAATCCAGCAGACATAAACCTCCAACAACCACTCCCTCAACCTCCACTCCCATTACTCCTCCGCCCCAACGTCCCTAAAAAGCTTTTGCTTTACCAACTTGACCTCTTCCATCCCCCTTTCCCCCCTCGTCCTGAACGTATGAGCAGGGTACAAAGGACACAACCTAGCACCTCAGCCAAACAGTCCACGGGGACAGTGGTAGCACCACCTACTCGTGGTGGTAAGGATACCACACCTCCATCGAAGAAGGGGAAGGAGCCTGCACCACCAGGCAAGAAGAGGAAGCAGCCTGCACCACCAGGCAAAAAGGGGAAGGAGCCTGCACCATCAGGCAGGAACGGGAAGGAGCCTGCACCACCAGGCAGGAAGGGGAAGAGCCCATCCACCCCTGCTTGGAATGGTTGGGGATCCACGCCCCATTTACTGGAGGAGATAAAGCCCTCTACTCCTGCGGAGGCTGTCAGGGTGACACCTCCACCACCACCACCGGGCCCCCACCGCCAGCTGATGAATTGTAGCCATCAGAAAGTGCAGAGGCTGCCCAGGAGGCTCCTCCATCCACCACCACACTGCAGCCATCAGAAAGTGAAGAGGCGGCCCAGGAGGCTCCTCCATCCACCACCACACTGCAGCCAGTAGAAAGTGCAGAGGTGGCCCACGAGGCTCCTCCATCCACCACCACAGTGCAGCTATCACCGCCAGTGGATGCCATGTAGGTCACACTCCAAGGGCTGCTTTGTGAGTTGCCCCCTCCAGAACCAGTAGGAAAGTCACCCACCTGAGAGAATGTGTCCTTGCACTCCCCAGGACAGAGCAATGGGCATATTGCCCCCTCCACAACCAGTAGGAAAGTCACCCACTCCAGAGACTGTGGCCTTGCACTCACCAGGACAGAGCAATAGGCATGTTGCCCCCTCCAGAACAAGTGGGCAGTTCACCCACTCCAGAGACTGTGGTCTTGCACTCCCCAGCACAGAGAAATGGGCATATTGCCCTCTCCAGAACCAGTGGGAAAGTCACCCACTCCAGAGACTGTGGCCTTGCACTCCCCAGCACAGAGAAATGGGCATGTTGCCCCCTCCAGAACCAGTTGGCTTATTCCCCCATTCGGCTGAGGAGCCCCACCCCCTGAGGTGCCTGCCTATTTGCAAACTGATGCCCCTGCAGTGTACTATCCGAATGTGGTCAGGATTCAAGTTGGGCCTTAGACTGTGCCCTGTGGGCATGTGGGCCCTTTGAACATTGGACTGGGCAGTGTCCCTTTCTGTACATGTATACATATCTGTTTCATTGACAAATCAAATTATTAATTTTGATTTTGATCTGATTACAATAATGTTTGTCCATTTCTGTTGTCTTTGCACTATTCTGCCGTTTTTCGGGGACAAATTGTTTTTCGTGTGCAGCTGGTTGTCTGTATGGTGTGTGTGTGTTGTGAGTGCGTGTGTGTCACTCTCGTTTTCCTCCCACCCTCCCTTGTGTGCTAGGCAGCTGTACTCACGGTCGTCGTCTTCATCGGCGCTGGTGTTCCAGGTGGAGCATAACATAGAAGATCATCGGGAAGACTTGCAGTTCAGGTTCTATGGCGGTGTTGTTCTTCCCTGTGTCTCCGATGGTGAGTCCTTTCTCTCAAGTGATGCATTTCTGCCAGACTTTTGATGGCGTTGATACCACCCCGGAAAAGGTGGCGGAGTGATGTGTCTTCATATGGTGGGCAGTACTTTGTCTTCCGCCTGGCTGTTGTGGGCTACCGCCGTGGTGAGTGTTTTATCCACCCTGGCGGTTTGTGTGGTACATTGGCTGTCTATGGGAGTTATCACCGCCATGGCCATAATCTGGCAATACTTACCACCAGCCTGTTGGCAGTATTACTGCCACTTTATCACTCACCGCCAGGGTCACAATGAGGGCCAATATGTCCAAATTATGTCATATTTGTGTATGGCTCATGCTTGAGAACAAATGAAGGTTCTTTGAGAGCAGCTTATGCAGTCTGCATGATTCAAGAAATAATAGAAGCTTAATGGCTTCAAGGAATTTCTTTGTTGCAAGTTGCAGAACTAATTGCCCTTACGAGAGCTTGCAGCTTGACAGCACAAATGAGGGTGACTATATTTACACACAGTCAATATGGATTTGGTGTTGTCCATGATTATGGCCAATTGTGATCTCGATTTGTGATCATCTAAATGCCCATGTGCAATGGGTTACAATATGTCCTGGTGATTGTCTGAATCTTCTCCCAATGGGTGGAAGCTTATCCAACCAGGAGAAATGATAGTCTCACTGTAGCGAAATTACTATTGAGGGAGTTAGTACCTAGGTATGGCATGCCTGTCACTCTAGAGTCAGATTGAGGTACTCACTTTAACAGTGAGATTATTAAGATGTTGTGTGCAGCATTGCAAGTTGAACAGAAGCTCCATTACAGCTATTGTCCGGAGGTTTCCGGCATTGCAGAACAGCTATATGAAACAATTAAATCAAGATTGGTGAAAGTCTGTGCTCCCATGACTCTCAAATGACCTGATGCTTTACATTTAGGGGGTCATTCTAACCCTGGCGGTCGTCGACCGCCAGGGCTAAAATGACGGGGGCACCGCCAACAGGCTGGCGGTGCCCCGAGGGCATTCTGACCGCAGCGGTTCGGCCGCGGTCAGAAGTGGAAAACCGGCGGTCTCCCGCCGGTTTTCCGCTACCCTTCTGAATCCTCCATGGCGGCGCAGCTCGCTGCGCCGCCATGGGGATTCAGACACCCCATACCGCCATCCTGTTCCTGGCGGTTCGCCCGCCAGGAACAGGATGGCGGTATGGGGTGTCGTGGGGCCCCTGGGGGCCCCTGCAGTGCCCATGCCAATGGCATGGGCACTGCAGGGGCCCCCGTAAGAGGGCCCCACAATGAATTTCACTGTCTGCATTGCAGACAGTGAAATTCGCGACGGGTGCCACTGCACCCGTCGCACCTTCCCACTCCGCCGGCTCCATTCAGAGCCGGCGTTCTCGTGGGAAGGTTGTTTTACACTGGGCTGGCGGGCGGCCTTTTGGCGGTCGCCCGCCAGCCCAGTGTAAAACCCAGAATACCCGCAGCGGTCTAATGACCGCGGTGCGGTATTCTGGAGGGGGTAACTCTGGCGGGCGGCCTTCGCCGCCCGCCAGGGTGAGAATCACCCCCTTAGTGTTTATGAGTCTTCGACGTACACCTGACAGGAAGACTGTTTTTCACCCCCTGACATCATTATGGGCAAAGCAATGAGATCACCTGCAGTTCCAGCAAATGCACTGGTAAATATTACAGATGACATGGTACTTGATTACTGTAAGGGATTGGCTGATGTGGTGCATTCTGTCTCTCTGCAGGTTGAAGCAGTTACAGCAAATCAAAACCAGGAGCAGTGTCACAACCTTAGTCCTGGTGATTGGGTCTTTGTCAAGAAACATGTGAAAAAGTCCTGTCTAGAGCCAAATTGGAAAGGCCCCTATCTAGTCTAACTGATCACGAATAGAGCAGTCAAATGTGCTAGAATTCCAAATTGGCATACCCAGAGACCAAGAGATTCTTATGAAGAAATATTTTTCTATGAGCCGGAACCAAGAGCACTGGTGTACATGCCACCACACTTTGTATGAGAGCAGATTCAAGAGAGAAAAGGCTGTGATCAGAGACAGGAAGAAGGAGTAAGGAGTGAAGAATCTCTGACAGGTGAAGAAGTCCAACTGCCAGACATCTCACAGAGTGGCACTGGAGAAGAACTGCTAATATAATCTGATGAAGTGACTTCTGAAACAGTTTCAGAACAAACTGAGAAACCTGATGATCCAGGAGAAGGAATGAGTTCTGGAATAAAAATAAGAAGTGATCCACATAATGAAAGATGGCCAAAAGCTTACAATTAAAAGAAATTAGGAATGAAGGTGTCAGTGCCAGCTGAATCAATACCACCGACAATAAAAGAAGCTGAATGAAGTGTATAAATGACACCGAATTAGAACCAAACACACTAAGAAGATTAAAAAGATCTAGAGTACCTTGTCGAAGATATTTATCACCTGAATGGATATATTATTTAATCCAAGTTTTGAATGTTCCAATTTCTGACTAGCTTGACTGGAGCAAAACACTGCGACAAACTCCTTGAAAATCATTGATTATAAAGAACTATTGATTTGCAAATTCAAAAACTGAAAAATAAAACCAATAAATGATATGACAGAAAAGGACTAATCATTTTTTAAGAAGAAAAGAAGAGTACTGAGGCCTGAGGGAGCAGCTGAAGAACAGGGATAACATTCAAGAAAAACATGGAGTAGGATTAAGGATTGTCTATATGAAGATATTATCAATAACAAAGACTGAAAGACTAAAATGAAAAGAAGACAAACAAAGAAAAGACTATCTCAAGAAGAAACTAACATAAAAAAGATAATATTGTTCTTATACTTTCATTAAAACAATACAAATATTTACTGTCGCATACAATGTATTGGTAGTAGGTCTGATTGTAGACACATGTGTAGCATTTATAGAGCTGGATGTAAGATATTTTAGAGACTTTATTTAAACTCATATTTTTGGTAGGGGTAGCAATAGTCCACGTTATACACTTCACACCTGATATAGAGACATCTGTAGTAAAATTCGTAAGTGCAACATCTAGGCCAACAATAGATGTAGATGAATTGAAAGCATCATTTGTAGATTGCATGAATGAAGATTACTCAATGAATGTTTACACTAGACTAATTCAAGAATATATAAAAGCTGTTGAGAATTGTTAGGTTTGTACACACATGCCTTTCTCTGCAGAATAGCAAGTTTCCTATAATCATATTCCACTTTCCTATGCTATCTCATGTAGTATAGTTCTTAGTTTAGTGTATGGACAATAACACTTTGAATATTATTACTAAACCTTTGACATAATTATTTTGAAAGTTCCATTAATGAAAAGCATGAATTTACACCCACAAGTTTCAGAGTTGGAGACTGCATTGCATTACTTTAGGCCGGTTCTTCCTGTGAACACTTTTAAGGCACAGGAAAATAACCGGACATGCTCAAGGAACTCACAAGAAAAATCCTTTATTCTAACATTAGGAGACAGAAATGAGCAACTTGCAAGGAGCGCTTTTAAGAAAGAGGATGTTCAGAAGAATGTGTGGAGAAAAGAAGAAGATGAATTTAGAAGAAAAATGTCTGTTCCTAAACTAAAACTAGATAAAAGACATAAAGGGAAAGTGTGTGTGTTTAAAAGGAGAATTACTGGAAAAAATACAGTAGTGGGAAATAGCAATTTTAAGCATATGTTTGAGTTGTCAGGAGGAACATGGCAAATTCTGCAAGAGGATGATACTACGATACCGGGAGTATACTTTATATGTGGAGGGAATGCATACTTTAGATTGCCTTCTTATTGGGGGGGGAGTATTTGATATTTAGGGTTACCTTTCCAAAAATGTACATATACAGAGCTTAGATGCATTAACAGTGACACCAGAACAGAAAAGGTATACATGCAGTGTGAATGAAGGAACCAGTTAGTTGCAGATATATTTGGAGCAATTATACTTGCTTTAGGAGTGGTCCTGAATGATGAGAAAATTAGAAAACGTTCAACAGTGTTTGATAGATTAGCAACTAGTACCTCTGGAGCTTTATTGGTAGAAAACACTGAGCTTGTAGCAATTAGGTCTATGGTTTTGGAGAACCGCTATGCATTAGATATCTTAGCTGAGACAGGCGGCATCTGCAAGATGCTAAAAATTGATAATTGTTGTACTCATGGGCCAGACGAGAGTACAAAGATAGAGTGTGCAAAGAATGTTTCTTACCTAAAACTTGATCTTGAAGCTGTAGCAACTACTAGTATAGTTCAACGTTTTACTAAAGGATTCACTGCAGTAGCTAGCTGGCTTAAGACAATAGGAGAAGGAATCCTAAAACAATATTTAGTTCTTGTGTTAATAGTAGTAGCTTGCTTCCTTATTACATTAGGAATATTTAAGGCAATAAAATGATGTTGGTAAAGAAAAAAACTAGAGACATGAATAAAAGAACTAAGAAAGATTTGGAACTAAGTGAAAGAGTGAATGAAGAATATGAGAAATTGAAAGAAAGAAACAAAAAGTCTTAAAAGGAAAAGACATGAGACTCAAGATGAAGATAAAAGAGAACTGTGACAAATAAAGTTGTGATGCTTACAAACCATCAGATGGGGGAAGTTGTTAGAGATCTTATTAAAATAAAATTCATTAATTAATGACCCATTTGAGTGAAAACTAGGCCTAACCAAAAGTTGAATTTTAAACGTACACTTTCCTTTCTAAACTTTGCATGACCCTTGTTTGCCTGACTTGCTTGATTGCAAACTTTAACAAATTACAAACCAGCTTTAAATCAGAATAAATGTCTCTATCTGTGATGCTATTAATTGTGTTTGACCAATGACTTTGTGTTTCACCACTGCGCATATTATTTGCTCAATGTTCACCAGTAGCACATTATGGCGGTCATTCTGACCGCGGCGGGCGGCGGTCGCCGCCCGCCAAGCGGTCACCGCCGAATGGCCGCTCCGCGGTCAGAAGACCGCGGATGCCATTCTGGCTTTCCCGCTGGGCCGGCGGGCGACCACCAAAAGGCCGCCCGCCGGCCCAGCGGGAAAGCCCCTGCAACGAGGAAGCCGGCTCCAAATGGAGCCGGCGGAGTTGCAGGGGTGCGACGGGTGCAGTGGCACCCGTCACGATTTTCACTGTCTGCAAAGCAGACAGTGAAAATCTGTATGGGGCCCTGTTAGGGGGCCCCTGCACTGCCCATGCCAGTGGCATGGGCAGTGCAGGGGCCCCCAGGGGCCCCACGACACCCGTTCCCGCCATCCTGGTTCTGGCGGTGAAAAACGCCAGAAACAGGCTGGCGGGAAGGGGGTCGGAATCCCCATGGCGGCGCTGGAGGATTCCCTGGGCCAGGGGAAAACCGTCGGGGAAACCGCCGGTTCCCCTTTTCTGACCGTGGCTTTACCGCCGCGGTCAGAATAGCCCTGGAAGCACCGCCAGCCTGTTGGCGGTGCTTCCGCTGCCCTCTGCCCTGGCGGTCAGAGACCGCCAGGGTTGGAATGAGGGCCTATATGTTTTGTTCAGTTTATCCACCTATTGGCTTTGACATGGCATTAGCCATTATATTTTGTATTCAGTTCAGCTGCCTATTGGCTTTGACATGGCATTAGCCATTACATTCTGTATTTAGTTTAGCTGCCTATTGGCTTTGACATGACATTAGACATTACTTTTGATTTTCAGTTTAGCTGCCTATTGGCTTTGACATGGCATTAGCCATTACATTCTGTATTCAGCTTAGCTGCCTATTGGATTTGATATGACATTAGACATTACATTTGATATTTAGGTTAGCTGCCTATTGGCTTTAACGTGGAGTCAGACATTGCAGTTGAGACATTACAGAGGAGCTGTGTTTTTCCAAGCTGTGATTTTCTACAAGATGGACCAAGCTGTTTTCTTCACACCAGACCTTAGCTGATAAGAGCACGTAGATTTTGTGTTTACCTCGCAATCCAGTCTGAGAGCAAATTTGCTCAGGAGAACTGGCCCCTCTCCAAAGTTATTCGGCTCTCACACTGAGTATGCTTTTAAGGATGACACTGGGCAACAGAGAGTTAGATTTGAATCTACTTAACTTCAGGCTGGAGCTAGACGTCAGTTGCCAGTCTCCCGTTTGGGTAAAGAATCTCTTTCTCACAGTTGACCGGAGTCATCAACTTGCAGACCCCAGAAAGATGAAGCTGAGTTTAGGCCCTACCGCCTTGCCCATACGGTGATGAATTCAACTTTTATGTTTTGCTTTGCAGTTATGTTATATATTTGCTGTGTACATTGCAACTGAGAAGTACTGTGATATTTTTTGCTTTCATTGCTGTGACTACTTTTAAACGTGTGCTTCCAATCTACTAATTTTGTCTCTCAGGAACTTGTGGGTGGGGGAGAATTAACAACAATAAAGGTCTTCTTTAAACTCAGAAGTGCATTCCAGAGAGGTTCTGTAAGCTCTGATAGGAGATAAGTGGGAAAGCAGAACATTATGGCTTAGTCGTCAGTTTTGGGAGTCAAATTATAGATTTCTTAGTGCACAATTTAAAAGTGTAATTGTTTTTTGTTGTTTAGAGAATTACAGAAGCACGGCAGACCATGTTTGAAAATGCCTGATGGTGCTGTGAGAAACATGTTTTCTTGCTGTGATAAAGCATATTTAGAAAATGTGCCTTTTGAAAGCAATGATGTTCCTTTTGTTCTTGACAGAAGGG
Source organism: Pleurodeles waltl (assembly GCF_031143425.1). NCBI lineage: Eukaryota > Metazoa > Chordata > Amphibia > Caudata > Salamandridae > Pleurodeles > Pleurodeles waltl. The sequence continues at coordinate 827,973,857 of NC_090436.1, forward strand.
TTTGGATACTTTTATCTGCTTACAGAAAAATGCAGGACAGATGTAGGCAGTTAGAACATGAAAATAAGAATTTACGTGAGCAAATTAGCCAGAACACATTAATGCAAGATAATGCTGAAATCTATAAAACTGCTGTTTTAGAAGAATCTGGCTTTTCCCATTCCAGTAATGAGGGGGTTAAGACAGCTGTGAGCCAGTCTGAGCCTCCGTGTGTGCCGGGCTTTTTGGCAGTTGAAGTGCATTCCTTAACTGATAACACCGAGAACAGAGCTCAGAATGTTATTGACAGAGCTCAGAATGTAATTTACGGACCGCTTCTGCAAAACAATTTTTATTACATGGCAGATGCACAAGTAAAACAAAAGATTTTAGAGTTTCTTACTGTTTGCACTAAGCAAGAGACACCGAGTTTCATTAGCTTGTTTGATTTTTGGAAACAGTATAGCCCTCATCTGAGTGAAATCCTAACACTTTGGTATAAAGTCGCTAGGAAAAAATTTAAGCAGCTGCGCGCTTGTGATTTGGCAAATGAAATAATTCAGACTTTAGGTGTCTGCGCAGTGCAAGAGGGAAACACTGATTTACATGTAAATCAGGAACAGGGGAAGAAAAGAGTGCCCCTGCAAGACAGGGCTAGAGTCACTGCAGCCCTACATGAACAGGTGCCACAATCCCCTTTTCAGGATGTGGAAAGGGTGCAGGGAGTACCACAGGTAAAAGAGTCACCAGTGAAATTGAGTGCACCATTTGAATTCGTGTCCCCTGGGGATAAAAAGCATGTTTGTTTGACTAATGATTCATTGACTGAAAAGTTGTTTTCTAGCACAGGAGAAGGAACAGCGTTGTACAATGTGTGTCAGACTTTAAAGCAAGAGCTGCTTGAGATGTGTCATTTTTACACTGATTCTTGGTTCACTGCCAATGGTTTAGCCGTTTGGTTTTCCACATGGCTTGTACATAACTGGTTCAATTCCCTTGCAGATGTTAAAGAGAAAAATTCAGACTCTGAAGTGTCCACCCAGAATTCTGACTTAGTGGGGATAGCTAAGTGGGTGAACCAGAAATGTGGACAGCTGGGAGAAAAAGCCACTTAAAGGTGGGCAGAGATGAGAGGGATTCACATTCCCCTAGATTTGATAAAAACTGTGCAGCACGCACAAGAGCAATTTGTCCCACAAGCAGTCACAGAGCAGTTGGGGAGAGGAAAGTTAATAGGACAGATATGGCAAATTGATCAGGTTTTAGGGGGAGTGATTGCTGCAGATTACCAAGGAGAAACCAAAATTATGCTGATAACTAGAAAATAATCTGATTCATTCATACAAATTGGAGACAGAATGGCCCAACTTGTAAAAAATGCAGTGAATGGAGGTTTGGTAAAGAAGGAGTCTGCCCCAGCCCTTCTGACAGTGCAAAGAAATGGAAGCTGTGGTGCAGCAGATAAAAACCTCAGTGCTGAGGTGTGGGTTGAAGCCCCAAGTGACCCTCCAGAACCTGCAGAAATCACAACAAAGGGCCCCAAAAACGTCCTGCTGATTATAAAACAGGGAAAGGAAGAGGAAGGGCACATTTCAGATGACAAATGTTATTTGCAAGAAAAGTCATACTTTTTTCTTTTGCAGATCCTACCATGTTTCGCCACTGACCCTGAGTGTGCTGTGTCGTCTCCCTTCGGGTGTGTGTGTGTGTGGGGTCGGGGGAGCTACCGAACCCCCAACCTGAACCTGACTGAGTAAAGTACAAGCACCATGGATCCATCTTGCGCAAATGGTGCCTTCAGTTCAAGTTCAACTTGTTTGATTACATTCTTCCACTGGAACTAAGCAACCTTAACAGTTAACTGTCTGTGTTTTTTCGTGTGGAACTCTGACTTTCGCCAGCAAACCTTTCAGGTGGACCGTGCACCTTTACATGAGTAGAACTCATGCTACATCAAATTGCTATTTTAGAGACACTGTTCTGTGTAGATGTATCTGATGGGAAAGGTTATGAGATCAATATGTTAATCCACTTTCATTGCTTTACAGTGATTGCTTTGATCATTCAAATCTGATTTGCTGATAACGTTTTTTGTGTTGATGTTTTTTGTTTTTTTGTTTGAAATAAGAGGTATTTGAAACAAAAATTCATTGGTCATAGGGTGGAATGTGATGCTATTAATTGTGTTTGACCAATGACTTTGTGTTTCACCACTTCACATATTATTTGCTCAATGTTCACCAGTAGCACATTATGGGGGTCATTACAACATTGGCGGTAAAAGGCGCTTACCGCCGTGCAGAAGACCGCCAATACACCGCCGCCGCCGCGGTATTCCGCCACAGCTATTGTGACCCACATCTTGGAATCCGCCGAAATTCAGACACCCACACAACACCGCCACACCAGAGGTCAGTGATAAACTGGCGAAAACAAATCCTCCACCTCCAGGCCAACAGAAACACACCCATGCTATTATGACACACGAATCCACGCAGCGGTCTTTCAACCGTGGTATTCCATTGGCGGTACACACCGCCGCGCTCAAAATACACACACATCTACAAAACACCGCCACATTGGACAATTCCAAATACACACACCTGATACACATACAAACACCACTCCCACACACCTAACACAATATAAAACACACACCTACATCACCCACAAACCCCTACGACAACAAATTCAGAAAGAAGGCCAGAGAGAGAGCACAGAATAGACAACTCCATCACACAGAGGCACACAACACCATCACCCACACAACATCCACGCACAAAACACCACACTCCACTACACTCACCACACTCATCACCACATATACCACCCCACACATCACCTACACCACCCCATGGCACGCCAAAGACACCCCCGCTTCTCCGAGGAGGAGCTCAGGGTCATGGTGGAGGAAATCGTATGGGTAGAGCCACAGCTATTTGGCTCACAGGTACAGCACACATCAATAGCCAGGAAGATGGAGCTATGGCGCAGAATAGTGGACAGGGTCAACGCTGTCGGACAGCACCCAAGAAATAGGGAGGACATCAGGAAGAGGTGGAACGACCTACGGGGGAAGGTGCGTTCAACGGTCTCCAGGCACAACATCGCGGTACAGCGGACTGGCGGCGGACCCCCACCTCCTCCCCCACAACTAACAACATGGGAGGAGCAAGTCTTGACCATCATGCATCCAGAGGGCCTCGGAGGAGTCAGTGGAGGATGGGACACTGGTAAGTCACATCATAACTGTCATATCCCCCACCCTACCTGCATGCTATCACACACCCCCACCCTCACACCCTCCCCTATCACTCCAAATCCTCACTAATCTACCCATAACACAAACCACACATCCACACACCAACCCTTGCATGACACAACTAAGCATGGACACCCCTCACTAAAGCATGCCCACTGCACATACCCAGAACACCCCCCCAACCATCATCACACAAACCCACACACAGGAATGCTTGCACTGGGGTACACAAACACCTACCCATTGCACACCATTACACACACACCTGCAATAATCATGCTCTTATGCCCCTGCAGGAACACAAAGGACCGTCACCACACCAGAGGGACCAGACAACAGCACTCCACCCCCAGAAGAGGCCCACAGTGACGAGAGCAGCTCTGCCCTACTGGATCCTGATGACCAGCCCAGACCATCGTGGGCCTCGGGACTGTCGGTTTCCCTTGCACAGGCACAGCCCAACACCGACCTTCCACCCTCTGGTAACACCAGCACAGCACCCACCCAGCGGGCCCAAACCTCCCTACCCAGGACAGGTCAATCAGCGGTGTGTCCACCACTACAGGGAACCCAGGCTAACCCGCCACCCCAACAACAACAGGGACCTGGGGCAGTGGTAATGGGCACACGGTCCAGGAGACGGAGGCACAGGAACACAGGGGAACTGGGAGGGCTGCTGTGCGACAGGGGGCGGACAGGCCAAGGGAACCCACTCTCCACGAGGCCCTATCCTCCATCATAGGAGCATACCACCACTCCCAGGAGACGATGGCCACGGTCCTGGACAAGTTGCAGGAGACCCTGCGCCTACAGGAAGAACTGTATTTGGGGTTCAGGGAGGAGCTCAGGACCATCAGCTCCACCCTGGGCACCATCGTAGGGGTGCTGAAGGACATACAGCAGACCTTGAGGGACACCGTGGCACTCCAAGGGGCCCCTGACACTAGCATGGACGATGAAATGCCCACCACCTCCGCCGGCGCTAGTGGACAGGACGCCCCGCCACAGGACCAACACACCAGCACCCCACCCCCTGCAGACGGACAACCACCACGCAAGCGGTCCCTGAGATCCAGGAACAGGACAGAGCAAGATGGCAAGACCCCCGCCAGGAAATGAGACCACCCTGATTGTCATCCCACTGTCCCACTTTGTTACCCTGTCCATACTTAAACTGCCCCAGCTCCACTTCCTATGCCCAGATGGGCAGTGCACCTGTGAGACTAATAGACTGGACTCTGCCATGGACATTCCTCCGCCATCACCCCTCACCATTTTACAAACCCCTCACATTTCAGAGCACTTCAATAAACACCCTTGAAAAACAAAACAATCTGGAGTCAGTCTGTGATTTAGAAAATATGTATTATCAATGACAGTGTCATAATGGGTTTACCATTGTAAGGCTAACATACCTATGTCACACATCACAAGCCCTTGAAGGATGCAAGCAGTTGACACGTAGGTAACCACACCTGTGAAACCGTAATGGAAGGGTACAACTCAGTTACCAAATAGTGATTTAAATCGAGAAACTGGACAGAGGTAGACGTGTGAAAGTTAAGGTAATGCTAAAAATTTAAATTTTCTCACCTGTGTCTCTGGAAATATTGCTGTATGACTGACTCCCTGTTGTCATTGTCTTCTTCCTCAGCTTCATCCTCATCACTGTCCACAGGCTCCACATACTCCACAGCTGCTACAACACCGTCATCTGGATCATCCTCCTGCAGAAAAGGCACCTGGCGTTGCAAAGCCAAATTATGGAGCATGGAGCAGGCGATGATGATCTCGCACACCTTCTTCGGTGAGTAGAATAGGGATCCACCTGTCATATGGAGGCACCTGAACCTGGCCTTCAGGAGGCCGAAGGTGCGTTCAATCACCCTCCTAGTCCGCCCATGGGCCTCATTGTGGGATTCCTCACTGGGGTCAATAGCCAGGAAAGGTTGGGGTAACCAGAGTCCCCCAATAGCCATACACGGTGCCTATGGAGTTGACCCATCATATCAGGGATGCTGCTATTCCGCAGGATGTAGGCGTCATGCACTGAGCCAGGGAACATAGCAGTTACCTGCGAGATGTACTGGTCTGCCAAACAGACCATCTGGGCATTCATTGAATGATAACTCTTCCTGTTCCTGTACACCTGTTCACTCCTGTGGGGGGGGACCAGAGCTACATGGGTCCCATCAATGGTACCTATGACGTTGGAGATATGTCCAAGGGCATAGAAGTCACCTTTCACTGTAGGCAAATCCTCCACCTCCGGGAAAATGATGTATCTCCTTACGTGTTTCAGCAGGGCAGACAACACTCTGGACAACACGTTGGGAAACATAGGCTGGGACATCCCTGATGCCATGGCCACTGTTGTCTGAAAAGACCCACTTGCAAGGAAATGGAGCACTGACAGCACCTGCACGTCAGGGGGGATTCCAGTCGGATGGCGGATTGGTGACATCAGGTCAGGCTCCAACTGGGTACATAGTACCTGGATTGTGGCACGGTCAAACCGGTAGGTGACGATGACATGTCTCTCTTCCATTGTCAACAGGTCCACCAGCGGTCGGTACACCGGAGGATTCCGCCATCTTCTCATATGTCCCAGCTGACGGTGTCTACGAAGGACAACAGCGAAGAACCAGTCATAATTCCTCCAGGTATGTACCCACAGTTACACACAAGACTACACTACTCACAAAACCCTTCCTGTATGTGTGTTGAGTGTAGGCCTAGCTATGTGTGACGCAGAGGTAACTGAAGCCATGTGGGCCCCTGAAATGGCAGCTGCCTGACCTCTGGGACAATGGGATTGTGGGGTAACTGCGCTGGCGTTGCACACCGTCGCGGTAGGCGGTCGTAGACCGCGGCGCAATTCTGCATTGGTTAACATTGGACCCTATGGGTCCAAGGAGCCAATGAACAGGTGCGCTGGCGGTGATGATGAGCACCGCCGCGGACGTCACCGCCGCGGACGTGACTGCCATTTTCTATCTGTTCATTCACTAGATACCTGACCTTCGACAGGAGAGGACCTATACTGCTAGTGCTGCTGTGACCTCGGTCTGGAAACAACGATGGCTGCTGCGTCTGGGGAAAGGGCCCCTGCCTTCACTGCACAGGAGTTGGAGAAACTGGTAGACTGGGTCCTCCCCCAGTACACGCTACTCTACGGTCCTCCAGACCAACAGGTTAGTACACAGGGAGCACGTTGTATGGGCTAGGCCTGGGTGGAGAGGGCTGGTTGTAAGAGGGAAGGGGGCAGAGTTCATAGAACAACAATGCATGGGAATGAAAGGGCCACATGGCCAGAGTAGGGAGGGGGCCACTCACAACGACGGTGCAGTTGGTAATGACTGTTCCTCTTCCCTTGTGCATGTCATGTAGGTCAGCGCCCACCAGAAGAGGGACATATGGTGTGCCATCGCCAAGGAGGTCCGGACCCTGGGGGCCCACCAGAGACGGGGCACCCACTGCCGTAAGAGATGGAGGACATTCGCCGCTGCAGCAAGAAGACGGCAGAGGCTCAGCTGGGGATGGCCTCCTAACGTGGGAGGGGTGCCCGTCGCACCATGACCCCCCTGATGTTCCGGATCCTGGCGGTGGCCTACCCGGAGTTGGATGGGCGCTTGAGGACATCACAGCAGACACAAGGGGGTGAGTACAACATCATTCTGCTGACTTTGCGTGCAGTGGAGGTGTCTGGGTGGGGGAGGTGGGCTGTGGGTGTCCCTAGGCCAGGGCGAGTTAGGTAGGCAAGGCCCCTCCGTAATGTAGGCCATGTGGCACTCTACCCCACCTCAGCAGAGTGCCAAGTCGAGGTACAGTTGTCCCTGTGGCATACATGTGCGCAGATGTCCACCATTGCCATGTAGGCCATATCCCAGAAATTGCATGTGCAGAGGGCAGGAGCACGGCGTAATGCAGGGGGCTGCTGCGTCTGTCTTGTCCGCCAATGGTAGCGGTAATCCATGCACTAAAACTCTCTTTCTTCTGTCTCCCCCCCTTTTTCTGCTCTCCCTGTCCTTTTGTACATCAGCATCAACAGGCGGAGGTACAGTGGCACCGGAGCACGAGGGAGCTGCATCCCACATGGCCATGGAGGGCCACACCACGGACTCTGAATGCACCAGTGGGACGGAGGGCGAGGGGCGCTTCACGTCGGCCACCGGATCACCAAGCAGCGACACGGACTCGTCCGCCGATGGGAGCTTCCTTGTGGTGGCGCACCATCTGTGCCCCCCACCTCTACAGGTACAGCCGCCACTTCCCCTACCAGCACCTCCCTCCCAGCAGCCCCTCAGCGTTCGCCCCGTGCCTGCTCACCCAGGAGGGTGGGCATCACCTTCGCCCCAGGCACCTCAGGCCCTGCCCCAGTCACCCCTGCTGCCCTCAGTGAGGAAGCCATTTACCTCCTCAGGTCACTCACTGTTGGGCAGTCTACCATTGTGAATGCCATCCAGGGTGTAGAAGGAGAGTTGTAACACGGTAATGCATTCCTGGAGGGCATTCATTCTGGTCAGGCTGTCCTTCAGCGAACCCTGCAATCTCTGGCCTCAGCACTGATGGCAGCCATTGTCCCTGTGTCTAGCCTCCCCCCTCCAACTTCCTCCACCTAGACCCAATCTCCTGTACCCCAGCCCATCCCAAGCACAGCTACAGACCAGCATGCACACAAGTCAACACACCCAAGTAGCTCAAGCAAACATAGGCACCACACACACCACAGGCACTCACGCAAGCCTCACCCACGTACAGACACAGCAACATCCACTGCCTCCACTGTGTCCCCCTCCTCCTCTTCTCTCTCCTCCCTCCCAGTCTCGTCTACACACACACCTGCATGCACCACATCTACAGGCACCATGAATCGCACAAGGACACCCAGCACCACACGCTGCTCACCTGCACTCACCACCCCCACTGCCATGTACACGTCCGCTGTGTCCTCTCCCAGTGTGTCTGTGACGCCCCCTCCCAAAGTACACAAACGCTGGCAATCACTCACCCAACATCCATCCACCTCACGACAGCCTCAAGTACCTGCACCTACACCCAAAACACCTAAAGTGACACCTCCTACAACCACCTCCTCTTCCTCCACTCCCAGACCCCCTCCAGCTACCCATTCCAGTGTTCGTCAGAAACTGTCCCTCTGTAACGTTGACCTTTTTGCCCCCACCCCACCCCCTCCAATTCATCAGTCCCGTCGTAGCGCCTCAGCCAAAAAGCCTCCAATACCAGTGGTGCCTGTTCAAGGTTTGTAGAGTGCACCGGACACCAGGGCAGGCAGTAGGACCCGGAGCCAAGGCACTGGCAGCCCACCCCATGTAAAGGCTCTGAAATTGGAGAGTGGCGACGGGACCGTGTTAAGACTCCTGGTGGGAAAACAACTGACATGGGTTCCAAGGGGATTGGAGAGTCAGCTGTGACTCCACCAAAGGTGGGGAAGGGCCTGAGGAAGTCTGCCCAGCCTGTTGTGAGTGTCACTGCGGAGAAGTGCGCCATCATTTCCGGCGGTCGACACACAACCGCCAGCACCGTCGTCACTGGTCCAGAGACCACCGCCAGAGTCACAGCCCAGGAGGGCCCGAGTATCGTCACTGGTCAGGAGACCACCGTCGGAGTCAGTGCCCAGTAGGGCCCAAGTATCGTCACTGGTCAGGAGACCACCGCCGGAGTCACAGCCCAGGAGGACCCAAGTATCGTCACTGGTCAGGAGACCACCGCCGGAGTCACAGCCCAGGAGGGCCTGAGTATCGTCACTGGTCAGGAGACCACCGCCGGAGTCACAGCCCAGGAGGGCCCAAGTATCGTCACTGGTCCAGAGACCACCGCCGGAGTCACAGCCCAGGAGGGCCCAAGTATCGTCAATGGACAGGAGACCACCGCCACCGCCGGAGTCACAGCCCAGGAGGGCCCGAGTATCGTCACTGGTCAGGAGACCACCACCGGAGTCACAGCCCAGGAGGGCCCAAGTCTCGTCACTGGTCCAGAGACCACCACCGGAGTCACAGCCCAGGAGGGCCCAAGTATCGTCACTGGTCAGGAGACCACCGCCGGAGTCACAGCGCAGGAGGGCCCAAGTATCGTCACTGGTCAGGAGACCACCGCCACCGCCGGAGTCAGTGCCTTGGGGGGCCCTGGCTGCCACAGCCCCGCTGGGCAATGATGGAACGTTATGCCACACACCAATGCTCAGTGTAGAGAACGTCATGCCACACACCAATGCCCAGCGTAGAGAACGTCATGCCACACACCAATGTCCGTATCAGAACCGCCATGTCAAAGCACCGCTGAACAGGGCAAAGACCGCCATGGCAAAGCACCGCTGAACAGGGCAAAGACCACCATGGTAATGCACCGCTGAACAGGGCAAAGACCGCCATGGCAAAGCACCGCTGAACAGGGCAAAGACCGCCATGGCAAGGCACCGCTGAACAGTCCAGAGCCGCCATGTCAAGGCACCGCTGAACAGGGCAAAGACCGCCATGGCAAGGCACCGCTGAACAGGGCAAGCACCGGGTAGGAATGAATGGCCCGCCACATCAGGCATCCTTATCCCATGTGCAGCTGGGACAGTGACAGGACAGGAACTTTCACGGGGAGACTCATCCAGTCTGGGCACCAGTCCCCCCCAGTACCAGTAGAGACCTGCATCTACTTGAGAGACTGTGGCTTTGCACTCCCCAGGATTGAACAGTGGGCAAGCCACCCACTGTAGAGACTTGTGAGACTGTGGCTTTGCACTCCCCAGGATGGCACAGTGGGCAAGCCACCCACTGTAGAGACTTGTGAAACTGTGGCTTTGCACTCCCCAGGATGGCACAGTGGGCAAGCCACCCACTGTAGAGACTTGTGAGACTGTGGCTTTGCACTCCCCAGGATGGCACAGTGGGCAAGCCACCCACTGTAGAGACTTGTGAGACTGTGGCTTTGCACTCCCCAGGATGGCACAGTGGGCAAGCCACCCACTGTAGAGACTTGTGAGACTGTAGCTTTGCACTCCCCAGGATACATCAATGGGCATGGAGCCCCGTTGTGGATCTGGCTTTGCAGTCATCCGGCTGAGGTGCCGCCCCTTCCCTTCCCCCTGAGGTGCCTGTAGTATTTCAATCTGATGCCCCGGCAGTGTTCTCTCCGATTTTGGTCAGGTATCCTTTGTGGGCCTCGCCCATGCATTTTTGGACTGTTGGTGCACGGACATTGAGATTTACATATCTGCACCACTTCTCGTATTGTATATATTTATGACTGATTTTCAAAGATATATCTGAATATTTTTGTATGACATGTATATTGCCACATTACAAGGTTTGACCGAATTCCGCATTGTCTTTTCATTCTTCCGGGGGGATTGTGGGTTGTTACTGTGATTTTTGTGAATGCATTGTTGTGTATGTTGTAATATGCGAGGGTGGGGGTGTTTGGTGGGTGTCCCCCTAACTTTTGCCTCCCTGTGTCGTAGGTGCAGTACTCACCGTTGTCTTTGGCGTCTACGTAGCTGTTGCTCGTAGAGGAGCAGAAACCCAAGGGCAGGGAGTATTTGGAGTTCTGGCTCCATGGAGTCGTCGTTCCTCGTGGGATGTGTTCAGGTGAGCGTTTTCCCATAGCAAAAGCTGTTTCCGCCGTGTTTTTATCCACGGTGAATCTGCCCCGGAAAAGGTGGCGGAGTGGCGGGTTGTAATACTGTGGCGGTACATTGTCTTCTGCCTGTCTGTTGGCGGTGACCGCCGCGCTGCTTGTTTGCACCGCCGTGGCGGTCGGTGTGTTAAAGTGGCTGTCTTTGTTGGCGGTTTCCGCCAGGGTCATAATTCCGTTTTTTTGTCAGCCGGACTGTTTGCGGTATTACCGCAGCTTTAACACCGTCCGCCAGGTTTGTAATGACCCCCTATATGTTTTGTTCAGTTTAGCCGCCTATTGGCTTTGACATGGCATTAGCCATTATATTTTGTATTCAGTTCAGCTGCCTATTGGTTTTGACATGGCATTAGCCATTACATTCTGTATTCAGTTTAGCTGCCTATTGGCTTTGACATGACATTAGACATTACTTTTGATACTCAGTTTAGCTGCCTATTGGCTTTGACATGGCATTAGCCATTACATTCTGTATTCAGCTTAGCTGCCTATTGGCTATGACATGACATTAGACATTACATTTGATATTTAGGTTAGCTGCCTATTGGCTTTAACGTGGAGTTAGACATTGCAGTTGAGACATTACAGAGGAGCTGTGTTTCTCCAAGCTGTGTTTTTCCACAAGATGGACCAAGCTGTTTTCTTCACACCAGACCTTAGCTGATAAGAGCACGTAGATTTTGTGTTTACCTCGCAATCCAGTCTGAGATCGAATTTGCTCAGGAGAACTGGCCCCTGTCCAAGGTTATTCGGCTCTCACACTGAGTTTGCTTTTAAGGATGACTCTGGGTTACAGAGAGTTAGATTTGAATCTGCTTGACTTCAGGCTGGAGCTAGACGTCAGTTGCCAGTCTCCCGTTTGGGTAGAGAATCTCTTTCTCGCAGTTGACCGGAGTCATCAACTTGCAGACCCCAGAAAGATGAAGCTTAGTTTAGGCCCTACCGCCTTGCCCATACGGTGATGAATTTGACTTTTATGCTTTGCTTTGCAGTTATGTTATATATTTGCTGTGTACATTGCAACTGAGAAGTACTGTGATATATTTTGCTTTCATTGCTGCGACTACTTTTAAACGTGTGCTTCCAATCTACTAATTTAATCTCTCGGGAACTTGTGGGTGGGGGAGAATTAACAACAATAGAGGTCTTCTTTAAACTCAGAAGTGCATTCCAGAGAGGTTCTGTAAGCTCCGATAGGAGATAAGTGGGAAAGCAGAACACTATCATAACCTTTGCATGACACAAACTTCAAATGCTTACAAAAAGCTATATTATTTTAATCTTTATAACTGCTTGCAATGTACTGGAATCTCAAAACCTGCTAAACTAATCTGAGACTTACTTCTTTAGGAAGAGTCTACTAGTGGGAAGTTGTGTGAGAGTGGAAATGAAGGAATGGGAATTAGCATAAAATGTATGCAAGTGTTTTCTTTTCCAGAGAGCAAAGCACATGGGGAAATATCCCAATGTTACCAGACTAATGTTAAATGGAATAAAATGTATTACGTGTTTAGACTACTCTTTGTTAGAATCTACCATCTTGACAGAAACTGCTCCACTCCCATAGAATTACTAGCTCCTGATTGGCTGTCTAATATCTTGGCTGAAACAGGTTTGCTAAAAAGTATTATTTGTGTTAATAATATAAAAAGTGTCTCACAGAAACACAGGAGTGACTCTATTAGAAGGGCACGCAGACACAGAAAGATAGATTGCTTGCTCTCAGATTCAGATGTATTCTCTCTGCAAGACACTGACAGACTTTACTCTTTGCCAAGACTACTCTCTTTCAGGGTCTGTTACAGTATTATTTTGAGTACTGGTAGCTTCACTGACTAGACTGCTTCTTTAAATATTGTTCATTTTGATATTTTCTGACTAAAATGATTTACTGATTTAGAATACTAGACTAGGGACAGATGTCAGGGCACACTTTATGCAGTGTTCTGTAAACCTTATTTGACTAATGAAGAGATTTTATACTTATGACCAATAAAGCTCCTGAACTATAATGAAAACTCTACTTATTGACTCCTGGTAATATATTTGATGTATTGTAAATGCAGCTTTATGTTTCCAACCCATACCCAAGATCTCCTCATGAGTATTTAAGAGGTGCAAAGTATTTTTTTTAATTTAGAATCCTCTGTTCTTCCATTGCAGTACCACCATGTGCCTCAACCTGGTCCCAGTCATTACTTTATGAGATAAGCCTCACTTCTCAAGATAGGGTCAAACAGGAGTCCTAAATGCAAGCCTCTCCCCCCTTTAGCTTGGCACTGTAATAGGGCTGGCATTTCAAGATTCCTGTTTGTTTCCTGTTTTGTTGGGACAAGGTTTAGGGAGTGAGAAGGACACTGCATGGCTCAGATTTCCAATGTTGATTCCATGCTTTCTTCCCCTGCTCTGCTAGGGTGTCCGTGGAATCCAAAAAGGAATCAGCTGGCAATAGGAATTTTGAAATTCATCCCCAGCCCACGGCACTGGGGAGAGTGGTAAACAGTTCCTGATAAATGTGCTGAATTTGCTTAACATGACTTCTTGGCAACATCTTGGTTGCTTATGCTGTCGTTCGGAATTCCTTGCATGCATGGGTTTTCGATTTCGCCTAGCATTTTCTGTAATTTGTTGTGAGTTCGAAGGAACATATGTATACCATTTGGAGCAATATCTTTGTGCTTTCAGTGGATCAGTCTAACTCATTACTATTGGAATTCAGATTGGGAAAAACATAACCATGAGGAAACATATGGATACTTTTTTGACCTGGATCCACCAACTCCCCTTCACCCAAACGTTCTAGAATGTGTAGAGGGGAAGACGATGGGAAAGTATAAAAAGAAATGTGATTTAGATGTTGGTTGCCCCTCATAATAAGAACGTAGGTGCAGCCACAAAAGCATCCCCAGAACAGGAGGTTGTTTAGTCAGATATGTTGGACTCTACAACCACCGAGAAAGCAGTACCTTCAGTGGACCAAAACGGAAAATACTTTACAAAGTACATATACTCTGAGCTGTTATCCTGTGTCAGGAATACATGTGTTTTCGTTCTTCTGAAAGCCCCTGAACCTATCTTTTGTGACAATTTAAAAAGACTACTAGCCCAAGACTTACTGTCCATCAGTGTGTATGTGTATGATTTGGATGAATGGAAGGACTAGGGTAGGCTTAATTTATCTAGGTTAAAGGAACCATATTTGTTACAAGAAATTAGGAGTAAACTACCTGTTATGATCCATGTGGATTTGGTGGTTGCCATTCTGATAGGAAGACCATCTATGGCAGAGAAAAATATTCTGAAGGATCCATTAGAAATGAAAGTGAACCTATCCCTGAAGAAAGTGTATGCTGGAGTACCCACTTAGCATTACATGCTTGGATTTATGGAGGACACATGCCACAATCAGTGGTGTAACAAAGGCCCCTGCAGCCCCCTGCAGTGGGGGGACAGGGTCCCCATCAGCACAGTATTCTGGCCTGAGAGCTCATGAGTGAGTCTGGAGGGGAGGGGCATATATGTACTTTGCAGGTGGGGCTAATGTTTCGTTACGCTTCTGGTTGGAGTCACTAATTTCAGACTTGAAGGCTTTGTTAAAGTTAAAAAGCAGTACAAGAAGGGCATGGGTGTTCAGAGCATTTGGAAGGATGGAGTGCGAAGTAGAGTTTGTATCCAATATTTCCTTTGGTGTGGTGCACACCTCAGCTCATTCAGCAGTTCTTCTATTGCAGTACGAAGGGGCGTATTTTTAAAAGACTGGAACACTGATGCTGCTCAAAGATCCACAGCCATTTGGGTGCATTTTGTTGGCACCAAACTATTTGGATAAAAGTTAAAAGACAAATTGAACTGCCTCCCCAAGGAGGGGACACATTTTTATTTATTCCAAGAAACAGCAAAATAAACTTTTAGGCTCTTATAGACAGGCATCTACTTTCAGGCAGCTTTGGAGAATACAGCTATCTTTGAATCAAGATTATAGGTTTTAAGGGAAGACTTTAATTTCTTAGGTGTCTGTGAAACCGAAGCAGGATTACACAACTGAGCTGCGTTCCTAGCAAAGCTAATTTTCTGTAAAAAATGACTGAACCTTTTGGGTTGTTGGTGAAATTCATCAATTCAAGGGCAAATGGCAGACATCTACTTCAGATGAGTGGGTATTGAACATTCATTCCCCAGGACTCTGGGCCCATACCTAGGCCTTGGCTTTAACGTCCATCCACAACGAAACAATGGAGGTGAGTGTGCCTGCTTTATTGAAATAAGTGATCATACCAGTGCCAAAAATGCTGTCTATGTTGTATTTCTAGTTCCAAAACTGTCAGGAACTTTTTGTGTAGTAATAGTCCTCAAAAAAGTGACTGAATATGTAATGAATGTTCATTTCAAAACAGAAGTTCTTCAAAGGATCATTGCCATAATTTCAATGGATCCTAAATTGATGACAATAGACAATGGATGTGTTTCTTCACATACCAATTGCAAGGAGTAATGCTAGGTTCTTTAGTCCCTCAAATTAACAAATATTTTCTGAATAATGGTGGCTTTCTGATGAATGTTCCAAAATGCCAGCTCATTCCATCAAAAGGCGCAATCTTTTTTGCAGTCATGTGAATGACAGATGTGGGGAAAGTGTTTTTACATGAGTGAAGTCAAATTTCTCTATGTTGGTCTCTGCTTTCTCTTCTATCACTTAACAAAGCAACAGCAGGGAATTGCATGACAGTTCAAGGACACATGGTGCTGTGGGTCTTAATGGTACAATGGGTGGTACTCCATCCTCGTCACCAACACCTGCACAAGGATCAGTCCCTAGCTTCTCAGTCCATTGAGTTGCTGAGTACAGTACTTATAGCGATAGCATAGCAGCTGCAAGGGGGGGTGGAGATGATGATTTTTTTACAGAGGAATAGTGATGCACCCGGATACCTAAAAGGTGACAACAACAAATACCAATTATCTAGGATAGGAAGCTACATTGCATTCCCCCATAGTCCAGGCCAAATATATGTAAAAGAGAGATAAACACCATCAAATTGGCGAGCGCTGATGACAGTTCTAAGGGCTTTACAGCATTTTCAGTAAGAAATTCTTCAATGGAATACCCTGATCAGGTAGGACAACTCAGTAAAGTAGGGTACATTAATCATCAAGGACCAGTTTCAAGGCTCTGAAAAATACAGGAATCCAATAATTAGTCCCTGGGTATTAAGTCAATATTTTCTCTAATAAAAGCAATTCACAATGCTCCTGCTCCCAGCGACAAGGATCCACTTTGCTCTTTCTTGGGTCTAAGTGAATACTATTTACATTATATGCAGAGCTATGCCTTTATATTGCAACCTATGTGGAACTTACTTAAGAAAGGTGAAAGGTTTGTCTGGACTGATGTTGTCGAAGAGGTCTTTCTTACAGTTAAGCATCTTAGAAAACAATTACAGTACAATTTAAAGAGAAGCACTGACTGTTGAAAAGTTTCTAACTTTTTTGTGGTTCTCGCATTTTGATTTGTACACAGAACAAAAACCTTTAGTTTACATGCTCAATGGCAGTGGTTCAGGGAAGAAGTGCAGCAAACTTATCATCTTGTTATCAATTCTTGAATAATACAATTTCTTTTGAAATGTATACCTGGAAGCAAAGTTTTGAAAGAGGATTGTTGATCTAGGATGCATGTTGCTGATGTATTGGTTTGAGAGGATAAGGATGTGGAGTGTGTGGTAAAACAGTTGGAAGATATTTTGGAAACTAAAGGAGTGATTTTGTCTCAGCAATAGCCTGATGCTTCAAATGATGATGCTATTTTACAAAACATTTTGAACTTTGTCAAGTTTAGGTGGTTCAAAGAAAGGAATTTGGAAGCTGCATTGGGCCATTTGCTCTATTTTCTAATGTTTTATCAGTAGTAATGTGTGTCTTGTTGAGACATGATCTTTGTGATCTACTGATTCCATTAGGGATCAATTGAGCGAGCTAGCACATGAAGGGCATCTTGGGGTGAATGCCACATGTAAGAGCATTAAGCAATACTATTGGTGGCCACCTTTGGAACTGCAGGTTTCTAAATAGATTTTTTTATGCAATGTGTGTCTTGTTGGATAAGCATTGGAAAACTTGATAAACATGATAAACCCCTACATATGGTTCCCTTGCCCAATGATGCTTGTGTGAAAGTTGTTCTAGACTTTGCTGGCCCATTTGAGATGTTACCTTTCATACGGCTCTGAGACCGCAAACAGTTGTGATCGCTGGCGTTAGAAAAATCTGGAGACTGGAAATCGCACTAGGGGATGCCATATCTATTTTGCTCTAACCAACTTACTTTTCTGGAGTCGCCCACAAGAAAAAATTCTGCCACGCGATGATTAGCGGAATTTGGCTGAAATTCTGCATTACTAGAGTAATGCAGAGTCACCACAATCCCACCAATTTCATGGGCAGAACGGAATATTCCACCCACTCCTAGTTTTACAACGGAAGGATACACTTCTAGAACAAAATACTGTGCCTAGACTAACTTTAAATTGTTTCCCGCTTTATATGTCTGCTGTGCAGTGCAGCACACATGCAAAGTAAGAATTGAAAGGAGAAATTAAAGCATTTCTCCTTGATAGCACCTATTTGAAATGGTGTTATTTGTTGCAAATCCCTACCTACTTTTTTTTTGTAGATAGGGTTTTGCATCAAAAACCATGAGACATTGCATGGGAACACCCACGTACCACCCATTCAACGTCCTCTTGGTGCTAAGTAATGGAAACCAGTGTTCTGCGCTGCTTTGTGTTACTTTCAGGTGAATTTCCAGCTGGAAAGTAAATTGAAAAAAAAAAAAGATTTTCCGTTAATTTGTCATTTTTTGCTGCCTACACAGTGCAAAATCTTAGTAAATATACCCCTTCTTCTTCAGCCTCTGTGTCAAGTTTGCTTGCATCCAATGATACTTCTTTGGTGCTTCCTAGTTTATACACTTCCACATGTGACGCTTGGTTCTCCACCTGTACAGAAATCTTGTTCACGCTAAATTTTTACTAATAAATATTCATGTATTCCGAATTATGAATCTGCATAGAAAATGAATTAATATAGAAAATAATATACGACTTGGAATATGTGCCTACTTGAGTGCCCATCAGTAATCACAAAGTGTTCTTATTAATTGCTTATTAATATAAAATGATGTGCTCATGTTTAGATTAATGTAGTAGTGTGTTATATTGATGATTATGTATTATGTATTTGCTTTAGTAATTGTAGGTATTAAGTTAGCGAGGTCTTGGGCCTAGTTGCACAGCCTCATGTTAAGTTTCACTGCTTAGATAATTCACATAAAAATGGCTGTGTAGAGAAATGGACTGGTATTTTACCACTGTGTTGACCAAACACTAGTAAATGATTTTCTTTCCCATGAGAACTGCTTGCTAGAATATGCTGTATGAGCTATAGATATATTGTAGAGTTTAGTGTGTGTGAAAGCAATGTTCCGAGGAGCTAACAATGGATGTACTAACTGAAGGACAGAGAGATACGAAATTGTTACCTGATGAGCCCAATGATGGGAACAGGAGAAGAGGAGCCAATCATCGACATGTGAAAGACAGTTTAGTTATATCCTAGATTTGAAGTTCTACTTTCATTGGACTAAATGTAAACATATGATTCTTTGACCAATGGCAATATGGAAAGAGTTCTGGATGGTTTTAACTTAGCCCGACTGCACTGAGAAGAGAGAGGCTTTTTCCCATTTTGACATCCTCCTAAAGGAGCTTGTTTATTCTGTCTGAGGAGCTAAACAGTTCCTGAGAACTTTTAATTCTATCTTGAACTTTATTGCTTAGACTTTTGATGCTGAATGCTGATGTATAGACTATACTTTACAAATGGTTTAGGTAGCTTAGAGTCCCCCGTTCTGAACCATTCCCTTCCATGGTCCGATGCTGATGCTGACCAAACAGATGTCCAATTGACGAAGATTGTTGCAGATTGCTGATCCATATTGAGGAGAGGTACTAGCCACTTATATTGATTGATGTAATTTGTATTTTGCCTCCAAGTACCAACCGCTAATTTTGATAGAGCCATAGCTCTATCAAAATTTACTAAATTGTTTTGCATGAAGCCCAAACATGCTATTCTAATCAGAAGGTTAGCTAGGAGACTCACAGAAGATGTTTGCTAATTATTAACAACAGTTGATGTCCTCTCTTTGCTGAATCTAAATGTATGTTATTTCCATTGTGCAGTTATTCTTTCTAGTGAGTTGTACTTTAATTTCTGGAATGCACTACCATACATGCTTTGATTAAATTGAGATTCTTTAGGAGATTTGATCAACCAGTGTTGTTTGCGTATGTGTATCATTTGATTCTGAGATTAAGTTATGTGATATTAGCATTGTTAATATAGAGAAATAAACATTCTAACTTTTACATAAAGGTGTGGTTATTCATGGCCAAAGGGGTCATGGTGCGTGGAGATTACTGACTCCCAGATTATTGATTCTATTGATTGATATTGTTAAAGGATGCATTTTGGCTCCATGTCCAACTTTCACAACTGTCTGCTGTCTCGCCATTATCCATGATGGGCAATTTTCTACATTTCAAATGCCATTACGAATTTGCACAATATATGGACATGGTCTCTTCTCCGTTCGCTCGTGCATTATATACTAGATTTAGGGTGGGCTCTCTTCCTTTGCGCACCCTCACATATAAATGGTCTAATTCTAGTTGCTCTTCTAAGATGTGTCCGATGGGCTGTGCCAGAGAAGAATCTATAACTCACATCCTCTTTCAATGCCCCGCATACCACAAACAAAGAGCCCGTTGGATCATTCCTCTATGCAGGACAATGGGTTTTAAAAATTGTTCGCTAGCTCTGAGAATTTTTTAATCTGACTCATCTGTTTTAGTGGTTTGCTGTTTAGCAAAATATTTAGATTCAATCTGGCATATTAGACTGAACACGCTCAAAAAAATAGAGTGAAAACCAACAATAAATGTGGGGAGCAGTCACTGATGAATCTATCTTTGCATGCACTTACTATTTTAACTGGCCTAGACGTATCTCCTCTCCGCTGGTTTTATTCTGCTTTGTTTAGATATTTTTATACTTTTAAATAGAATTGCCTTTTTTATCTGATATGTTTTGACAGGTGTGTATCCGATTTTTTTTTTTTTTTTTTATATACGCACTATGCGCTTTTACGTAAATCTATAATAAGGTGTGATTTTATAGTAGGGAAATGTTTATGTCCAAACACCTCTTTTACCCTTTCTATTCTTTTTTTAACTTTCTATAACTAAAATTGTCTTTTATGTAGCTTGTTGCTTTTTTTTTTTTTTAAATGTGATGTGCTTTTATGGTATTTTTACTTACCGAAATAAAGCTAATGAATGAATGAATGAATGATATTGTTATTGATTGGTATTGAAAGTGAGTCCTATGGTGGGATTTACTCTAAGCGCACTCAAAAGGTCTTTTGAACCTCTAACGCGTCCCCTTATAAATTAAAGATAAGAAACCAAATAAGGTCAGACACGTTCACAATCTTCTTCTCCCTTTCCTGCTGTGCTGTACAGATGTCTTCTTCTTTCTCTACTCACAATCCCTCTATGCTTGTGAGGTTTAAGGATTTTTATTTGCATTAATCCCTTTTTCTTAGACGGTTAAAGGGGTCAGATGATTGTTATATTGAGCATCCTTGTGCAACTCCCTGCACTCCCTCCCTCCACTTACAATGTTTGTGTTTGAGATGCATTCTGTATTCGGGAGTCAAATGGTATCTGCAAGGTTGTTTTCAATATTGAGTCACTTGCTGGACACACCTTGCAGATGCCTGACGCTTCTGGTTGTCGGTGTGATAATGCGAATAAATGTTGAAAACTACCTAGGTGTCTCTGGAGCCCATCTTTGCAGTCATGTAATACTAAGTGATTGTGTTGTTAACTTTATATGTTATTTATTTATATTTGTATTAATGTAATGTCTTGCGCATTTGCAATGCACATGCACTTGCCTGAACTTAATCGTTTACTCTTGTCCTAGGTTCCACATTCAAGTTCAAGTCTCTGTCTGCTGTTTGGGTGAATTGTTCTTCTTGGCCAGAGGAGCCTGAACATCAGACGGAAGAGTCTGCACTGATTGTGAACTCCCTAGTTATTAATTAAACTTACATTTGAACTACTGTAATCTCCCACTGCATTCTTCCTTGCACCCGCCATTCATGTTAAAAAAATGACGATGATACAGAGGTAGGGTTGCCACCTGGCCGGTTTAATACCTGCACGACCTTTATTTTACTGTTCCTGCATGTACAAAAATTTGAAAAATCACCTAAATTTGGTATTTTCTCCTTATAAGTACATACTTTAAACAGTAAATATTGAACACTTTAAAATGTGTTCTACAGCTGTACTCATGATCCCTGGCTGATAGTTAACGTAAATAAAGATAGAAAGGGCATGTTCAAAATTAATACAGAAGATGTGATGTAAATTTCTAATTAAGACTAAGGTACGGACCTTCGCAGAACGTTAAAATGTGAACAGATTGGTACTTTTCTCTGGGAAAGGTAGAATCCCTATATGGAGCTCGTGTCGTAACCTCACTCAATATGGCTGACGATTTTCCATTTAAGCGGTGTGGTCTACCATTGTAGGGCTCATTTTCAATGCTCGCTACAGAATCTGGATCGAGGTTTGCAACGCAGTCAGACACTTGCTCGAAGGCGGGAGTTACGAATGCGTACACTTCCTGTTTTGAGAGGCTGTACTATTGAAACTGAAAGCTATTGCTGGGTTCCGCCCCCTCGCAGCTCGTGCTGGGCGACTGCTCCGCTGTTCTGTTCCTGTCCCGGTAAACGGATACATTGGTTTCACCTGGTGCCGCACCAGGCACAGACAACGCGAAATGGCAACCCCGGCAAAGAGACTAGCTTCTCATACTAAGGATGCGCCGCTTCCCGGCCTGGTTCCCAGCACTAGTGGTGTCAAAAGCCGGTGCAAGAGAACATCCAATGGTCGAGAAACCATCGTACTGGGCAAGAACCCCGCGCACGCCCAGGGATTTGTGGAGGGATCTATCATCAGAATCCGCATGGAGAACTTTCTGTGAGTCATGGTGTAAGGGAAGGGTAGTGTATCTAAACTTTCCTTCTGCGCTATCGTCACCTGTCTCGCAGAATGCTGGGACCCTTCCCCACCCCTCCTAATGTCCTGGGACTCCCGTGCCTCAAGGGTTCCATGGCCCCCATCATAAGAGTCCCAAGGCCACTTCTGTTCAGAGCTACGAACCCATTCCTCATTGCAGCATGGCCCCATCACATACGCAACATGCTCATTTTCAGCTCAATAGGTAGTCCTAATCAGTGCAAACATTAATATAGGCAATTTGACAGTTACCGATTTCCACGCTCAGTATAGAAAAAAATAGTCCATGATAGTTCTAACGATTCCATATGATCAAAAAAAGATGGATCTCTAGGTTTGTGGCCGCGTCTTATTGGAATAAATGCATCGGCTCATGCTTATGTTCTGTCTCAACGTTTATAGAACATTTATTACTGTGCGATCTTTCTGTTACTTGTTGTATTTTGTTCGTTGGTCTCAATATTGAGTTAGGATATTTGATGATGTCCAACCTCACTAAGAGTTTGTTTTCAAAAACTAAAGTTCGGTTATCTTACCATTTGTAACTTGTCTATCGGCCGTCTGTCCCCTGCTGCTCAGTGAAACGGAGATATGACATATACATAGGGTGATCAGTGGTGGCTCGAAAACAGAACAGAACAATGTCAGTTCGCCTTATGTAGGATGAAGTCCTGAATTTTGAGCCCAGAGTGTTTTCGATTTTGGTCTTGAACTCTGTGGCATCGTTTGTTATAGGGTAAATACGTGTTTACCTATCTCTGCCCCATCATTTCCATTTTGAATATTCCTAAATGTTGGCATGTATAGACAGAGCTATCTAAGGTGCTGCGCTTTTAACCCCTAACGCTTTCTTCTCTCCCTCTACCCTGTGATCCGGTAGTGGGTGATACTAAATGTAGTTCACGTCTGGCAGGTCTGGTTCTTGACTATGTTCCAGCTTGGTCGCCAAAACCTTTAGATGCAACTAAAATCCTGCTTCTCGCCAGTCCATTTAGTATGCTTGGGAAAGGAATCTCATGTGCTGAACACTAATATTTACTAATGATTACCAGTGCATACTCAAGTTCTTTGTTTACTGATATTAAACCGAACGACACTAGAATACCTGCTCAGCACACTGAGGATAACTTTACTTGAATTGTCAGTGATTAAACTTAAACTTCACTAAGTGCGCCAGTTATAAAAGTAATCATATCATTACGTTAGGTTTAGTGTAGGCGTCAGGCATTGATAGTTGACCAGTGGTTTGGAATAAAGGTTTTCTTGGTTCACAATATGAAGAATATCATCTACTCTTGGTGGAGTACTGGCTATTTGAGCTATTCTGAGCTGTCTTGCGAGAATAAGAGGCCATGCATAGTTGTTTGTATTGTAGGGTTTACAGTTTGCTTATACCTAGCTACGCACGTGGGTTCCATCCCTTCCGTGCATATAAGTTGTGTTTGGTAAGTGGCACATTATCGCCACTCTGACAGAAACCGCGCGCAAGGAGACTAAATCTGCTGCAGCTGGATTAGAGAAGCCTTTAGCCCAGCTCTGAAGTGAACCCAAGGGAAATAAATACCTCAGATTTTATTTTGTCAGTAAAGGGTATAAAGATCAAGTGGACATGAAACCATGCATCCCTCTTTCCTTATTTCGGGCCATTCGTCCCAACAACATATGTGTGCAAGTATGTGTCTTCCTTTTTGTTTTGGTTTATAAGGGCGTAGGTATCTGCGTCTGCGTGGCATTGCACTCAGCATTTCAGACCCAGGCCTATTAAGTTAAATGCGTGAGGACTGTGTACGCGAGTAAAAAATTGTTACTCTAGCGCTGCCAATGAAGTACACTCTTCACAACTTCAGGGTCGGACTTGGCTGCTATTTTGTGGGTTCAAACACAGGCGGGAAGCTGCACTCAGCTATAGGTGTAAATTAACATACTCGAATGCAACGGGAGGTAGGCTCTGTCAGACCCATAATTGGCATTTTTTCACCGTATCCTTCCGTGCTTTTTCCTTGAGGCCCTCACCTGAGTCGTACAACCCTGCAGCAGTTCTGCTTTTGAGCATGCCAGTGTGAGTAAAGATACACAGCTACTAGAAACGAAAGTTAGAAGGAAGGGGAATATAGGCAATCACCAACAACAAAACAATAACTGGAATAGAGAGAAGGTACCATGTGGCTCAGGAAGTATTGGTAGTGTCTCACTTAGCACCCCTCCTTCACAGCATTCATATTAAACACACTTCTTAACATTTCTATTAGGGGAGATGTTTTTGATGGCTGGGGAACCGATTTTGAGGTGGCACACTTATTGGACAACGGTTGGTAAATGGAGCAATTAGATCGAATTTGCACGTTATGATCGTGGTGGCAGGAGGATCCCTGCCAGTCTAAAATGCCGCATTACTTCATTTTATCGCGAGCAGCTTGAATCTGAACAAGTATTTTCGTTTTTGCTGTGTTTTCACTGTTTAGGAGCTGTGTTTCACGACTATCCGGTTAAAGCTATGTTTACTGTTTTGTTTACTCTTGAGTTATTGTACTTAGGCCGTTCGTACCGAGATATTGAATACAATATAAAGCAAGCATTGCTAAAGCCAGTAGATCTGAGTTGATTCTGCTAACACATGCAGCATTAGCACATCCGAGCGAGAACCACACGAGGACACCAGCTCAAGAAAACGAAGGGAAATAGTCGCAGATTAGACCCTGATGCAGTTCAGTGCAGCACTCAATTGGAGGCTGGGGCATACATCAAGTAGCTTGAGGCAAAAGATGACTACTCCACTGGCTGAGCTGCTATTGCCAGAGTCTCAAACCAATGGCTTAAAGAGTATGGGTGAAGAAAGTCATTGGTTAAAAGGGGGGCCCAAGCACACTTTGTTTATTGTTAGTAATATGGCATATTGACAGCTGGCCATCCAAACTCAGTCCTAAAAATGGGCAGGGAGGTTCGTTCGACTGTAAAATTGCTTTGGTGTTTTTGAGAGTGAGGGTCTGAAACGTCATGGCTAAGGAATGATGCTGTCCTTTCTGACATGTTAATTTAATTGCCAGTTGCTTTCCTTAGCTTTTCACTGGTTCTGGCAGAATCCGTGTGTTGGACGACAGTCAACTTTAAGGCTGGAATTTCTTTCTTATTTTGGAACCATATCAATGCATGTCTTGAACCATGGCTGCTAATTGTCTAATTTGCACTTCAGCTTGCAATAGCACAGACTTAGGTTGTAGTGTGATTATTTAAGTCTGCATAGGTTTTAGTTGTACAAGTGAGTGGTTGACCAACATTTATAACTGCCCAATGGCAGTAAAGGTTCATTTTTGGTATAGGCATATTTTATCCTAGGCCTTGCCTTAGATGGAAAAACTTTAGTAGCTATTTGTACAGATAAAATCATAGCGATGGATTGATATTTTTTAAATCACCAAGATTAGAGTTGCTCTATATAATTAGCATAATTAACACTTTATTTGCTCTTTGCACAGTTTACGATACCAATTAGTGGCTGTTTTTACCCCTTACAATTTTTGCACAATAAGGTAATATCCTTTATCATTTTAGAAGAGGCTATATTCATATAGCTCTTTTCTGCTCAGGAGATAAAGTATTGATCCAAATGTAACTTTGCTGCTAGTTGTTATTGGGTGCCTCCTGGCTAGAAATACTGCGCTTTACCAACAATTGATGTAGAGGACGCTAGCCATAATAAATTCTTGAATTCGCTCTCTGTCATTTTGGAAAGATATTCTGTCATTTTGGAAAGATACGTAGTTTAACTGTAGGCCTACTGAGGTGTACTAATTATTTAGACAGTAATTTATTACCAAGGATGTGTAGAAGGGATGCATGTTATAAACAAATGTGTATAACGATGGGAACGTCTTTTTACAATTTTGTACCATGTGGAGTTTTGTATTGTTTTAATGTATTACATGTAGCTTGGGAATTTGCAGTATGTAAATGTTATGATCAATTATTGCATGGATTCACTGAAAAATGAAAATAAGTAAATATTTAGCTGGCTTGGTCCATGTTTATGGTCTTTTGCGTTCATTTAACAAATCTATGCTTCTCAAGATCTTCATTTGCTTCAGTTATCCAATCCATTTAAGGGTAATGGTTTGCAGAGGGATATATCTGTGGCAGAATTCCCAATGTAGGGTGTAGATGAAGTGATCAGGCAAACCCCATGTGTGTCATGTTAGCATTAAAGAAAATAAGATGCTCTATTGTAGAGCTTAATATGTGTGATTAGAGCTAAAAGGTGCAGGTTTGGATGAACAATAAAAATGTCAAACCAAATTACCAAAAATAGAGTAACATTTAATAATATTACACCAAATTGACCAAAATCCATTAAGGGGAGCTGCAAATATGAGGTTTTACAGATTTAAGGGAAAATAGCGCCAATAATAGTAATTGATTGCTTTAGACCGGGACCTAGGCATAGTCTGAGGCTAACCCTGATGGAGTGCACAGCAGATACACCAACCGGGGTTGTCCTCATCAAATATTTTACCTTTAAGTCCAGTCTACCACTGTAGTACTTTTCTAAAGATCCCAAAGCATCAGAATGGGCACTCAGACTTGCAGGATGTTTGGAAAAAAACAACATCAGGGTCCAATTCAGATCCAGTTGCCACTGGCTAACTCTTTTCTTCCTGGAAAAGGCCTCTTGTAGCTTGTTGTATCCCTGTACCTTGAACGTGAGGTCAGCCTAATGACCCTCAGAATCCACTTCTTTCTCCGTCCTTAGGACTCCTGTTAGGCAACTGACGCACGTCTAGTCCTCTTCTGATTTTCCATCAAGCGTTCTTAAGTGAGTTCTTGGAGGTGCCACATTTATGCACGCTCCTGGGCACACCCTTACCTAGGGGGCAAAAGATCCTGAGGGCGATCCTATCTCCTTGGGGCATTTTCAAGATTGCGAAAGTCTTAAGCAACGTTAAACTTGGGCTCCGACGACAGGGTGTATCTGTGTGTAGCGAGTGCACAATGGTAATCCTAGGTCCCACCACATCTAACACAAAAATTCACTTTGAAGCAGCCACTGTACCCACTATAAACCCAGAGGCAGAAGGACAAGCACAGGCATCTTCAACAACTAGACATCAACTCCTCAAGAATTGCCTTGGCATATTGTTCTTTCTTTTAAAGTGTGCTCCTAGGACTATATGTAAATCCAGCGGACCTATCAAGTAGTATTTGACACTTATGGAGGATTTGATACCGTAGTGTCAAAAAGAACACACAGAGACCCATCCTGTATATATCCTGGAGAGTTCAGAGTAGTAACCCGTGCTCATTTAGGTTAGCCTTTTGTTTGCTCTTGACAGGACTTTCACATCTATTGCAGGCTGATTACTGACTGGGAGATCCTGAAGCGCCAGTGCAAATTAGACACCCGCAACATGAGGCAGGAAAAAGTAACTTTCTAAAAATAACTTTTCCTTAAAATGTATTAAAAATCCAACTTCACTATTGAATTGGATTTGTTATAACTATTAAAAATTGTTGTTTAGTTATTTTTCTAGCTGGCCCATTTCCAAAGATACAGTATTAGTATTTTAATCTCTGCTCTGGTTTTCTACACAGGACAGCTAGGCTTGCCATAGAGAAAATAGATTTTGGGTGCTAGTTACTGTAAGGACATGTTACGATTACATTTCTTCTTGCCTACTTTTAAATCCCATACACACTCCCTTGTGGGTCACAAGGCCTATATAGGGGTGACCTTTTAATATTTAAAAGTAAGGTTTTGATCTGTCTTTATTTTGACAGGTCGAATTGCAGTTTTTACACTACTACAGTCAGGCTACAAGGGCAGGCCAGAAGCCATGTTTGCAGTGCCAATGTATTGAATGGCAAGTAGGTGCTTAAGTCAATTAGTGGCATTTAACTTTCGTGGGTACACTTTGTACCTGCCCTGGATACACTTTTTTTTAACTTTATACTAAGGATTTAAAGTCAAGTTAAATATACCAATTAGAAGTATACCAAATAGACCATGCTAAAAGATGGAGGGAAAGGCACTTTCCTACTGGATATCAAGTGCACAGAGTTCTAAAGCCAGCAAAAACATAGGGTCCAGAAAAAGGTGAAAAATCCAGGGGATCATGTATAAATGATGGATTCCCTACAATTACTTTCCGAATTCTGCACTTTTTAATTATGGTGCCAATTTTTTCTGAGTGATAGACTCCAAATTGTATTGTTTTTCTGAGTCTTCGATTCAAAATTGTCTAATCTCTCTGATTTAGAAAGTCACCTTAAGGTAGTATACTTGGTGCATAGTGTATTGAATCGCACATTCCGTTTTCTGCCAGTGACTATGTCCATGTACAATAAAAACTGAATTTGTGTTTGCATGAATGCAGGCCCAATATCCACCCATCTGTGTGGGTACGCATCATCGGAGACAATTCAGGCTATTCATGGAGCCTGATGTCAACCACATTGTAAAGGTATGATGAGTGTGTGACATGGTCATGGTCGGAATTGAGGCAGTTTTTGTGGTATAGCAAGAATATTTATAGGACCAGTCTAACCTTTTGTCAGAGATCCATCTACTGTGACATTGAGACCTGTGATTATAATACCCCTCAGGATCCTGTAAAGTTAGCTGTTGTGAGCGTTGTGCTAGATTTGCATGTAATCACTGCCCTTTAAATATTTGTCAGTAGAAAATCAATCATGATTGATTTTGGTGCAATTTAGACGGAGACATTTTTGGTAAATTCAGAGATATTATTGTTAAATATGGTGCCATATAGGTTTGTGACAGTCGTAACTGTATGTGCAGAACTACACCCAAGTATTGCTAGCATTAGAGGTGAGCCACAAAATAACGACGACTGTTGAACCAGAACTGAGCAAGGAGTCTGTGCATGATCTGAGCCTTGAAAATATTTGACACTAAATTGTGCAGTGAAGATCATGTGAGGATATCAAAAGGTGTTACTCCTGTATACATTAAGGGCTGTACAAGATCACAAGGTATGTACAGTGCCTAACTGACATCTCTTGCAGGAGGTGCTTAGGCTTAGACCCGCCTTGTATAAATGTTGTGATGACCAGTGCTAGCCTTGGATCACTGAAGACATTACGTTTTAGACTGAGTTCTCTCAGCTTGCAGTCATGAAGTGATAACATTTTTGACAAATCATCTTCTGTGGGAGGGAGAGAGGGGGAGAGGGAGGGAAAGGGAGGGAAAGGGAGAGAAAGGGAGAGAGAGGAAGTGAGGGAGAGCGAGAGAGTTTTTTGTAGTCTTTTTTGCAGTCTTTTGTAGTCTTTTTTTGCCGTGCCCGACTAACGCCTTTTTCATTTGATTTGGAATGACATTCCTAGATTGTTTTCATGAATATAGCAGAATACTCCTGTTTGAAAATAATCATGAATTGTTGAGTTCAATTCATTCTTTATTCGGTCACTTGCAAAGTAAATCTTAAGACACAAAATACATACAAACATTTATAAATAGTTAGAAAAACACAAGGTAAAAGGGGCCCCATAGAAAAATAAAAACATGAAAAAATAAACTGGCAGAGCTTAAAAAAAAATGACATTGAAACATCATAGAGTTTTGCAGGCAAAGTGCATTTTCAAGAAAGAGCCTAGTGCAGAACAAACATCAGTACAGTACAGTTGCAACAAATATAGCAACACTACTTTACTCTTATTTAAATGGTGCTTCCTTAAAACAGGCAATAAGTAACATACAGCCAAAGGAAGGTAAAACCTACAAAAAAGAAAGTGCTACAGGACCTGAGGTGACAACTCATCACAAGGGTATGTGCAAATATCAAAGGGGGCAAATTGGCCTTGTGGGAAACAGTGTAGCCACCTAAGTGAGCCTAGCATAAAACTGGATAGTAACATATGCTCCCCAGAATCCCGTACCAGGCACAAGTAGGGCACCAACCCTAACATAGTTTATATAAGGCAGTAATCCCTCACTGAGGGCTTTGTTCTCTTCCCTCTCTCTGGACCCTTATGTTGGAGAGAAAACACTCCCTAATCCCCCTCTATCACTTTTGGAAATGTCTGAAGGTTCTCATAAATTGGTAGACAGCTAAGGGCCAGAGTTGTCACCCGAATATATTTAAGCCAAGGTTTCTTGTTCCCATCACATGTGAGGAAGTCCTAGATGATTTCCCTGTTCAGACTTGCTTGATCCTTGTGCCAAATTGAACACCACAACAACAGGGGGCAAGGTTGACCTGGTCCCCATACTCCAGACCTAGTTCCAGATGGATAGCAAAATGGGATGATGAAAAAGGGACCCCCAGGAGACAGCGACAGACCCTGTGCTCCTCATGATCGACACTACTCTACTCCCTATAACCCACTACTCCTGCACCATAGGTCAAAATGGGCAGACGTTGTCTCCTGTAGACTATGAGCAAAGGAAGAATGAGCTTGTTGCCAATTAGAGATGAGGCAGTACATTGTACCAACCGTGTTCAAAAAACTATTTTTCCTATTGTTGACAAACGGGCTCCAGTGAACCCACTATCGAACAATATACCTAGATATGGGAACTGGGTCAATTTCTCAGTAACCATCTCCCAATACGTATGCGGCAAGATTTAGCGTTTTTAGGGCCACATACCATAATAAAGGCTTTCTGTTAAATTGGTTCCTAGCTCTAAATGCTTTATAAACAGTACAAAGGAAGAAATAAAAATCTTTAGACTGTTCACCTTCCTGGCAATCAAGACAGCTTCATCTGCGTCTAAGAGCGCTGGAACACATTTTTTGTTAACCAGTGGAACATCAGCCTCAGTGTTCTTTAAAGCGGCTTCCAACCTGTTAATATAAAGTAAAAACAAAATGAGGGCCATCACACATCCCTGGCAAACCCCACGTTTTACTGAAAAAGAGGCTGAGCACTTACCTCCATCCCCGCACTTCAGGGATGCAACCAGATCCATGTGAAGGCACTGCAAAAAGGTCGCTAGATCCTTCTCCAAGCCCAGGGTACTTAAAGTATTCCAGAGCTTGAATCTGTTAACGCAGTTAAATGTGCATGAGAGATCCATGAATGCCAAATATAGGGGACTAGATTTAGCATACTTGTACTTAGGTACTTGAAGGTGTAGATTTAAACTTTGTTCAATAGTTCCCAGACCTTTTTTTAAAGCCATAGTGGGTTTGAGAAAGAATGTTTGTTTAGAGGGACTGTTAACAATGGCATCGAACATGTCCTCATGAGAAAATTGAATGTTCAAAGGAAACCTACAAACATCAGGACCACTTTTATGCATAGGGTCGATATGATTAATACCTTTGTTTAAAGCAGAGCCTGGGGAGATGCCAGCACGTACGGCCTTCCAAAAAAACCAGCAAATCTCTCACTTGGCAGGCATGCACCAGGGCTTCCCATTTCTCCACCTTCATGTCTGCCTTTCTCTTCCTAAGTGCCTGTGTATAAGCCTTCCTACAAGCATGTATTGCCTCCTGGTCCCTGGGGGTATTTTCCAGTTCCTTTCTCAGCCGATTGTTGGCTTCTCTACATGCCTTTTCAAACCTGGACTTGTTACAGTTCCTTTTTATTTCCTATGGGATTCATGAGCAGCTCCAGTATATAAGAATTTAATTCTGGAAAGCTGACCAACTTTACCTTGGGACCTGCATCCTCAGCTAAGCAGAGATTTTTCAGTCCCCCCACATCCCTCAACAAATTTACACATAATCCTCATCAGGTTTGCAGAATGCCATATTAATCTACATCCTGCATCTTTTGTTGAGATAAGCTGCTTTTATCCAGTTTTTTCCTGCAACTCTGTTACAGGAATGTTCAATGCAAGCATAATAGGATTGTGATCACTATATATGACAGGCAGGAGGCGAAGGTAGTGGAGGGTGGAGGCTTGAAGAGTGGCCTCCCTGGTTCCCTGTGCATACGGCCTGTGCTCCTGCCTCCCAAGTCCCCGCGGGAGGCAGTGGGTGAGGAAGTGTTTTGGAGCATGGCTGCTTAGAGATCGCGGTTCAGAGTGCAGCGGTCCAGAGGCTTTCTTGTGCTCCCTGCTCTTGAGTGGATCCGGCAACCAGACGGTGAGGCCAGAGGAGGTCACGGAGGACTCACTTTGGAGCATGGTGGTTTGAAGGCTCCAAAAGCGCTCAGGTGCTTGAAGCTCGAAGGCTTTTCTTGCTTCTTGTCCCTGAGTGCGACCTGGCACCCAGGAGTAAGGTGTAAGGTGCTGGTGCCAGTGGGGAAGCGGCAGCATGGAGCTGCAGAGAAGAGTAACAGAAGAAGCTGCGTGGTGGCTGCTACAGTGGCAACAGGCCTGGGAGCTGGTTACGGTGAAAGCTGGCAAAACCCGTACTAGTGTCCCCAGCACAGAGATGGCAGAAAACGACGGTAACCAGTGGTAAGCAGTGGCAAATGGTAATAGATCGTGACTGCCACTGCGACAGACTGCAAGCGGCAACCTGTCCTGTTTTGCAACTGGCAGGAAGGGTGAAGCTGGAGAGTGCAGCAGTAACTCTGGGAGCATCGTCCCACTGTTTCTTTGTCCTTCTGCCCCCTGCATTGGTTCAAGCGTCCTACGTCCTGTCTGCCCTGTGTCCGGCAAGAGTTCATGCGTTGTTGTTGTGGGGGTTGTAGCTAGATTTGATAAGCCGAGTGCTCCACTGGCCTATGCAGCGTTTCTTGCGCTCCCTGCGCCTCCTGTGCCTTTTGTGCCCCCTGTGTCTCAGGTTGCAACCTGTTGGTCTCCCGGAGCCCTGCAACTTAAACACTCAATATTTTCATGAGTGAGTGGACAGTTGGAGGTAAAAACAAGTGCTGCACCCTTTGCGGGAGGAGGAGGTAGGGTTCAGAGAGCACAAAGGGGAGAGTGTAAGGGGGTGAAAGATGGGTAGACAGAAGGGGGGGCCCCCAAGACAATAAAAAAATTAACAAAACTCTTGACGGCTTTGTACAAAAGGCTGTTGGAGCCTTAGATAAAGAGATTGAGATGGCTGAGCGTTGTCTATCTACCCCAGTATCACGGACTCATATCTCTTTATCTCCACCCCCTCCACAATTATCCCTATAGCTTTTACAGCCTCTGCCGCCCCAGTACACACAGTTAAATCTGGCTTTTTCACCAGCTAACCAGTTAGACAACACCAGGAGATCTCCTCTGTGGCTTTGGATGAGGTTACTGCAATTGAACTTGCATCACCATCACCGGGCCCCTTGGCTGGTGTGCCAGTCCCAGAGCCAAAAGGAAAAAGAAAGCGTGGTGACATTAACCTAAGAAATAAACGTGCATGCACTATTGGAATCATTAGCTCTGGACATGAAACCGGCAATGATGGGTTCGTAAAACCACAGTAGAGTACTACTGGTCCACTGGCTCTTGAGTACATAATGTAGGAGCTTACCAAGAGGTTGTGTCCCATTGAACTCCGTCTAAAAGCTATAGAAGAGAAATTAGGGGGGTTTACTCAGCTCTGTGTGCCTGACACTATCCCTCGAGCTAATTTACAACCCTACTGTCAGTCCTCAATTTTGGAACAATCCTCTGGCATTGGTGGAAAGGTTCCCTCACACCCTGTCGAGGGCCCAACACCACCTAAGGGTTGTTGTACTCACTCTTGTCAGTTTGAGGTGGGCCTGAATGCCGGGCCGTAATCCAGTGGAAGGCTGTTCTAATGATGTAGTTACTACTAATAGGGGAGTTTGTGGTGTTGCTCTGACAATCAATTTTGTTTCTAAGATGCCTAAAGTTTCCAGTGTCCATGAGTATCAACTAGCAAGTCATTTAGTGACGGACTTAGAGTCTAGTAGAGCTAGACCTGTTAACCATGGAGCTCAGTTAGAAGTTTTAATCTACCCCCGGAATCTTGCCCATAAGTGCTTGTAATTACAAATGTTCCTAGGCTCCGAGCAAATACTGTGGAGACTTTTATATAGAGTTGAAACATAAGGTAATTCATTGGTTACATGCCAATGCTAAATTTGCTTTTTTTTATGGTACCTTCAATATTAATGGTGAGGAGGGTAGGATGGGTGGGCCCGCTGAATAAGTTTGGAGCGGGAGATTGCATTGTCATAAACTTTGACTCACCTGCCTTGGTCCAACAGATTTTCTTAAACTTCGAGTTAGCCCCTTAGTAGGAGGGGTCTCCTTGTGTAAGCTCTCAACTTTCTATCCCCTAGTATCCAAACTCGCCCTAAGTGGTTTGACACTTGGTTCCAGAGGTCCCCCTTGTTCCCATGTGCAGCATGTGTTACAGTCTGAATGCAGGCAACCTCCATCCTCCCTATTAGATGCAGATTGACATAAAGTCAAAGTAACACAGGGAATCTCTGGGGCAAGAGGGCTGAGATTAACCTCTGAGGAGTGCAACACTTTTAGAGATAAGGAATTGGGGAAATTCAGAGCAAGCAGCTTAAAAGAAGAATGGATTGTAAATGTGAATTCTGCGAGTCTTACACACATTGGGCCACCAGCTCAGAATGATACACTGGCCATTGTTCTTGGTCGGACCATACCCGGTTTTGAATCTATCGGGCGTGCAATAGTATTGGAGATAAAGAAGTTGGGGGACCTAGAGCGGGTAGTTTAGTGGTAGATTTAATGGGCCATCCGAACTCTGTGAGCCCCACACGGATAGTACCACAAGCCCAGGATGAAGCGCCGGCCACTGTTCTTAGTTGGAATATAGCTGGGCTTGAGTCCAAAATGTGAATTCCAGATTGGGGCCTTTTTATAGATGAGCACAAGATCTGCCTGTTCCAAGAGACATGGGCACTGGAGTCCAAGCATAGATTTGGCTTTTTTTGTTCCAGCACATAATGTGACTTCTGGAAGACCCTCGGGTGGTCTACTTATATGGGTTAGAAGTTCCCTCAAGTGTCAGGCTAAGGAAGTGGACATGGGTTGTGCCGACCTACAAGGTTTAATATTATTTACTCAAAGAGGAAAACCCCTACTTTTTGGTGAATATATATAGCAGAAGCGTGGGCAGTAATTGTGAGTCTGATGCTTTAACTGTTCTTGATAAAATCTTATCCAGTAAATCCACTACTAATTACATTTTAATTGCAGGGGATTTCAATGTCACTTCTGAGCCGTATTCTTTGGCCCAAGAGGTTTACCAAGAGGAGAACATTCTCTGGGGTATCCCGCAATTAGTAATGAACAAAAGTCCCAGAATAGCAGAACTGATTATCAAATTGTTGATACTACACTTGCATATGGTCTCCATGCTTGTAACGGTCGCTCCTGCTCGGACGTTAATCCTTTTCCCACTTTCAGACGTGGAACTTTTAGGAGTCATATTGATTACCTTCTACTAGACATTCGTTTGTGGGGGCATATGGTCGATATGGTGGTAAAAGAACATGAAGAAAGCGACCATGACCTGTTGATTCTATCTATTAGGGGTTTGCTGCCCATAATAGGGCCCCCTTTTTCTAGGGACCATGTGAAGATGTCAATTCCCCCATAGGTTCCCTTTCAACAATATATAGCCTACTGGCAGATCAAATGGAGCACATGCTCCATCTACGTGAGGGCGATAACAGGCTCCTGGCTGTTCATGTGGAATTATTTAACTCCTTAAAATAACTTTTTACTAAAGAAGCCGCTGCTAAAACAAGAAACGGGTGTAGTGAGAGGTGGTTCAACCATTTATGTAGGGAAGCCAAGCACAAATTACTGATGGACCTGAGAAGGAGGATAAGAGAGCCAATAAGACAGTCCAGAGAGAGTTATAGGCGGGAACTTTTCAAGGCACAAAGGAGTTGGTAAGAGAAACAATGGGCTGCTCTTTTAGAGGCTGCAAGAGCCAGGGATGCCTCCAAGTTCTGGAAGCTGATTTCAAATAACAGTGGTGCTCGCCCGGCCCGTGCCTGGTACTTCGATCCTCCCAGTAGTGTGGGTAAAACATTTTGGGTCACTTTAATCAGGGGCAAATGAACCTAATTTTATGGAGCTGACCAGCATTATGGAAATTGGTGCTCCTCCACTTAAGTTTTCCCTAGCCGAAACCAAGGCAGCAATAGCATCCCTCAAGTGGGGAAAGGCCCCTGGCCTCGATTTTAAAATACCTGGCGATCTATATAAATCAAATCCCGATATCTGGGCCCCTTATCTGAATAAGGTTTGCAATGCAGTTGCTGCGGGAGCACCCATTCCTTGTACATGGAGGGGAGCTGAGATAGTCCCCCTTTTCAAGAAGGGTAGTCCGTGTGATCCTTTTAACTATCGTACAGTAAGCTTACTTGATAACTTCCAAAAACGTTTTGCAAAGCAGATTTTGTTTCATTTATAAGACTGGATCAAAGAGAGTGGGGCCATCTCTGATTTACAGGCAGGTTTTAGACCTGCGGTTTGTACAGTAGATCAAGTCCTGAGGTTTTTGTCAACTAAATGGAGGACTGGATATCGGGTGTGGAAATTTATATGTGGCCTTCATTGATCTTCGAGCAGCCTTTGATCTGGTACCCAGAAATAAATTATGGCTGACACTGGCCAACATGGGAGTCCCTAAAAGCCTTCAGAACCTTATTGTCCGACTTCATGAAGGCACTTTTGCCCAAAT
Organism: Pleurodeles waltl; assembly: GCF_031143425.1. NCBI lineage: Eukaryota > Metazoa > Chordata > Amphibia > Caudata > Salamandridae > Pleurodeles > Pleurodeles waltl. Next base: position 828,010,421 of record NC_090436.1, read on the forward strand.
TAGGAGTGGCAAAGATGGCGAATTAACAGACCCAGTTATCACTGAGAGAGGAGTAAGGCAAGGCTGTGTCCTTGCCCCTACTCTCACCCTCTTTCTTCTATATATAAATAACTGTATTAAGTATTTAACAAACTGCAATAATGATTCACCTAGGTTGGCAGGCCAGAAAATCCCAGGGTTGCTTTATGTGGATGATACTATCATCTTGGCAAAATCACCTTTGGGATTGCAAAATCTAGTTGACCAATTCTGCTTATTTTGCTAAGACTTCGGTTTGAAGGTCAATGTTGGGAAAACTAAGTTCATGGTCTGTAGTTCGCGGAAGAAGAAAGTGAATGCTAGTGTATTAATGAATTCTATTCCATTGGAAAGGGTCAAAGAATTTGATTATTTGGGGATCAGGCTGATGGACTCAGGTAGATGGGATGCACATATAAGAAAAGGAGTGCACAGTATATGCCAAAGAGGAGGGGTTTTGGGACGCAAAGCTAGAGCTGTAGCTAGCCCCCCACTAAACCCTGTTGTAGAAATCTAAAAAGTTCAGATCTGGGGCACTGCACTGTATGGTGCAGAGCTGTGGGGTTTTCAAAGACAGCTAGATGTCCTACAAATTAAAGAGAGCAATTTTATCAGATATATAACCATGATGGGGAAGGGTATCCCGATGATTTCCCCCCCCCCCCACCCCCTTAAACTAGATCTCGGGATGAACAGCATTCAAGATGTAGCGTATCTGAGGCCCCTCTTATATTGGATCCGTCTTTGGAGGACAGAAGAATTGGAACCTTTTTGTAAGGCAATTAAAGACCTTACAAGGAATCAAAGTAGCTGGGAAAAGGTCAGTTGGCTGAAGATGATGAAATCAGCTTGGGATGTCTTGAGTTTCCTCCAATTTTGGGAGAGGCCCGAGTGGATCCCAGCTCATGCTATCCCACTAGTCAAACTGAGATATTAGGAGAAGGCCAACGAGCAGATCCTTCATAGTAACTGGGTGGGACGTCTAACATCAGAATTGTTGCTCGTTAAACAGGAGCCATGGCCCGAGCAATTCCTAGACCTGCCAATAACTGCATGTGCCTGCGCTTTATTCCTGCAGTTTAGATACAGTATTTTACCAGTTAATAATTTTACTGCCTGGTGGTCGCAGAAGCGCTCTGAGGCTGATAAATGTAAAAAGCGCAATTTATGTGTGGAGTCAACTGAACATTTGCTCTTTTTCTGTCCCCCATACAGAAGTCCCAGGGAAAATTGATTATTCTGATGTGCAAGGCTTTGTTTTTACATGACCGTACTAATGCCCACAGAATTTGCAAATACGACCCATCCACACTGGTAGTAAATGCAGTCACTAAATACTTGTCAGCAGTTTGGTCCATTCGCCATAGGGTTATCACAGTACCAGGTCATAATGTTTAGCCTGTATCACGGGCAAATAACTATTTAATTTTGTGGTCTGGACAGGGCTCTGGAACAGGTTTCTTTTAGACAGTATATGGGTAATTATTCTGTGTTTCTGCCATTTCTTTCTACCAGTGTTAGCTGTAAAATGTTACTTCTGTGTACTAGTTTCGTATCTGTGTCATTTTAACATGATTTGATAGCTGTTTTAAGTTATGATATATGTTTTTTGTCATACTGTGTATGTGCTCCTAATGATTAGATTGTGCTTAAATCCTGGTTCGGACTATATGCATTTACTTTGATGATGGCATTAGCCGGGAAAATTTCAATCTGCAATAAATTTTTGTCTTGTCGGCTTTTAAACACTTGTACTATTTTAACATTGTAATGCAGATGTTTTAGGAACCTTGGCACCCAAATTTAAAGTTATGTACCGGAAATAATGGTGGATTATAGTAGGCCACGGCCTATGATTGACTTTTTACTTCCAGTGACCATGGCCTCAGAACAGCTATTTTTATTTTAAAATCTTTTTTAATTCAGTGTAGTGCTTTGTAAAGCACGACTATAATGAATGCACTTTCTTTTTTACTGTTTTATGTGCAAACTTTTATGAACCATGGTCAAAATAAAGTATGATTTGACTTGACTTGACTGGTAGGACATCCGTGTTGGAGACTAATGATTGCACTTTTCTAGAGATAAAATATAATCAATTGTTGAGCCGGGCCCCCCTACCAGTATATATTGGGACTTGACTTGGTGTGTGAGAAGTAATAGCACTCTCCAACTTGTGGACAGCCAGAAAAGTTAGCAATTTGACTGTATATGTGGTCATCTTATTCCACATAATTATGTATCTCTATTTACTTAAAATCATTTGTAGTCAAGGTTGTGAGTAATCTCTGGCAAAATGTTTTTTAAAATTTTATTTTTAATCAGATCGTCAGACTGACTTATTGCACTCTTGCCCATAAGGAGGTTTTCAGTGGTTTCCATTTTGGTTAAGTCTGCCAATGTTTTAGCAGTCATAGAGGTTAAATTGTTTGTACCTTGTCAGGAATTTAGCTTTGCCAGGTAGTTAAACGTTTTTTTTTTTTTTTGTAACCAAATTTATTAGATATTGTGTTATAGGTTTTGATATTATGTAAAGACATAGGTAGGGCTTCACTTTTCGACCAATTTATCTTGTACCCTCTCTAGACAATTTAAAAACAGTCATCAGAGATATAATACCTTCTTCTGAATTTAGGAGGGTTACTAGACTATAGTAGTTTGATCGCCTGTGCTTGGAAATTGTATGATTTCATCTGTTTTGATTTCTTGATGTCTTCTGCAAAAGGTGCTAATTCTAGGGTGACCATGGGAAGTGACAGAGGGCAGCCTTACTGTGCACCTATTTTGACATGAATGACATTCAACATAAATCTACCATAGGGTACCCTAGCTGTTGGCCATCTTTCCATCAATGAAGTTTGATCCAGTAGTTGCCCCAGAAGGAATGTTAAATATTATAGATATAATTCCATTTACCCCTGATGAGTGGCTTCTCAGCGTAGAACTAGATTTATTTGTCAAGATCCTTGCAGGCTTGCCATAGAAGGCAATGAGGGGAAAAAAGTGACATGGATTGCTTGACTTATTTTCAGCCATTGGCAATTACCCTGGGCTGCAATTCAGTCCAGTCTTTATTGTGCTACATATCCTATATTAGTCTTGGTTCTGCTCCTATAGCAGCAGTCCAGCCCAAACTGCCAGACATGCCCCCCGATTGGGAACAGAAGCACCCCAAGACTGTTTCTGGGGCTTATCAAAATCGGGCAGCTTGAGGTCCTATGTTGGAATGACCATGAGACCCATGTCTATGGAGGGATCACAGATGGTACTCTCTTGAATCACTCTGTTTGATAGAATCGGCAGAATAAAAACCTGATTGCAGTAAAAAAAAATCTGTCCTTATGCTTGATCCGTGGACACATGAAAAAAAAATATATTCAGCCTCTGTGTTTAGTTCTCCATAGGTCCTCGAAAGTGTGAATAGACATGAGGTTGTTTAGTATTTGTCTCTTCAATCAGGCTTTCCAGACCTATCCTGTATGGCATTACTAAGTGCGCTCCAGACTTTGCTAATTATAATTTAGGAGTTGCCAAATTCTTTAAACGGTCTGTTCGGTGATGCAAAGACATTTGATTTTTGGCTGTTAGTGGCAAAAATTTATCGCACTACTAGGGCGTTGTTGTGCGATTTAAACATCTCTGTTGAACCTCTTTTCTGCATGTCCGTGTTTGTAGTAAACTGACTGGGGAAAGCCTTACCGAAAAAGATCTTCATCCAGCTTTGTTTTACTGCAAAAACCTGTAGTGGGAGAATCATTTATGAGTGTTGAACCTGCGGAGTATACCACCCTCCCCACCTTTATTTTCTTTTATTTCTTGTGTGAAATGTGTTTCTTCAAGTAAGGCTGTCTTCATTGATTTCTTAGCAAGACATGATGGAAACAAAATCTTATGTGTACAGAAATTTGTATTTGTATTTTGTATTTATAAAGCGCATTCCGGCCGAAGCATCGAAGCGCTAAGAAGGTAAGGAGAAGAGCCAACAGAGTAAAGAGCAATTCAAAGGAGAACACTAGCGTGGAAAAATACATGTTTTGACCAACCTCTTAAAGCTAAGAAATGTTGTTCCTTCCTGATAACCAGGGGAAGAGAGTTCCAACATCTAGATGCAGCCACCGTAGAAGCTTTGTCTCCCCATTTCGCTTTATAGGTGCGGGGGACCTGAATTCTGAAAGCCCCTACGGAGCGGAGTTGTCGATCGGGTTTATACCAACGTAGCCTGGAAGTCAAATATTTAGAACCATTTCCGTGTACTGCTTTGTAAGTCAGACATTAGGTCTTAAAAATAATACGCTGGCCCACTTGAAGCCAGTGCAGTTGTTTTAAACTGCTACTGGCCGATGCCGAACATGGGAGGTTCAAAATAGCCCGAGCAGCAGTATTTTGAATCAACTGAAGTTTCTTTAGAGATGTTTTATCCAAATTAAGTATCAAAGCATTGCATTAGTCCAATTTGGATACTAAATTCTAAAGTCACTGTAATTCTCCATTCCCTTTGTAGGAAAGGGAAAACTTTCTTTAGCATCTTCAATGTCCAAAAACTAGTTTTAACAATGTGATTGTCATGCGATCTAAAGGAGAGGCAATTGTAAAAAATGACACCCAAATTTTTTGTAGCAGGAATAGACTGTGGCACTCTCCCAGCTCTTATCGGCCACCAGCGAGAGTTCCACAATTCCTGTCCTGATCTAAAGCATAATATTTCAGTTTTATCACCATTTAATTTGAGCCAAATTGAGTTCATCCATCCATTGACTTCACGCATACATTCGTTAAAGTGATCTGCCACTTCCTCCCAATTTTTATTGACTGCGATGATCAATTGGGTATTGTCAGCATAGGAGGTTGGCCTAAAGCCAAAAGAACGAATCAGTTTGGCTAGAGGAGCAACATACAAATTAAATAAAGTGGGGCTAAGTGATGATCCTTGGGGGACACCACAAGGTAAGAGGTATGCAGGGGACTTAATGTCGCCACAGCTCACCGTGGTCCATCTATCTTTCAGAAAAGATTCCAGCAACTTAAGAGCCTCATCTCTAATCCCTGCTTGATATAAGTGGTATATCATAATCTCAGGAGCAATAGTGTAAAATGCGGCGGATAGGTCCAGTAGGACTAATATAGCCCCTTGTCCTTCATCCACCATTCTCCGGATCTAATCCGATGAGGTAATGTGGGCTGATTCTGTGCTATGTGCCTTCCTAAAACCATGTTGAGAGGCATCTTGTGCTCCTGAACCCATAAAAAAATTGGCTAATTCCATATTAATATGCTTCTCCAAGATCTTGGCCAGAAAAGGAAGTAAGGAAATGGGTCGCAGATTATTCAGGTCATGACTGATTCCATCTCGTTTCTTTTTAAAAGGAATTACTGTAACATCCTTCCAAGAAGTAGGATAGACTCCAGAAGTGAGGACCTCACGAAAAATTGGAGCTAAGGCTGTCGAAATAGGATCAAGGGCTAATTGAAGAATAAAAGAAGGGCAAGGATCGGAGGGGGAGCCTGATTTGATTTCTGAAATAAACTTTTTTTATTCTTTCAGGAAATACGGGTTGAAAATTAGTTAGTGTGGGGTAGTTAGTATTTGATTCAATATTGACTACATAAGGGCAGCCATCCCTCTCCTCAGGATGATTAAAACTAGCATAAATTTGTAAAATGTTACTTTCAAAATGTAAGGCCACTTTATTACAAAATTCCTGTGAATTCTCCAACTCTAACAGAGGCGGGGGAGAAGTCAGTGCATTAATAACCTTAAAGAGTTCTCTGGGGGCATTGGAGGCCTCTTTAATTATTTGGGTGTGATATTCAGATTTAGTTTTAGTGATTGCCTCTTTATAGTTTTTAAGAGCAATTCTTAATTTTTCTTTCTCAATAGGAGTAGAATTCAGTTTCCATCTCTGCTCTTGTTGGCGATACTTACTTTGGAATAACTTAAGGTCCTTTGTTAACCAAAGTTTGCTAGGTTTTTTTGTTTTCTGTGAGCCATAGGCCTTAAGAGGGACCAATTGGTTCATAGCAGTAGCAAATCCCTGGTTAAAACTATCCACTGGTGGCAGGGACAAATTTGTAGCCCTTTCTCAGCCTGCCTCCAGTGCAGGTACTAACTGTTCTTTCTTAATACAATTCCAGTGCCTAATCGATTTTCTTTTACAGTTAGTTGACTGAGGTAAGAGACCCTCCATAAATCTAAAAGTTAGGAGAAAATGATCTGTCCAGCTTAGAGGGGCATTGGATAATGCCAGCTGAGCCTTAGTGCGAGCGAAGATCCTGTCTATCAAATGTCCAGCTATATGTGTAGCTGATAGGACTTTCCACTCCCAATCTAAGGCTGCCATAAGATTTATGAATTCTTTAATATGGAAGTTTTGAATCACATCGAAATGAATATTAAAATCCCCTAATATAATGGCTTTATTTGACATAACTAAAGGCTCTAACAAACCTGTGCAATTCTGGAATTTTTTTCAAAAGTGTCGATATGTTAGCAGTCCTTCAAAGAGAAAAAAATGATGCTGATAAATTTTAAAATACATGGCTTCACATATCTCAGAGGGGGGGGGGGGTTCGGTCTATTCCATTGGCACGTAAGATCTGATCTACAGATAACCTCTAGTCCTCCTCTTCTACCAGTTGTCCTATACACTCTGTGGAAGGCATATCCCGTGGGAGAAGCCTTAATAAAGTTGGGATTAGAGCCCTTTATAGCCCATGTTTCTGTAATAAAAAGGCAATCGACGTTGTTTATCCCGATTAATTCCGTCATTTTTGTTTTATGTTTAGTTAATGAGCGGGCATTTATCAGAGCGTATATTAGAGACAGTCCTGTCCTGTATATGCTTTCCCCCTGTTCAGGGCTATAGCCTCCTCTATGGTCTGGGACGCTTGAATCACCCACTTACAGTGCTTACAACCCCATTCAGTGGGGTAATCTAATGCCATCTTGTGCTGGAAGGAATTAACTGCGAGAGAACAAAGATCTGCAGGGGAAAAGGTAAGAGTGGTCTACATATGGGCATGGTCCCCAGCCCCCGGACCCGGTCAGGCGCGGATGGGTTCAGACGGGCTTGCCTTAGGCGCACCCACTGCGCGGCCGCAGTCTGTGAAAATATATTGCCGCCGGGTCGGAAGAGCAGAGCTCACGTGACCCGCGGCGTTTAGACTGCTGACCAAAGGATTGGCAGTCAACAGGAAGTAGGGCTCTAACCGGCCATTACTCCCAAAAAATAAAAAACAAGTTGAAATCCCAAGTTTACAGAGATCCCCAAGTTTGCCCCCGAAAAGATCAAAATGTAGAAATTTAAAAACAATAAAAACGGTTGAGTAAAAGTAGGAAAATAAAAGGCATTTATATTCAATGACAATATGTTTGGTGGTCTTGGTCCTCTAAAAAATGCTGCTGTATTGCTTTGTAATTAAGGACTTTTGTTGCCAATAAATAATAATGCATATATATATTTACTTTATAAGATACAAGGATCCTAATAACTCCTCAGTGAGGTGGGGAATTTTTGGAGTCTTGATGGAATGAGTGGGGGCAGAGGGAAGGACAGAAGCTCACTAACATAATGGAAAATGGCAGTGACTAATATAGGTGTATTCAACAAAACCGCACCACAGTTGTTAAAAAAAAATATGATAATAAACTGGGCTCCACGAAAAACTCCCTCTTTGTTTTAATCAACTCTCTGCAATGTGTGAGTGGTGGTATTTGGGGTGCCATATAGTTGGTTCATTGGTCCACTGTTTGACAAAATCCCACAATTCCTCCACACCTCAGACACTTAACCCCTTCGCTGCCAGGCCTTTTCCCCCTCCTGTGCCGAGCCTTTTTTTTTTTGCTATTTGGGGCAGTTCGCGCTTAGGCCCTCATAACGTTTTGTTCACATAAGTTACCCACGCCAAATTTGCGTCCTTTTTTCCAACATCCTAGGGATTTTAAAGGTACTCAGACTTTGTGGGTTCCCCTGAAGGAGACCAAGAAATTAGCCAAAATACAGTGAAAATGTTTTTTTTTGTTTTTTTTTTTAAATGGGGAAAAAGGGCTGCAGAAGGCTTAAATTGGAAAACCCAATTTTTCAATACAATTTTGACATTATACTGGGACATACCCCATTTTTACTATTTTTTGTGCTTCCAGCCTCCTTCTAGTTAGTGACCAAAATGGGTGCGAAACCAAGGCTGGATCCCAGAAAGCTAAACATTTCTGGAAAGTAGACAAAATTCTGAATTCAGTAAGGGGTCGTTTGTGTAGATCCTACAAGTGTTTCCTACAGAAAATAACAGCTGAAATAAAAAAATATTGAAATTGAGGTTTTTCTCCATGTTTTACTCTGTAACTCTATCCTTCGATGTCAGATTTTTGAAAGCAATATACAGTTACGTCAGCTGGACTCTTCTGGTTGCGGGGATATATAGGACTTGTAGGTTCATCAAAAACTCTAGGTACCCAGAGCCAATAAATGAGCTGCACCTTGCAATGGGTTTTTATTCTATACCGGGTATACAGAAATTCATTTACTGAAATATAAAAAGTGAAAAATGGGTATCAAGAAAACCTTTGTATTTTCTAAAATGGCCACAAGATAAGGTGTTGAGAATTAGTGGTTATTTGCACATCTCTGAATTCCGGGGTGCCCATACTAGCATGTGAATTACAGGGCATTTCTCAAATAGACGTCTTTTTTTACACACTGCCTTACATTTGGAAGGAAAAAATGTAGAGACAGACAAAAGGCAATAACACTTGTTTTGCTATTCTGTGTTCCCCCAAGTTTCCCGATAAAAATGGTACCTCACTTGTGTGTGTAGGCCTAGCGCTCACGAAAGGAAATTGCCCAAAACACAACGTGGACTCCACATTTTTTCACAGAAAACAGAGGTGTTTTTTTACAAAGTGCCTACCTGTGGATTTTGGCCTCTAGCTCAGCCGGCACCTGGGGAAACCTAGCAAACCAGTGCATTTTTGAAAACTAGACAACTAGGGGAATCCAAGATGGGGTGACTTGTGGGGCTCTGATCAGGTTCTGTTACCCAGAATCCTTTGCAAACCTCAAAATTTGACCAAAAAAACACTTTTTCCTCTCATTTTGGTGACAGAAAGTTCTGGAATCTGAGAGGAGACACAAATTTCCTTCCACCCAGCGCTCCCCCAAGTCTCCCGATTAAAAATGGTACCTCACTTGTGTGGGTAGGCCTAGCGCCCACGAAAGATAATGCTCCAAAACACTATCTGGACACATCAAAATGATCAAATACAAAACTACCTGTTTTTGCAAGGGGGCACCTGCGTTTTTGGTCCTGGACTCGGCAGCCTTCTAGGGAAACCTACCAAACCCAGACATTTCTGAAAACTAGACACCTGAGGGAGTCCAGTGAGTTTTGACTTGAGTGGATCCCCCCATGTTTTCTTACCCAGAATCCTCAGCAAACCTCAAATTTAGCTAAACAATCAAATTTTCCCCACATTTCTGTGTGGGATCACCGCATTGGGACACATTTCATACCACCCAATGTTCCCTTCAGTCTCCCGGTAAAAATGAAACCTCATTTGTGTATGTGGGCCAAGTGCTTATGAAAGGGAAGAGCCAAAAACATGTTGCTATTGAGGGGGAACAAACGGGGTCCAAAAGGGCAGTTTGCAAAAAAACATTTTTAGGCTGACAAGTGCAGCAGAATTTTTATCGGTATAGATGAGACAATGCTGGGTGGTAGGAATTTTGTGGATTCCTGCAAATTCCGGAAGGTTCCATCACAAAAACGTGGGAAAAATGTGTAATTTCCAGCAAAGTTGGAGGTTTGCAGGGGATTGTGGGTACAAAAATGGTGCGAGGTGCATGTGAAACACACCACCCTGGAATCACCCAGATATTTAGTTTTCAGATGTGTCTAGGTCTTGTGGATTTTTCTACATGGCAGCTTCCCAAAGTCCATAAAGTGCAGCCCTCACCATTCCAAGTGGGACGATTTTGAGAGTAAGCCAAGTTCTCATGGCCCAAATGTAAAACTAACACCCAAAATAATCAAATGTCTTCTTGCTTGCTGTGGGATAAGATGTTTTAGAGTGCGGGGGAGAGCTGAAAGTCTGTTACCCCCTTCAGTTGAGGTGGGGGCGTAACCAGGCCCATACTGGTTGGTAGCCACCACCCCAATATATTTAGTTTTTTTAAAAATTCCCTGGCATCTAGTAGACTTTCTGCCCCCCACCCCCTGGGTGTGGATCACGGGTAATTGCCCCATCTGGCCACTAGTGGGCAGAACAACTTTGGCCCCATTTATTTGGGGTGGGGGTATGGCCATACCCCCACCCTCTTATTTTTGGGATACAAACTTCCCTGGCCTCTGGTGGGCTTTTCCTTCCAAAAATAGGCCCATTTGCCCCCAATGGGGGGCAGATGTGGTCAACAGTAATGTGCCCCCATGGGGAGCGACCCTTACCCAAGGGGCTGCTCCCCTAAAGAAAACACACGCATACACACACACACACCAATCCCTGGTGCCTAAGTGGTTTCTGCCCCCATGGGGGAGATTGGCCTAACAAAAATCAGCCGATCTGCCCCCAAGGGGGGGGGGGGGGGCAGAAATGGTCTAAATACAATTTGCCCCCCAGGGGAGCGACCCTTGCCCAAGGGGTCACTCCCTCATGCCAATTTCCTCAATAAAAATAAATCCCTGGTGTCTATTGGGCGTTTTAGCAGCTGGATTGTTTGCAATCCGGCTGCTAAAACGCTCAGAGAGACTTCAAAGGGAAGGAAATTCCTTCCCTTCCCTTTGAAAGCTTTGCATTTCTCTTCCGATCGCGCTGGAAGCTGAGCTTCCAGTGCGATGGGAGGGAGGCCTCTGTGATAGCACGCGATCACGCGCTGACGTCACGGGGGTGTGGGGGTCGGAGGAGGGAGGGGTAGGGCTTCCCCTTCCATCCCTGCCTTGGGGGGGTGCGGGGGAACCCCACAGAGGGAGCGCTAGCGCTCCCTCTGTGCCCAGGACGTAATGGTTACATCCTTGGCACACGAGCACTGTGCCTCAGGACGTAACCATTCCGTCCTGGGCACAGAAGGGGATAAATATAGTACTTGATTGTAAAAATAAAGAGAATAACTGGAGGAAAGACAGTCTCCTTCCTGTAAATGGGGATTGTTTGGTTAAGCTAGTCTCATTCATTATAATGAGTGTTCAGGTTTAGAAGGCAATGATGAACCAACTATATGTTGGTCATTAGGGGAATGGTGGCTATTGGGCCATACTCCAAACAGCCAAGGTTTGCTAAGTGTATGACATTTTCAGGGAGCCCATATAGGAGGTGTATTTTATCATCTTCCAGGTACTTGAGAGCATGTAGTGCAATGCTGTACTCTAGTATAACCACCTTTTTGTAATGTGTGCTATGGGGTAATTCTAGCATGAAGGGAAAGATAGCAGAGGGAGGGGTGTAGTGTCCAATTTGGCAATACTGATTACATTTTCAATATGAATGGCATTTCAGTTCTATCGTTATTCTGTAAGGTAGAGGCTAATTGGCCGCAAATGTGCGTAGCGGTATTTATGGAAATTAAGGACGTGTTTCACACATGAAGGTGTGGTCTCTTGGACAGGTAAGAATTTTTTTTTTCTTCCTTTTTGACTCTTGTTTTTCTCTGTGATATTGAAGCTCCACAAGGCTTGTGGTCAAGTTAAGATACTGGCACCACATCATATTAATCATCATATTTTGGTTGTTTACAACTTTTTTGGTTCTGGTAGTGAGGGGCAGTAAGAAGTTCTTCTCAAGTAAGAGCAGAGGATGTGAAACCACCATCAGTTCACCCACTGCAGCTATGTCCTTACCTTCTCGTACATGAGGAAGAAATATCACCTCACAGAAGTGACAGGACACCAACTTCAACCCAACTTTGTGACTTTCCTCGTAATCACTGACGATCTCCGACAGCTTATTAGAGATTGGATGTGGCTTTAGTGGAGGGAGGGTATGATTTGTGAAATTGGTGGTTGTGGTGTAAGATTGTGTGAAACTTGGTTGAGTGCTGTTGTGTTGTAGCAAGGATGATGCAAACTTGGTGGAAGTGGTAATGTTTGTGTTTCTTTTGAGTCTGTTGAAAGCAGATGTGGTATGGATTAGCGATTGTGGAGGAGCATGAGTCTAGGTTTTGCGCCCTAAATTCAATTGATGAGAGACCTGGATGGATTGATTTTGATTTGTTGTGGTGTGCTCAATAGTTCTGTTGTCAGGTGAGGAAGGAGATTGCGAATGACTGGTAATATGTGGTGACCATGTGGTAGAGTGAAAGGTTGCTGTGTTTGAGGGGTGAACGATTATTAAGATTTGTTCTGGGGGATGTGCAAGGCTAGTGGAGGAGAAACAGGAAGTGTTGTAAAAGGAAGTTATGTGTTGAGGTGGGTGAGGGTGGATAAGACAGTTGTGGGAGGGTGATCTCTTACAGATCGGTACAGTACCATGTGGAGGGAAATAAGTGGGAAAGGATAGCAGTTGGGTTTTGGCAAAACTGGGCAAAAGGAACAGAAAAGGTGTTAATAGTTGATAGTGTTGTATTGAGATGTAAGTGGGATGGATACAGACATAATTTAAGACCATAATTTGAATCCAGACAATTTCTTCAAACTGCACTTGGACCAACGTCTTTGAAAACACTGGCACATAAATATGTATCTCATAGTGACAGAGTTAATTTACAGACCCTGAAACCTGCCTGTTAGCAGTATAAATGGCCAATGCTTTAGTGAAACATTAGTGCCTGGTGCCTACATTCATGTGGTAGTTTGTTTTTGCTGTATAATTGCATGATTTGTATATACAAATAAAAATGTCTGCATAAGATGCATAGTTTCTGTTGTCTTCGTTTAGGATACTTGAGTTTGAGATGTCTATCAATGTGTTTTCTTTTCAGAACATACGATAGTTGTGAAGTATTTCCTGGGCCACACTTGAACATGATAGTTGGGGCTAATGGAACTGGAAAGTCCAGCATTGTTTGTGCCATCTGCTTAGGATTAGCAGGGAAAACATCATTTATCGGACGTGCAGACAAGGTGGGTACATTTATTTTGTATATATTGTAAGAAGAATGCCAGCTTTAGGGTTTTAGACCTATAAATAAAAGATCAAATGTTTGCATTTTCGTCGCAGAAGTGTCTTGGAACACATACTTTCACACATTTGTTTAGGGAAGCACCTTCAGACACACAGTGCAGCACAATAATAGTTTCCTGTGCCAGAGTGGAGCTTAGAACTGTTAACTAGGGGTTACCTGTAGCTAATGTTTGCACAGTGGATCAGTCTAGAAAACAAATATATGGAAGGGTGGCTTAGATAAGAATTTTAAGCAAGGCTCTGAGTTAGGAGCACATCTTTCAGAAGGATATTTTCATACCATAGTCTCATAAGGCATTTGAATAAAAATAGTAAAAATTTACGTTACTCACTGGGAGGATATCAGTCCTTTAACCATGCCTGCAGGATAAACAATCTTCTCAAGCCAGATGTCCAACCACTTAGTAGGGCAGGGGACCTGAAATGTTGGGAGTAATAAGGCAGCCCTATTGAGTGAACACACAGAACACCCTGGGATATTGAACCCATTATTTGCAAGGCAGTTCTTAGTTGGCTGGGTTCCTGCAGGGCTGTCTGCCTGCAGACTTCACCAAAGGAAATTTGGATCTTAACCTTTGTTTTTAGAATCGTGGTACCGTCTTCAGTCATACAACAAGTCCCTAGAATCCATGAAGAGCACTGCTTGGAGGCAATGGTGGTATTGCATCTAAGTTAGAATATTTTTTTTTACGAAATCAACTTGAGTTACCTGGTTGAGACAATCAGAAGAGCTGTTGTCCGTTATTGCTGTGCTTGAAACATGGAGGAGCTGAAACTGCATCACTCACACTAGCGCTCTGACAAGACTTAGCCACTTGATCCCATGGTTCAGAGAAAAACTGTTATGGCAGAAGTGTCCTTAGCGATTCAAGGCACTGACAGTGTCTGATCTGATTACAACCCCATGGGCACATCTGAAGATCTGCACTTACAACGTTCTCTGAAGGATGATAAATTTTGTCCCACAGATCCTGTGACCCAAGCTAACCCTTTTGTACTAGTCCAGTCTCTGCTGTTGGCTGACCACTTATTAATGTTGACAACCATTTTCAAGACCTTGACTAATCGATTCCTTAAGGTACACTTTAAACTTCTTAAAAATAAAATATTTTTTTAATCTTCAACCTTTTGACTGTTTCATTACTTTGTTTAAAGAATGTAGTTGACCATTTTCTGTCATTGCGCTTCAATTTTCAATCTTGATATGTTTTTCTGGTAGTTAGTTATTGCATTTCTACTTTCATACAGATGCACAGCCTTGCCCACATCCTTACTCCCCAACCAAGGCTTGCCCTCTCCCCTTCTCTTTCAAATTTAAGCTGTTGTACTCTTGGATATTGCATTTTGGTTATTGCATACCCAGCACTTTCATGGGGTGAACCATACCTAGGAAATCTATTGCCCATGTCTAGCTATGTATTGTTATATAAGCATGAAGATTAGTTTTACTAACTATCACCCAGACCTAAACCTGAAACAACCTTAACACCTCCTCCCCGCACTGATAAGTGGTCTTTACTCTGCAGCCTGACTGATTAAAGAATTCCAAAATCATGAAAGAATTTTACCTTTCTTCTAGGAACTCTGTTGGAACTCATCACCTGTTATGTTATCAATATTTTGATAGCGTGCTAATCAGCTGAGAGAGTATCCAGGCACTTATAGTTGGCGTGTGAAGACAGCCCCCCTAGGGCTTACTCGAAGAGCGAGGTCTCCAGCTTCTTGCGGATGTCAAGAAAAGAAGAGGAGGAGGCTCTCGTGCTGTGGGAGGTCGTTTCAGGCTTTAGGCATGAGAAGGCACAACCCCCCCCCTCCACTTTGCCTTTGTTTATGCGTGGGGAGTGTGCTAGTGAGGGTCTGGCAGAGCTGAGGTTTATGGAAGATTGGTGGAAATGGTTGCAGCCATTCAGGTTGGACGAGCGTGCACTTGTGCATCAGGAGCCAGTGGAGTCTCCTAGTGCGTGTGTGATGTGGATTAGGTGTGGGAGGCTGAGGACTATCTTGACTGCTGCATTCAGGACTGTCTGAAATCTTCTTGTGCACAGGTTGGGTATCTCTGGATACAGGGTGATTGTCTGGTAGCCACTTGAAGATTTTCTTCAGCATTCTTAGGGTGTTGAAGCAGGCTGAGGCAACTGCTTTGACTTGAGCAGCCACATTCAGTGTGTTCTCTGTTTATTCAGAGCTTTGTTACATGTGAGTTGGGCATTGGGGTTGGTCTGAGGTCTGTAGTCCACCAGGTGGAGTCTCATAGCTGGGCTGTTTCCTGCAGACAACCACTTCGGTGTTGTCAAAGTTCAACTTGGGGCAGTTGGACTTCATCCAGGTGGCCACTTTGGTCATGGATGCAGTGAACATGTTCCTGGTTTTGGATGTTTTGTCCGAGAGGGACAGTATCAATTCCGTGTCATTGGCCTATGTGAGGATGTTTATATTAGGAGTCTGGATGATATCTGCCAATATTCATGTAGATGTTGGACCGCGTTCATGTGCTTCAGAGGCGTAGGAAGGCATGTTGACTGTTTGGATTCTTCCGGTAAGGAAGGTGCAGATCCACTCAAAGGTATGTCCCTGGATGCAAGCTTCATGGAGTTGTCTGATCAGAATGACCTGGGAGATGGTATTGAAGGCTGCTGATAGGTCAAGAGGAATGAGGGCTGTGGTTTCCCCCCCCTGTCAAGGATCACTTAGATGTAATCTGTTGAAGCTATCAGGGCAGCTTCTGTGCTGTGGTTGGGTTCTTAATCCTGATTGTGAGGCATTGAGAAGCCAAAGATTGGTGAGGTGGTTGGAGATGTTCTTGTCTGTTGCTTTTCCCAAGAGCTTGACTGAGTAAGGAAGGAGGGATATAGTTCGGTAGTTGGTGATTTTGAGCAGGTTGGCCGAGGACTTCTTTAGAAGGGCATTGACAACTGCATGTTTCCATGGTTCCAGAAAGGTGGCTGTAACAATATTGCGAGGAACGGGTGGGGTTGTGTCACTGATGGGGTTCAGCTGTTTTTTTAATGCATATAGGTGGCAGGGGTCCTTTGAGGCCCCAGAAAGTATGATGCTCATGATTGCTGTGATTTACTCTGTGCTGATGGTGTCCCACTTGGTTATTGTGTAGTCTTCATTTGTCCTTTGGAGACTTCTGGTGAGTCAGGGGGTCTGGTTGTGTGGCTAAGTTGCTGTATATTATTGTGATCTTGATTCAAAAGATGTGTGAGAGGTTGTGGCACAGATTTGCCAGTGGCTGCTTTGGTTCTGGAGAAATCCTTGAATATTGTGAAAATTTGTTTTGCCGCTGTTGAAGCTGGTGTTTATCCGTTCGGCTGTATAGATGTCTACTAACATACATTAGTAATGGATATTACAACCTGCAGATTCCTCACATTAAGAATATTCTCAAGCACCACACTGAACCAAAATAATTTTCTCAGCAATGCTGAGGTGTGCCTTTAGGTGGGTCCATGTGAATCTTAAACCATGGATGTGACTGAAAAGGGCTGCACACAAGGGCAACCCTTACATGCCAAGGTCATTTTTTTTTATTTTTTTTATTTTTTTATTCTTTCTATGCCATTCGACATGGATCCAAAGGTCCACTCCCAGCTTTGACAGTTTTCTGATGACTTGAGAAAACCTGTGCTCAGGGTGCCAGGGACCAATGTCTTCCCTAAAAACAACTGTATTCTAGTCATGCCATAGCTGCAGAAAGCAGCTGTCTGTCACAAACCCACACAAAGTGTCTCTTTGGTGCTTGGGCTTTCACAGGCTGCAGACTCATTTAATTCATTTCAATCGAATAGAAGTAGAAATGTGTCTAGCCCAGGCTATTTCTGTTGAATAATCATATAACATGACGTTATTGATCTACCTGAAGGAATCTGGTATCATTGTGAAATCTCGTAGAATTTATCCAAAAAGAATACATCATGGAGTATTTACTTTGCAGAATGCTGCGGGTGCGAGTCATTTTAGAGGTCCACTTATGTCCCCAATTTCAGAGTGCCTATCTAGTGTTCTCCTGGAATAGACTTTTATCTACATTATCTGATACTTAATTTGAGCCTTTCTCTCGTAATAGTTACTACTGGTTTTCTGGTGGGCACATTTCAGACTTGTTCTTTCTTTTTTATTCAAGTTGCTTCTTGATATTCCTGTTAACCTGGAAATGTGTCTGCTTCTTTCTTCGATTAAAAGTGCATTTTTCATATAGTGGATGGTATGTGATTTTTCTTGATTGACTGTAGGGCTTCACGTTTTTAGATAGGTTTTCTGGTATGGTAGCATGTCTTCAGACAATCATCTTTTGAGATCACATTGGGGTATTTCCTGAATATAGGACTGCTACTCTGCAACAGCAGTGTTGAGCCCTTTTAGTGGTTTTGTCTAGCCATCTTTTCTGGGAAATCTAGATAAGGAATGCAGCTTGATTAAGTACTCATACGAAATTGCTTTGGCTACCTATGTTTATATTTCACTCACCCTTTCTTGAAATATAGGTTTGTAATCTTTCAATAAATAAAAAGGAGGGAGTAAAACGAAGGATTTAACACAAGTTGCAAATTCTGAGGACTATTTTGCACTTGTAGTCTGCACTCGCCACTCCCCTTCCTTCAGCCAACCCACTGTTTATCGCTTTAGTTTTTTTTTTTTTTTATATGTACAGAGACTAGCATTTCTTCTGAAAAGCCACCAGTTGTCTTATGGGGTTGGGGTATGGGTGGGGCTGTATGTGAATTTGAGTTTCTTCATTTTCAAGAGACCAACATTTCCTAAGCAAGGTTTCGGCTGTACTATTTCATACAGAGAGGGATGTCTTATTAGTTGGAGGAATGGTAGGCTATAAATATGGGTCTATGACAGCTGTGTACCTGCTGGATTTACAGGATAGCCACAGATGTTACATTCACATAAAATAAGTCTCAAAGGAAATAATGTACATTGTCCATAGTTATCCTAAACATCTGGTGTGAGCCAGCCCTGCCTGACTTCTGTTGGACACCCTGGCTAAAATGCATTAATTGCTATGATGAATAACGTATATTTTTATTTCAGGTTGGTCTTTATGTAAAACGTGGGTGTGCCAAAGGCCTTGTTGAAATAGAGCTGTAAGTACCATATGCATTTCAATCTTCTTTTTTTTCTGGTGCCCCTGACAAAGTTTGACAGTGAGCAAATGTTAATTTAAAAAAAGTGGTATTTTCAGAAATGCGTAGCTATCAATACTTTAACACTGATTTATATACAAATGTAATGCTGTGCTTGCTAAATGTTTTAATTTGTCATCCAACTAAATCCTCAAAATTATATTATGCAGTTCTTGCTACAGTAACATGTATTAACTCTAACAGTGTTGAAATGCAGCTGCTGCCAAGATAGAACCCCTTATCCATGCATGGGACCAACTGTTCCTCTCCTACCAGGGATCTGCATTGTGCAGATCAGAGAGCTAATTTGCACTTTATGCTGCCTTTGTGCATGTAATTTATTAGGGTCGAGCACGCGATAGCATGCAAGACACTGCAGTTATCAAGAAGGGCTTGTAGCCCACCTGTTGTTTACCATTTGATAGCTTACCTGGCACTCTTCTTTACAGCCTTGTAATTTGTCACTGCATGCCTAGCATAATTTCCTTTCCTGTCTGTGGAGCAGGGACCAAGCACTGATTGATTCAACTTAATCAGTGCCAGTCCACTGCTTCATATGTGATTGAGGTACTATTTTGTTCTTTTTAACTTTTAGTGCAATGCAAACAGAAGACGTGTGATTAGCAAAAAACAAAATGCCCAGTAGGACAAACAAAATTGCAAAGATTTTTTTTTTTTCTGTTGCTAACTTTCTTTTATTTTACCAAGTCTTCTTTTTTACTTTGCACTCATGTTTTCTCTTTTTGCTTTTGGGCGCTGTTCTCAAATGATTAGGATTATCTTGTTTTAAATATTGCGAAGCAGCATTGTTTCTTTGTTATGTGTAATTTCTGAAATGATGCTTTAATACATGATGGTGCAGTACTACCCAATCTACCCCAATCCAATCTGCCGCGCCTCACCCCACATCAATCCACCACATTCGATTGAATCCACCCCAAACCAATCAAATCCACCCCTCTCCATTCCAAACCACTTGCCAAACTCCAGTCCACCACACTCCAATCATCCGAACCCACCCCACACTACACCACTTCAATCTGCCCCACTCTAAAACAATGAGCCTCATTCCAATCTGCCTGATTTAAATCCCAAAACAAATCTGCCGTAGTCTAATCAAAAACAATCTGCCCCAGTCCAGTCCAAAACACTCTGCTCCACTACAGTCCAAAACAAGTTGCCCCACTCCCATCTAAAACAATCTGCTCCACTACCTTAATCCATTCTACAACACTCTCTGCCACTGAACTTTGCTCCATTGTATGACGCTCTACCCTCCCCTCACCACTTTGACACTCTACTCTGACAAATCCAGTCTATAACACTCTACTCCAATAAATCCAGTCTGCGACACTGGCATACAACATGGTAAAAACACATTGCCAAAGCCCATAGCTCTTGTAAAGATGTCTTTGCCAGTGCTTGCTGAGAATTCCAAGTGCTGCCATATGCTTCTTTACTCATGTTATGCTTATTTGTTCGCAGTCAATCAGATAGAACGTCCCTAAGATAGGCAAACATATACTCTATTTTGAACTTTGTAAACTGTTATTCTATCTTAAAATAACTGCCATGTTGTTCTTAAGGCCTACTCTATCAAGACTATTGTAAGAAGATATGCATGTATTCAGCACCGTACACAAAACAATAATACACCATGAAGTGAATTCAATTTAAAATAACCCATCTGTATCTTGTGTGGCATACCTCAGAAAAGGAAAGATGAGGAACTGTGGTACACATGCTTAACATGTGGGTGAATTGTTATTGGGAAGTAGTACAGTTTGATTTCTATCCTCTTTGTCTAGTCTGAAGCTTGTTGGCACAGTGTTAAAGGTCCTGGTTTTGAGAGGCCATTTTTGAGTAATTCCTTGAGATGTTGAAAGCCTATGCTGCCCTTTTGTGTAGGTCCAGTCAATCCACATGACTCCTAGTAACTGCAAAAGCACTGGCATCCATACCATCTGCTCCTGTTCCATGAACCAATATCTCAAATCCTGCTTTAAATGTTAGTCATTGTGTACCCCTCCACGCACTGGAGAATTCAGTAGAAAGTTTTATTAGACTTAGTTTAGCTTCCGGTCACTATCTTATCTCGCTTTTGGGCTTTCTGAACAGTGGAAATGCTGCCTCAGTGTCCCTGAGGCACTGGTTATCAACATATGAAGGAGAACAGTGATTCCCTGTGTGGTGAATATATTAATATTTAAGTACTTTGGGTTAAGAGAATTGGCTCTCAAATTCATTGTTTGTGAAGTGTCAAATTAATAATTAAATATACCCAAAGTAATCCGTGTTCTCCTTTATATGTTCTGTTGAGGCAGGTTGGTGATTGAACTCAATTATATTTTATAGCTTGTTGTTATTAGACTTGGAAATATTCTATTCCTTTTTCTGTTTACGATTTTCTTCTTTTAAAATCAGAAATGAATTTGTTTTGCCATTATAATACCTTTGTTAACCTAAGAATTTCATATGCTAGTCATTCATGTGCTTGTGTGGATTTTCCCCATTGATGATGCTCAGTATTAAACATTTTCTTCCTAGTGAAGTGCAGATTGTATGAATTAATTGTTGCTTTAGCTGGCAGACATTGAAATCGTCTTTGACATTTGGTTCACACAGCTGTGGTTACTGTTAAGATTCTACAACACTTATCCAGCATGATTTGTCCTTCACCTCTGATCTAAATTTAACTGAAATTTCACTAATGTTCTTCTGTAATAATTATTTTCTCTTGATCATATTGAGGAAGCTAGATTTTTTCCTAATTGAAGAAATATAAGATCTGGAAATATACATGTGTTTTGACTGTAGTGTCATTTGTATTGAATTTATATCACCCTTTAGTGATGACATATCTACAAAGTTTTACTTGTTCAAGAGCTGTCTTGAAGTTGGCTCTTGTGCTCTTTCAACATTATTGAACCTAAATTCCATAATATTTTTGTTGTTTTCTTGTTCACTGCAAATTCCAGCACTTCACCTGCTGGGTGCTTTATTTCAGTGTAAAATAAATGTCATTAAATTAGTACTTCTATGTTTTGCATCTCTGCTTTCCATTCCTACATTTCATTTTATAACATTGGCAGTGATAGGTTTTTTCTTTTTTACAACCCTAATCTTTCTATAGATTTTCCTTTAATCATTGCAGTAATTGTCTGTGTGTAAGTCATGTCTCCAGTCCGCCTATGGTTAGTTTTGCCCCTTTCCTTCACTCTCTCTTCCCCATTTTTTTAACCTTTTGCAATCAAGGGTCTTAGAAAGTACCTCCCATATTTTTTCATGAATTCTGTTCTGGGAGGCCCATACTCCCACCCTCCCTGTTTTCAGTGTACATTTGCTTGGTTTCACTCAGTTCAGTGCATGAGTTCTTTCAATTAGTCACTGCAGCATTCACTTTCTGATTGTCCTAATTGTAGTTTGTAACTGAGCAAATGCCTCTATGTATTAAGTACATTAATCTGGTCCAACATTACATAAATGTTTATTTATACAATTCTGAAGGTAACAAAGATGATAACTAGCAAAATGAATGCCAACCATGAGATAGCCATCATACTACTTTTAGCAAAATTTATTTTGTATCCTTATAGTGATCCATACTGCTAATGAGTCAACAGTAATCCTTTCTGTCATCTATATGAATAACAACCTTATGATTTCTGGCCTTAAAGCTTATACATTAAGTGTCCTGGTTTAGTATTACAACTTTTGCAGATTGCTCCAGAATTTATCAAATGACTTCCAAACGGGGCAAACCTCATAAACTCAATTTGATGTCTAGTCTGGTCTCAAAGTCCCAAACCAGCAATAATATATAGTGTCATATACACAAGGTAATTTCACTATGGTCAACAGCTATCTCACAACTTTGATTATTGCTCGAGTTATTTGTGTTTGAAATAAGCATTAGGTGTAAGATATCCACTATGTTACGAGTTCCTGTTCTCCCTTAGCTAAATATTGCTTGGTCTATGTTAATAATTTATTTAATATCATTGCTTAGTTCTGGGACTCTGATCGGAAACATTTGGTGGCAACATTTATTATTGCTATTGGTAGAAAACATTCACATTTTATTTTGTTTTCTTTATTATATATTGTATTACCTTTTCAATTTTCCTTAGTTTAGGTATTGCCATTCTACCCATTATTTCACCCAACCTTTAACACTGTTTAGTAGAAAACGTTGCGTAGTCAACACTTACTCTACATTGTGCCTTTTGTCCTTTTCTACTGGTTGGAAATTGTATGCAACTGTAACTATACTAGTTCAGGCTATGTAGTGTGTGCTCCAGGGAGTTGCCAGCAGCTCACCCTTGCAATGCTGTATGTTGTGTCCAGGAAACAGTCTATCGTTTGAATGAAGAAGGGACTAATGATAACAGACACTTGACTGGGTCCCAGATTTAAGTTTTCACACTTGATTAGGGAAATTTAGGGCTGGGTTTAGTTCCAGAAAAGCATGCCGTTTCCAGAGCCATATCACCTGTTGGGGCATGTACTTGATAATAATACTAGGAAGGAAAGCATTAAATTGCAAGACTCAAAATCCTGTTTGCTGTTGAGAAGAAGCTCGCAGTGCATACTAGAATTCATACTTGGCCAACTCGAGACATTGGAGCTTGATGAGGTCCGATCTTCTGAAATCATGTCTTGCAGATTTGACTTCTCAATGTCTCTTGCAGATTGAATTTAGAATTTCTTTTTTTTTTTTTTTAAACTAGGCTGAAGACTTCTGGAAATATCATTATCACTCGTGAAATTCATGTGGTGAACAATCAGTCTGTGTGGTTAATCGACAAAAAAAGTGCTTCTCAGAAAATGGTGGAAGAACAGGTTGCTGCCTTAAATATCCAAGTAGGAAACCTTTGTCAGTTTCTTCCTCAGGTAAGAATCTGTATGTCTTTTCTATAGTATTCACAAGCATAATTATAAATGTGAGGACATAATACATTAACCTATTGTTCGATGGCATGTGCCTGTAGCTACACATGCTTTGCATACTCTTGGCATCTAGTGTTGGGTCTGTGAAGAAGTGTTTTGAGTCACAAGATCGAGCAACTCGATGATATTGAGCATGGGCAACGACTGCTTTGTTAGATTGGTTTCTCTCCGCTGTCTGGTTCGGATGCGTGTGCCTCCGCTCCTTCTTTCGACTCCAATCTCACTTTACTGTTCCAGAGGTATTGTATTTGATCCTGCTTCTCCTATGTCAGCACTCTCGTCGTTTTCATAAGTTTGGGCTCTAACCACTCATTGGGGTGCCAGAGCTCATCTCAGGCTTACCTTCCATGTGGCTCTGGAATCAACAGGAACGATTCCCTGATGGAACAAACTCCTTTTTGCCTCTGTCAGTGCCACGGCAAGTCCCCGCACAGCGATCAGCATCTCATGTGCAACCTCTGTCTCTCTCCAGACTATTGCGAGGCCGACTGCAACGCCAGTCGGTCTTTTTGATCAAAAAAGACCCCTCAGGATCGATGGGCCGTCAGCTAAAAATGGCTCAGAAGACACTGGACGACAACTCAGACATCTTCGGAGGTGAGCACGCTCAGTAGGACTCGACCGCGCAGGAGGAAGCCTTTTCGATCTGGAACAGCTCTGAGTTGGATGGGGAACTTGACATTGAGAGATGAGCTTTCCTCTGCCCAGTTTGTGAGTATCTCTGGCCTCTGCCGTCCCACAAACCCCTCCTTCCCCCAGGCCCCCCCCACCCAAAAAGGGCCTACAGGCTTTTATAGAGGTTGCTGGTCCGTCACTGTCATCTGGCCATGGTCGGTACCGAAAAACAGTTTTGGTTGCCCCATCTTCCGCTGCAGAGCTGAAAATAGCTGCAAAGGCTAAAGCCATAACATCAGCTTCAGCCTCGGACCAAAAGGTTGTTTCGGTATCGATCCAGAACTCAAGACCGATCCAACAGCCGCCAGCTTTGACCTTGGCGCCGGCCAAGCCTCAGAAGCACAGACCTTCGGCACTGAAACTTCAGAGCCAACACCTGCGGAAGCAGAAGATTCAGGCCAGATATACATCAGCCCTTCTCTGGTTGAATAGATTCTATAAAATGTATGCTAGACCGCGCAAGCTCCAAATCCAAGAAGCTCTTTTGGCCTGATACGATTGGGATCATTGGGATGAAATGGAAGAGTTACTACAGTATCTCACTGTAGACGGAGACAACAAGTTGTCTCAGAGGGTCAAACCATAACAAACACTGCAGCCTGGGGGGTAAATACTAGCATCTTCCTAACAAGGCATTCCTGGATTTGGTGTTCCGGCTTCAAACCTGAGGTCCAGCAGGCAGTTCTTAACATGCCTTTTGATAAAGACTACCTGTTCGGAGCACAGGTGGATGCCATATTAGAAAAGCTGAAGAAGGACACAGACACTGCCATCGTCATTGGTGCCCTCCAGACTCCCACACAGAGGGGCTCCTTTTGGCGACCAGGGTAGAGGGGGACATGCCAATCCTCCACAACACAGGCTTCCACATCTCATAGACAATCCTAAACCTCTTACAGTAGAGATTAATTCAGAGGCTCCTACAGGAGCTTCAATAACGAGGAAAAAGCACCACCACACATGGATCCTCCATTACTGCCAAGCTGTGGCTGCCTTCACCCCCGATCACCCAACACCTGTCAGGATAAGACTCCCAACATTTTCACACCATCTGGGACACCATCACCATGGACCAGTAGATCCTTGCAATTATCCAACATGGCAATTGTCTGGAGCTCATTACCACAGCTCCCAATATACCCCCTCTCACTCAAAGGCTGTTGCAGGAACACTTAACCCTCCTCAAGCAAAAGGTTAAAGCCCTTATTCCCGGGGGGGGGGGGGGGGGGGGTGAGGGTTTGGGTTGGGGGTGGACATAAAACCCATTTCGTCACAACAGCAAGACTCTGGAGTATACTTCCTGATTCCCAAAAAAGACAAAAGACTGGTCTCTCAGACCAATACTGAACCTCCGACCTCTAAATAAATAAACCCTCTCAGAACACTTCCATATGGTCACTCCTCAGTGACATTCCACTTCTACAACAAGGCATCTTTGACCGCTATTGATCTAGATGACACCTTATTTCACATACTAATTCACCTTGCACACCAAAATATTTAAGATTAGTTGTTGCAGGCAAACATTATCATTCAAAGTCCTTCCCTTCGGAGTCACTGCCCCTCTCAGTGAGTTCACAAAATGTGTAGAAGTCGCAGCACACCTGTAAAGACAGAAAGTCTATGTCTTTCCTCACCTGGTCGACCTGCTTATCAAAGCCAGTACATTACAGCAGTGCCAACTGCAACTCAGATGACAGTGTATCTCCTTCACAATTTGGGATTCACTCTCAACATTCCCAAATCTCAGCTCCAGCCAGTACAAGTTTAGCCTTACCTAGGGGCAATTTAGAACGCAGAGTTGGGGTTAGCGTACCCCAATCCAGCCCGCATCCAGAGTTTTCAGACACTTCTACTTCAGTAAAAAAAAAACAAAAAAAAACAATACTATGCAGTCAGGTCCATTATGCATCTGTTGGGAATGATGGCTTTACACATTGCATAGTTCCCCATGCCAGACTACACATGCGTCCACAACAGCAGTGTCTGTATTGCCAATGGTCCCAGTGGCTCCTAAGAGGGCTTAGTGTTAGACTGCCAGATTCGCAGTTCTCTGCAATGATGGAACACCAACAACCTTCTGAAGGGGTGGCCTTTTCTAGACTCTTTGCCTTCCATCATTTTGACCGCAGACTCATCACAAACAGGTTGGGGTGCTCATCTCTAATACTTGGCAGTTTATGGTCTCTGGGATACCAAACACCAGTCCCTACACATCAACTACGTGGAGCTTCAGGCAGTCTTCCTAGCACTGAAAGCCTTCCTTCCTCACCTGTCTCGCAAGGTTGTCTTAGTCCGGACGGACAACATGAGAGCAGTGTATTATTTATAAGAACCTTGGGGTACACTTACTTAACAACTGTCACACCTATATCAGACCTTTTGGAATTGATCTCCATCACCACATTTACCCGTTGGCTGAGTATCTTTGGGGAACAGACAATGACTTTGCAGACCTGCTCAGCAGGATGCAGCAACAAGTGGGAACTCCACCCGCAAGACCTCTAGTCATACTTCAAAAGGTGAGGGACTCCTCAGTCATTTTCACCACAGCAGAAAACTCAAAATGCCCAAACTTTGCCTCCAGGTATCCACACCCACTATCCAAGGGCTACGCTCTATGGATGAGTTGGTCAGAGATATTTGCCTCCACTTCCACCTCTCCCTCTCATTCCATTTCTAGTTCGGAAAATCAGGCAAACATCTTGCCATGATCCTTGTGGCTCCCACCTGGACGACCTTTCAGTAGTCCCAAACAAGAAGCTTCCCAACAGGCCTTGACCTTCTAACCCAGAAACAAGGACAAATCAGACATCCAGAGCCCAAGTCACTTAATCTTGCAATACAGATCCTCAGGTCATGACGTTTGGTTACCTTGGTTTGCCTGTAGAATGTATGGACATTCTTAGGGAAGTACCACTAGATCTTATTATGCTGCAAAACGGAAACGTTTTGTATACTGCCAACCGACACACATTGATCCTGTGAAAGCCTCAGTTCAAGATATAGTCTGCTACCCGCTTAACTTTCAAAAGCAAATCTCGCCTACACTTCCACTCGTTTACATCTTGCAGCTATAGCTGCATATCTCCAGAACAGACAACACATTTCTGTATTCAGAACTCCAGTCATAAAGGCTGTCATGGAAGGACTCAAAAAAGTTATTCCACCTACGTTGCCCCGACCTCCTTGTGGAGCCTTAATGTTGTTTTCACTAGACTCATGGGTCCCTCATTCGAACCACTCCACTCATGCCCACTTCATTTTCCCTTGTGGAAAGTGGCTTTCTTAGTCGCCATCACATTACTCAGACGTGTTTGTGAGCTCCAGGCATTAACCTTAGAAGAGCCTTTCTTTCAAATTCATAGGGACAAAGTAGTCCTTTGCACTAATCCTAAATTTCTACCTAAAGTGGTTTCCCAATTTCATCTCAATCAGGGTGTCTATTGAGCTCCCTGTTTTCTTCCCGCAACCAGATTCTGTTACGGAAAGAGCCCTTCACACTTTCAATGTCAAAAGAGCTCCTCTGTTTTATGTAGGTAGAAGTAAAGACTTTAGGAAAACCAGACAACTTTTTGTAACCTTTTCCTCACCTCATAAAGGCAACCCAATATTCAAATCTAGCATAGCTAGATGGTTAGTCAAACGTATACAAACTTTCTACATTAAGGCCAAAAGACCTTTACCTGCTTCTCCCAGGGCACACACTACTCGTAAGAAGGGAGCTACTATGGTCTTCTTGGAAACCTTCCCATAGCTGACATTTGTAAAACTGCTACTTGGTCTACACCTTCATGAAACACTACTGTGTGGATGTTTTAGCATGCTACCAAGTCTGTGTAGATCAGGCAGTGCTACGTACCCTTTCAGACAACTGCAATTCCCATAGACTAGCTACCGCTTCTCAGGGGAAACTGCATTACAGTCTATGCAAAGCTTGTTTATCTACAGCCACACGTGCCTTCAAATGGATTATATTACTTACCCTGAAAGAATCTGTTTGTGGAATGTGGTGCTGTAGATTCACACTGGCCCTTCCTCCTCCCTGGATGCTTGTTGTAGTTGCATTACACTTTCCTTCCACTCCTTTCTCACCTGCCTGTGGGAAAACAAACTAACAAAGAAGTCGATGCCTTTGCACAGTATTACAGAGAGGAGTCGTCACCCAATCTTGTGCCTCGAATCACTTCTTCGAAGAAAAACAACTTGCATCACTGCGGACCCAACACTAAATGGCAGGAGTATGCAGACCATGTGAGTTTACAGCACTACATGCCACAAACAGATGCTTACAGGGTAAGTAACATAATCGTTACTGGGATTCATAAACATCCATCATGACTTTTGTCAATGTAATCCTGTGTTTGGCATGCCCTGCTCAAGATAACTGTTTTTGCTGGTCTACGAATGACCAGGGATGGTTCAGAAGTTTTCACCCATAAATATGCCTTTCATTTGTTCGCTTTAATTTCCTATAGATTACATGGTAACAGTTTATTTCTTAATTGCATTATTTTCAATACATTTCAAATTGTGCAATGATGTCTTATGGTCATGCTCTATGATCACTGTCTTAACTGCAATGTCTGGAATGTATTTTCTGCAGTTTAGTTTCTATAAAGAAACTTCATGTCTGAGAAGAATCCTTTGCTAATTCTCAAGTATGTCAGTTTATACTGGTGGGAAATACTTCTGCGCACACCAGGTGCCTTTAAAACTCATTGCCCAAATCTACATGAACTACTAAGATGCTCTTTTGAGTTGATAAAAGGGTCCAATCTCCAACTGGTTGACACTCGCTCAGTGCTTGCAGTATTTTCGACCAGCAGTGCTGCCCATGTATTCCGGTTACTTCACAGTCTGCTTTAAGAGAAAACTGGCGCCTCCATGGTTGTACACACTCCAAATGTCCTCATGCTGCTGTCTCTTTGTAACATCTCTTCTGGCATACCTAACGAATTTGCAAAAATTATCAAGTACTACTATAACTACACAGAATCTCTCTTGAAAATATTTCTTTGATCACCGTAGCCTGACTTGCAGGTAAAATCAGCTTTATAGTTATGTATTTCAAACAGACAGTGAGTGCTTTTCATGCAAAGTATTCATTTCAGAGAGAAGGACTTTTTGTTCTTTTAATTTCCAGTTGACCTTTAGGTATGAGGGTTGGAAAGAGCCTTCCTAAGCCCTCATTGTTAAAGGAGCCTGCTGCCTGCAAGACTAAGATTGTATTTTGGTTAGTCCATTTCCTCTCTATGTATAGTTTGCTATCTTCCTACTGTATCGTTCTCCTAGAAAGCAAGAATAAAAGTGTTTTTTCAGTGACAAACAAAGAGCTGATTTTTGACTGTTTGAGCATATAGGACAACTAGGCCCTCCATGAGTTCCTCTCTGCCTGTACCATTTGGCTGACTCTGCACAAGCATTGCTTCAATAGAATTTCTTTGCCTTTTTCAACAAAAAATTGTTCACAATAATTTACTCTTGAGCAGAAATTACAACGCCAGAAGTTTTTGTGCTAGGTGGTTTTTATCTCCTTTTTGACAAACTTTTTTTCTCAGTCAATAATTAACTGGCTTACATGGGCATTTTTTTATGTCTGAAGACACAATCTCCTTCTCCTTCATTGCTGTAAAACCATGGACCAAACTGAGATCACTTCCGGCCTGCATACTGAAAGTTCTCTGTACCTTGACCTCTCCAAATACTTGATTGATACGTTTCGGTTAGTACAAAACTGTCATTAGTACAAACCTCGGTTGCAGGCTTACTTTAGAAACTTCACGCATATAACCTATTTCAAGGCACGTTGATGAGTTGCATTGGCTTCCTTTGGTGAAGGAGTCCCTTTTTAAGAGCCTCTATATTAGCATTTGTGTGGTCTGCAATTCACACCCTGTAGTATTAGAATGTTGTCCTGAGCAGTACAGTCATGCTCAGTCAGTTTTTCAGTATTATTTTTATCCCTTCTTAAAATACACAAGACCAGCAGCAGGGAAAGAAGCACTTTCTAGCTAATGCCAGGGCCTGCTACAAACCTCGGATTGACCTTGCACGTCAATCTAAACTTCCTTTATTCCACAAACAACTAAAAAGGTAGATGTTCCCTTCCACAATTTCATATTTGCATTTGCATGTCATATTTGGATCCACAGCGTCTTAGATAATTTGAAAACATTTGGAAGAGCAATGTATTGTGTGACGTGGTTTAAATGTTCTGAAAACGGCACAGGTAAGAAATTGAGATGAGATCTGTTTGCTGCCAGAGTAGTGGCGGGGGCCTAGCTCAGCAGACCACTAGATTGGTGGCCAGCGGTAAGGTTGGCCTTCAAATATCAAAACCTCAGAATTGATCTTGATCCAAAAGACAACTGTATTAAGATGGGAGAGGGTTTTATGTTGATGCTTTCCTCAGTCAGTCATCGTCCATAGAATGATTTTGGTATTATGCGCATTAGGCATATGAGAGGGAACCCACAGTAGTGGATCAGTTTTGCCATTGGGTCAAGTAAAGATTAGAAAGAGTAGGTCTGAAACACGAGCCCTGGGAGTCTCCTCATTGGAGATGTATTGAGGAGGACCGCAATGAGGCAGAGGACATGCTTTGATTCTGTAAGGAAGAAAAGAAAAAAGTCAAGTCAAGCCAAGGCTTTTTCATAGATACCGATAGGTGGGTGAGGGTGATATAAGACATTGTTCTAAATGCCACTCTTCCACCTTGATCTAAGTTCTGGCAAAGGTCATAAGTGACAATAGTTTGAGCTTCCGCCTGTCCATGCAGAAGGCACATGCCATCCTGCTTGCTGTCTGGAAGATTGTTAGATTTAGCAGAACAGAAGATTTTGTAATTTTTTTGTTTTGAAAGGCAATCATTAAATAAGTAAGAATTACTGATAACTTTCGGTTAGTGGGCGGGTTATTTCAGCAGTGGCTCAATTAGTGCTCCATTTCCCCAGTCATATGGGACTGTTGACTTTCAGAGTGAACTACTGCAAGTGATGTGATGAAGGGACCAGTTAAATCAAGGGGCTAAATAACAATGTGGGCAGGGAAGTGAACATATGAGGTATGTTTTGCAAAGGCAACTTACACTTTTGAGTAAGTTTGCAAACTGCCCTTTTGTAGTAACTTAAACTTTGTAGTAATGTTTATTGTAGCTAGGAAATTCAAATAATCAAAAACTGAAGTCTCTAATACATGTCAGGCAGTCAAATAGGAGCAAAATCCAAACTTGATATTGGTGTCCCCAAACAAGAAAGCATAGAAACGGCAACAGAAATCAGCAGAGCTTCAGGATGCATAGTTACATAGTTGCTAACCTTTTGTGCTTAAGACAGTGTTTGTTTTATAGTGGCTCTCTGTGAGTGGTATGCATCCTTCTGTCAAATCTCACTGAGTTGGCATTGCTGAATAAACACTGTTGGTTGTGATTGGGCACTTGATATGAACAGTGTTTTTACTCCTTTGGTGCCATTGTTGTCCAAAGTCTTCCTATGCTTTCTGGATCCAGGATTGCCGTTATCTTAATGTAAGTGCACTCAAACAAAGGACAGGAGCTCAGGGAAGTTCTGGCACCAGCTGTGTGATTCTCCTGCTTCATTGTTAATACTCAAAACCCTTTACTTTTATCAGTCCCCCTCCAAGATTCAAAACACGTTGAGGGCGAAAAGAATATATTTTGCGTGAAAAGCCTTGACCAGACTAGCATAGTGCATGCCATTGGCATCAACCCAAATTTGATCATCTGGTCCTTAGTCTTTCCATGCTATTGCGTATTACAGTTACCCTTTCCAGCATCTTGACCCTCATATTCCTCATGTCCTTAACTTAAGAAAGGAGCTTAAGCAGTGTGATCTGGTAAGTTGCAGGTAGCTGGGGTTTCAAAAGACATTTAAAATGGATGAACCTTCCAGCATGAAGGTAGTTGTAGTTTCATTGCAACAGGATAGGTGATCTCCAATATATGGAATTGTTGTGTGTACTTGAGCGACAACCTTCCATTCTTTCTCATCAATACAAGATAATAAGTAGATAAACAAATTAGGTGGTACATTTTGTATATGTCTTCCCTTATTTGCCTTTATTAACATGGGTATCTTGAGCCTGTTCCAAATGTCTGTGATTGCTTTTTACTATTGTGGTTTGTTGAACATACTGCACCAGATGTGCAGTGCTAATTGGACTCTTGATTGATAGAAAACTTAGTTGGTAAGCATATGAACAATAAAAAGGAGAAGCTTCCATTGTCAAATGCATGACATTGTTACAAGCAAATTCAGCTAGCACTACAGCATCATTCCAAACATCAGGTTGATCAAAGGTAAAGTGTCGCTGTTCAGAGTATAATTTAACCATTTGGTTTGGCCATTCGTCTGAGGATGATGTATAGTGGATAAAGAAGATTTCATTATTAGTAATCTTGATATTTCACACCAAAATTTAGAGGTAAATTGAGTTCCTCTCTCAGTGATTATATGTTCTGGTATTCCATAAAGCTGATAACGTGATGGAATGTCAGCAAGTTCTTTGGCCGGTGGTATTTTATGAGTAGTCACAAAATGTGCCAGCTTGATGGTGTAATTGACAAACAATTATATTATTTATCTTGTAGGATGGGGGATGAAATTAAAACAAATTTGAGATGATTGTTGCCTTGGTACAGTTATAGCATGTATATGGCCTTCTTTATGATATGATGACTTCACGCGTTGTACATAATTTAAGAACAATTTCCTATGTATGAGGCTCTCATGATAGAGAACCGTTGTTACGTATAAGTTGATTGTTCATAATCGTATATTGTTTATAATTGTGTGACTGAATGGAAGTACTTTTGAAAATGTGGGATATTAATGCTGTTTTGTAAAGCTATTAACGGTTTTGGGGTATTTGATTCTTAATTAGTAATTGCATAGGTTGCAATCTACCAATAGTATGATATTGCAGCGTCTTTTATAGTGCTGCACAAACTTGGTTACATAGTACCTTGGTTGGTTACCATGCCATTGCCCGCAAATGCATGTATATGTTAAAAGCGGCTGACAGTAGCAAGTACTGTTGGATGTGTCAGTAGCCAGATAATTGCATATCCCAACTGTGTTGGGTATCTGTTCAGAGTGCTATACTAATGTGTGTTATTCTGATGTGCTGTGTGGTATTTGTTAGTGGTCGGTGTTGCTGTGAAAATGTGGCTTCTTAGCTATATGACATGCC
The DNA here is from genome assembly GCF_031143425.1 of Pleurodeles waltl. Lineage (NCBI taxonomy): Eukaryota > Metazoa > Chordata > Amphibia > Caudata > Salamandridae > Pleurodeles > Pleurodeles waltl. The sequence continues at coordinate 828,043,517 of NC_090436.1, forward strand.
AATGCTTGATTTGCCTGTTTCTACAGAATTTAGTCTTAAGTGTTTTATTTTTTTTCTAGGACAAAGTGGGAGAATTTGCAAAACTCTCCAAGATTGAACTTCTTGAAGCAACTGAGAAGTCCATTGGCCCTCCTGAAATGTTTGCATTCCACAACGAACTGAAAAATTTCAGGAACAAAGAGAAGGACCTGGAGGTAGATGACATGCAGTAATATTAGTTAACTCTATTTGAGTATCTGACATTGCAGTTCTTTTTTCTTGATTATGCTGGCATTCAACAAATTCTGTAAATTGCTGGCATTCAGCAAAATCTGTGGATTGAACCAATTAACTCATTGTTTGCATATTAATTTTTCTTTCATATTTTAAACTTATAATGGCGTTGGATCTATTGAGGTAATCCCTGTACAGTGATTATTTAGAGCATCTGGAAAAAGGGTTTATATCACTAGGCCATTGTAGCCTTACAATGGCAAAGTTAGTGTACACTCCCATACTCCGTCTTTACTATAAAGTGACATGCACACTTGGCCTGGAATCCCAATTAATGTGGCTCATGAGCTTTGTATAATTTTGTTTTCTCTTGTTTATGCTTCTCCAGCTAATTTTCGCCTGCTGTATTCTAGTTTGTGCAGAAAGCGGCTTGCTAGAACTCTGGAACTGGATGTGTGCCAAGGCAGCATTTGCTGCCCAAGTAACTTTCACTGTGTTACATTAGTAACACTCAGGAAAACACATTATTCAGGTGCCTTGCATGTCCTTTATAGATGAGTGTGCATTTCACTTACAGTGGTCACTTGGATAATGAGTAATTTCACAAAACGTATGCATATTTTTGTGTACCAAGAGTTTCCCAATTTTGCTCAGGCCTTGTGTGCTATTTTAACTTGTTACTGGGAATCATCTTATAACACTTACGTGAAATCCTTTTTAGTCTCTTTACCTCATTAGCAATCTGGAATTCTCCCAAAATGAAACACTTTAAAAAGTCCCTACCATCTGACTCCATGCTTGTTTACTTGTTTCTGCATTTAGCAGTGCTTTCTTGGATGTTATTTAAAAGCTATGGCAGAATTGTAAGGTGCTTTTTCTGGCAATGGCTGACAGTTTCTGCTATCTCCTCTTAATCTCCTCTTAGGTAAAAGGATTGACAAGATAAATGTGATTGCTAAGGTGAATGTGAGGAAAACAACTAATTTGCCTGCAACCTTTTACCTCACTTTATTTAAATGGGAGAATTATCATCTGCTTTTTAGTTTTAACTCATATTAGTAGACTTACATTCCACAATAGTCAGCAGTCCACAATCCCCGATTGGCTATTAATAATTATTAGTATGCAACCGCTAGCACTTAGAAACATACTTTGTTTTCTGAATTACCTTCAGCAACTTTAGAATAAGAAGAGATGAAAAGGGAAGGAACAGAGACCATAAAATCATAGCATATTACAACAGTATATAACCAAAACCCCATGGCATCTGATTTGGAACATGCAGTCACTCCAGATAGCTCTTGTTCAATTCCCTACGTTTCTGTCACTGGACCTTCAAAATAGTTTCTCTTCCTCCAGAGGTGAAATCACAAGTACACCCCCCCCGTATTCTACCCAAATGTACGGTACAGGAGGGAAGTATTCTAACCTTTCACAAGCATCTCCTTTTTATGGACTGAAGATCTGTCTTCACGTGTAATTTTGCTCATGTACAGGAATTTTAGCACTTCACTTCCATTTTACAAAAGCTCTCAGGTTTCTAGCACATGCTACTACCACCCTTTGTTATGCAGACCCCTGATCTATCAAAAACGTCCCACGTTCTGGAGTGTTTCCCTTAGGACCACTCATTGGTAGGAAAAATTATGTACAAATGTCTTTTGTCACTGTGGTGTTAGCGCCTAACATCTGTGTAAAAAATGCATTGTGTTCAATGGCATGTGTGGCTGTAGTACACATGCTCTGCATTCTCCTGCTATCTAGTGTCGGTCTAGAGTGTTGGAAGTTGTTTTTATTCAAAGAAGCTATTTTTCAAGTCACGCGATCGAGTGACTCCTACTTCTCAGTGATGAAGCGCATGGGCATCCAGTCCTTTGTTAGATTGTTTTCTGTCCCCCCGTCAGCTCCAAACGTGTAATTTTTTCACTCTATCTTTGACTTGCTCTGGACCAAGACTTTCTCCCCATCTTTTCTATATTAGACAGTATTGTACTTTCGATTGTGGGTTCTGTTTCCACATCGATCTTTCCATCTCGTTGGGTCCAGTTTTGACTGCACACCCTTTGGGCCTGTATACTCGTGGTGCTGAACAGAATGTAATCCTGATGGAACGGACACAGTATTGATTCTGTCCTCGGTGCCACTCAAAGTACCCTTACACCAATCACCATCAGGTGTGCAACCTGTGCCTCATCTCAAGAACGACAAGCTCGCATTTTGGAGGTGACATGCAGATCTCTAGAAGGCAACCTGGATATTTTTGGAGAAGAACATGCACATGAAGAACCTGAAGACGAAGAAGCAGTCTCCATCCAAGATTAGGATTCATACATCCAATCTTGACATTGAGAGTCAAGGACTGATGTCGGCACAAACAGTGAGAACTGTGGACCCACCTCCACCCACAAAAACTCCGAAAACAAATCTCTACTGAGGTCGCCGGACCACCATTGCAATCAAGCCATGGTCCGTATCGGAAGGACGGTTTTTCTGCCCCACCTACTGGCTCAGTCCAAACATTATGAAGACTGCTGCTGTGTCTTTGGCATCTACCTCATCCACTGCAATCCAACCTACTATCGGTAAACAAACGGCACAACTGCATCCACTTTGAGCTGAAATTCTTCAAAACCAAGTTTGGCACCGAAAAAGGTCCATTGACCAAAAACTTCGGCTCTGAAAAGTAAAGACCACGTTACTTCAGAGCCTTTAGTCTCGGCCCACTCTTCCTCCACGCCCTCACATATTCAGCACATACTTGAGACTATGGATGCTAGACAGTGCAGGCTTTACATTTATGAAGGCATAGAGCGAACTGAAGCTTTCCCTACTGTGAATTTTAAAAGATAGCTTACTTTTTAGGAGGCGTTGGACACTTCGCCACCTCCTAAAAAGATTTCTAAAGAGAAGGATGCTTCCTCAGATGAACCTGTTCCTTCTCCTCCTCCTCTTGTTCCTCCTATTCCTCGTCCGCCTCTACCTATCTCTTCTCGTCATTCACCCACCTCTCCAACTGTGGGAGATTCACAGGCTCACCCTTGAGATTCTTATGATCCGGACCTGGTCATTAACACTGTCCTGAATTTGTATCCTGCTAGGCCTTCCCCTCCAGAGGATACTACCAGCTACTATCAGGTTATTGCTAGGGCATCTGCTTACCATAATGTACTACTACATAAGGAACCCATTTGAACAGATATCTTGTTTGTTTCCCTTACCACCACCCATAGAGACACTCAGTGTCTCCCTTTGCTTTCAGGGATAATGTGCCATGCGGATGATACCACCAGGCAGGTCGCTCCCCCCATCTGCCACGCAGCCCCCTGTGGGTTGAACCTCCGTTGCCACTTTTGCCGCCTGACTACTCGCTCCCTTTTTTCTATTCCCCTGAGCTTGTGCTTCTGTGCCACTTGTTTTTTCCATTCTGTGCCCCTGTGTTTTGCTTCTGTACCCCTGTGCTCTGTTGTCCCTCTCCCGCCGTTTTTTCCCCGGGTTTTCCCCTGGGTTTTTCCCTGGGTTTTTCCCTTGCTGCTGTGCCCCTGCTGCCCCGCCCCCTTCACTCCCATTGGCCGCCCAGCTCCCACCTCCCAGCTGCTCCTCCCTCCCTCTGCCCTCATATGGAGGCCGCGAAGCGGGCGCGCAGCGGGCGCGCCGAAGGCGCGCCTAAGGCAAGCCCGTCTGCGCCCGGACCGCACCCAGCACCAGCACCCCTGGAACCCGCACCCCCCGCAACGCCAGACTGCACTACGACGCAAGCACCCTCCACGCACTCAACACCAGACGAGACCACCCCTGCTACCGGGCCACCCCGAAACGCACCCAGGGGCCTTTCACCTGCCGGAACTGCAGATTCTCCAGCATCCAACCCTCCACACCACCAGCCAGAGAACCCAACCACCTCCGCTGCATCCTCCTCAACACCCGCTCTGCTCGCAAGCACGCCATCGAACTTTGGGACCTCCTAGACTCCACTGCCCCTGACGTTGCCTTCCTGATGGAGACCTGGCTGAACGCCACCTCAGCACCAGACATTGCCATAGCCATCCTACAGGGCTACAAGATCTCCCGCAGAGACCGCACCAACGGAGTGGGAGGAGGAATCGCCATCATCCACAAAGACTCCATCAAAATCTCAATGAACACCGATGACACCCTCACCACCGCCGAGCACATGCACTTCCAGATCCACACCGACCCCAACACCACCCTCAGAGGAACTCTCATCTACAGACCTCCCGGACCCCGCCCACAGTTCAGTGACACCATCGCTGACCTCATCAGCACCCACGCCCTCGCTTCCACGGACTACATCCTCCTCAGGGACCTGAACTTCCACCTCGAGAACAACAACGACGCCAACTCCACCGCCCTGATCGCCAACCTCGCCAACCTCGGACTCAAACAGCTAGTAACGACACCCACTCACGCCGCTGGACACACGCTTGACCCCATCTTCTCCGCAAGCCCCCACGTCTCCTTCAACCACACCACCGAACCACACTGGACCGACCACAGATGCGTCCACTTCACCTTCAGAAAACCCACCACACACCACCGCACCCAACAGCTACCATGCCGCTGCTGTGGCAAGGTCACCGGGGACCAACTGACTACCGCCCTCGCCCTGAGACCACCCACCAACCCCACCGACCCAGACACTGCCGCGACCAACCTCACACAGTGGATCAACGACTGCGCCAACACCCTCGCCCCTCTCAAGACCTTTACAACCAACCACACCAACAAGAAAGCCGCCTGGTTCACCGAGGACCTCCGTATCTCCAAGCACACCTGTCGGAAGCTGGAGAAGAAATGGCTCCACGACCGAACACCAGACAACCACACAGCCCTCAAGAGTGCCACCCGCAGACATCACCAACTCATCAGGACCGCCAAGAAGACCGCCTTCAAGGACCGCCTAGACAACAACGCACACAACACCAAAGAGCTCTTCAGCATCGTGAAAGAACTCTCCAACCCCAGCTCCATCACCAATGACATCCCGCCATCTCAAGACCTGTGCGACTCCCTGGCCACCTTCTTCCACCGCAAGATCACCGACATCCACGACAGCTTCAACCCCGACCCCACCTCACCCCCCACCGAGTCCACCACCCCTGCGACTACCACTCGCACCAGTCGCCTGACCGCCTGGTCCAGCGTCAGCGACGAAGACACCATCAAAACCATGAACTCCATCCACTCCGGATCCCCATCGGACCCCTGCCCTCACCACGTCTTCAACAAAGCCAGCGCAGCCATCGCGCCCCACCTCCGGAAAACAATCAACTGTTCCTTCGAGACAGCAACCTTCCCAGAAAGCTGGAAGCACGCCGAGATCAACGCCCTTCTGAAGAAGCCCAAGGCGGACCCCAAGGACCTCAAGAGCTTCCGTCCCAACTCCCTGCTCCCTTTCCCGGCAAAAGCTACCTCGAAGTCAACAACATCCTGGACCCGTCCCAATCTGGTTTTCGCAGTAACCACAGCACCGAGACCGCCCTCATCGCCGCCACTGACGACATCCGGACCCTGATGGACAAAGGAGAAACAGCTGCCCTCATCCTCCTGGACCTATCAGCAGCCTTTGACACGGTCTGCCACCGGACCCTATCAGCACGCCTCCATGACGCCGGTATCCAAGAGAAGGCCCTGGCCTGGACCACATCCGTCCTCTCCGGCAGAACCCAGAGCGTCCGCCTCCCACCCTTCCACTCCAAAACCACTGAGATCATCTGCGGCGTCCCACAGGGATCCTCCCTCAGCCCGACACTGTTCAATATCTACATGGCCCCCCTCGCCCACGTCGCACGACAACACAACCTCAACATCATCTCCTACGCCGACGACACCCAGCTGATCATATCCCTCACCGAAGATCCCGACACCGCCAAAGCTAACCTCCTCCGAGGAATGAAGGCCATAGCCGACTGGATGAAGGACAGCAGACTGAAGCTGAACTCAGACAAGACGGAGGTCCTCATTCTCGGACCCACCCCATCAGCCTGGGACGACTCTTGGTGGCCCACGTCACTAGGCACAGCCCCGGAACCCACGGACCACGCACGCAACCTGGGGGTCATCCTCGACTCCACTCTCTCCATGACCAGGCAAGTCAACGCCATCTCCGCGTCCTGCTTCAACACCCTCCGTATGCTCCGCAGGATCTTCAAATGGATCCCCCTTGACACGAGAAAAACAGTTACCCAGGCCCTCATCACCAACAGACTCGACTACGGGAACGCCCTCTACTCAGGAACTACAAACAAGCTCCTGAGACGACTCCAACGCATCCAGAACGCCTCGGCCCGACTCATCCTCGATGTCCCCCGCCGCAGCCACATCACACTCCACCTAAGAGGCCTGCACTGGCTCCCCATCAACAAAAGGATCACCTTCAAGCTCCTGATCCACGCACACAAAGCACTGCACAACACCGGACCCACCTACCTCAACAACCGACTCAGCTTCCACACCCCCACCCGAAGCCTCCGCTCAGCCAACCTCGCCCTCGCCACAGTCCCCCGCATCCGAAAAACCACAGCCGGCGGCAGATCCTTCTCCTACCTCGCCGCCAAGACCTGGAACACTCTCCCCACCATCCTACGACAGACCCAGGACCTGCTGGCCTTCAGAAGACTCCTCAAGACCTGGCTCTTCCACCAGTAGCACCCCCCCTCCCCAGCGCCTTGAGACCCTTGCGGGTATGTAGCGCGCTTTACAAATGCAGTGATTGATTGATTGATATCTTTCAAGAGCCTGTCCACTCCAGAATCATAACACCTAGAGTGGATAAAAAATAAAAGCCCGCTCCTTTGGACCCACTGTTCATCAGGCCACTAGTGCCACCTGACTCAGTAGTGGCTACTACTGCCAAAAAGAGGGCTAATAGCCCAGTGTTAGAAATGGGGTCTGTAGTTGGCAGTCGGTTTGCACCCTAACCAAGTAGGGACCCTCACTGTAGTCAGTATAAGGGCGGTACCCGCTCAGATAACACCTGCTCTCCCCCTTGGTAGCTTGGCACTAGCAAATCAGGCTTATCTCAGAACCAATGTGTAAAGCATTTGCACATAACACGCAGTAACAAGTGAAAACACTACAAAAGGACACCACACCAGTTTTAGAAAAATAGCCAATATTTATTAATATAAAACAAGACCAAATACGATAAAAATCCAACATCCAGTAATAAATATATGAATTTTGCAAAAGTTACTTAAAAAGAGAGTTCCTTAAAGTTGATAACTCCACCTGCGGCTATCACAGCATCATGATCAACAAAACCAACAATTCAGGCCGGCTGCGGCATCGCAGGCCAACTACAGTGTAGGGAAGACCCGTAAACAGTAACTTTCGAATTGCAGGGCTTTGTGATCCTCGCAATGAGATTTGGAGTGCGGCGTCGCCAGCGTTGCGGTGTCTGTTCCGGAGGTTGGTGCCGGGTGTCATCAGACCCTTAAAGTCACACATGTTGCAGATCTAACTACGGGAAGTCAGGAGCGCTGGTGTGGATGGTGTTCAGGCATCGGTGTGAAGCGGGACAAAGTGATGTGCGGTGCCCAGAGGTCACAGTACAGGAATCGACTCGGTGACTGCGTCCAGCAATGTCGGTGAGACCAAAGTTGCGGTGTGAAGTGGGGCGATGCGACATGCGGTGTCACCAGGTCACGGCGAAGGCAGCGTTGCCGTTGCTGCTGAAGTGCTGTCGCTGGTAGGCCCAAGTTGGCGTTGCAGCTCGGGACAGACTCCATGCAGCATCCACGGGTCGCGATGCAGACATGGATTCCTGGTGATAACACTGGAGTCAATGATGCTGGCGTCGGTCAACCAGGGCAGCGGTGTGGGATGGTGCTTTGATGGTGCATGGCCTATGGACACAAGTGGTGTCCACAGGCCACGGTGCAGGCAGCGGTGCCACTGTCAGTAGGAACGTCTTCCTCGGGGATGCCCAGGCTGCGGTTTGAGCAAGGCGATGCCGGAGTGCAGCGCCCACAGGTCACGGTGCAAGTAGTGGCTCGGTGACGGCATCAGATGGCAGAGGCAGAGAGACCACGGTTGCGGTGTGGAGTGGGCTTTGTGCTGCATCAGTAGGTCACAGTGCAGGCCAGCGGCAACTGTTGGCAAAGTCTGAGTGGTTTGTCTTCTTGAACAGCCCAAAACACACAGTTCTCAGTGGTGTGGGCAAATGAAACTGAAGTCTTTGATATACATGAGACTTCCAACAGGAGGCAAGCTCTACTCCAAGCCTTTGGAGAACTCTCTCAAGCAGGATACACAGCAAAATTCACCCCATGCTCTTTCAAGGCAGAAGCAGCAACTGCAGGCCAACCTAGCAAAACACACACAGCAAAGAGGCAGTACTCATCCTCCAGCTCTTCAGCTCTTCTCCTTGGCAGAGGTTCCTCTTGATCCAGAAAGATTCTAAAAGTCTGGGGTTTTTGGTCCACTGCTTATGCCCCTCTCTGCCTTAAAAGTAGGCATACTTCAAAGGAAAGTCTCTGTTGTTCACAAGGTTTTACCATACCCAAGCCTGGCCCCAGACACACTCAATGGGTTCGGAGACTACATTGTGTGAGGGCAGGCACAGCCCTTTCAGGTGTAAGTGACCACTCCTCCCTCCACTATAGCCCAGATGGCCCAGCAGGATATGCAGGCTACACCCTAGCTCCCTTTGTGTTACTGTCTAGAGGGAATTCACAACAGCCCAACTCAGTCTGACCCAGACGTGGAATACACAAGAGCGAGAGGCATAGCATGGTTTAAGCAAGAAAATGCCCACTTTCTAAAAGTGGCATTTTCAAAATGACAATCCAAAAAACAACTTTACTAAAAGGTGTATATTTAAATTGTGAGTTCAGAGACCCCAAACTCGAGATCTCTATCTGCCTTCAAAGGGAAACTGCACTTTTAGATATATTTAAAGGGAGTCCCTATGTTAAACAATGAGAGATATAGGCCTTGCAGTAGTGAAAACCAAACTTGGCAGTATTTCACTATCAGAAAATGTAAAACACATCAGTACATGTCCCAACTTTAACATACACTGCACCCTGCACTTAGGGCTTCCTAGGGCCTTCCTTAGGGATGCCTTAAATGTACTAAAAGGGAAGGTTTAGGCCTGGCAAGTGGGTACAATTGTCGGGTCGAATTGGCAGTGGAAGACTGCAGACACTGCAATGGCAGGTCTGAGACATGTTTACAGGGTTACTTATGTGGGTGGCTCTATCAGTGCTGCAGGCCCACTAGTAGCATTTGATTTACAGGCCCTGGGCACACATAGTGCACTTTACTAGGGACCTGCTAGTAAATTAAATATGCTAATCATGGATAAACCAATCACCATTACAATTTACCCAGAGCATATGCACTTTAGCACTGTTTAGCAGTGGAAAAGTGCCCAGAGTCCTAAAGCCAACAAAAACTGGTCAGAAAAAACAAGAGGAAGGAGGTTAAAAGTTTAGGGATGAGCCTGCAAAAAGGGCCAGATCCAACACCAGGCCACTGGAGACCCTCCTCCACCAGACAAGGAGAGTAAAAAAGAGGGATGGGGTTGACAAGAGAGTGGCTGCACAAGCCACAAATCATTGGCGTATTGCCAATTCACAAGCCTTACTCTCTAGATACAGTAGAGCTCACTGGGACGAAATGGAGGATCTCCTCTAATATCTCCCATAGTAGCATCACAAGGGTGAACAGCAAATTGATTTAGAGGGACAAACAATTGCAAATAATTCAATTCGGTGTGAACTAGATGCTGCAGATACAGCGGCAAGGGGCATAAATACCAGTGTATTGATAAGGTGACATGCATTGCTTAGGTGCTCTGGATTTACGCCAGAGGTTCAACAAGCAGTATTAAATATACCTTTCAACAAAGAACATCCTTGGTCCAAAGTAAAAAAAAAAAAAAAAAAAAAAAAAAAAAAAAGACACTGACGCTGCGAAGTCCATGGCGGCTCTTCAGTCATAAGCACAAAGAGGATTTTTTTCGTGGCTCAGTGTATAGAGGGGTTTACAAATCCTCTACAACATCTGACCCCCTTAACCTCCCAAAAAACAAGCCTAATGCTATTACACCAGATGCTCTTTTTAAAGGTACATTCAGAGGCAGTAATTTCAGAGACAGGGACAAAAAAAAAAAAACTCCCGGTGCTCAGCTTTCACAACAAAGCATTGACTACCTGAAAATGCCAAAACCCTATATAACACCAGTTGAGGGACGCCTTCAGTATTACTATACACAATGGACAGACATAACATCGGACCAATGGGTCCTCTCCAAACTACAACGCATAATTGTAGCATCAAAGCAGTATCTTTATTGTGCTGTTTAAATATCCTCTCATGTATGAGGCGGTTGTAAATTTGTATGTATACTATTTTGTGATTTTGTTGGTTCTGTGTTATTTGTTTATTTTTGCGTATTTACTGGTATGTTATTTATGTTTTCATATATGTATGTTTCATTTAGGTTAGGGGGTTGTATTATATTTTTTTGGTTGATTCTATGTTGATTATATTATGTGCGAACTGAATGTTTAATTAGCTATAATAAATATCTAAATTGAAATATATTGTATGTTGTATATTTGAATTTAAGATTTCCATTCCTATGTTTGCTATGTTAATGGAGAGTAAACTACGTTATACTCATAGTATCCTCTCCATTATCCAACATGGTTATTACCTGGAGCTTACTTCAGCATCTCCCAACATGCCTCCTCGCGCACACAGGTTATCTCAAGAACACCTTGCCCTCGTCTAAGAAGAGGTACAGTCTTCTTCTAAAAGAGGCCATAAAACCGGTTCCATTCCAATATCCTGGAACAGGAGTATACTCACTGTATTGCCTCATTCCAAAAAAAGGATGGGTCACTCGGACTCATTTATGATCTGAGGCCCCTAAATCAACACGTTCTTTCAGAACATTTTCACATGGTCACTCTTCAGGATGTCATCCTGCTCCTTTAACAGGGTGATTTCATGTTGCCTCTAGACCTGAAAGATGCATTTTTCCACATTCCCAGCCACCATGCACACCGCAAATATCTAAGATTTGTGCTTGTGGGCAAACATTATCAGTTCAAAGTTCTCCCTTTTGTGGTCACAACTCTGCCCAGGTTATTCACCAAATGCCTAGCAGTTGTTGCAGCGCACCTCAGAAGACAGAAGATTCATGTCTTTCCATCCCTGGATGACTGGCTTATCAAAGCCAGCACGCTACAGCAGTGTCAATCCCACGCCCAAATCACAAGTTAAGGTTTACACTCAACTTTCTAAAATCTCATCTGCAACCCCTTCAGATTCATCTGTACCTAAGGGCCATTCTCAATACGCAACTCGGCCTAGCATACCCCACTCCAGCTTGCATATAAAATCTTCTTCCTCATTTTCAAAAGAATTACACTCCCACAGTCAAAACTGTCATGCGTCTTTTAGGAATGATGACATCCTGCATTGCCATCGTCATTCATGCCAGACTCCACATTTGTCTGCTACAGCAATGTCTGTCTCATCAGTGGTCTCAGTCACAGGGTCACCTTCAAGATTTAGTGTTGATAGACGGCCAAACTAACCACTTTCTGCAATGGTGTTACTCCACCAACCTTGTATAAGGGCAGCCTTTTCAAAACCCTGTGCCTAAACCCATTCTGACTTTGATGCATCCTTGACAGGCTGGGGAGCACACCTTCAAGACTTCACGGTTCAGGGCCTTTGGCATCATAAACATCAATCCATGCACTTCATCTTTGTAAATCTTCAAGCGTTATTTCTAGCCCTCAAAGCTTTTCTTCCTCCCCTCTCACACAAAGTTGTCCTAATCCAGACGGACAATATGACAACAATATATTATCTACAAAAAGGGTGAGGGGGGGGCAGGACAGTTGTTCCAGTTATCACAACTGGCGCAAACAATATGGAAATGGGCTCAGCACCATCACATTCACCTATTGGCAGAATATCTCTGAGGAACGGAAAACTCCACCCACTAGTCCTTAAATTTTTAAAAAAAAAATACTTCCAAAAGTGGGGAACTCCTCAAATACACTATTTTGTGATAGTAGGAAACACAAAATGCCCAAGCTTCGCATCCAGGTATCCCCACACTCTGTCTAAGGGCAGTGCTCTATAGATGAACTGGTCAGGGATATTTGCCTACGCTTTTCCACCTCTCCCACTCATTCCATTCCGGGTTCGCAAACTCACACAGGCTTGACTAACCATGAAACTGGTAGCGCCCACATGGGTTCATCAATCTTGGTTCACAACACTTCTGGATCCCTCACAAGTTCCTCACACGAAGCTCCCCAACAGGCCGGACTTTCTCACGCAGGAGCATAGACAGATCAGACATCCAGACCCCAAAATCGCTCAACTTTGCGATATGGCTCCTAAAATCATAGAATTTGGTTACCTCCGTTTACCTACTGAGTGTATGGAAATTTTGAAGGGGGCTCGTAGGCCAACAACTAGAGCGTGCTATGAGGTAATATGAAAGAGTTATGTTTGCTACTGTTAGTCCAAACACATTGACCCAATTAAAGCATCTGTCTAACATATTATTTGCTATTTTGCTACACTTGCAAAAAGCCAGCCAAGTTGGCTTACACTTCAGTCAGACTGCACCTTGGAGCAATAACTGTATCTTACAAAATAGAGAACATACTTCATTGCTCAGAATACCAGTCATTAAAATCTTCATGGAAGGACTTAAAAGAGTAATCCCATCTAGACTTCCTCCTGTTCCATCATGGAATCTTAACATTGTACTCACTAGGCTCATGGGTCCTCCTTTTGAACCACTTCACTCATGTCCTAGCCAGTTCCTTTCATGGAAGGTGGCTTTTCTAATCGCAATTACATCCCTTAGACGTGTGAGTGAACTCCAGGCATTAACTCTAGAAGAACTTCACTTTCAAATACATAGACAAGGTAGTCCTTCGCACACACCCAAGATTCCTACTAGAAGTGGTATCTCAATTTCATATCCAGCAAACCATTGAATTGTCTGTTTTTTTCCCCACATCCTGATTCAATAGCAGAGAGCGCGCCCCACACTTTAGATGTAAAAAGAGCTCTTGTACTATATTGACAGGACAAAAGAGTTTAGGAAAACCCAACAACTTTTTATAGTTTTTGCTTCGCTGTTTAGGGGCAAAAACAAAACAAACAAACAAAAAAAAAAGGCATAGCTAGATGGATTGTTAAATGCATACAAACATATTATGCTAAGGTAAAAAGACAATTGCCACAAACTCCCAGGGCACATTCCACTAGGAAAAAAGATGCTTCTATGGCATTTTGGGGAAATATTCCTTTAGCTGACATCTGTAGAGCAGCTACCTGGTCAACACCGCACACATCCACAAACCATTATTGTGTAGATGTACAACCACAATAGCAAGCAAATGTAGGGAAGGCTGTCTTAAGAACACTTTTCCAGACAACTGCATCTCCCATAGGCTAGCCACCGCTTTTTTCAGGGACTGCTTTACAGTCTATGTAGAGCATGTGTATCTGCAGTCACACATGCCATTGAATGGAAGATGTTGCTTACCCAGTTAACATCTGTTTATGGTATGTGGTGCTATAGATTCACATGCACCCTCCCCTCCTCCTCGGACTCGTATGGCCATTGCAGTTACCTTGTATTTGTAGTTTTTTGTATATATTTAGATACACTTGCATGCACATCTTTCTCTATACTTTCTTTTCATTCCTCTTTCTCACCTACCTGCAGCAAAACAATTTAACAAAGGACTCTATGCCCATGCGCAGTATCACCGCAAAGGAGGAGTCACTAGATCCTGTGTCTCGAAAAACCGCTTCTTCTAACAAAAACAATATGCAACACTCTGGACCCAACACTAGATGGCAGGAGAAAGCAGAGCATGTAAATCTACAGCACTACATACCATGAACAGATGTCTAGTGGGTAACTAACATTTCCCTGGGCTTCCAGATGATGATGATGATGATGATGAGGCTCAGGCTTCTGGCCTGTTAAGTGCACTCAGAAAGAAAAGACAAGGACGCTGTCCTGCGATTCGGATTAGAGATTGATAATCAAACTGACGACATTGGGGTCTACCTAATCACTTAAATGAGTTTGGAAAACCAAGTGGGATCCTTGAAATCATCCATTCTCTGGATTACTATGAAGTAAAAGACAATACTTGGATAAGGATATGGATTTGTGATGATTGGTGAGCAGGTGTCTGTCTGACTTATGTTAAATGCACTATAGATTTGAACAGTATATGTTAGGAGTATATTCAATTGTCCTGAAGAAGGTGGTGCAAGAACTTTTGTAAGACCAACGAAATGCATTGATGCAAACTGGACTGCTGGACCTATTGGAACGGTCTAAAACTTAAATAGGGATTGTGTACATAAATCAATTAGCCTGTGTATACCAAAATCGGGACAGCTTAAACATAATAGACTAGGGCGGATGTCTTTTGTTTTGTCTCCGTCATGTCTATTTTGTCTTTTATATGTGTGGTTTTATCAAAGAAAATTGCTTTGTAATAGTGTCTTGTTGATTTCTTAAGGTGTGGTATTTTGTATTTTTATGGGATTATTTAATAAAAAAATGTTTTAAATTGATTCCTTTATTTGAGATTAATCATCCGAGTGAAAGAGTGGTTGATATAGTGTGTTGTGTGTTGAAAAGCCTTTAATCTCAGCTTGGGATTTTTTCCTTTTTACTATTCAGTGCACTCTAGCGCGTTCCAATATGACCATGGTAAAGAGAGCACACCGGAAATTCTCCTACTTCTCCTATGCTCCAGTCTGCTATTGAACCCAGCACTCTCCTTTCGATAATTATTACTCCCGTTGCACTTCAGTTTGCCAACTCTTCCATTAAGAGCTTCAGTTGTATTCTCTACTGACGAGACGTTATGGTCTGTATTTCCAGCTGTGGACCGCAGCTGATCATGGTAAAGCATTTCATCTTGTGTCAGGTTGGAAGCATGGGATTCTTGCATCCTACTTCTGGCTTCTCCTACAGTGGTGGTGCTGGTGCAGGGTTAAAAACTTAGTTTCATCCCTGGAGTTCTTAGGCAGCAGTTAACCTTCTTAGGCAGCATTGTGCTTTGAGACCCTCTTCCCCACTGGACCAGTCCAGGCCAACATAAACATCGAACCCTCTTCATGTCTGTGGCAAAAACGGCTGTACAGGTGGCTACATAAGAAACAGGGTCTTGTGGGACTTCCAGGCCTCACCTACTTCCTCTCGAAACTTCTGTTCATTTGCCAGACTCACTGCATCACCACTCCTGGTTGGAAACCACAAGAGTAATTATCCCTAGAGTGGGATTTCAAGGGACTCGGGTCTGTAATCCAGTGCCAGACATTAGACACCCTGAGCGTTCATGCTGCTGCATCATGTGGCCTTCTTCCGCTGTATACATGTGCTGCAGCACTATCTCAAATTCTATCTCTTCAGGAGTTGGGGATGAGTTGTTTCTCGGTGCCTTTTAAGGTTTCCTTCTGAGAAGCGGACTTTGGACCAGATCACACCATGTCCCAACACTTCCTCCAACTCTGGAGTTTTCTGTAGAAACCCCTCTTCCATGAGGCAGCCATCGATGGCCCTGCTTTGGGTGTTGTGCTGGAAGATGTCTGCCGGGAGCTCGGTTAGTTCTGGCACTATAATCTGCTTTTTCGTTTTGCATTTTGATTGAATTTTTTCAATGCTCATTTTGCTTTTCATACAAAACAGAGTCTACTCTTTTGAAATATTGCTCTGTGTCTAACAGGTGCATTGTATTATCAGATGTTCGTGACCTTTTGTTCAGTGTTAGACTGACATTTCTGAATGCAATTTTTGTCATGGTCGTCTAAGCCAATATATTTAAATGAAATGTTTGGTTGATGAGATTTAACTAAGGGATTCTCTGTCCTCTTTGTACCACTTCTTCTTGCTGACAATTATTTCCAGTAAATAGGATGGTGAACTTGAATGTGGTTTTCATTATTCAGGCTTAAAGTATTCATCCTTCTGATAAAAGATCATTTACTACCACTGATCCTTAAACTTTTTTTCCTATAAAAAGCAAGGCTGTAACTCTGGCTAAATTACTTTAAAAAGAGAGGGCACCATGGATCAAAGTTCTTTGATGCTTGTTGGGGCAGCGGTAGAGATAGTTGGAACTGGATGTTTTCAGCATGTGCCTTTGTAGATCATATACTGTGGACACTTCTACCATCTAGCTTTGGATTCCGATATTGCCTGCTGTTTTCCTTCAAAGGAGTTTCGTTTTCAAGGTGATACTTCCCTGAAACCCTCAACCCACTGAGGCACAGACATGACCTTGAATTGTTTTCTTTTCCTATTAGGATCTGATATTTTTTAAAAGGTCTGCTGCCACTGTGCAGTGGAAAAGAAACTCTTCCAGTCGCACACGTGTTGCATCTAGACTTAAAAGTACTTGAGCATTCTGTAGAACTCATCAGTGGAACATGTTTGCTTCGAAGCCAGATTAAGTGACGTCCCTGGGTCCAGGTTGTAAAAGAATGAATCATATGGGGGCAGATAATGGAAAACCCACTGTTTAAATGTTGCCCTTTGTACCACTGTAAATATTTCTGTTTGGGCCAGCATTGACTCTGTAAACTCATTATGTTAAGGGACCACAACAAGAGTGCCTGTTCATGATGCAACACCTTCAAATGTTTAAAAAAAAAAAAACAATAGATTTGGCACCAAAGGGAAGGCGTTGGACATATTACTCAGTGCAGCACCGGGACTCTGCCTAGTCTCTGTCTATGGCAGTGCCCAAGGACCTCAAGGGACTGTATTCCAGTGACAGGGTGGGTAGTCATGATGACCAACGAGAAGAGTCCCATGTATGTTTCCTCCCATCACCAGCACCCAGGATTAACACAACACTTTGAGGTTTGGACCTCAGCATAAAGGTCCAGGCAAAACGCTCTGCAGCCTCTTAAGGCGAATGCAAGTGGATCCGCCCTCACAGGATTGACCTCTGAAGGAGCTTTGGCTCCATTGCAAGTAGCAGCTTCAGAGTGTACCATGTCTTGCCCTTAAATGAGGAACTATTAGCCAGAAACGTCACTTATTTACGCTGCTGTAGAAACCGTTTGGTTTTAAACAAAAAAAAGACACCTGATTGTAGGATTCTTAAAGCCAACACACCAAGCCACAAGGCATCCAACTGCTTTCAGTGTTTAAATTCACACTGAAACAAGTTTGGACACCGCACGGATCAAAACAACAAGCCTAACAAAAGAGCCATGGTGGCACAGCATCCCTTAATCACCAAGTTTTCACATAAAAAAGCATATGCTAACCTTTGTGGAAGCAGTTTCTGAAGACTTCAAGGCATACTCAATCCCTAAAAAGAATCTGGTAGAGCACAATCCTATTTCAATAAGAGGGGAGATTATTTCACACTCCGTACCACTGCAAATGGCTCTATCTCACTCAACACGTAGTGATTTAGTTCTAGACACAGGTGCTAAACTAATATATTTATAAGATGGCCCAGGGATTGTTAGGTAGCAGAATGGTGCCTGACACAACTATAAGGCAGACCCCCACAAGAAAAATGAATGATAAATGCTTATAAAGCGCTTTGTTGCCCCAAAAATGGGTGTCCTGGTGCGGAGTACTAACACAGCAAGTGGGCACATTACTGCTATAGGGACAGCCAAGTTCTAAAAAGGTTTCTAAAAGAGCAGTAGTCAGATGCTCATCTCAAGGTACTAGGCAGGGGTTTCTCCAGCATGACGGTATGGTAAAAGAAATATCTCCCTCCATTGCTGTGTCGCCTAAATCTGTGTACCTGCAGAAATCCGTCTTCAGAAGAATGAAGAGTAAGCAAAGGTAGATACAAACAAATCTTTCCGTACAAATAAGCTCTGAAAGACCAGCAATGCCTTAAGAACACAGCTCTACTTGATAGGTAACCAGTGAAGCATAGGAAGTAAAGATTTAACCAAAGTCCTGTGAGAGAGAGATTGAGAATTACATTAGCTGCTGCATTCTGTGCTGTTTGAAGCCTGTGGAAGGTAAGCTGACAGACCTAAATATAAAGCATTGACATAATGCATAGCTGAGTAGAAATTAGTCTGGACTGTAGGTGTACGAGCAGGGCTGGACAAATAAGGAAGAATTTTGCAGGTGGCCTGAAGCAATGCAAAACAGTTATATGCTTTGTAGTGGTTTGTGCTGTAATCAAGAGATCGGTATCAAATAACACACCCAGATTTCTGGCACAGAAGGTGAAGGAGGCTAAGGGACTGAGGGCCAGATGTACGAAGTTTGTTTTGAGACTTGCAATCCGTTTATGATTAAGCACACTGTTAGCGATTCCCAGTGGGGTCGCAAAGACCTACCTTATCAATATTCATGAGAGAGGTCGCTATTTGCAATCCCCATTGTGAATGGCCGTCCTCACAGGAATGGTGGCCTGCTGTGGCTAGCAAACCACTGTGTATGTGACTGTTTTTTAAATAAACCATTTTTTTTAATGCAGCTTGTTTTCCTTAAAGGAAAACGGGATGCATTTCAAAATAAAAAGATATCTTTTCATTTTTTCAGAGCAGGCAGTGGTCTGTGTGACCACTGCCTGCTCTTAAAAAATATTTTCACTACCATTCACAATTGGGAAGAGGTCGGGGTCCTTCGGGGACCCCTTCCCCTTTGTGAATGGGTTAACACCAAGTTGAAATTGGTGATAACTGTGATTGTTTTACAACCACATTTGTGGTCGCAAAATAGTCATACATACCATTCAGATTTGGTGTTAGGAAGAGACACCTTGAACATGCAACTTCCTAATACCGAATTGCAAAACCCAAATTGCAATTCGGTAACAGGTTACCGAATTGCAGTTTGGGCTTTGTACATCCTAAAAAGCATTTTTCTAGTGGCAAATGGGCCGATTCTTTGAATCGGCCCATTTGCCACTAGAAAAATGCTTTGTACATGTGGTCCTAAGTTCTTCGGCCACCATTTAGAACACCAGTGGAGTCTGTAAGCTCCAAATAGGAGTAACTCAGTTTTCTCTGCTTTGAGCATCAGAAAATTGTGGTTCAGCCATTCAAAAAAAGCCATCCTACAAGCAGTGAAACTACTCCGTCCTTCACCTAGATTGTCAGATAGGGAGACGACAATCCAGGCATAATCCGCATAGGTCATGCAGAAGAAACCAGCAGATGTAATCAGCGCTGCCAGCGGTGCTATATATACATTAAATAATGTAGAACTCAAAGAAGATCCTTGAATCACAGCGCAGGGAGTCTAATGTCAACCGATGGAAAAAGGAGATAAAAAGACGCAGTTGGAGTTCACTGAGAATTCATTTAATCCAGTCCAGTTCAAGGCAAAACCAGAGAACCCAATTAGGAAACCGTGTTAAAAGCGGCAGAGAAGTCCTGTATGATCAAGGCAGCTGAGCCACTCTGAACCAAAATGGTTCTAATAGCCCCAGCAAGGTTGGCTGTCTCAGTGCCATAAAATGGCCAGAAACCTGACTGAATCATGCCCAATAGCTGTTTTTTTGTCAGATAAAATATTAGCTGGAAGTTGACATATCTTTCTGTCAGCTTGGTTTGGTTCGGGAGCTGAGAAATAAGTGTGTAGTCGCCAGAATGGTAGTGTCTTAAGAATTACTTTTTAGGCAGTCAAACTAAGTAAGGGTGTTTCCATTAGGGCAGAAGTGTGGCAAGAGATTTGTTGAAGATTTCCACCAGTTTTGACACCACTTGATCTTTGGCAAGAGTCAGAATTCGAGGTGGGACAGGGATGCTTTGTGATACCTGATTTGATGGCAGTCATGAGATTTAAGAATCTCAATGGGAACAAGAGGGAATTCAGACAGACTGGTACTGGGATCAATAGTGCCAATTCAATCACTTCCAGTGCTAATGCTGCTGGCGGCATTGAACACAAAAGAGGGCCAAATTTTCAGAATTTTGTCTTTAAAAAAAAGAAAGAAAAAAAAGACTACCAGACTGTTGCACAGGTCCTGGGAGTAGGTAACAGTAACAGAGCAGGCAACAGGAGAGATAAAGCTATTCAGTTTTGAGAAGACCTCTCAGAAGGGTTCTTGGTGCTTTTTATCCTGCCTGCGATGAAATCTGCACAAGCTGATTGAATGCTGTTATGGTATTTCTTCTGATGTAATTCTTTAGCCTCCTCATAATAACCCTTTCTCCTCTGGAGGTTGAAAGTTTCTTGGTGCAATTCAGTTTCTCTCAGCTCTTCAGATTACCTTGTTGCTGAAGGTTTAGCTCTTTTGTCCAGTGAATTGGATAGCCAGTCATTAAATGCTGATAAGTCATCCGATACGGATTAAGAGTTAAGAGTGGTGGCTAGTAAGAAGATAGCTTTTCTTCGGTAATCATATGCAAAAGCCTAGGCAGTCTGTCTGGAAGGTTCTAGCTTGTGTGTTAGATGCTTGGAGAATTATAATTGTGAATGGAATCAAGAAATTATCTGACTGAGTAAGTGGAATAGGGTGACCAACCAAAAAGAGATCAGAGGAAGTGAAAATAGCATCCTAAATTTGGGCTGTCCAATAAGTAGGTTAACATTTTGCCTAGTTTAAAAACCAGAAGCTCAAGCACCTTAGTAAATACTATTGTATTTTTATTATCCTTTTATCTAAATGAAAATGTAAGTCTCCCAACAACACAAGGATGGAAGGTCGAGAGGAGGCCGATACTCTGCCAGGTTGACCCTGATATTGTTCGGTGCATCTGATATACACAACTAGCCACAGATTCCTTATCTTAGAATTCTCCCCCAGGCGTCAAGACTGGATCTGGAAATTTTTCCTCAGCAGTACCTCTGCTTGTCTGTAGAGGGCGTCTAGTGACTCTGCAGTGACGTCGCCCCCGGACATGATGTCAGCAGAGTCCATATATTCCCTCTTCTGTTGCGCTGCCGTCAGTTTCTTTGGTGACTTGAAGCTGCAGAACAACGCGGAGCCACAGAGAACGTCAATGTGGTGTTCACCAGGGACCTAACATAATGCTGAAAGCAGCCTAAGCTATTAGACAGATTAAAATCAGTATTTGTGCACATATTGGTGTTAGTGTATAGAGGACTTGACTCCTGGTTTAGGACTGTTGGACTTTTTTGCTTATGCAGGGCCAACCCCAATCTTTTTGCCTCCTGCCTCCTATTTTTTCTGACCTGTTGCTGTTGGCCTTTGAACTCTGAGCACTTTGCCACTGCTAACCAGTGCTAAAGTGCATATGCTCTCTGTGTAAATTGTATGGTTGATTGGTTTATCCATGATTGACATATTTGATTTACTAGTAAGTCCCTAGTAAAGTGCACTAGAGGTGCCAAGGGCCTGTAAATCAAATGCTACTAGTGGGCCTGCAGCACTGGTTGTGCCACCTACCTAAGTAGCTCTGTAATCATGTCTCAGACCTGCCACTGCAGTGTCTGTGTGTGCAGTTTTAACTGTAAATTCGACTTGGCAAGTGCACCCACTTGCCAGGCCCAAACCTTCCCTTTTCTTACATGTAAGACAACCCTGAGGTAGGCACTAGGTAGCCCCAAGGGCAGGGTACAGTGCATGGTTAAGGTAGGACATATAGTAATGTGTTTTATATGTCCTGACAGTGAAATACTACTAAATTCGTTTTTCACTGTTGCAAAGGCTGTCCCTCTCATAGGTTAACATGGGGGCTACCTTTAAATATGATAGATATGTGGAGTTTGGGGTCTCTGAGCTCACAATTCAAAAATACATCTTTTAGTAAAGTTGATTTTAAGATTGTTTGTTTGAAAATGCCCCTTTTAGAAAGTGAGCATTTTCTTGCTTAAACCATTTCTGTGACTCTGCCTGTTTGTGGATTCCCTGTCTGGGTCAGTTTGACAGTTGGGCTGGTTGCACCTCTCACGACAGTTACACAAAGGGAGCTGGGGTGTAGTCTGCATTTCCTGATGAGCCAACTGTGCTAGGACGGAGGGGAGGAGTGGTCACTCACACCTGAAACGGCTGTGCCTGCCCTCACACAATGCAGTCTCAAACCCCCTGGTGTTTGTCTGGGGCCTGGCCTGTGCAAGGCAGGATTTCACAATCGAGAGAGACTTTCTTTCTCGGGTCCGGGCAGGCCATGTGTCATTTTTACACGCCCAGCGGTGTTTGCGTCGGGAATCCTGCTGCACGATGAACCGAAAACCACGCAGCGCGGGTTGTGATCTCACCAGCCTCCGGAGAGAAGAAACCACGCACGCCGACCCGACTAAAGGAGAAACGACGTAAGGTCTCGCTCGTGAGTGATCGCAAGCCCTTTTTGACGCACATTTGTCTGTCGGGCAAATGTGCGCCAAAAAGGGCTTGCGATCACTCGCGAGCGAGACCTTGTGTCGTTTCTCCTTTAGTCGGGTCAGCGTGCATGGTTTCTTCTCTCCGCAGGAGAGCGATGTGTCGAACCGGTCATCACTCTCGGATAGATACTTTTGATGTCTCCACAATACGATTTGGTCTTCCCTGTCGCAGCCATGTGCGACGATAGGGGTTACCCAAACCGTGCGAGTCGTCCAGAAGGACTGCAAGGTTGGGTTTCTGCACTAACCCCATTTTGAGAGTAAGGCCAAAAACTATCTTCAACTCCACCAGTGAAGTGGGAGTCCACTGGCTTGCATTAGAACTTGGCCCTACCGCTCCATGTTCGCTCAGAAATTGTTTGCTGCACAATTTGCTGCAGGAAGTCAACATCCAAAAAGAGATGGATGTAGTCAATTGGCAAAAAGTTGGCTGTATCTACTTTACATCCAGCGTCACCAGTAAAAGGTGGAATTTGGGGCTGAACTAAATTTGGGGGCTGCCAAGCGAGAACTCTCTGTGCTTGCCGCTGCACGCACCTGCTCTCTGGTTTGGGCTAACCTGCTGTTGTCCCGCTGCTCAGACTGTGCTTGCGAAGGGACCGCATGACTGTCCTCATCGTCTCCCTCAGAATAACTGGAAGAGATATAATCGGATGGGACTCCACCGATTGAGTCCAGATTCTGCTCCATTGTCCTCTACTTCAGATGCTGTCTCAATCTCTGCTGTCTCAGTCTCTGATCCTCCCTCAGATCTGTCCACCATGGCTTTGGCAGCAGTCATCCAGCGAGATGCCATCTCAGCTACTGTCCCTCTTAAACACTAGCCTACGTAGGTGGCAAATATGGTGACAAAATAGAGAGAGCGAGAGAGAAGGGAAAAAAATAAGTCAGTCACCTTACCTTAGCTTCTTCCCTCCATCAGCAGATTCTCTGAAGATACTGGAAAAAAAACAAAAAAGACACACTATTACTTCACCTTGGCACATACCCATCTTCATAGTCCTTAGGTCTGGTGGCGCCCAGTGCGACAAGCTTTTTTGCTGCTCCTCCTCCCATGATCTCCTCCTTGGATTTCCTCACGAGCACCCAACAAATTACCCTTCATCTATCCATAGCCCCCTTGCACACATATTTAATTTGTTTTAAAGTGCAGGGTAACGGATGGCTTTACTAATCCACTAGGCAATTGACATAAATAAAATACAGATCTGTTCTTTGCAGTCAGCATTTAAACCTTCTGCGCTACTTTATGGTGTCAAAACTGCCACTGTGGTGCCAGGCATGGCTTAGAGTCTGGTTTACGCTAGAAGTCCATCAATCTATCATAAGTCTACCTTTCAACTGACATCACCTCTTGGCATTCAGGTAGATGAAATGCTTTAGAAGATCAACATTTAATCAAAAAGACGCTGATAAATATATAGACATGCATTTTTTTCCAGTCTCCATCAAAAGCACAGTTTTTGCCAGTCACAAATGCGAGCAGTATTCAAAGGTAGCAGTCACATCTTTATACAGATTTAGTGAACTAGTGAACTACAGGCTTTGTCACTTGAAGAATTATTTATTTAGATACACCAGGATAGAGGTGCACTTAGAAGTCACCCTAGCGTCTTGCCAAAAGTAGTGTCAGCCTTTCGTGGTAATCGATTTATTCAGCTGCCTTTCTCCTCCCCACATCCAGTCAGAGAGAGAACTGTACATACTTTAGATTTTTGAAGAGCCATTATGTACCGTATCGAGTGTACTAAGTCCATTAGAAAAACAAAGCAACTATTTGTTGCCTTTTTCAAACACACATTTTAAAGAGGGATTGTAAGATGTATTTAAATTCGTTACACCAGAGCTAAACGTACATTGGCCACTGCACCTTTAGCACATTCTGCTTGCAAGAAAGGTACCGTAGTTCGCTTTTTTTTTTTTTTTTGGCAATATTCCCGTTAGCACACATTGGTATAGTAGTAACTTTATCATCTTTCAACACATTCAGTCAGGCACCTTACTTAAATATTCTTCCAGGCTCCTGCTATAACTCTCATGGGCCCCTGCTTTTCATTCTGCACAGTGATCTACAGCAGCACATGTGGCAAACGGGAAATGTGAGAGGTAAGTAACATTCGGTTTGCAGCGTATAGTGCTGTAGAAGCACAAAGTCCCAGTCCACTTCTCTGGATGGAGCACGCAGATATATGAAATTTTAAGTAGTTTGTTCCTGTTCCGTCATATGTTCTTACACCTTTTCGCAGGAACTATTCTTTGTCGCATTTGCACAGTAACATTTAGCTAAAGGGGAAAAGACACAGTCTAAATTGGGGGTCTTGCTGCTCCATTGTGGGTTTCAGGGAAGTCTTAAAAGTTCTCTCGAAACCGAAACTACTACTTCAAAGGAACACTTGCAACAACCGAGTCTAACACCTGATGGCAGGAGTGCGCACAGCATGTTAATCTCCCAGCACTACAAGCTGCAAACGTAGCATTTTCCGTTTTCTTTAATGCAACTTTACACATTTAGGGCCTGATGTAGGACAGCCTTTGGCAGTCACAAACGAAAATGGGCAGGTACGGCGTACCATCCCTATTTTGAGAGTCCGTAGTAATTACTGACTCGTAAAATAGGGATTTGCGACTTGCAGTTTGAAAGGGGCGTCCCTTACTTAATTGCAAGTCACAGGGATATGTAGGATTGTTTTGGGACCGCAATTGCGGTCCCAAAACAATCGCAGTTACCACTAATTTCAAATTGGTGGTAACCCTTTCGCAGACGGGAAGGAGTAATTTCAGAAAAACGGGCTGCATTTCATGAGAAAAAAAAACGCTTTATTAAAAAGCAGTCACAGACATGGTTGTCTGCTGTACACAGCAGGCCACCATCCCTGTTAGTGCAACCATTCCAAGTGGGGTCGCAAATTGCTACCTACCTCATGATTATTAATGAGGTAGGTCATTTGCGACCCCAATTGGAATCACAAACAGTGGGAGGTACACTGTCCTACATTAGGTTTTGCTACTTGCAAATGAGTCGCAAATTGCGAGTTGCAAAACTCTGGGTCGTACATCTGGCCTTTAATGTGAGAGTTGCTTAGAGGAACAGCATAACATTAAAACACTAACATTGAGACAACTTCCCCCTAATATGCTGAGAGGATTCACCCAAATGAGGGTTTTTCCTGCCAAATTTTCTGTATAGAATATTTTGTAGACTCATTTAGTGAATTTCTAAAGAACTCAATATTTATTTGGAAACTGCATGAGAGCTAATAAACGTAGCCTTTGATTTCTATTTGTATATTGCTTGCCTGTAATTTCAGCCATGATCTCAGGAAGGATGGGTTAACTCTGAAAGGAAACTCAGAAGACCAAGTCCACCTTCCTCATCAACCTTCATTAATCTGACCTTATGCCAAACCCCTCGCCTATGTTAATAAACTATTTTGTTCGCCAGATAGCTGAAGTAGATAGATGAGTGCCCACATTAAGTAGCACATATTGAGTTATTTGTTGACTACCTTTGGCCATCATTAATTCTGTGAATACCATGCAAGCTTTTAACTGTCTCCTTGACATTTTGTGGCACTTCTTGCAAGATGTTCCTTTCTTGATTAACTTTACAGCCATTGCTTTTGACTTTTGAGCAATATCATGCCATTGACTTATTCCTGACAGAAAATGAACAGCACTTTACAGTAGTGCCTGTCACAACTTAAGTCCCTACATTGCCTATCAGGTCTTACCCTAATGAAATACAGTCTAAAACACTGACAACGTTTTTTTAAAAGCTTCTTCTTATGTAAACCTACTTTTAATCTAAAGATAAGCAGAAAGGACAGTGTTATTGAGGAGTAACATTTCCTTGATTTCAGATTGTCTAGCATAAAATGACATACGACTGACTTCACTAGAAAACCTCCATTCATGAGCCATGCTGTGTCACAGCAGGTCAAGTCTTCAATTTATAGATTTCTTCACACATTCAATTCATTCAGAATTGCTGTACACATTCTATAGACAAGGTTGATATCGTTTTGATAGATCAGATAATGCATCCTCTTTTATCCAGGTTCTATTCCGCTCTACATCGATTCCTCTGTGTTTCACCTTGTGAGAGTGAACTATTGCTGTGCACTTTAGAAATAAGAGGAGAGTGGTGACAAATTCTTCCAAGTAACGTCTTGAAGCACCTTTAATCGTTTTGGTTCCCACCATTTTCACCTACCCCTTAACTTAAGTTTTGTGCTGCTCTGTGGTGACTAGGCACAATCTGTTACTACTTGGCAGCCATACCTTTGCATTCATAATGTGCACCTGTTGCTAAAGTTTGGGTAATTTGCAACAAACTTACAAAAATTTAATGATGCAGTGCTTTGATTAAAGAAAAATTCAAAATTAAATGTTTTAATGTGAGTAACGTTGTTTTAAAATTTTTAATGTGTGTATTGCTAAACAATTATTTTTCAGAATTCGTGTAAAGAAAAAAATGACTTTTTGGAGAAAATGAAGCAGAGGAATGAACGGCACAAGCAGGATGTGGAAAGATACTATGAACGCAAGCGACATTTGGACCTCATTGAAATGCTGGAAAGGAAAAGACCTTGGGTGGTACGTTTGTGGCTTGGTAGTCTTATTTTGGATTTCAGGTCATTCGTCCAGATCACATACTGACCCCATCAAATTTATAGCAATTTGTTTTCTGTTGATTTCAGTGACTCTCACGATAACTTTAGTTTAAGCCTAATTTAGCTAATTTTGTAGAGCTTCCTGTCTGGTCTGGCATCCATGATCTGCAGTCTCTAAGATCTGGTAAAACAGATCTGTTTAAAAGTATGAGCATGCTAGTTAAATCTCGCTATACTCCGGTGATACCATTCATACCTTTGCTCAGCTCTGCCATGCTGATCTGGATTAATGTTTCAGCCATTTCATCCTTGTTTATTATAGTTTTTAAGAGGATAGTTCAGTGTTTCTACTTTTTAAATGGATTAGATTCTCTGTGTTGTAAACGTTTTACATACGTTTAGAATGTTTCATTTAAATTATTTGTTTCTTTGTGTCTAAAAGATATACAAGCTATGATATCGATTAATACTGAAAACACCAGGTTTTGAACTTCATTGTACCTGATTACCATCCCAAAGCAGATCAGTGAGATCTTCAGATTCTCTGCATTCTCAAAATAGCTGCTACCACTACTGGACTTCATAGTCATGCTCCATTTTTGGTACACGCAGTAGACTATTTGCAGGTCTGATTGTTTATACAGACACTCACGTTCAGACTCACACTTCCTCTTTTTCCATTCTTGAAAGGAAAATACTTACTCTATAGTTGAACATCGTTAAAACAGTCTACTTTGTGACTGCCAGCAGGCCTTGTCCAAAACTCCACTTGTGCAGTTAGATTAATTTAGATAGTTGGCTTTGTTATTTTTGTAATCATACAATAGTTTTCAGAGAGACTGTTCTTGTATATATTATTGCTGTATGATTGATAAAAATATGTAAATGGAAACGTAGGTTTGTTTGAGTTGTGCCCGCTAAGTGCTGCTTGTTCATATATGATGTTGTACTTAATTGGATTTTGATCATTTTCACCAGAAAAGTTGCATGTGAAATACAATGCTGTATAGAAGGGAATAAATGTTATGGTTGCAACCTAAACAATGATTGCAACCATGGGAACACAAAGGAAACAGAACAAAACATTATCTGACAATATCCCATCATAGTCCACATATAATAGATTACTGTTCAGTGTGCTGCTGTTGCTGATGAGCATGCCTCATTGACCTTCATGTAGGAGGCAGTGGTTTTTTGAGAGCTGCTTTGAAGGAGGTTAGAATGATAAATGCCGTCATACATGTGTGTGCGTGTGTGTACCAGTGGAAGTGCCTTAAGCTAAAAAAGGGCTATAGTCAGTCATGCAAGTGTGTTTTAGTGGTATGTAGAGGTTTCATAGGCATTGGAGGAAGTATGTGGTGGGAAGTGCAGAGGGTATGGTTCACCCTAAAAGCCTAAACCATTGAGTGATTTGAAAACAAACATTATAAATTTGAAGGTTTTGCTGTTGTATACTGAGCCAGACATTTGGTTGTCTAATAGCAGAATGTGGATGGTCGTGGTTTTGATTGGGGTGGTGAAGTTTTAAAAGTTGGGTGATACACATGAAGGTTCAACATTGTCTTGGCTAAGCAGTTTAAGACGTTTTCCAATGGTGAAGCATCACAGGCCAATAAAAAGACTGTTGCACTATCCCAGACTGATAATGTCTACTGTTTGTAGAATAATTGAATTTAATTGGCTCTTACTGTTAAGGTAATGATAGTGAACAGATAAGTATGGCAGAGTAGACCCTTAGGTTTTTTATCATGGGCAGGAGCAGTGGATTTATTGGGAGGGAAAAGAGGAGATGTTATCAAGCTCTGCAGATGAAAGGAAAATCACTTGCATTTTACAGAGTTGAGCAAATGGCAATGCAATGTCATCTGATATTTTAATACCATTGGTGGTTTTGTTCCTTTGTTACTTTAGGTGTGTTTTAATTGAGTAAAAGGAGACTTTCCTCACAGCAAAAAGAAATGGGAAAAGCAAAGGCATAGAACGAAATCTCAGGTAGATGGATGAATTGGAGCCTAGAGAAGGTTGTGCACACTGTGTATAAACAGCATGTTTTATGGCACATAAATCAGGAATATGACTTGCGACTTGCCCATGAAACAGAGTGTAGGCATGGCTATTAGTAGAGTATTGTAGTTAACTGTTTAAAATTCTGTAGATGGGGCAGCAAAATCTAAATGGAGGCGACATGGTCCCATTGTGAGTAATTGTTATATGTGGAAAAGTACATATCTGAGGAGTACTAACAATTGTAGTTTGGTCGAAAGAGGTTGATAAGCTGTCTGAAGTTGGTTGTTTCTACAATGAGGCAGAGGAAGAAAAACATGATGGAAATGTTCCCTAACGGGTTGCCAAATCATGTATATAACATTTTTGTTCCCTCCTTTGTACTGTCCCTTATGTAAGCTCCATCATGTGTGTCTAGTGTTAGGCAAGCTAGGGCCCTTTAAACCTTATACAAGGTTTCTTGAACTTCCCAAGAAGGAATACAGTGCTAGACATTTTTCCCAAGATTATTATAAATGCAGCAAATATTTAGCTTTTCAAATGTAAAGATTTGAAACAGTTCAGTGAATGGCCAAGCAGTCCCTCATCACTCAAAGGTCTGGGAGTCGCATCATGTTCCTGTCTTATTGTATGGTCTCTAAAGCTTTTTAGGTCGAGCTATCAAGACCTGTTGTACGTACTTTGTATATACTTCTTTGCGGGCTTACAGCCCGCCCACTGCTTCTCATTTTTGTTTCAGTGCCCTTTAAAAATTCTTGCTTGCTAGTGGTCCGTCGTTCCTCTTTGTCTCTCCTTTTTGTCTTTGGTTTCCTCCCATGAAGCAGGGACCAAGTACTGTATGTTTACGCTTTGGTTCTTCATCTGTTCCTTTGGGGGACTATTTTTTTTTTTTCCTGCTTGTGTTACACTGTGGGTGAGTATTCAGCTTCAGGTCCCCAAAACCTTCATGTGAACAAATCTGGTAACTGAGCAGAGACTCAATGTTTACAATGCACTTCAAACTCTCCTTATGCATGATGCGTTTTTCACATCACTGTTTACACTTTAGTGTATGGATAGACACTTTTGCGGCCTCCCTCTGTATTTGTACACAACCAAAATATACAGTGTGTGGCCCCACAAACCCGAACAACTAACATATGTAGAAAAACACTATAATTTTACTGTAATTTATCAATAAAAGAAAGTGCCAACACTGCTCTACAACATAGCTTAAAGGCATTGGCAAAACCTATAGCTCTGGCTAAATAAACACATATAAGGTCCTAAAAGCGAGACCTATTGGCTATGCCAGTGCTTGTTTTATTAACTGGCTGTCATACCTGGATGAAAGCCTGTCTTATATTGAAGAATTTAGTGAAAGGAAGGACATCTGAATGTTTTTAAACAATCTAAAATATTCAAGGTTGTGAAATCTGTGACTAAAGATTTGTGGTGTTTTGTTTAGAGAAATGATCACTAGTTGATATTTTTCAAAAGGAATATGAAAATGTTCGGCAACAGTATGAAGAGATGAAGCAAGGACGTGACCATCTCAAGGATGAACTGAAGAAGCTGAAAGAGACACAGGCTCCAATGGCACACAAAATACAAGAGATTGACAAACAAGTCAAGAACTTGGATACGAAAATCAGAGAAAAGGTAATCATTCTTCGGATTTAATATTATATTTAAAATGTCCGCATAAATAGCTTTTATGTTTTTTGAAACTTTTGCAGCAGGGCACAGACATTCCCTGGAAAATTGAACATATGTAAGTTTCCTTGAGCGATAATTTAGCTTTTCTTTGACCACAAGCGCTTTCTTTAAAAGGCTTTTGTGACTTGAATGGCCAGCGGGCCTTATGACATTGACCAAAGACTATACTTACTTGGGTGTGCAATTTACAAAGTAAGAACACCACATTTGAGTGGGCTTTTGAGGAAATTCAAAGACCTGCAGAGCTGCACTGTGCTATCAGGATAAATCATAGGCCTGATATGCCTATTACTCTCATTGTAGACCCACCAACAGTCAGTGTTCAGTCATGAATGAATTGTGGGTTGAAGTTCACCCTTTGCAGAGTGCACCTTACAGAGATTAAGCTATCACTAATTTTCATCTGCAGTTTGTCTGTGTATAATGTTATGAGTCCAGACAGATTAAGTGATAAGCGAGGCCTATCAACAACCACTCTGAAGAAATGTAAACTAAAGTTTCTTATCCTGAGCATGGTAAGGCATTTTATATGTGTCCTAGGATGTTGCTTTCCTACAGTGGCATTTTAGTGTGCTATTTCTGGGCTTCAGAGGAGGTGCACTCTGCAGTCAAGAACAATAATGCTTTTTGGAATTATGTAAACACTGTTCACATACCTGCTATCATATTTAACTTTATGTGGTGCTCTGAATCTTAATTCTTTCTGAAGATGACAGACCTTATGTACAAATACAGTCCGTCCTATTGTATAGTGACAACTGTTTGCTTTATCTGTGGGTGATTGACTAATGGATTATTATTTGTGTAGCATAAAAATATGAGTATGTAGATGTTTGTGACCTGTCACTGAAGCAGAGCTTACCTGAGCAATCAGTCATCAGGAAATATGAATACGTTTTCAGGGAGCTTTTGATAGTCTAGCTAGTAAGCACATTCTTCACATTTAGCACTCACAAAGAGAATGAACATCTATAATGATGGGTTTGCTTCTGTTTGATCCTTGACAGTTTAAATTATCGTAGGAAAATGGCTCCTTGTTCTAGTTTCACCCCCCCCTTACACACACACACACACATTTTGCCAGATCTTGATGCTGACTTGACTGAGTGTGTGCTGGGACCCTGCTAACCAAGTCCGAGCACCCATGTTCTTTCACTATAAATGTACCATTGTTTCCACAATTGGCACTCCCCTGGCACACAGATAAGTCCCTTGTAAAAGGTACCAGTGGTACCAAGGGCCCTGTGACCAGGGAAGGTCCATAAGTGCTGCAGCATGTGTTGTGCCACTCTAAGGGACCCTTCACCTAACACATGCCCACTGCCATTGCAGATTGTGTGTGTTGGTGGGGAGAAAAAGGCAAAGTCGACATGGCATCCCCCTCAGGATGCCATGCACACAAAAGACTGCCTATGGCATAGGTAAGTTACCCCTCTAGCAGGCTTTAAAGCCCAGGTGAGGGCATAGCTGCATGAGCAATATGCCCCTACAGTGCCTAAGTCCATTCTGGGAGTTTGTCAAAACGATCTCCACAGCTCCATAATGGCTACTCTGAACACTGGGAAGTTTGGTATCAAACTTCTCAGAATAATAAACCCACACTGATGCCAGTGTTGGATTTATTAAAAATAAATGCACACAGAGGGCATCTTAGAGATCCCCCCTGTATTTTACCCAATCCTTCAGTGCAGGACTGACTGGTCTGGCCAGCCTTCCACTGAGAGACGAGTTTCTGACCCCCTGGGGTGCAAGCCTTTGTGCTTTCTGGGGTCAGAAGCAGCTTGATCTGGGTGGAGGTGCTTCATACCTCCCCCCCGCAGGAACCGTAACACCTGATGGTATGCCTCAAAGGCTCAGGCCTGGTGTTACAATGCCCCTGGGGCATTCCAGTCAGTGGAGATGCCCGCCCCCTGGATGAGCCCCCACTTTTGGTGGCAAGTCCAGAGGGATAATGAGAAAACCAAGGAGGAGTCACCCCCTCAGCCAGGTCCACCCCTATGGTGGCCAGAGCTGAAATTACCCCCTCTTTGAGAAATCCTTCATCGTGCTTTGGAGGATTAGGACCAATAGGGATAGGGATGTGCTCCCCTCCCCAGAGGGAGTAAGTACAACAAGGGTGTAGCAACCCCAAGGCAGTAGCCATTGGCTACTGCCCTGTGCCCCTATCACGCCCCTAAATTCAGTATTTAGGGGTGACCCTGAACCCAGGATTTTAGATTCCTGATGACCTACAAAGAAGGACTGCCTAGCTGAAAAACCCTGCAGAGAAGAAGGAAGACTACAACTGTTTTGGCCCCAGCCCTACCAGCCTGTCTCCCAACTTCAGAGAACCTGCACCAGCGACCCTTCCTGCGGGCCTAGCGACCTCTGCCGACTACGAGGACTGCCCTGCAACTACAAAGGACCAAGAAGGCCAGTGAACAGTGGACCTGTCAACCAAAGAAAGAAGAAACCATCTTTAAAGGGACTCACCTCACTCCAGAAGCGTGGGTCCCCACCACTCTGCACCTGACGTCCCGGGCCCGTGTCCAGAGAAACCAACAACCCAGAGAGGATCCCCAGGCGACTCCGGCAACGTATCCACCTTGGGCTAACCTCTCTGCACCCCGCGACGATGCCTGCAGAGGGAAACCCGAGGACACCAGCCCCCCCCCCCCCCAACCCCCCCCAACTGTGACTTCCCAGGACAAAGATATCCGAAGCCTCAAAAAGCACTGCACCCGCAGCCCACAGGCCTGTGAGAAACCGACCACTGGTGCAGCAGTGACCAGCAGGCAGCCCTCACCCTTGCCCAGTTGGTGGCTGGCCCGAGGAGCCCCCCTGTGCCCTGCCTACAATGTCTGAGTGACCCCAGATCCCTCCATTGAATCCTATTGCAAACCCGACTCCCTGTTTACCCACTGCACCCGGCCGCCCCTGTGCCGCTGAGGGTGTGTTTTTGTGTGCCTACTTGCCCACCCCCCTGCTCTACTAAACACCCCTGGTCTGCACCCCGAGGACACAGGTACTTATCTGCCAGCAGACCAGAAACAGAGCACCCCCTGTCTCCATAGGCGCCTATGTTATTTTGACTCCTCTTTGACCTCTGCACCTGACCGGCCCTGTGCTGCTGGTGCTGGGTGTTTGGGGTTGACTTGAACCCCCAACCGTGGGCTAGCTATTCCCAGAGACTGAACTTGTTAGTGCTTTACTTACCTTATTAACCAAATTGTACTTACGTCCCCCAAGAACGGTTTAAATTTGCAGTGTCCACTTTTAAAATAGCTTATTGCCATTTTATGAAAAACTGTGTACATTACTGTTTTGGTTCAAAGTTCTAACTATACCTATGCAAAGTACCTTACATTTAATGCACTTACCTGAAATTTGAATCTTGTGGTTCTTAAAATAAATTAACAAAATAATATTTTTCTCTATAAATATTTATTGGCCTGGAGTTAAGTCATTGAGTGTGTGTTGTTACTTATTGCTTGTGTGTGTACAATAAATGCTGAACACTACCCTCTGATAAGCCTAACTGCTCGACCACACTACCACAAATAGAGCATTAGTATTATCTATTCTTGCTCTGTGAAGCATCTTGGGGAACCCCTGGACTCTGTGCACACTATATCTCCTTTTGATATAGTATACTGAGCCAGGTTCCTACAATTATGGTGTGCTGATTATGAACAATACCTATTATTTAGAGCAG
Source organism: Pleurodeles waltl (assembly GCF_031143425.1). Taxonomy (NCBI): domain Eukaryota; kingdom Metazoa; phylum Chordata; class Amphibia; order Caudata; family Salamandridae; genus Pleurodeles; species Pleurodeles waltl. The sequence goes on from NC_090436.1 coordinate 828,078,057, forward strand.
TCTAGTGTATGGTTTCCTCTGACTTTAATAATAGATTGGTTATTGAATTTATATTTATGCTTACATGCAAAACACTCAAACAAATGTAAATACATTTAAAGAACAAATTGTCTGAGTTTGAAGCCTACAAGAAAAGTGTTTTGTCGTGTTTCTGATTAAACCATTTGACCATGTAATTACTTTGGAGGTAGTAGGTCATCGTTTACAAAAACACAGATCTATATTTGAAAAGATCTAGAGATTGCCTCAGTTAGTTTGCCGCTATAATGCTAGTTTTTTAGGAACAGTAAATATGTTCAAGTGTGCAGTTAGGTACACACTTTAAGAATGCCAAACAAAGGCTATCTAGATGAAGTTTCTTTAAACAAATTACCAGTAGTATGTTTGTCAGCAAAGGTAAGTCATATTGACATACATTTTTAATTGTGCTTTTATCATTACTGCCAGACCTATTTTGGGAATGAATGTGACAGTTACACAGAGGAGTTTTGTGGACTTAAGTTTCTAGTATTTTTCGTTTTGTAATTTGGAGGTGATTAGTAGCATAGAAGCACTGTAATATTATAGATCAAGAACATTGTTATCACATTCTTAATACAAACAGTGATAATAAAGATTTTGGCATGGTTCTGCCATGACAATTTTGATCAGTTTTTTTCTGATAATTATGTAATAGAGTAATTGAATAGCTCATCGTTCACAGTTTATGTCCTCATGGTACTGTGATGGGGTCGGCCCAGAAGGGTGGCTGCTTTTATGGACGATTGGCACGCAGCCTTAAGCTTGAACCTCTGCGTCTGTGTATTCGTACACCTAGCATACGGCTGTCTGACCCTAAGAGTCTAATTTGTATCAGGGGTGTGGAATTTATTAGAATATCTACTTGTCCAGTGGACAGGTTGCTTCTCAAATCTACTTGTCCTGTAAAAAGATCTACTTGTCCCTTTGGTGCCATGTAGTGTGGCGACAAATTATGGCAGCAATCTCATTATGTAAGTGCTCTGATTATAGCCTCTCTGATTATGCCAGGGCTACTACCATAGTAGGGCTTGAATACTTGCAGTTTCAATCCCTACTGTAGCAATTTCCTTATTTTGCCACCTTTCTGCAGATCTGCATACTGGGGCTGGAGGAAGCAGTAAGCAATAGTTCCAGTGCTGGAATGCCTTTGAGTCTGCAAACCTACTAACATGCATGTTTTAAAGATTTTTACCAGGTTCTCTCTAATATTTTCCCATAATAAGAAAGGTTGGACATTTACTCCTGACAGTGGCAGAATTAGAACTTCATCCAGGGTTGGGAAGAAAGTGGCTGGAGGGAAAATGAACTTGCAAATGCTCAATAGATTTTTACATAAGCAAATCTACACATTGTATTTACCCATGCTAAAATACAGTTCACAAATATTTTATAGGGGTACGACATATACCATGGGTGCACTTTTGTGACTTTCTTTAAGAATTTGGGGCCACATGTAGGTAGGTTCAGATTTGCGACATGCAAATTGCGAGTCGCAAATCCGAATGTAGGATGGTGTCCCTGACACCATCTGTGATTCGCAAGGGCTTCGCAAATGCTCACCTCATGAATAATCATGAGGTGGGTCGCAATTTGCGACCCCCCTCGCGAATGGCGGCCCTCACAGGGATGGTGGCCTGCTGGAGACAGCAGACCACCATGTCTGTGACTGCTTTTCAATAAAGCAGTTTTTTTTTTTTTTTGTAATGCAGCCCGTTTTCCTTAAAGGAAAACGAGATGCATAACAAAAACGAAAAATGAAACGTTTTCATTTCATTTTTTCAGAGCAGGCAGTGGTCCGCAGGACCACTGCTTGCTCTGAATTTTTTTTTACAGTGACATTCACAATGGGGAAGGGGTCCCATGGGGATCCCTTTCCTTTTGCGAAAGTGTTAGCACCCATTTGAAATGGGTGCAAACTGCGATTGGTTTGCGCCCGCGGTCACAAAACAATCCTACATTGCACTGCGAGTCGCAATTAGGAAGGGAACACCCCTTACTAATTGCGAGTCGTAAACCCGTTTTGGGATTCGATAACCAGGTTACTGAATCGCAAAACTGGGTTTGTGCATCACAATGTGCTTTTTGCATGTCGCGAACAGTGAAAGTCGCTGTTTGCAACATTCAAAAAGCTACCTGCATGTGGGTCTTGGTCCCTAATTAGGTCTGGTGTTAACAAAGACATTTTGTTTTTATTAAACTTCTATTTCTCTCTCTTTCGGCTGGCTTTACTGTGAGTGATCGCATTCTGCTCTTCCACAAGGAGCATATTGCCACACAAAGTAGTTTTGTTCAGTGTCAGGAACTACAGTGGTAATCAGTGATGTAACGAAACTGGAGGGTGCCCCTTTGCAAAGAACATGGAGGAGCCCCCTCTCCAGACTCACTCAGGGCAGGTGCTGTGCTTAAGGGGCCCCCTGGAGGGCGGCTGCGAGGCCTTTGTTATGCTGCTGGTGGCAATGTGTGCTTTTAGAGTTCAAAAACGTTTTGGGGGGGTTTTGCCAGTGTTTGTTACAATGTTGAGGGCCTGGTAGCTCCCACAACAATAAAGTGTTACAAAAGCCATGTCAAAACAAGACACGCATTGATGAAACTAAAAGACTTATAAAAATATGTCAGATCAGTTGGCTTTGTCAGTGTTTGTTTGTTTTCATGCTTCCCATAATCGTGTTGAAAATGGTTACACTGATTTTCCATTAGAAATATTTTTGGGAAATACTAGCATGCATCAACACATTTTTCTAAATGACACTTCATTTGCATATAATCAGAGAGCATTCTGGGAGCATTATACTTAGCCTCATAGCCTAAACTTTTCAAACATGTGTATACACGTTTTATTTATTTGTACTGGAACCAACTTCAGTAATGAAGTGTGACCTTAAAACATTTATTTACAGCACTCACCCTAATAATGAAGGTTTTCAAATAATGAACCATAAATACAAGTTCGAACAGCATTATCTTTTGGAAACACATTACCTCAACTGCAGAGCGTTCCACTCTCTGTAAACAGGCAGCAAAAGGGTTTGTGCTACTGGGGGTTGGGCCTACTTGTCCCAAGGACAAAGTAAACATAAAAACTTGTTGCCCTTGACCCCAAACAAGATGTCCCGGGCGTCGGGCTATAGGAATTCCACATCCCTGTTGTATTCAACTAATATGTATATTGTGTGTGTCTTAACAGGTCTAGTGTGTTTCTTGGGTCAATGAAGTTTCTTTATGCTTTTTTGTTTTCAGTTTCACCTATGTATGCGTCCTGAGCATGTAAATACTATCCTCTTGATGAAATTTATCACCACCAAAATCTCCATGTTGTATTTAAGTTCTTGATGCTGTGAACGACTTATGCAAGTATGCGGCAATAAGGGCTGCATGTTGTGCCACCATTTTTGTTTTTGGGATGTGCTGCTTGTATCACTATACTGAGGTACCTTGATGATGCAGTCTGATTGTTAGTTTGGTATATCTGTCTTTATACTGCCCTCTCTCTACTGATTTAATGCAAATGAACGTACTCCTATTTAGTTTTCTTGGCTTATGAAGTTCATTCCTGCCTGGAGTTCATTCTTGTATGGACTGTCCGACCTGAGCTTGCTTCTTGTAGTGGCAGGTTAGTCCTAACTACTTGTTTCCTGTCTCTTGTGTTATGACAAATCTGTCTATATTTCCTTAGTGGTCCCACAACACCTTTCAAGGTGTAGTTTGTGTCCTGGTTGTTAAAACGTTTGCAGCGCATTACCAGACAAAACTACAGGGACAACCAGTCCTTGGACCCAATCCCTATTAGATCTGTTTACTTCCAAAGCTTAGCACTGAAGAAAAAGGTGAGCCCATGAAGGCTGGATGGATGTTAAAGAAGGGATAGTGCGGGAGGATGTGCTTGTTGACTACCAGCTGTATACTCAAAATGTTCCTTCAGAGTTCAGAAGAATTGTGCTCCTGTCACTTTGCCTCCAAAGGTCTTCCAAATAAAATCTTGGAGCATTTTATAGTTTGCTGCAGGATTTTGGTGCATGGGGGTGTTCTGTACATTTCGTCTGTCTTACATGCTAATATTTGTAATTTTCTACGACATTCATCTGTTACTTCCTGCTGGCACATATGTCAGATCTCACCAACCACTCAGCACAACACGTTCTTTTTTTATTTATTTTAAATGATCCAATGGTGCCTGTCCTCCTCTGGTTTGGGCAGCACCTTTTGTATTATGGTGATATGAGTACAGTTAGCTTAGTTGGCATGTACCTGCCTTTGTATAGCCCACTAGCTGCTATAGGATGGCAATGGACTCTGCATGTTTAATGAAGAAATATTGAATGTGACATGTTATTTTTTTCTGTACGTGGTCTAGGGTATGGAAATTAAAGAGACATCTCAAAAATGCAAACAGAAACAGGATGCACTAGAGAAGAAGGACAAACAGGTAGAGTGTTACTTGCTATTTGTTCTTCTTACTTTTTGTCACTTTTTTGTTTGAAAATGCATGCTAATTATGTTAATGATACTGTGTGTGTGGCAGCTATATAGAGACAACATACTTTGAAAGTAACCTATAATTGTTAAAAACCAAGCACTTGTCTTACACATTGAGCACTATTTGTGTGTTTTTGTTTCTTCATGCTCTGGCGCAAGTGTTATGAAACACAAAGGAAAAGCTTTCATGGATACCACCGCAATCCATGATGACAAGGAAAGAACATTTTCCTCTTTCTGAAGTAAAATAAATTATCCCTGTTCAGTCCTTTCAATCTGGCAATACAATAAAAATGTGCGTATATGTTAAGAGCTGAATCAAATTGTACTGTGGGCAGTAGGCATCAGTACGCATTTGTGTGTTTATATCGCTCTGTGTTTGGCACAACAGGACACTGAAGTCATGTTGCAGCCAAATTAATTCAGCAACATTATATCACATTAACACTCTCATCTTTCACTTTACTAACTAAACATCTTAGTCGGAATACACCACATCCTCATGTGAAATGCCAGAACCTTTTTGAAAGTGTTCTCATAATTCTGAGAACGCTACAAAGCATGAATATACTGAAGTGTGCTATACAAAAGCAGATAACATCCATACTAAATAGATGTATACGCTGTTTCGTTTACCAGGTTCGTTCCTCAACAGTATTGTGTAGATGTCCACTTGTTTGTAAAGCGTATGTGATATTTCTTATCCAGATTCCTTTCAACTGGTTGACCATCAAACCAGTGAAGCATGTATTGTATGTACTAAAATACCTTCTTATTTGATATAACGATAACGGGGCGTCTAACCCAGCTCCATCCATTTTGAAATTGATCACACTGGATGGATCACCAGGAGTAATAATTAAGACACAATTCTGGCTTTAGTTTGATGTTTTTGCTTAGATGGTACTTAGTTTTGGATTAAAATATTTCTCTTAAAAGTGCATCTACCAAGCATCTGGGAGTTGTGTACTGTGCTGGTAGTCATGCTGTCAACCGTGCCTAAGTTTTTCACTTCCAGGCTCTTCCTCCTCTACCTGACTTGAAGGGGGAACTTTATTCATGGATAAACGTGGCTGGGTGTGATGATGAACTCTAAGTAAGGTGAAATTCTGTAAGAGGTTTGGAACATTAGGACAATTAAAATTAATGAGTACCTGACCACCAAGCCTAGCAAAATTAAACAGCCCTATTTCTATAAAGAACATGTTTACCATCATTCTAAAGGAATATGTATGCAGGGTGCATGTCCAAGACAAAAGCACACCTCATCCAGCTTGATGCATGGGTCCTTAACTAAACAAAGGTATTAAAAACAAGGAACTGTGGATCCCGAAGAGAACAACTTATTGCATCAACATGTAAAACAAGAAGCACTTCTGTAAACTGTTTTGTTAATAGTCACTGGCATTGTGTGACTGGGTTACTCAAAAGAAAATACTACTGAAGGTGAAGTACTTTTCTGAAAAGCAAAATAAACTTGCAGGTTGTCCAAGCCACAACCTGCGCGGCACACATGAATTAAAACTTGCAAATGCCTCAACCACATCTGTCAAAACCTTGCTTGCAGGTTTCAGTAAAGTTATTCAAAAGTGATCTCTCTTTTGGTTGACTGGCTATAGGAACTACATCTGTTCTGCCTTCTCTACCTCTAGTTTGTCAGGTCTTGCAAAAGATTAATGCTGCAGAAACAATTCTGTTCCTCATTTCAGCTTTTTTGTAAATGTAATTTACTCTCATTGTGTGAGTATTCACTTTGTGGCCAGATGGTAAACTGTTTCCTAGCGCTATGAATACTTAGCTTTACATGTCAGTATTACAAATGTGACAAACATTTACCTGTGCATCTATGCACCTACATCTCAACATTGCACGAATCGTCAACTCCTGAGCAGGCATCCACACTTGTCCATAGAAAGTAAGATTGTTCTAAATGTCCTTATGTTTTTTGATCATTCTCATAATGTTGTGCAGAACACAGTAAACATACTTGCTTACTCCCACAGTACAGTGTGATTGTTTCTACGATTCTGCATTTTGAAAATAATCTTCTTTAGTAGTGCAATTGCGGCGAATCCGCAAAAATTGACCATAGGGTAAATTCTCCTTCAGGGACCGAGGGTGGTTACTCGAAAAATTTAGAAAAGTATTTCGATCAGTAGTTTTTTTTTATAAAGATTCACTGAAATATACCCTTCAGTCGATTGGATCCATAGATCTAAAAAATTTATCCGTTTAGAGTCAGAGAACAATGTAAACTTAAGGTCCGGAGTTAAATGATTGATCCCCTGGTGGAAAGCAGTGAGCATCTCAGAGTCACCTTCCCAAATCATGAAAATGTCGTCAATATATCGTAACCACATTTTAATGTGGTTATAGAAGGGATTACTTGTGTCAAAAATCCATTTGTCTTTGAAAAATGCCATTACGAGATTAACTATTTCGGGGGCAAAATTGCACCCCATTGCTACACCCTTAACTTGCAAGTACAGTTCATTATCAAATGAGAAAACATAATTTTTCAGACACAACGTAGCCAAAGAGAGCAAAAAATGAGAGGGAACCTTGATAGACACAGGCCTCTGATCTAAATAGATCTTCATTATTTGTAATGCCTCATTTTGAGGAATGTTGGTATAGAGAGCCTCTATATCTAAGGTCACTAGCATCTGTGTTTTCTCGTTGAAAACATTACCTTCAAGTTTGTTGATCATATGCATGGAATCACGCACGTATGCCTTAGTTTCGAATACTAAAGGTTTAAGGAAAAAATCCACATATTGAGCCAAAGGTTCTAGTAAAGAACCACAGGCTGCGATAATAGGTCTACCCGGAGGATTAGTAGCATTTTTGTGGATCTTGGGAAGAATCTAGATAAGGGGGATGCATGATTGACTTAAATTTAGGAAGTCATATTCTTTCTTACATATCCTCCCCTCTCTAAGTGCTTACTCAGTTATGATTGTAATAGTGGCTTTTAATCTAGAAGTGGGATCTTCTGTTATCAGACGATAATGGTCCCTGTTATTAAGTTGGCGACGTATTTCCATGCTATATTTGTCCTTGTCAAGTATCACTATACCGCCACCTTTATCAGCTGGCTTAATGATGATGTTATCATTAGATGACAGGGAAAGAATAGCATTATTTTCTTCCTTAGAACAATTGGATTTAAATGACACTTTGATCTTATTAAGCGAATCAATTTCACGAAGAACCACATCCTCAAAAATCTGTACTTCACGTGGCATATGAATAGTATTGGGGCAAAATGTAGATTTATTGTGTAGGCCAGTGAGATTAACTTCATCAGAAGTCATCTCCCTAGTGGTGTCTTGAAAGAAGGCGCGTAGCCTTACTTTACGTAGAAAACGTAATACTTCGGTTTTAGTATCAACTGGGTCTTGAAGTTTAGTAGGGACAAAAGAAAGGCCTTTGTTTAGAACCTCTAGTTCTGTAGCGGAAAGTGTGTAATTGGACAAGTTATATACCGGTAACATGTCTATACCAACATTCGTCATCTTCTGTATGTTCTTTTCCTGGTGTGGAATTCTCCCTGTTGGGAGTATAGACCTCTGTTCCGATCTTGATGCTGTGATCTGCCTTGAGGGCCACCCCCTCTCCCTCTGCGTCCACCTCTGCCCACCTCTGCCCAAAAAAGGTTGGTTAGTGGGATAAGAGGGGCCCGAAAAAGTATCTGCTGAATGGTCAAACTCTGAATCGGAAGAAGTATCAGAAAAAGTAATAAATCTCCTACGTGAGCGAGATTGAAACTATAAATTCAAGTTACTCGGATTGTTGTATTTATAAAAATCTTCTTTCAGAAATGGATAGACTTCCTCAAGTTTAAATTTTTTTATGTCCCTCGCAACCTTCGATGTTTTTTGATTCACTGTGCGGATTTTAAACTCTGCAATTATTTTATTAGCTGACTCTAAAAGTTGTTTTACGTCTTGTATTGTCTGATCTTGTGTAAGTTCGAGTTCCATAAGTTCGATTTCTTTCAATTCTGTTTCACTTATCCTTAGCGCGGTCTCAATGGAAAGAGCCAGCCAATCACGAGAACACTTTGTGCCAACCCCGCTAAATTGCAATAAGTACTAAAAAAAACTAACCCACCAGATAAAATCTAAATATATACAAATCTTATACATAAAGCACCGCACACAACGAATACATTCAGGCACCGTAATATATAAAGCAAAAGGCTGCTTAAACCATCCAGTGGCAAGCAGTAGCAGAAACAGATAGTGACCGTAGTCCAAGGGGAGTATCTGGCCTCAGTGAGGGAAACCAATCACTGGAAAAAAGTCCGATACAATCCTCAAGTTATAAATCCAATAATAGGCATGCGATTAATTGAACGTAATGCATAACAATTTCAACAAGATAATCACACACTAAATTATCTTCAGGGTGGGATAATCCTCGTCTCTGTGTCCTGGATAGAATTAAAAATTCTTGATGTGTAAGATAGATACTTTTTTTATTCTATCTCAAGACCGCAGTCTTTGGATTATGCTAGTTCAAAGCTGATCCACCACTGCGGAAACATCAACAATAGGTTTGTGATAGAAAACTTTAAATGCGGAGTCTGATGACCAATCAGCCGCTCTCATAATGTCCTCCAAAAAAGAACCAACAGAAAGCGCCTTAGAGGCCATAGCTCCTCGAACTGAATGTGCCCCAAACATAGAAACATCTATCCCAGCGTCCCCCAAAATCCATTGAACCCAACGTGCTAGAGTAGCCACAGAGACTGGACCAAAAGGTTTCTGCAAAGAAATGAGCAACTGTCCCTGAAAATCTCTACAGATTTCATAAGTACACTCCTCATAAGCTTTTAAACATTTAACAATGCATAACTTCTGATGATGAGGAAAAGCTGGATAAGAGACCTATCTAGAAGCCATCTTGGTACGGTTTGAAATAGTAAATGAAACTCCAGAAGGAGTAAATACTCTCCCTGCAAGATTCAGTGCACGCCATCCGACATTCGCCAGCAGGACAGAAGACAAAGCAAAATAGTTAGTTTTGCTGAAAGCTGCTTACGTGAAAGATCTTCATTACACGGCCAAGCTCGCAAGAATCGTAAGACTACATCCCACAGAGATTAATATCTGGGTTGAGGTGGTTTAACCGTTCTAATACCACGCATCAGTTTACATACTAATGGGTAATCTCCTACCGGTTTCCCTTCAATATGGGGATGTCCCGCTGAAATCACCGATCGAAAATTGTTAATGGTTCTGTAAGCCCAAACCCTGTGAGGCTAGGTCAGATAGAAAATTAACTATCATACTAATCGATGTCGCTAGGGGGAACAAGACGTTGTTCACCACATCAAGATACCCATCTCTTCCATGAAGATTGATCTCTCTTGTGAATAGAAGGTGCCCAAGATTGGGACAAGAAAAACAATGCTCTGTCCGAAACTCCAGGCACTTGCCATCTGTGACAATTGTCCCATTAATATCCGAGGATGTGGATACCCCACTGGGTCCAGCAACAGCCGAGGATCCAGTGGGATCGCAATCGGACATGCACACAATATTGACATCACCACTGGAAACCACAATTGCGTGTTCCAAATGGGTGTCCCCAGAATTAATTCCGCCTTCTGTCTCCTCACCTGACAGAGTACTCGCTGAATCATGGCGAAAGGCGGAAACGCATAAAGCATCCCATTCCCCCATGATTGCAGAAATGCGTCCGTTCCCAATGACAAGGGGTCCGGCCTCCAACTGAAGAAGTGAGTGATTTGAGCATTGAGCCTCGAGGCAAAGAGATCTATCAAACAAGGGCCCCAATGAAGGTTCAACCTGTGAAAAACTTGATGGTTGAGTTTCCAGTCGCTGCCATCTCTGAGGACGCAAGAGTTCCAATCCGCAATCAGATTGGTTTGACCCGGAATATATTCTGCTGTCACAGAAATGTGATGATGCAGGCAAAACTGCCAGAACTCCATCGGCATTTCCACCAGAACCCAAGATTTGGTCCATCCTAGATGGTTTACATACTGAACCGCCGAAATGTTGTCCATTCGAAGAAGAATGCAACATTTTGCATGTCAGGGAGACAGGGAGCGAGTTGCAAATGCCCCCGCCAATAATTCCAGGCAGTTGATATGGATTTTTGATTCCTCCGGAAACCACCGGCCTCCTGTCTGGACTGAGCCATAATGAGCACCCCAGCCCCAACGACAGGCATCTGACTCTAATCATCTCCGGGACTGATGCAAAGATGGCTCTGCCGTTCCACGCATCCATGTGTGCTAACCACCAGTCGATCTCCGCTCTGGCTTTCTCCGACAGAACAATCTGTTCTGCGTAGGATAAGCCCTTGCGAAGATGCATGATCATCAGGTGTTGTAAGGCTCGGTAATGAAGAGCCTCTGAATGTACGAGGCCAAAAGACCCACAAATTGTGCTAAGGCCTTCAATTATATATTCGGAGGCAAGTGCTCTTGTCAACTTTTTCTTGATAGAATTCCTCTTTGTCGGAGGTAATAACAACTGGGCCTTGACAGAGTCCACCTGAAACCCTAAGAATTCTATGACTCGGAAAGGGGACTTGTCCGAATTGATAAGGAACCCTAGCTCCTGAAGAAGTTGAACTGTCCAAGACAGATGTAACAAGACCGACTCTTCTGTCTGAGCCATGATCAGAATATCATCCAGGTAAATAATGAGGCAAACTCCTCTTTCCCTGAGGAATTGTACTACTGGTCTTAAGAGTTTGGTAAAACACCAGGGAGCGGAGGACAGACCGAAAAAGAAAACAGCTAATTTGTACCATTGGTCTCGCCACTGGAATTGGAGATGATGATGAGGTTCGAAAATAGGAACCGTAAGGCATGCGTCTTTGAGATCTAAACGCACTAAATAATCTCCCTCCTGAAGAAGATCTCTTAAGAGATGAATACCCTCCATCTTGAAATGGTGATAGACCACCCATGAATTGAAATCCCTTAGATTAAGGACCAGGCAAGATCCGCCGCCTGTTTTCTGAACCAGGAAAATAGAACTGACAAAACCTGAAAGGTGAGGACTTGATCTGAAGATAGCTCGTTTCTGAAGAAGGGATGCTATTTCTGTGTCCATGAAAGAAGTCTCTATTTGGGAAAAATAAATGGGACAAGGAAGAAACCTCTGCTGAGGGGAGGCGTAGAACTCTATTTTGTAACCCCGCACCGTCTGAAGGCCCCAAGGGTCCTGTGAAACATGCTGCCAAGCCACAATGTGATCCTTCAACCTTCACCCCAGAAAAACCTCTGAGAAAGGAATAATTCTCACCTGTGGAAGTTCCTTAGGAGGAGTTAAAACCTCTGTTGTTGCAGAAGCCACGACCTATACCTCGCCGAGCTCTAGTTGGATAGAACCCCGATCTGGAGTAATAACCATGGCTCTGTTTATTGAAACCTCCAGAGGTCTAGTAGTATCCGTGGCATGGCACTCGACCTCTGTGGCATCCAGCCGTGAGAAAAGGCCCCTGTTGAACATCTCCTTCATTGAATGTTGGGCTTTGTCCCCGCAGAGAAGGTGGAAAATACTTCCCCAAATCCTTGACAACTTTATTGCCAAAAAGCAAACCATTCGCCAAAGAACCAGCCTCATTAGTGGCCAATTCCAATAGGGTCAATGCGCATCAAGAAGGAACGGCTGCGCTCCGTAGTCATAGCATAGTTCGCATTGCCCAACGAACAGACAGCTCTCTGAGCCCATTCTAACAGGGTCTGGGGATCCAAAGGAGTATTAGATTCCTTAGCCAGGATGGCCAGTTCTAAGATCTTCGTGAGTGGGCCAGATATATCGAACAATTTATCTTGGTAGCCTTTCCAGGACATTCCCAGCAGGAAAATCCTCACTAAGTGAGAAGCACTAAAAATATATAAAAATATACATATATATATATATATATCTATATATATCTATATATGTATATATATATATTTTTTTAGTATGTAATTCAACAGCAGCTTCAAATGTAGAGGGAGCTCCTGCAAATTTCCCCAAGGCAAAGCCTTAATAAGACTAAGCGCCCCGTCAGGCGTTCAAGGGTTATAAATAGCGCTGAAGTAAAAAGACGTGCGTGCAGCATTCTCCCCAATCCGATAGAGAAACAAAGGCGATCATGGGAGGACGCATGCGCACTGTAGATATAGGACAAGACCTCTTTCGACACAGCCACGGTCTAGGAGTCCTCAGGACTCCTAAGCTGTTACTCAGGCAGGGCCCGTACACGGAGCACAACAAAGGTGCCTCAGTCTCCTCCTGTAATGAAGGGGCTGGAGCCTGACACACGAAACGATCGCGCAACAAAAACAAGGCAATAAAAGGATAAAAATAGGACAGCAACACGTTTCGGAGCACTGCTCCTGCTCAACACTGTGATATGTATAAAACACTAGAAACACAAGCGATTAAAGTCACTTATCTGTAGGCTAAATGCAGCAAAGAAAGAGGAAGGACTGTGTTTAACAGGGACAGATATACAGGGGTCAAACCTGTGGTTGGTGGACATTATAGACTACTGGGGTTCATGGGAAAGATAGTTTTTTGTTTTAAGTGTTGTGATTGGCTGCTGTTTTTCTTGCAGTAAAGAGAGAGAAGCATAGTCCGAAGCCTCCGGTCCTGACATAGAATTGTGAACACTGAAGGACACACTTTAAATGACCATGGGCCCGATGGACTGGTTTGATGATCCTATCCCATACACTGGGAACTCCCCCAGTGTTTGGGGGCTGGAGGGAATTGTTTGTGCTTTATTTTTTTTTAGCTTTAGTTGGGGGGAAATCTGGCACAATAAAAGGGGCACTACAGCAAGATATATATGTCACGACTATTGCACTTATCAGGAGTTTATAGGAGACCCCTCCAGACCACTTAGTCATCAAAGTCCCGCTGAAAGTCCACAGTGGTGAAATGTATTAGCTTCAATATATTTTGGACTTAATGCCTCAGCTAAACGTGTATCCTTGCTGAGCATACTCAAGGAGTTGAACTATTATATGTCTCCTACAAGAGAGACATCTACTGCAGCGCGGCTGGAAGTGACTAAGATCTTGTTGGTTCTTCCTTCAGTCTCTCTTCCAGCCCTAACAAAAAAGGGGGAATGGCTGTTTTATTGGCAAACAAATTTAAGGTCAAGGTTCTACTCACTCATGCCGAAACGAGGGATGCCTGCTGGCAAAGCATATATTCTCTACAGTCCACCACTTTTACTTCCTAGCGGGCCACCATAATGTGGAAGGATATTGCACTGAAGGAAGTAGTCTCTGTTATAGTCAGATTATGCCCTAGCCCAGACGGCTTCACCCCTTTGTTCTGTAAGCCATTTTGATCCATATTGGCACCAATACTGACCCACTTTGTATAATTCATTGACAGAAACGGGCACCCTTCACACCTACTAAGACTGAAGCTGGTGATTCATAAACTGGATAAGGACCCTATACAGTGCACCTCATATCTTCCCATCTCCCTCAACGTGAATGCCAAGATCTTTAAGGTATATTGGTGTGCCGGTTAGGTCGCTATATTCAAGGACTAGTTAACCCCAATCAAACCGGCTTTATCTCAGATCGAGCTTGCATCAATAACAAAAAACAAATTCTCCACAAGGCTGCCCGCTCCGAGGCACCTGCCTTCTTGCTATCTGTAGATGCTGAGAAGGCTTTTGAACAGATTTGCTGGCCGTTTCTACAGGAGTTGCTGACCCCAAATTATAGACCTCAGTCATGAGTGGCTACTTACATCCCACTGCCAGGGTGAGGGTGAATGGAGTGCTCTTTGACCCTTTGAGTTTCAGTAGAGGAAAATGTTGATGTTAACTAACTCCCTAGCCTCCATCGGAGTACTCCTACACTACCTAGAGACCTTTGGCAAAGTGTCAGGGGTTCAAAATAAATATATAAAATTCAGACTGTGGACCTTAATTCACCCTAGACACGCAAGATAGCGACTGTACCAACTCTCCTGGACTCAGTACTATACCTTGGAATGAAAGTATGCCCTACAACTTGGAAAATGGTCAGACAGAATTACAATGATTGGCAAACAACAGAAACTATTGTAGCATTTCATTTGGGGAGGGAAGAAGGGCTTTCAATGAAACGTCAAGCATACCTTGCATCAGTCCACAGTGGATTGGGAGTTCCACACTTAATGAGCTATTGTTTCGCAGTGCAGATCAGATATATAGTTGAGTGCCACTGAACAGCTTCTGAGGAATACTAGTGTTTTATCGACCAATCCATTGCAGACATCCATATTTGGAAGGTTCCCTGGCTAGCTAAGAAACGTAGACCTTGGGAAGCATACTCTTCCATGGTAATCAAAGCCGCATTATATGCCTGAGACAGAGTTGATGTCCCAAGTGGCCTTACCTCTGTAATCTCCCTGCTGATACCCATACATAGCAACGCAGATTTTTCTCTAGCCCACTAGTGTTATAGCTGTACAGAATGGCAAATTAGAAACGTATGGGAGATTTCTGTGATATGGAGGGTTTCCAGCCATTTGAACAATTGAAAGAGGCATATGGCAACCCGGAGAAAGAATTGCAGGTGCACCACAAGTCACCTTGGAACGGAAATCTGCTTTGATGAAGAACAACTTGTGCCCAGCACTAGATGGCATGCGCGTGCAAAGCTTGCAAATTGAAAGTACTACAAGCTCCAAAGCAACCCGGTAGGTAATTCTTTCTGTACCAGTAAGTAGCATATCTTTTTGCATTAAGACTGGTCAGGGATAAAACATCTTCACCCTTCCAGTTTTTTTCGGACTGTGAATCCACTTCCCAACCAGTTTGCACAGTGGATGGCAGGGAGCTGAAAGTATAAGCTTTTGCTGGTTTTGTTGTGCTTATCACTTCATCTTGATAACACCCCCCCAGCCATTAGTCTTGAATATTGTGAAAAATATATAGGTAATGAGATACAGTGGTTGGTGACACTTAAGGGAAGGAGCAGGGCCTTGACGTGCGAATGGGCTGTTGGTGCTTATGTCACCGTCAAAGATTTAATTTGACAGATTTCTTCCCATTCAAGACTGGTCGTTCCTAGCCAGCTGGGTAAGAGGATTAAGAGCATGCAAATATTGACATGCACCTCCATGACGGTCATGTTTTCTAACTTTTTGTGAACTCATTGACGTACCATTATCTAATTCTGATTGTACCTAGGCTCATGAGGGCATGTAGAAATCTGACTTAACCTCTTGCCTTGCAAATTGTTTATTTTGGCAGTCACTTTAGAAAGGCATCAGTTTTAAACTATCACTAATGAGCCCATCACTGTCTTCCACAGGAACACGGTACTAATGATGCTGCATTGTTTTTTAACCACTCATGGTTTCTGGTGGGCTGTATTGTTCTTTCTATCCTCTCTAGTTTTCCATTTGAAACGTTCTTTATATTGCTTCTATTTTCAGAACAATGATTTCAGAACTACCTGACACCTTTGTTGGAGCTGTAAAAGGCAAAACGGTGTCAAAATCGGATAAATTAAGATGGATTACATCATTCATGCAGTTGTGCAACCAGAGGGCTAAAAGGCAATTGTTAATTAAAACAGCTCCATATTTCACTTTAGGAATGTCTGTGATGACTGCCTTATAGAGGGCATACAATTGAAAATGGTTTGCAACCTGGCAATACAGTTGGGCTTACTTACTAGTATTTTGACTTCTATGGCTTCTACAATACCAAGATGGTACTTGTGGCATTAATGTATCTCTGCAGGTAGAGTATTTTCACCTCTAACCTGCATCCTCTTGGATATAATTCTTTCAGCTATATGAAAATGTGACTCTAAGCATTGGTTTTGCAGCTTGTATTGTATTGATCTTTGAATAGCGTATTGCTTCAGATGGTGTGGCTGTGTAGCACTATGGGGCAAGCAAGAGATTGTGTGACTGGTTTCTGTGACTGTTTGGGGGCAAGCAGTAGCATGCTTTAGAGCATGGGTACTCACAAACTTTTTCTCGGGGGCCAAAATTGCAGTATGGTTTGCGGCCGAGGGCCGCACTGAAGTGACAGCGGGGGTGGGGGTGGGGGGGCCCGGCTTATAGGGGGCACAACCACCCACCCCCTTTTTCAAAACATTGCTAAACACACATAGCGCCATACACACACACACAGCGCCATACACACACAGCGCCATCTGCACACAGCGCCATCTGCTCTCACCCATACCCCAGTATCACACACAGCGCCATCTGCTCTCACCCCTACCCCAGTAACACACACAGCGCCATACACACACAGCGCCATACACACACAGCGCCATACACACACAGCGCCATACACACACAGCGCCATCTGCACACAGCGCCATCTGCTCTCACCCCTACCCCAGTATCACACACAGCGCCATCTGCTCTCACCCCTACCCCAGTAACACACACAGCGCCATACACACACAGCGCCATACACACACAGCGCCATACACACACAGCGCCATACACACACAGCGCCATCTGCACACAGCGCCATCTGCTCTCACCCCTACCCCAGTAACACACACAGCGCCATCTGCTCTCACCCCTACCCCAGTAACACACACACACAGCACAATCTGCTCTCACCCCTACCCCAGTAACACACACACTACATTACAAAACAAATAAATAAATAACCAAAGAGCCTTACCTGCCTCAATAAAGCACTGTAAAGATGCCACAAATGTAGAACGGCAGGCAGGCAGGCAGGCGGGCAGCAGACGTGGAGCCGGTGACAGGAAACAGACGAAAAAGCCCCGTAAAAGTTAGCTGCAAGCGCTGACTTTTATGGGGCTTTGGCTTCCAGGATCGTCACGGAAACGCCATAAATAATGGCCGCCGTAGGTAAACATAGAGGAGGGCCGCGGGAGCATGTGCAAAGAAGCCACAATTGCGCATGCTCCTGCGGCCCTCTTCTATGTTTATATACTGCGGCCATTATTATATGGCGTTTCCTGTACGTGTCCGCGGGCCGCCAAGGAAGGTCCGTGGGGCCGCTGGCGGCCCGCGGGCCGTACTTTGAGTAACGTCGCTTTAGAGGTTTCCATGCCCAAACTTGCATGAATCCTTGTTAGAGCACATGGTTACTGTGTGGAATGTGTGAGGTTGTAATGGTACCCTTTTCTCTGATCTGATTCCATCTCATCCCATGCAGTGTCCCCAAGAAGTAGAAGAGATTATTTTGTAGTGAACATTTCTACAGATAGACTTGACGAGAAAATATAAAGACAAAGCCTTATTTGGCAGTATTCTGAGGCTTTTGTCAATGATATAATGGGTGTCCTGCAGGCGCTGTCGACACCATATTAATTTTTGTAAAACTCTAAAATTACTTCCAGATTGAGCACTAATGGCAGAATTTTGCAGAGCATATGAATTTATGATACAGGAAGCGATGTCAAAGTATTAGTATGCAACATAAATGTTTTAACTTCTGTTCTTTAATAATATAACTGTGACTACAGAGTATTTATTTTTCTAACAGATTGAAGAAGTTCAACAGTTCTTAAGAATGAAGCAAGATGAAGAGATGAACAGACAGAAGAAAATAACTACAATTCGTAAGATGATAGAGGACTGGCAGAATGAGCTGAGTACCATGGGCAACTGTGGAAATCTGCAGCCAGAAATAGATGCAATAAGTGGTGAACTGAGACAAATTCAAGAAGATCGGGCAAACATTGACAGTCAGATGAGTGATTTGAGAAGAGAGAAAGAGATCCTGGAAGGAGAAAAGAAAGGTAGAATTTCTAAAAGTTGCTCTTTGTGTTAACCTTTAAGTTTACTTTCCAATAGTGATCATCATGTCCTTCATACATTATTTTCTAAATGACCTTCATTCTAGGGATAACATCTCTTACCGTTATTACTTTTCACGTAACATAAGGGATGTCAGTACCATCTCAAGTGCCAACTCTTTGTATTGTATTCACAAAATAGCCAAAAGCTGTAATCTGATAAATTTTAGCTAAAACAATTTGATTTTACTAAAATGGTTTGCTTACTATTATAACTTATCGGGCTTTCAGCCAGCCCTCTTTGTCTATTTTTCTGCTATTGTCCAATTCATGTTTTTCTTCTGCCCATGCAGCATAAAGCATGGGGCAGAAGGTCAGCCCGCTTCAGTCACTGGCTTAGTTCCGTGATAGATGACTTTCCAGCATTCTTTCCCTTTCACAAAGATTCATTCAGGCACAAATTCGTTCCCTTGAATATCAGCGAATACTATGGCAGTTTGTGCTTTTTGAGACCAGAAAATGTCTTTGCTTTTAGCCATTTTGTTTTATATTGAGGGACCAGTAGTTCGCCAATAAGGTTTTCCAAATACCTTTACAAGGCAAACGTTGATAAAGCCAGAAGACTAGTGTTCAATGCCAGACCTATAGGCTTTGCCAAACCTTTTTCCACCCCGCTCAGAAGTGATTAGTTTTCCACACTTCTGGTTGAGAACAATATATTTTAATTTTTGTCATTTTATCCCTATTATTTAATGTGTGATGTGGTTCTTAGCGTTTTTTTCTGCATATATTTTAAGATTTTGTTTTTTTGTAAAATTGAAGGGTAGTTCATTAGATCACAAAAAAAAGTCCAACTCCGATTTCCAATCATTAGATTTGTCCATTCCTGCTGCTTTCCCTGCAATAGCTTTTTTTTTAATTCACATGTCTTTCCACAAGGCAAGCTCCTTTCACCCTTAACGCCGTTGCAGAATTCCTGCCAAATTCTTTACTCATGATTATCCTACGTTTTGAATCCCCAGCGGCACTGGAACTAGCACTAGAAACGGAAAGAGTTCATCTTAGCCAGGTATCTGAAAGATGTCACAAGCTTTAATAATTATATTAACGGTGACACTGCTAGAAATGCCATAAGAATGCATAATTAGTGCTGAATCCTTTTTTGGAACAACTTTTATTGGTTTTGGCATACTTTGACCAAAGAGTCTGCATGATACAGAAGGAAACATGCAAGCAAAAACGTAAACTCAAAAAATTAACATACATCAGGTATCTATGTCCCCTTTTATATCCCCCTTCCCCAACCCACATTGCCCCCAGCCCCACACCCAAGAAGGACCAGCATTGCTCATACAACGACCATGACTTGATCACCCTGCACCAAAGTTTCTGATTGCATCCTCCAGGCATGCAGTAGTATTGTGGGTTGGTGTCAGCACTATGCCCCTTGCTGGACAGCCCCTTGCCTGGAACACCTGTAATTCCAGGCTCATACAGAAGACTCTTCCATGTGTTCAAGGAGGGTGCATTGGGCCATTTCAAGGCCTGCACTACATCTCTTTTGGCCGTGGTAAGACCCAAAAAGAGAAGTGCCCATTTGTATCTGTTCCAGCCCATCCATTCTGCTATATGGAGCATGGTCCATTTAGGATCCAGTGGAATTTCCGATGAGAGCACTTCACTAAGGCGGCCAGTCACTCACTACCAAAAGTGAGTCAATGAGGAGCAGTCCCACACAGTGTGCATGAATGTGCCTTTCCCCACGTCGCATCTGAGGCACCTTGAGGACACCACCACCCCTATACACTACAGTTAATGCTAAATCGTAACCTAAAAACAGGAGAATGACATTACATCTTTGAATGTATTAAATTCAATTGACCATTCAGTCTCATCCGCAGGCACAACAAAAAGTCCTTGACATTTTAGAAGAATGGATACAGTTCAAACAGCTTCAGAAGAAGCTGCAAAAGAAATTATATTTCGTTTCAGCACAGCCCCACTGAGCAGATCCCATATCGACTATTTTATGAGAAGACCAGCAGTGTAGGGAGAAACACATGCACATAGAAAACCTTTCATTGCATTTTTGAAATTTACATTGTCTTCAGCAGTGATTGCAAGACAAGAAAGGCCTAGTGCACGTATATTTTGAGGCCTGGTTATGCTATTAAACACACACAAATTAACTTCAAACTTTTAATTAATAAAATCTGGCCCTTTGATTTTTTTTTTCTTTTTTTTTAATCATCACAAACGCAACATACTGCTCTACAATAAATTATTCATTGTTTTTGTTTCTTCTTCGTTTCCACTTAGGCTTTCAGCTCATCCATACATCTTCGATTTGATGTCATCCAGTTCAATTTCTTCTTTCTTTTACTGTTCGTTGTCTTCAAGCAAGTGAACATTAGTATTTTCCCTAAAATGTGCAATAGAAACATCTGTGATCTAGTCTACTAACTTATTTGAGCATTATTATCATAAAAATTGCCATCATCGTCAGAAGCATACCCAATAGGAGTGTGTAAACTCAATGCTGGGGCAGAATAGTCCTTATCTTGGTGACCGACACGTACCCCTGCCCTGTGTGCCCCAGCTACAATGCATATTTTGAGCTCTGTTGCTGCAGCATGCCTTGAGTATCAGTTCTCTCTTATTTTTCAACAGTTCTATTTTGCCAGGGGGGTCGATGGCAGCCTGTTCCAGCCAGTAATCGAATCCTCTGTGTTTATTAAACCCTGAGCTTCTTGTGCGTTCTTTAAAAGTGAATATGGAGGACATTTAGACTGAATGGTGAGGACAATTGGGTAACTTTTTGCCCTCACCCTTTTGGGGGAGCTGCCCCATCCTTCTAAAAGAGTTGTTTTTGCCAAGACTGCTTCCACTCATAAAGGAGAGGCAAAAGTAATCAGAATTAGTTCAGTGCCTAAATTGTCTCATTGTTGTAAGAATTCTTTTGATGTAATGTCACTTGATTTAATGTGCTTTAGATCTGGGATTGATTGCAGCTAGTGGGTGACATTTCCCCTATTTCGGATATTATGCGATCCCCATTTTTGTTACTCTGGCATCCGGATCCGCTTGTAGGACTTTGGCTCTTCTGTTGGCTTGATTGTAAATTCCAGGTAAGTTAGTGGAAGGGTGGTGCTGTTGTAGTTTGGCCCTGTCACAGCTTGGGGCCCATGGGCCTTCAACAGAAGAACTAATCAATGCTCCAAGATGGATGTCTGAATTAACAAGATAATTATTCTGTTCATTTTTGGGCACCACATTACTTGGATGGTTAGATTCGCTGTGGTCCGGTTATGTTAGGGACACTGAGTGGAGATGGTCTAATGTTTGGACTTGCTGCCCAGCGATGCCTGACACTGCCCTGTGCTTGAATGTGGACTGCTAGTTGCTGACTAATGTGAAGCGCAATCAGTAGAGTATTCAACAATTGGATCATCAAGGGTTGGTGAATTCAGAGGTGTTTTTACTGCTTGGTCTAGCAAATTAGAAGAAGGAGGCAGCTAATATTTTCCTTTTCATGTTTTGTGAACATCAGGTAAAACTTCCCCTGACTTTTTAAGGTTGCATTCTTGTGCAGCTTATTCCATTGTTTCCTCGGGCATTTGAGCCCTCATGCTCAGTTTATGCTCATGTCTTTGATGCCTTTGTCCTGTGAGAGCAGGTTGATGTCTCTGCCACTTTCTGCAGATGGCTTTTCAGTGAGCAGGATAGTTGGTTGGAGGGACACTGAGGCAGTGCTGAATATGTTCTCATTCTATGTACACAAGGACAAAACTGCAAGTTTCCTTGGCCGCTGTTACCGTTGAGCACTTGCCAGGTGGTTTAGAGGGGTTGTCTTGTTTGAAAATCGTTCCCACTTGCTGTATGCTTAGTTGAGCAATACTGAGACGTTAGGTCCTGAATGATTGCTTCCATGGTTTGCAGCAGAGAAGTCAGCTTGTTCAGAATGGGTAAACATGGACATAGTGGTTTAAGTATCCTTTCAATCATTGAAATTCAAGGTGCGGTGGAGTTTAGAATGTCCACTTGGGGGTTCAGTTTGTCCGAGTAAAACATCCAGACATCAACCTTTAACTGGATGTGCCGAGCAGAGAGGACCACATGCCGGTGTTTTGGGAGAGCAGAAGGTTGGGAGTGTCGCAGCTTATGGGTGAAATGTCCTGATCTGGTGTCTGCTCTTGCTCAATGTTCCTGAGGAGACTGGGAGAAATTGGAGGTATGCCAAGAGAACTGGGGTGCGAGGCAAAAAGGGCAGATGAGCCTCTTCGCTGACTGCATCGTGGAGCTTGGCTAGGGTCCTATAGGGAAATAGTCTGGTGAGTTTGAGTCAGTCCCCGTGCAGTGGCCGCCCCCGTACAAACAACCCCCTCACACACGTAGTGTGAGCTGAATGGCTCAATGAAACCAGGGAACAGGACTAACACGTTGGTGGCCCACCTCCTTGGCGTGACCTCCCCAGCTCTGCTATTGGTAGCAGTAAGCGAAGGTGAAGACAAGCAGGTCCAGGCAAGAGGCCCAGCAGGACAAAGGTTTCTGTATAGGAGGAGTTGTGGGTGAAAGCAGGTGAGATCGTGGGTGAGCATGTTACTTTGCGTGCAGCGTCACTCTGATAGAGACTTCTAGCTGCAGATTCATTACCTTTGAATTTCCCAGGTGTCACACTGGATCTGGAAGCTTTTGCGTGCACAGTACCCCTGCACACCGTCAAGTGACTTTGTTCAGTTCCGTGTGTCATTGTGGGCTTCAGTGGTGCCGGCAGTGACATGCGGTCACCTATATAGGTGCAATCCAGGCGCGCGGATGTCACCTTTCTTGCCGCGCCAGTTAGCGCTGATCCAGAGAAGGGCTTTAACCCGCTGTCTCTTTTTGACAGACTTTTAAAAACATTTTGTTGAATATTTTTTCTTATGTGTCGAGAATGTTCTCTAGAAAGAAAGGATTTGAGCCTTGTGGTGCCTGCCACCGCGCCATGCAGGTTACTGACCCGCACCTTATGTAATTGTGGTTCCTATAGTGCGACTACGACTCAGTCCTGCTTGGACTGCCGGGGACTGGCGCCGAAACCTTTGAGGGAGCAGTCATTAAAGCTGCTTGCAGCCTGCTAGTCAATGCCAACCAACGCAGCTCCAGGAGGTTTCAGTCCCAATTGAGAAGAAGGTCGCAGGACTGCTCCAGGAACCCCAAGTCCTCTACGTCACATTCAAGGTCATCGGGACACTCTGGGAAGAGTCGCAAGAAGAAGTCTAAACGGACTTCCACTTCACCTCGTCCGTCGGCTGACGAGATGAGTGGGTAACATCGCTGTTCCAGACACTATTCTGCGGAGCTGTTGCCAGGTCCGACTCCACCTCTCCCCGTATACGGGAGACAGAACGACCCCTGCTCAAATAAAGACATTTTACAAGGCCATGTGCAAAGTATTTGAGCAGGCCGACCCCTCCGGAGTGCCTTCGGGCCCCACAGTTTCAGAGGAGGCCCTATCAGGTTCCACTGCTGACTGCTCTGGCTTCAGCCTTGATGGGGTCTCTCAGATCGGGATGGGCGCTGGTCATGCCAATATGACCTCCGCCCTCGTCTCCAGTCTTAGCTGCTCTCGGTGCCGCCCACGCCAGCCCCATTCTCATCCCCGATGAATCAGTCGGAACAGAGTTGATCGATGCCAAATCTAGCGCCGGTGGGGCCTATTGGTCCTAGGTCATTGCCTGAGTGTTTTGTGAAGCAGCCAGGTGTGGGGGAAGAGTGGGAAGGATCACTGTACCCTTTAGATTGCCATTTATAGTCCCCCCACATGATTGGACTGTTATGAGGAGCTAGGAGAGTCCTGTGGACTGGAAATCTCTTGAGGTACTGGCTTGTTCTCTCCACCCACCGTGGATACGGAGGAGGGAGCATCTTACGTAGTGGTGGTGAATATGGCAGCGGAGGTCCTTGACCTCGAACTTCACTCAGTGGTGGTCAAGTCTAACCTGACCGAAGTGCTTCAGCCTGGGGCTTCCACATCTGAATCCCTATTGCCCTTCAATGAAGCACTGACCGATGTTCTTCTGGGAACTTGGTCCAAGACCAACAAAAGGGCTCCTGTGAACAAGACAATTGCCCACCACCATCACCCTTCCATTGGTGATCCTGGTTTCCGCACCCAACACCCCACCCCTGAGAGCTTGGAAGTCCAAGGCTCAACTTCCCATGGCGCGTTCCCTGACGCTCTCCCGGACAGTGAATCCAAGAGACTGGATAGCTTAGGCAAGAAAATGGTTTCTTCCATCAGCCTAGCATTGTGGTTGGTGAATACCGCACTCAAATGGCAGAGCAGTCTTTGACCTTGAGGTGCCACGCCTGGCTGAGAACATCTGGCTTTTCTGGGGATGTCCAGGCCAACCTCACTGACATGCCCTTCAACGTGACTCATCTCTTTGGAGAGAAGGCCGACTCGGTGCTGGAGTGCTTCAAGGACTAGCGGGCTACGACCAAAATCTTGGGCCTCTCGGTTACACCTTGCCCTCTTTCGAGGTTACAGAAGGGGCATGCCACCGTGCCAACCCTATGCCTGTCACCGTCCAGCACAAGCTTCCCAAGCTGTACGAGGATGTGTACGCGGTGCGTTCCACCCTGTGGGTCTGGTAGCCAGAAATCATCCGGCACCAACCCCCCAGCAGCTTCAGCTTCTAAGCCCTCCTAGTTTGGTTCTGAAAGACCATGGGTGCCCAGTTGGAGGGAGAATCCAACATCATTGGCACTCCATAACATCAAACAAATGGGTTTTGCAGATCATTCAGAGGAGCTACTTCATCCCTTTCTAATCTTTCCATCCCCATGTACTGCCATCTCAAGAATGTCTGACGGAGGATCATCTGATCTTGCTCCAAGAGGAAGTTGCAGCTCTCCTGACCAACGGGGCTATAGAAAGGGTTCTGATATCCGAGGTAGGCAGTGGTTATTATTCACCGTACTTTCTGATACCCAAAAAGAACAAGGATCTTCACCCTATCCTAGACTTCTAAACCATAAATCTCTTCCTCAGAAAGGAGAAATTCAAGATGCTCACTTTGGTTAGGTCTTGTCTGCCTTAGACCAAGGAGACCGGCTGGTAGCATTAGACTTGCAGGATGCATACTTTCACATCATCCATCCATCCTGCCTGCAGGCGTTACTCGCAGTTTAAGGTAGGCCACGAGCACTTTCAGCACACTGTGCTACCATTTGGCCGCCCCAACGCCCCTCGAGTGTTCGCCAAGGTGATGGCGGTAGTCGAAGCTCATCTGCGCAGGTTAGGGGTTTCAGTCTTCCCCTACCTTGCCCCAGTCTGTCGTCTCCAACCTTTAGACTATGGTGGACCTCCTGCATTCGCTAAGGTTCTCTGTAAATATGCTGAAGTCTCACCTGGCTCCTTTTTCAGATGCTCCCTTTCATTGGAGCTGTTCTGCACATAGTGCAGTTTTGGGCTTATCCTCCTGAGCAGCGAGTCCATGACATTCAGGTTATGGTACCGATGTTTCAGCCTCTATTCTGGATTTCGGTGAGAATGACTGAGGCTGCTGGACATCATGGCCTTATGCATCGTGCTGGTGAATCATGCCAGATGGCATATGCTCTGAAGTGGTGCATGAAGTTCCAGTGGGCGCAGCATCAGAGGAATCTCTCCGACATGGTTCAGATCTCTGAGGGAATTCCAAAGGGCCTGCAGTGGTGGCTTACGAATCACAATTGGGTCAAAGGCAGAGTCCTCTCCCTTGCCCAACCAGATCTGACAGTAGTGACAGATGCGTCACTCCTGGGATGGGGGCGGTCATCGGTAGACGTGGAGATCCGAGACTCTGCTCTCCAGCAGAATCCGGGCTCAAAATCAACTTGCTGGACCGCCATGCAATCCGGCTAGCATTGAGAGCATTTTTCTCCGCTCTCAAGGTTGAAGTTACTGCAGGTGTTCACAGACAACACCACCGCCATGTGGTACTGCAACAAGCAGGGCGGGGTGCTAAGCACTTGGTCAAGAGGCCCTTCATCTCTGGACATGGCTGGACCAGCAGGGCATAACCCTGGTGATTCAGCACCTGGCATGTTCTCTGAACAGCAGGGCGGATGAACTCAGCCGTCGTTGCCTAGCGGATCTTGAATGGAGTCTCCTTCGGAGTTGGAGCAAGGACTTTCAGCAGTAGGGAGAGCCTTGGTTAGATCTGTTAGCCTCCATAGAGAACGTGCAATGTCAGCAGTTTTGCACATTGGAGTTTCCAAGGCGGCCATCGCTCGGAGATGCTTTTCATCTTGAGTGGAGTTCTGGCCTCCTGTGCCCTTTTCTATCATTACCACTTTTGCCTGGAGTTGTCAAGAAGATTCGGAACGACTTGGCCAAAGCTCTCCTTGTGGTTTTGGACTGGACACGGGAGAGTCCGGTATCCCCAGCTTCTGAAAATGAGCACCGATCATCTAATCAGGCTGCCCCTTCGGGAGGAACTTCTGTTGCAGCAGCATGGCAGGGTCTCCACTCGAACATGTCCACCGTCTTCCTCCTTGTGTGAAGATAGAGTGGCGACAGTTGATAGCTTTTGAATTTTCTCCTGAAGTCTGTAATGTTAGCTTGGCGGCCAGACAGCCCTCCGCCAAAACGGTTTGTCTGCCGTTGGCAAATACTTGTAAAATATTGTACAGAAAAGTCTATTGACCCTCTTTTTATTTCTCTTTCTGCTATTCTTCTCTTCATTCTTACCCTTCCCCAGCAGGGTTCTGCGCTGGGCACTCTTAAGGGTTATCTCTCTGCTCTGTCTGCCTGAGCAACCTTCTTTATTTAAGTCCCCTATTGCAGTGGTTTCCAACCTTTTGACTTCTGTGGACCGCCGCTTTATTATTAGTGGACCCTGGAGACCCCCAATGAATCATTATTGGAATTACTGAAAGCTGGGGACCCAATCTGTTAAGATTATTTGATTTTCTCTATAGTCGCAAACCCCTTGAGGAGGCTTTGCGGACCCACAGGGGTCCCCGGACCACAGGTTGGTAACCACTGCCCTATTGTAAATAGGTTTCTGAAAGGGTTTGCACATATGTTTCCCCCTTCGCCTTTCATCATTCTCAGTGGAACCTTAACCCGGTCCTTTCTACCTCATGTATGCTCTCTTTGAGCCACTACACAATTATCTCCTCTTACCATCAATACAGCTTTCCTAGTGGTGATACACTCTGCCCGGAGTGAGCTGCAGGCTTTATCATTCAAGCCTCCCTACCCTACTGTGTTTCTGGACAAGGTGGTGCTTTGCACCCAGGCCTCTTTCCTCCGAAAAGGGGTATCTCCATTCTGTAATGGACAATGTCACCCTGCCCACCTGTTTTGCTCCTCCACTACCCTCTAAAGAAGAGGAGAGACTCCACTGTCTGGACCCAAAAAGAGCATTGTCATTCTATCTTGACCACACAAAAGAATTCCAGGTGGACGATCAGCTCTTTGTGGGCTATGTAGGAGCTAAAAAAAAGGTCGGGCAGACCCATTTTGCGCCAGCTCGCGGAGGTCTTAAGGGCTCATTCCACCAGAGGAAAAGCTGCGACCATGGCGTTCCAGTCCTAGACATCACCCAGGCAGCAACGTGGGCATCCCTAAACATGTTTGCCAAACACTACTGCCTGGATATTCCGGACCACAGGGACGGGCATTTTGCCCGGTCAACCCTGCAGGACTTTTTAGTCTAGTTAAATTGGTCCACAGTCCACCGCCAGGGTTATCTATTCAAAGGTAAGGAATCTACAGCTAGATGTCTCTATCAAATGAACAAGTTTCTTACATTCGGTAATGCATTATGTGATAGATACTATATTTAACTGCAAATTTCTGACACCCACCCATGTCTCCCTGCTCTGCAAACAGATTTCTAGGGCTAGAGATGATCCCTTTCAGGGCCCTCGTTTGGACATAAGTTTGTCATTTCACTTCATGGTTCTGCACTCCTGATGTGGGAAGTTGTGATAAGTAACTGACATCCACTCACCTGGATGGCGTCTATATAGGTGACTGCAACGTCGCATCTGTCACCAACGCTGACAATGCACAGAACCAAACAAAGCCACCTGACGTCAAACAGGGGTACTGCTCACGCAAAAGTTTCCGGATCCAGTAGACAACTGGGAAATTTAAAGGTAAGTAATCTGCACCTAAACACAGTCCCTACCAGGAAATGCGTTTCCGAAGGTAAGTAACTTGTTCGTCAATACCAATCCAGTCTTCAGATGCTACTCACACATCATCTGTTAGTTCTGCCACTACATTACACAAGTAGGATGCTTCTGCAAAATATGTTAATGTGCAAACTGCATATGCTGCTCTAAGAGTTCCATAATGGTCTCTTGGGCAAAAAAATCCCCCAAATCAGCCAATTCGATTGGTACATCTTGAATATCTGGTCTTGACTTGGTACAAAAATCTGTCTCATCAATACAGCCATGGTCACTTTCAGCCATTTCATTGTCGGCTTCCTCCTCAGGAAATGGCGTATTCGTTGCAGGATTAAAGGTATTGCAGCGGGTAATTTAAATGTTTTCTGTTGCTAGTATGATCTGCCTATATTTAGTCATGCAACTGTTTGTAAGATGCTTAGTATGCATACTACTCAGCAGGATCTTGATTGAATGAGGAACCAGCACAATAAGTGTGTGTCCCATCACACTTTGTTTCACTTTGCGTAATTGCCATAGAAATAGCTGCAGTGCTCTTCGTGCACCCGGGAAACACGTCAGCCACTGCAACTAGTGTAGCAGAAAAATATGTAATTGACTGCTTAAACTATTCCCCTCCTCCCCCCAAAAAATCCTATCCCCCCCCTTAGTCTTCTGTGTAGGGACTAATAGTGCTCATCCGTGTTTCTCATGACAGAATAAATAAGATTCTTACTCGTAATTTGGCATTTCTAGAGGAGGGGCCCTCACAGGCTGTGTTTGAGCTCCAGGAAGGCATTCTAACCTTTATTGCCCCAAGGCACCAGGTCCTTCACATCACTGTAGGTCAGTTTCTGTATAGGCTTTGTAATCGGGGAAATGTTTGTAATCCACTAAAAGTACCTAACCATCTCAGGAAACATTCTCACTTCCCAATCTTGTTAATGGAATCATTTTCAAAATCTAAGAAATGCGTTGCTAAGTGGTTCAGCTAGGCAATTGTGTGAAGTCTACCAACCTCTTTCATTTTAGCTTTCTAATAAATCTTCTGTATATTGAACTAGCACTTAGTCAAAGGGCAGATTTGGACTTTCTTGGCCCTTCTTTAGGATTTGGGAAAAGATTGAAGGACTTTCTGTATAGTTTTATGGGGTCCTACACCAAACCAAAACCTATTGCAGATTTTGAGCGCAAAGTGATATTTACTAACTTCATGAAGAGGAATTGAGGAAAATGCTTCACACACTGAGGAGTACGGTGATACAATCCATTTGGTTTTTATAGTAATCTTTATTATCTCAGCACCTTTGATCAATCCACTTTCATTTATTGGAAAAATCCCAAACCTCCTTGCTCGTGTCTTAAACCTGGAGCTAAGTCTTCCTTTGTAAAAACAGGGAATATTTTAACTCTTATTTCTAGTGATTTTATTTTAAAATCAGAGGCTTATTTTTCACACTGACTATCAATTCATGATTATTGATAATTAGCCCAGCTTTAATTACGATATTAGGTGACAACGTATAAGTCACCTCTGTGTTTGAAATGGCTAAGCCTGCTCTTCTTTTTCAAAGAGGTGTTGGTTAAGAACCTCCACCGGTCTAACTG
The DNA here is from genome assembly GCF_031143425.1 of Pleurodeles waltl. Taxonomy (NCBI): domain Eukaryota; kingdom Metazoa; phylum Chordata; class Amphibia; order Caudata; family Salamandridae; genus Pleurodeles; species Pleurodeles waltl. The sequence goes on from NC_090436.1 coordinate 828,108,046, forward strand.
AAGCAGGTAGCACCTATATCTATCAAAATGATATTGAATTGCCATTCACTTTTTTTCCACAAAAAAGGCCATTCTGGTCTGCCTCTAGGACTGCAGAAAGCATACAATCCTCCTTCCTCCTCAAGCACAGTCATTGTGTCAAATTCGATCCTGTGGGATCTCAGAGTGTACTTGCAAATTGTGAAAAATCATCATCATTGTAGGAAAGAGTCCTTGTCTGCATGGTTACTCCCCAACCTTTTGCCTGACATTGATGCCAACTTTGACTTGAGAGTGTGCTGGGATCCTGCTAACCAGGCCCCAGCACCAGTGTTCTTTCCCAGAACCTTACCATTGTTTCCACAGTTGGCACACCCTGACACACAGTTAAGTCCCTTGCAAAAGGTACCCCTGGTACCAAGTTCCCTGTAGCTAGCGAAGGACCTCAAGGGCTGCAGCATGTATTATGTCACCCTGGGACACCACTCACTCAGCACATGCACACTTCCACTGCAGCTTGTGTGTGCTGGTAGGGAGAAAAAGGCGAAGTCGACATGGCACCCCTTTTAGGTTTCCATGCCCACAAACCACTGCCTGTGTCATAGGTAAGTCACCCCTCTATCAGGCCTTACAACCCTAAGGCAGGGTGCACTATACCACAGGTGAGGGCATAGCTGCATGAGCAATATGCCCCTACAGTGTCTAAGACCATTCTTAGACATTGTAAGTGCAGTGTAGCCATATTGAGTATATGGTCTGGGAGTTTGTCATTATGAACTCCACAGCTCCATAATGGCCTCACTGAATACTGGGACATTTGGTATCAAACTTCTCAGCACACTAAACCCACACTGTTGCCTGTGTTGGATTTATTGAACAATGCACCCAGAGGGCATCTTAGTGATACCCCCCTGTTTTTTTTTTTTATCCAATCCTTTAGTGCAGGAATGACTGGTCTGTGCCAGTCTGCCGCTAAGAGATGAGTTTCTGACCACATTGGGTGAGGGGCTTTGTGCTCTCGGTGGCCAGAAACAATGCCTGCATTGTGTGGAGGTGCTTCACACCTCCCCCCTGCAGAGACTGTAACACCTGACAGTGAACCTCAAAGGCTCAAGCCTCTTGTTACAATGCCCCAGGGAACTCCAGGTAGTGGAGAAGCGCACCCCCCTCTACACCCCCACCCGGGACAAAGCCCCACGTTTGGCAGCAAGTCCGGCGGGAAAATTAGGGAAAGCAGGGAGGAGTGACCACCTCAGCTGGGACCACCCCTAAGGTGTCTAGAGCTGAGGTGACCCCCTCCTTGCAAAATCCTCCATCTCAGTTTGGAGGACAGGGACCAATAGGGTTAGATCTGTGCCCCCCTTCCTGAAAAGTGTGGACACTGGAAGGGTGCAGCTGCCCTCAGGGACAGTAGTCAGTGGCTACTGCCCTCTGAACACCTGTTACACCCCTAAATCCAGGATTTAGAGGCACCCCTAAACCCAAGTTGTCAGATTCCTGGGGACCTCACAAGAAAGAAGGACTGCTAAGCTGAAACCCCAGCGGAGAAGAAGGAAGACAAAAACCGACATGGCCCCAGCCCTACCAGCCGGTTTCCTGCTTCAAAGAACCATGCATAAGAAAGCGACGCATCCTGCGGGTCCAGCAACCTCTGCCGAGCCTCCAGAGGACTACCTGCATTAGAGAGGACCAAGACCTCCCATGGACAGCGGCCCTGTTCAAGAAGAAACTACACCTTAGGACTCCATAGCCTCCCCGGATCCGCGAGTCCTGACCACTCTGCACCCGATGCCCACCGCCCGTTTATGGGTGGCCCAACCGACTAGAGAGGATCCGCAGGCGATTCAGAGCAAGTGCCCCCACCCTGGGTTGACTTCTCCTTTCCCCAATGACGACACCTGCAGTGTGAATCCAGAGGACTCCCCTGACCACCACAGCTCCGGAAGAAGATACCCGTCGCCAAAAGGTACACTGCACCCGCGGCCCCCTGGCCTTGGGGAACCTGACCACTGGTGCAGCAACATTCAGCAGGCGGCCCTCCTACTTGTCCAGACTTTAATTTTCCGGAACCCACCCCGCGGACCCAGCCTGCAGCATCTAAGTAACCCCCGGAGACCCCTCATAGGAAAGCATTGGGAGTAGATGCTGTGTTTGCACCATGCACTCTGTCGCACCTGTGCTGCTGATGGTGTGCGTTTGGTGCTAACCTATGGCCCCTCCGGTGCTCTTATAAACCCCCCAGGTCTGCCCTCCGAAAATGCGGGTACTTACCTGCAAGCAGGCCTGATTCCGAGTGCCCAAAGGAGCCCATGTTAAATTTGCCTCATCTTTTACCTCTGCACCTGACTGGCCCCGTGTTGCTGGTTGTAGGTGTTTGGGGTTAACTTGAACTCCAACCTGTGGGCTTCCTAGCCCCCAGAGACTGAAACTGTAAGTCGTGTACTTACCTTCAAATCATACTTATCTTCCCTCCAGGAAGTGTTCTGAAAATTGCACTGTCCTCTTTTTACAACATATTGCCATTTAGTAAAAAACTGTGGAACTTGCCAATTCTAATCAGTGGTATTGGTACATACGTGGAAGACTTCTTTATTGATGTACTTACCTGCAACTTGAATCTTGTGGTTTTAGAAATAAATTAGCAAAATATATTTTTGCTATTGATATAGTACAGTGGTTCCCAACCTTTTGACTTCTGTGGACCCCCACTTTATCATTACTGGAGCCCGGGGACCCCCACTGACTCTTTATTGGAATCCGGGGACCCCCCACTGAGCCATTACTGAAAGTTGGGGACCTAATCTATTAATATAATTTTTTTTTTAAGCAAGTCACCACTGCTTATACTGATATAGTATATACAGAGCCAGCTTCCTACAGTTATTAATCACTAAAGTTTTTTTTTGCTGTAGTATGTAACTGTGTTGAAAACCCTGCATAGGCTGTAGACATATTCCCATTGTACTCCCTTGTATTCTGCATGTTTTGTACATGAGCCAGTAGGGCTGGGGTAGCTGACTTTACCATCCCATTTTGTTACATCTGATTAACATTCTTCTGCATTTGACAAACCATTTGTCAGTCATTTTTAAATCTAATTTGGATTAAATCTACAATCTCATTTGCACTGCCCTGTCTTCGTACAGATGTGACATGGGCCATTTCTTATCTGTGCATTATTAACATTCTGATTAGGCTTATTGTTAATAAAGGTAGATAGAGGCTTTACTTCTGCCATGAGCAATCCCCATTACCACCTTGATCAAACTGTAGTCCATTTCCTTGTGTATTAACTCCAACATCAGGACCAAAACCAGGTTCAAACACCGGAAAACCACCTTGACTACACTTTTAGAATAACTTAGTTTGAGCTATTATTAATTTCTCCTTCGTTGTTTTCCTCTCAGCATTGCAACAGTCACTAAAATACTTCCATAGATTTGTCCTGTCAACACAGCACACTTTGCTGAACATGTGAATTAATCTCGGACGCAAATGGAACACAGAGGCCGAAATAAATCCAAAAGCGGCCTCTTTTATGGTGCCTTCAACACCACTATACTGTCTACAAATCTGCACTAATCAAAATATGCAAGCACAGATTCACCTGAATCTTGCATTGCTCTAATTTTTACCAATTTACTTGCTTATAGGTGGAGCCTTTGTTTTCAGTTGCTCAATAATGAAAAAATTCCCAGCTTTCGTAAAGGAAAGGTTCAAATCTGTTAAGGGCACAGAGGCGAGGATTACGCATTACTCTCTTCGCTTTATTGAACAGCAGCTGTAGGAAGCTTGCTCTGTATATACTATATCAAAATGAGATATAGTGTGCACAGAGTCCAGGGGTTCCCATGAGGCTTGACGGAGGCAATAATAGATAATACTAATGCTCTATTTGTGGTAGTGTGGTCGAGCAGTTAGGCTTATCAGTGGGAAGAGTTAAGCATTTGTTGTGCACACACAAACAATAGGAGAAACACACACACTCAGTGACTTAATTCCAGACCAATAGGATTTTATAAAGAAAAATATCCTTTGTTAATTTATTTCTAGAACCACAAGATTCAGTTTGCAGGTAAGTACATTAAATGAAAGGTACATTTCATAGGTCAATCATCAGTACATACAGTTTTCTTTAAAATGGCAAAAAGCGATTTTAAAAGTAGACTGTGCAATTTTCACCAGTGCCTGGGGGAGGAAAATAAAGTAAAGTTTTTGAGGTAAGTAACAAACTTCCAGATCTAGTCTCCAGGGCATAGGTAGCCCACAGATGGGGGTTCAGGATAACATCAAACCACCAGCAACACACAGGGCCTGTTAGATGCAGAGGTCAAACAGGAGCCAAAATAACATGGGCCCCTACGGAGACAGGGTACTCCGGTTCGGGTCTGCTTGCATGTAAGTACCCGTATTGCTGGAGGGCATACCAGGGGATTTTAGAGGAGCACTGGCGGGGCCCCAAGTAGGCACCAATCCCACACCCTCAGTGCACAGGGGCAGCCGGGTGCAGGGTGCAAATAGGGCATCGGTTTTCCAATAAAACTGTTTGAGAGGACCCCAGGGGTCACATAGGCGCTGCAGGCAAGGCACAGAGGGGCTCCTCGGGCAAGCCACCAACTGGATAGGGAGGCAGGACGCCTGCTGGTCGTTACTGCACCGGTGGTCAGTTTCTCCTAAATCTGGGGGCTGCGGGTGCAGTGCTTCTCCAGGCGCCTGATATCTTTGTCCCTAGTAGTCGCTGTCAGGGGGGTCCTCGGGATTCCCTCTGCAGGCGTTATCGTGGAGGGGTCAGCCAATGCTGGAAACCCATTTGGAGTAAGATAGAAGTCCTTAGAAGCAGAACTTCTGTTCTTTTTTTTGTAGACAGTGCCGCTGTCCTCAGTAGTTCTTGGTCCTTCTAGGTGCAGGGCAGTCCTCTGTATTTGGACAGGGGCTGTTGGTCCTGCTGAATGGTTCACTGTTCGTTTGCAGGTTCTCTGAAGCAGGAGACAGGCCGGTATGGCTGGGGCCAAAGCAGTTTTAGTCTTCTTTTATTCTCTGCTGGGTTTTCAGCTTAGCAGTCCTTCTTCGTCTTGTAGATTGCAAGGAATCTGGTGAGCTAGGTTCAGGGAGGCCCTTAAATCCTAGATTTAGGGACGTGTTAGGGGTCAGAGGTCAGTAGCCAATGGGTACTGTCCCTGAGGGTTGCTACACCCTCCTTGTGCCCACTCCCTTTGGGGAGTGGGGCGCATTCCTATCCCTATTGGTGCGTGTCCTCCACAACAAGAGGGAGGATTCTGCAGGGAGGGGGTCACCTCAGCTCTGAACATCTTAGGGGTGGTCCTGGATGGGGTGGTCACTCCTCCCTGTTTTACCTAATTTTCCCGCCGGACTTGCCGCCAAAAGTGGGGCTTTGTCTGGGGGGTGGGCATCTCCACTAGCTGGAGTGCCCTGGGGCACTGTAACCCGAGGCTTGAGCCTTTGTGGTTCACCGGCTGGTGTTACAGTTCCTCCAGAGGGAGCACCTTCACCCAGGACAGGCTTTGTTTCTGACCACAGAGTGCACAAAGGCATTCACCCCATGTGGTCAGAAACTCATCTGAAAGTGGCAGGCTGGCACCGACTGGTCAGTCCTACACTAGCAGTTGGGCTGACATACAGGGGGCATCTCTATGATGCCCCTGTGTGCATGTTTCAATAAATCCCACACTAGCATCAGTGTGGGTTTATTGTGCTGAGAAGTTTGATACCAAACTTCCTAGTATTCTGTGAAGCCGTTACGGTGCTGTGGAGTTCCTAATGACAAACTCCCAGACCATATACGTAATATGGCTACACTGCACTTAAAATGTCTAAGAATGGACTTAGACACTGTAGGGACATAACATTTTGCTCATGAAGCTGTGCCCTCACCTTTGGTATAGTGCACCATGCCTTACGGCTGTAAGACCTGCTAGAGGGGTGACTTACCTATGCCACAGGCAGTGGTTTGCGGGCATGGCACCCTAAGAGGGGTGCCATGTCAACGTTGCCTTTTTCTCCTCACCAGCACACACAAGCTGCAAGGCAGTGTGCATGGGCTGCGTGAGGGGGTCTCCCAGGGTGGCATAATACATGCTGCAGCCCTTAGAGACCTTCCCTGGCCACAAGGCCCTTGGTACCATGGGCACCTTTTTACAAGGGACTTAACTGTATCCCAGGACTGTGCCAATTGTGGAAACATAGGTTCAGTTTTAGGGAAAGAACACTGGTGCTGGGGCCTGGTTGGCAGGGTACCAGCACACTTTGAATCAAAGTTGGCATCAACACTAGGCAAAAAGTGTGTGTGGGGGGGGGGTTCACCATGCCAACAGTGGCACTTTCCTACAGCAGCCAAGCAGAGGTGCATAAACTGTATTTCCCATGAACACTTAGGAACAAAAAACATTCAATGTTCCAGTCCTGCTCTTTCACCAATAAGCAGTCCACCCTCTCCATGAAAGTCCCGCCACCCGTCTGCTGCTCCTCTTTCTTTCTGCCACTTAACTCAGCCGGCTTCCTCCTCATTCTTGTTTGGACCCCTCAGATCCTGCAAGAAACTGACAACAGGGAAAATAAATTTATAATCTCAACCTTGTGAATCATCACAAGCCATAACTTTACAATTCTATATTAAAAGAACGTTTCCACGAATAAGCATTACTGCAAAACTGTTACCAAAATAAAGGATTCTCACCTTAACGATGAATAATCAGACAAGGGGTAAATCTGAATGTCATTCTTGGGTGGGTTAATCCTTGCCTCCGTGGTTTTAATAGAATTGAAACTCTCCATTGCAAAAGCTTAGACATTTTTCATTCTATGTCGGGACCGAAGGCGAAGATTGTGCTTGTTTAAAGCTTGCCCACCACCAATGATGCCAAATGTGGAATGGGTTTGAAGTAAAACCATTTAAATGTTGATTCTGAGGACCAGTCGGCTGCATTAATAATGTCCTCTAGGCGTGCCCCTGAAGAGAATGTTTTGGAGGCCATGGCCCCTCTAACCGAGTGTGCTCCGAAAAATTTCAGATCTATGTCACCTTCCTGCTTGGCCCATCTCGCTATAGTGGGAGAAGACACTGTCCGAAAGGGCCTCCTGAGTGCAATCACTGATTGATTTTCCCCATGGCCTCGTAGCTCTTAATAGATCGCACCACACATAATTTTGGGGAGTCTGGAAAGGAAGGGTAAGAAACCACACAAGAATTACATTTGGTTTGTCAAGATATGTGAAACGTCACCCTGTCCGGGTTGAATACTCTACCAGTAAGGTCCAGGGCCCTTATGTCCGAGACTCATCTTCACAACACCACACACAAGAAGGTAGCCAATTTGTTAAGAACCCTGTTAACATCCAAGAGGGATGAAAATCTGGGTTCTGGTGGGAACGATGAGCGGATTCCACACATCCAGTTTCCTCACCAAAGGGTGTTCTCCCACCGGTTGATTTCCCCCCCCTGGGTGCGTGTCCCGTTGAGATAGAGGAACTGAAGGTGTGTATCATCCTGTAGGACAACCCCTCTGAGGCCAGGTGAGCTAGAAAGTTCAGGACGTGGACAACATCAGCCCCCACTGGATCCAGGTGTCTGCTGTGACACCAGTCCAGCCATTGGGCCCAAATGGAACGATAACGTTTGGTAGTGTTGTCCACCCATGCCTTAGACAAGAGGGAAGCAGCTTGCGACAAAATGCCTAGGACTTTCCATAGTTTCCTGAAATTCTCCATGCCATAAGACGTATCGAGCCTTGTATCACCAGAGGGTGAGGATTCCCGTCAGGGTCTTTGAGGAGATCCTGACACTGGGGTAGAGGGATTGGAAAATCCCACAAAAGTTCCAGAAGAACTGGAAACCATACTTGCTACCTCTATTCTGGCGTGATCAACACCAGGTCCACTTGTCTCCTCACCTGCGCTGAGAGGCAGGTTATCATGACAAATGGGGGAAAGGTGTAGGCTTGTTCTTACCGCAAGGCCTGTAGAAACGCATCCGTGGTTGCTGCCCCCGGATTCGGCCTCCAACTGAAATATCTGAGGATCCGATGGTCAAGCCGGGAGGCAACTAGGTCCACTGAGAGGGGGCCTCAACCTACTCTGAATCTCATTGAAAAGGCGTGGGTGTAGCGGTCAAAGACTGGTGTCCTTCAGATGTTGGGAATGCCAGTCGGCCACCTGGTTGGACTAACTTGGGAGATGTTCTGCTATTACCGAGATCTAGTTCGCCAGGCACTGTTCCCAGAAAGACCTCACGAGGTCCCCCAGTGCTCTGGACCAGGTGCCTCCCAGATGTTTTAAGGTTTATGTAACGTACTGCCACTACATTGTCCATTTTTGGGAAGACGCAACATTTTGCCTGAGATTTGGTCCAACACTTGACCACGAATGAGCCCGCAATGAGCTTGAGGCAGTTGATGTGCGTTGCCTTTTCTCCTTCCCCAGAGGGAACACTGCCCACAAGTGGCGCCCAAGCACAAGACACTGATCCATAAGGAGGAGGTTGTCTTAAGTAAACAATGAGGCGCACCCGACGCGCTCTGAGGATCTCCACCACCGGTCTCATAACCTTAGTGAAGCACCAAGGGGAGGATGAAAGGCCGAAAGGAAGTGTTGTGAACTCGAAAATCCGTCCCCTCCATTGGGGTTGTAGGAAACGCCGATGGGGCCTTAATACCAGAGCCATCAGGTTAGGCGTCTCATAAATCGAGCTGCATCATCCATTTGTTGGGATGGAGGATGTCCCGAAGAAGATGGATACCTTCCATCTTGGAGTGGAGGTAGACCAGCCTTTTGTTGAACTCCTTCAGATTGATTACTGGCCTTTGGCCCCCTTTCCTTTTTTCCACCAGGGAGATATTACTCCGGAACCCTGAGTGCGGGTGGGTTTCCACGACTGTTCCCTTGTGCAACAGGTTGGAGACCTCCGAGTCCTCCATTTTCATACCTGCAGGAGAAAAAACCAAAGGCTGGGGTTGTCTTGCCTGGATTTGAGAGCCAAAAGCTCTATGTGGAATCCCTGCACTGTTTGGAACACCCACACTTCGGAAGTGAAGGATTCTTAATTGGACCGGAACATTCAAAGCCTGCCTCCCAAACCTGTGGTGGGAGGCTAATTGTATACTCACCTTGGGATGCTTTGATGCCGACACCTCTGTGCTCTGTGACCCCTACACGATCCTCTGTCTGGGGTACTGTCTGGTCAGGTAAAACGTCCCAAACGTGGAGGCATCTTGGTATTGTCTTCTCCTGGATGCGTTGTTCCTGCCGGAGGCTTGTGACTGGGATTAGCCAGCTGAGCATCCCCTGCCACGACCAGCCCCTGTGAAAATCCAAGGGGTGAGTATCTGCTTGACCGACGTCTGGGCCTTGTCCAAAGACGTAAATGTCTGGACGAACTTTCCGAGGTCCTGGACAAAAGGGTCTCCAAAGAGGCCTCCCTGGGTAAGAAGACGGGCCTCGGAGGTGGCTAGGGCCCCCATTTTGTGGTCGATCTTAATGAGGAGCGAGCTGCGCTTCAGTCGAGATCGCTCGGTGTGTGTTCCAAGGAAGATCAGAGCTCTCTGAGCCCAGCCTGACAGAAACTCTGAGGATATAATGGTGCCGGAGGCCTTGGCATCTTCAGCCATATTCAGTATGTGGGTAAGCAGAAAGTGTCCATACGCTCTTCTGCCTCAGGGGTTAGAGCCACCTTATCACTGAGAGAGGGGCAGGGACATTCCTCTCGTAACCGATTGCGGACCTCCTTATCAAGAGGCTTCCGCAGTCGCCCAGTCACGTAGTTTGCCACCCTGTCCGCTGGGGACCAGTCGGCCGAGTGTGGGTGGAGGAGGAGTTCTGGGATTTAACATGTCGGGCGGGCCCTGAGAGGGACCCTCCCCCTGCCCAACTGGTTTGGACTGTGGGGAGGAACACCATGGGCATTACCCCGAGGCCTGCTCCTCATCTGAGGATGGAGTATCCATGTCCACAGCTGGGGAATCTGGGGTAGGAGGGGTTAGTGACTGAACCCCCGATGGGCCTGGGCCTGCCTTATCTGCAGGAAGGGAGCAAGCCATGAAGGCCTTCTTAGGGCCTGCAAAAGCATCAGTGTGAGCCCCAATATCGTCCCTTTTGCATTTTGGGGGTGTCAACTGGGGTGTTGGAACCTGGTTGTAGTAGGGTTGTAAGCCCTAGAAGGTCTTCCCGTCCTTCTGGTGCATTCTTGCACGTACTGTTTAAATTTCTGCTCCAGGAGGACTACGGCATGTTGGACCGCTGACCAGATGGAGGCATCCATAATTCTGCAGACATTTTCGTCCATGGGGAGGTAGGTTATTTGTTCCTCCTCCGTGAAGATATCCCCTTCACTCATGGGAGAAGTCTATTGGGCCCCTGGGGTACCCTAGATGGCTGAGGAGTAAATCAGCAGGTGGACGCAGTTCAGCAGGTGTCGTGCTCCAGGTGGGCGGGGAGGCAGGAGTCTACCGTCTGATCGATGCCCAATTTCGAAAAGAATAATCTGAATCATGCGCTGATGCAGCCGATGACAAAGAGTGGCACATGTTGCGCCTCTCACTCTGTGCCCTTTGTAGGCCTGAGGACCCCACTACATCTTCCCTTAGTGTGCTGAGGTGCTGAAATAAGGATCGGAGCGGCTGCGAATGAGCGCTTGTAACGTTCCCACGGCCAATTACCTGATTAGACAAAAAGTTAAGCAAGCGTGAAATGAAATGAAAAACAGGAAAAAAGGAGTCACTGAGACCGCAGGCACAGGGCAGTGAAGAAAGAGAGGAGTCGCAGACAGCGGGAAGGGACTTTCATAGAGAAGGCGGACTGCTTATTGGTGGAAGAACAGGACTGGAACATTGATTGTTTTTTTTTCTGTTATTTCCCAAGTGTTCATGGGAAATATAGTTTATGCACTTCTGCTTGGCTGCTGTTAAATAAAGCGAAGAGTGTAATGCATAGTCCTAGCCTCTGGTACTGCCATAGAATACAATTATATTTCTCAACAACAGCTGGAGAAGGCTAATTGTGAGGGTTTTCACTCTGCAGTTCTTCTGTTGGCCACTGCAGTATTGTCTTACACCCATTCAATAAATCGTGAGGCACAGCAATTGAAAATAAAGCATCTAAATCTTTTCAAAGTGATTTCAAAATAATCATTATCCTCTCCGCCACTGTATATCACTTTGTGGGCTGCTCTCTGAGCTTCGGAAAATTCTTACTAAATGTATAGAGATCACTTCACGATCTATACATCACACTCACATTAATCTTGTTTTTATTATTTTTCAACTTCTTCAGTATATCAGGCAGATCTGTCCATTCCTCTAACAACTTTGTCAAATCTTCTCTTTTGATAATCGTCTTTCTTAATTCTATGCGAGAATTCTGCAGTGTTTTGGGATTCTGATTCATTAATACTTTCATGGGCAGCCCTCTCTTATGTGATTCGTGAATTCTGCTATGTGTCAAATCCATATTAAGATCTCAAATATACCAATTCATCCTTATTGTTGTTGCATTATCTCTATCCACTCCTGTTTCTGCCATTACTTCCAAATCTTCTGGAGACTGAAAGTATTTATTTTCACCCTTCTTTCCTCAGTATATGAAAACAAACTAGGTATTGCCTCATCTCTCCTGACAGTCTGCTTTCCTGCCCCTCTCTCCTGCATCTGTGCTTGCACATGAGCCTCATTTTACAGAGGTGTTCTCGCTTCAATCAGTAATCTGTCCATAAACTCATCGTATCACTCATTTTGTTCCATCTCTTTCCTGTCCTCCACTTTGTCCTTATTTTTCTTTTTGTCTGATTCTTCAGTAATTGCCAGGAAAGCAACTGAAATTTGTAACATTTCCTGCCATCGTTCTTTCTTCCGTGAACGGAGTCTCACTTCCATCCATTGATTGACAGCCTTACTAATCTGTCCTATTTGCATTTCCTATGTGCTCTCCCATTTGCCATGTAGTCCTACTCATACAAAGCTTCGAACTGTGCAGGTCTAGCTACAGCTTTGTCACAAATATAGCTTGCTTCAAATTCTCAAACTTTTTCATTTCACTTGAACCATGTATTGAAAACTGTTGCTTTTATTGTCTGCAGTAATTCTGTTCAATTCTTTGAACCATAGACATTGTGTAGGAAAGTGCACCTGTTGAGGTGGTCACTCCCACTTTTTTGCCACTGATACTGAGGTTTTTTGCCTTAAGTTGCAGTGGGTTCTCCCTAACCAGGTCCCCAGTGCCAGTGCTCTTTCCCTAAACAAGGTGAAAGTTCTAATTGTGTACAATTTACACACACTTTAGCACCTCTGTAAGTCCCTGGTAAATGGTACCCCTGGTACCTACGGCCTGGGTGCTAGGAGTGGGTCCCTAAAGGCTGCTGCATGTATTGTGCCACTGTAAGGGCCCCCCTCTAAAAATTGAACACACCCTGCCATTGCAGACTGCGTGCCATGGTGCAAGCCATGAGTGTAAACACAACATGACACACTCATTGTGTGCCATCCCCCAAATCACTACATTAAATATATGGATGTCACTCCTACAGCAAGATTTATAGCCCTAAATCAGGGTGTATTCTATTTGATATAAGGCCAAATTTGCATGAGCAGATCTGCCTCTGTGATGATTAGTTTGATTGCTAGATTTTACAAGTGAGCAGGGAAGCCATCTTACGGTATGAACTGGACACTCGTCATTACAAGTTACCCAGCTACATAACTGCTTCACTGAAACTTATGGTGTTTGGTATCAAACACCCCATCTTAATAAATCCATACTGATTTCACTATTGGATTTATTATGACATGCACCCAGAGGGCACTTTAGAGGTGCCCCTGCAATCTACATGTCTTCTAGCGTGCTAGCTCGCTGGTATCAACCAGCCTGCCACCACAGGCCTGTTTCTGAGCCCCTGAAGGTGAGGGCCTGCACTCTCAGAGGCCATAAACAATACCTGCTCCGGACGAAGGTGTTATCACTTCCTCCAGCAGGATGACTAGTGAATCTGCATACCAAGGCCAGGGACTTCAAAGTCTTTGCCGCCTTTGATATGCAACACAGGCTTCCCCCAGACCTGGGAGCTGCCACCTACTGCCCTGAGGCTCATTTGGTACCAGGGCAGGCTGGAAATTAGCCATGCAAGTAGGCATGTTGCAATACCAGGCTAGTCACACCCTTGAGGTGGGCTACTTTTTATTTCGCAATTCTGAAAGCCATCCTATAAGAGTGTATGCTTTTGTCATCTTTCTGCACTTTCTGACTACATAAATGCATCTTCAACATAAGACGGTCACTAACTAATCCCCTCCGGTTCTAGCTAGGCTTGCAACATCCATCTTTGATTTAGTTAGTTTGTTCCAACGTAAACCTAAAGTATTCATACTGACAAAAATTGCAAGGATTCAAAAAGATGTAGCAAACTTAATTAATTTTTTAAATTAAGAAAAAAAGACTGTATTCATGATAATGTAAGTAGATATTATGCTGCATGTTTCCTTTCTAGTCCACTGCCTACACAACAGTGCCTTTGTAAGATGGCCGTGCTGTTCAGCCTTAGCCATCCTCAAAGGGCTTGTATCCTTTTTTAGGCTGTCTTCTATGAAGAGCAGTGATTACAGGTCCTGGTGTCACACGCCAACTTCGTCCCCTAAGAATTTTGGCCTCTCGCTTTACGTTACGAGGTCAGGCTTGTTACACTTTTACTTTGGATTGCATACCGGACACGCATGCATGACTGGGATGTTCTTGAAACAATAGAGTGGCGTGTGGCAATTGTGCAGACTCCAGGAACAGTACTTGCCTTCCTTTATTCACCTATTGAATGTTCGTGCTTCCATAAAGGACCAGGGCTTGCACTTGTTTATTCTAACACTATTCCAATATATTTGGACTAAGGGGTGGTGATAGAATGCAGACGTTCTGCGAGCCTGAACACAGTTACTAGAGTCTGCCACAGCTATCTGTAAAACAAGGCAGAATCAGTGGAGACACGCTGTACTGACACTGCAGTGCCAGAGGGAAGGCAGGACAGCATACACACACTTTTATAGTAAGGCACAGTGCCCGGTGCCTGCAGCATTGCTAACAGGCACTGTATTCATTCAAGCAGGTAGGTGGCACTGTAACATTTAACCACTGCAGAATACCAGTACTAGGGGTTTCAGAGCAATATACAGACCCAGGTACAGGGAGATGTCACTGTACCTTACAGGCAGTTGTGCAGGGAAGAGCGTCTGGCACAATAATGCTGGCAGTGTACAGGTCCAAGGGCAGTAACAGGACTGGCATAGTAAGAGATTACCCAGCCCTCGGAGCAATATTAAGGGGTGGTGCTCTTGCATGCAAACAGGCTGTTAAAGGTAACAAAGGCTACAGGGCCACAGGTGCAGTGGTGAAGGAAGGCGCAGGCATATACAATGTACACTCCCAGGTACAGTGACAAGCTGAAGCAACAAGCCACCATACACTCCTGTGGAGTCTCACAGGGGCTGGCACTGTTATTCACAATATTGTGTAGTCCATAGCGCACACACACAGTGATACACACACACACACACACACACGTGCAAAGGATATGTTTTCTTAGAAAGGATACTTTGCTGTTTTTAAACATTACTCTGGTGTATTTGGATCACAGGTTGCTTGCTGTCATAGGGTGCATTCGCAGCGTCTAGAAGGCAGCTGATTAGACAGTGTGCTATGATCGAAGGATGCTAGGCACCTCTGGCATGTCCATTAAGGCTGGCATTCCAGGAGGTAGACTGAAACAGACTGAGCAAAAACAATTGTCTTAATAACCCAAAAAATATGGTGCTTTTCAATAGCTCATCATGCAGCAGACTTACCGTCTGTCAGTGCCATTAATAGCAAGTGTTACTCATTTACCTAAATTGATATCATTCCGTCACCTTACCTGTTTTGAAGACAGCATGGCTACTTCAGTGTGGCAACCAAGCCCGCTCTGGCGTCTTTACACACACAAATGCACATTTACACTATTAGTTCTTGTGGCACCCGTGTGCGCTGTGCCACCTTCACACACACACACATGCTTCATGTGACACCCACAGGGACTACCTTATTTACCCACATGTACATGGCTGCTTCATGTTCTGATTATTTTAAATATCCTTTAAACCGCCTAACCATCCCTTATTCTTGGTTCAACAACAGATCGAGCTCAATCACTCTCTGAAGAAGTGTGCATTCCTTGATTCCTTTCTCGTTGATGGTCTTGGAATAACATGAATGGTAGAAGAGGATGTGACACAACAGTCAGAGCTGCTGTTTTTGGGACTGTGAAACTTGGTTAAATTCCCAGCCTTGGCTCAAAATCCTGTGATTCAGGACAAAGCACGTTGTCCCTGTGCGTAAAAAAGCAAAAACAAAATTAATGTGTCATGTCATTGTTGTAAAGTAAAGGGCTCCAATACTTTTGGTTGAGTTTGTGCAGTTTAAAACTGCAAAAAAATGTGAGTTGAAGCTGTGTTTCCACAATGCCTTTATTCCATAAAGTACCTTTTCCCATGTGATTGTGTAGATTTTATTTACTAGCTTTCATGCCAAGTATTTGGCGTGCAGCTATTATATGCCAAGACAATGTAACAAATAAACTAGACACAATCATGTGAATTATTGTAGGACACAACTTAAGTATGTTTATTGTAACTCGTGAAACCAAAAACAATGTTTAGATTTCAGATCACCAATTAAAACATCCCTTACTTATAATTCATTATAGCTGAAATGTCAGGATCTCTCTGAGAAGCCTGAAATGCCCACAAGCACACTGTTGTTGTTTTTTTTAGAACTCTCATATTAAAGGTGTTGCACCAGTGTTGCATATGTATTTCAATTGCTTGTATGTTTTGTTTTTACCTAGATCTGGAGCAGTGGCGAGCAATGAAACAAATTGACACAGCCAATAGATACTGCATACGCAAAACCTATTGGCTTTGCCAATGCTTGTCTTTGCTTTGAAGTCATTTACCCAACCAAGTCTATGTAGCATTCATACAGAATTTCCCTTTTGGCCGAATTTGATTACCTTTTGAACATCCAGGGACAAAGACAAGGCCACCTCTTCAAAGACTGCAGAATACATCAAGAGGTGCCATAGAGTTGTATTGTGGTTATTAGAGGACCGGCCAGGAAGAAATCTCACCTGGGCAGGTGTATCAATGAGGTTGCACAGACCAGTAGAAATTATCTTTACCAATATCTTCACAACAATGTTAATAAGAGAGATTGGTCTGTAGCAGCCACAGCCTACAGGGCACTTGCCCTCATTAGCATTTAGCTAATGCTATATTTAAATGGCCACCAATGTCTTTATCGATTCAGCTTCTTTAATGGCATTGAATAGCATGGGAACTTCAAGATTTTCATGCATCATAGAAACCCATCTTCCTCGGTCATTGGCAGTTCAGAGATGATAGTGACATTTCCCCTCCCAGGAGAGCCCTCCCTTCATCATTCAAGAAGGAGAGTTACATAGAGCATCAGAAAGTTTCCTCCTTCAAAGATAAGCCTTCCTTAATTAAGTGAGACCAGCCCTCGTAGCCACAGCAGATGTTCAGTTTTATTGTTTATTGTTGTAGGTATGGCTATTTGGGTTTCTCTGTCGTGAAAGTAAAATGCACCACCTTCTTGCCATGCTTATAGTGTCTTCATTTCAGTTTCACCTGTGCTATCCTTGTAGCAAAGACCTTTGATGAAACAGAACTGGAAGTTAGCCAAGGACTGTATGCCAGGGGAGGGTTTGTGTCATTGAGCGAAGCACATCAACAGATGCCCCTTTGCCACAAAGCAATGACCTTCCATGTGTTCCTCCCCAGACCACTCAGCACCTCTCTCGGGAAGACTGGGATTAAACCTCCTACGCTGGAAGGACATTACCTTAGATCAGTGGGTATTATCAGTGGAATTTAATGTCAACCTTTCTAATTTTACCACCACACCCTTACATAATCAACAAGGATCATCACAATCTCTTAATAAATTAGGTGCAGTTACTTCTACGGAAACTGGGGTAAGGGTGTGTAAGGAAATGCCTCCTTGGCATGGTTGCCCCCTGACTTTTTGCCTTTGCTGATGCTATGTTTACAATTGAAAGTGTGCTGAGGCCTGCTAACCAGGCCCCAGCACCAGTGTTCTTTCCCTAACCTGTACTTTTGTATCCACAATTGGCAGACCCTGGCATCCAGATAAGTCCCTTGTAACTGGTACTTCTAGTACCAAGGGCCCTGATGCCAAGGAAGGTCTCTAAGGGCTGCAGCATGTCTTATGCCACCCTGGAGACCTCTCACTCAGCACAGACACACTGCTTGCCAGCTTGTGTGTGCTAGTGAGGACAAAACGAGTAAGTCGACATGGCACTCCCCTCAGGGTGCCATGCCAGCCTCTCACTGCCTATGCAGTATAGGTAAGACACCCCTCTAGCAGGCCTTACAGCCCTAAGGCAGGGTGCACTATACCATAGGTGAGGGTACCAGTGCATGAGCATGGTACCCCTACAGTGTCTAAACAAAACCTTAGACATTGTAAGTGCAGGGTAGCCATAAGAGTATATGGTCTGGGAGTCTGTCAAACACGAACTCCACAGCACCATAATGGCTACACTGAAAACTGGGAAGTTTGGTATCAAACTTCTCAGCACAATAAATGCACACTGATGCCAGTGTACATTTTATTGTAAAATACACCACAGAGGGCACCTTAGAGGTGCCCCCTGAAACTTAACCGACTGTCTGTGTAGGCTGACTAGTTCCAGCAGCCTGCCACACCAGAGACATGTTGCTGGCCCCATGGGGAGAGTGCCTTTGTCACTCTGAGGCCAGTAACAAAGCCTGCACTGGGTGGAGATGCTAACACCTCCCCCAGGCAGGAGCTGTGACACCTGGCGGTGAGCCTCAAAGGCTCACCCCTTTGTCACAGCCCAGCAGGGCACTCCAGCTTAGTGGAGTTGCCCGCCCCCTCCGGCCACGGCCCCCACTTTTGGCGGCAAGGCTGGAGGGAACAAAGAAAGCAACAAGGAGGAGTCACTGGCCAGTCAGGACAGCCCCTAAGGTGTCCTGAGCTGAGGTGACTCTGACTTTTAGAAATCCTCCATCTTGCAGATGGAGGATTCCCCCAATAGGGTTAGGATTGTGTCCCCCTCCCCTTGGGAGGAGGCACAAAGAGGGTGTACCCACCCTCAGGGCTAGTAGCCATTGGCTACTAACCCCCCAGACCTAAACACGCCCTTAAATTTAGTATTTAAGGGCTACCCTGAACCCTAGAAAATTAGATTCCTGCAACTACAAGAAGAAGGACTGCCTAGCTGAAAAACCCCTGCAGAGGAAGACCAGAAGACGACAACTGCCTTGGCTCCAGAAACTCACCGGCCTGTCTCCTGCCTTCCAAAGATCCTGCTCCAGCGACGCCTTCCAAAGGGACCAGCGACCTCGACATCCTCTGAGGACTGCCCCTGCTTCGAAAAGACAAGAAACTCCCGAGGACAGCGGACCTGCTCCAAGAAAAACTGCAACTTTGTTTCCAGCAGCTTTAAAGAACCCTGCAAGCTCCCCGCAAGAAGCGTGAGACTTGCAACACTGCACCCGGCGACCCCGACTCGGCTGGTGGCGATCCAACACCTCAGGAGGGACCCCAGGACTACTCTAAGACTGTGAGTACAAAAACCTGACCCCCCTGAGCCCCCACAGCGCCGCCTGCAGAGGGAATCCCGAGGCTTCCCCTGACCGCGACTCTTTGAATCCTAAGTCCCGACACCTGGGAGAGACCCTGCACCCGCAGCCCCCAGGACCTGAAGGACCGGACTTTCACTGGAGGAGTGACCCCCAGGAGTCCCTCTCCCTTGACCAAGTGGAGGTTTCCCCGAGGAACCCCCCCCTTGCCTGCCTGCAGCGCTGAAGAGATCCCTAGATCTCCCATTGACTTCCATTACAAACCCGACGCTTGTTTCTACACTGCACCCGGCCGCCCCCGCGCTGCTGAGGGTGAAATTTCTGTGTGGACTTGTGTCCCCCCCGGTGCCCTACAAAACCCCCCTGGTCTGCCCTCCGAAGACGCGGGTACTTACCTGCAAGCAGACCGGAACCGGGGCACCCCCTTCTCTCCATTCTAGCCTATGTGTTTTGGGCACCACTTTGAACTCTGCACCTGACCGGCCCTGAGCTGCTGGTGTGGTGACTTTGGGGTTGCTCTGAACCCCCAACGGTGGGCTACCTTGGACCAAGAACTAAGCCCTGTAAGTGTCTTACTTACCTGGTTAACCTAACAAATACTTACCTCCCCTAGGAACTGTGAAAATTGCACTAAGTGTCCACTTTTAAAACAGCTATTTGTGAATAACTTGAAAAGTATACATGCAATTTTGATGATTTGAAGTTCCTAAAGTACTTACCTGCAATACCTTTCGAATGAGATATTACATGTAGAATTTGAACCTGTGGTTCTTAAAATAAACTAAGAAAATATATTTTTCTATATAAAAACCTATTGGCTGGATTTGTCTCTGAGTGTGTGTACCTCATTTATTGTCTATGTGTATGTACAACAAATGCTTAACACTACTCCTTGGATAAGCCTACTGCTCGACCACACTACCACAAAATAGAGCATTAGTATTATCTATTTTTACCACTATTTTACCTCTAAGGGGAACCCTTGGACTCTGTGCATGCTATTCCTTACTTTGAAATAGCACATACAGAGCCAACGTCCTACATTGGTGGATCAGCGGTGGGGTACAAGACTTTGCATTTGCTGGACTACTCAGCCAATACCTGATCACACGACAAATTCCAAAATTGTCATTAGAAATTCATTTTTGCAATTTGAAATTTTTCTAAATTCTTAAAAGTCCTGCTAGGGCCTTGTGTGTTAAGTCCCTGTTTAGCATTTTCTTTTAGAGTTTAAAAGTTTGTTAAAAGTTTGAAATTAGATTCTAGACACAGTTTTAGATTCTTTAAAAAGTCTTCCAACTTTTAGCAAAATAATGTCTGATACAGAGATGAATGTGGTGGAACTCGACACCACACCTTACCTCCATCTTAAGATGAGGGAGCTAAGGTCTCTCTGTAATATCAAAAAAATAACCATTGGCTCCAGACCTACCAAAATTCAGCTCCAGGAGCTGTTGGCAGAGTTTGAAAAAGCCAACCCCTCTGATGATGACATCACAGAGGAAGAAATTAGTGACTTGGAGGCCAATGTCCCTCCTCCAGTCCTAAATAGGGAGAACAGGACCCCTCAAGTCCTGTCTCCAACTGTGTTAGTCAGAAATGGTGAGTCCCTCACAGGAGGGTCCCACATTTCTGAAATCACTGAGGATGCTCTCAGTGAAGATGACCTCCTGTTAGCCAGGATGGCCAAAAGATTGGCTTTAGAGAGACAGCTCCTAGCCATAGAAAGGGAAAGACAAGAGATGGGCCTAGGGCCCATCAATGGTGGCAGCAATATAAATAGGGTCAGAGATTCTCCTGACATGTTAAAAATCCCCAAAGGGATTGTGACAAAATATGAAGATGGTGATGACATCACCAAATGGTTCACAGCTTTTGAGAGGGCTTGTGTAACCAGAAAAGTGAACAGATCTCACTGGGGTGCTCTCCTTTGGGAAATGTTCACTGGAAAGTGTAGGGATAGACTCCTCACACTCTCTGGAAAAGATGCAGAATCTTATGACCTCATGAAGGGTACCCTGATTGAGGGCTTTGGATTCTCCACTGAGGAGTACAGGATTAGGTTCAGGGGGGCTCAAAAATCCTCGAGCCAGACCTGGGTTGACTTTGTAGACTACTCAGTGAAAACACTAGATGGTTGGATTCAAGGCAGTGGTGTAAGTAATTATGATGGGCTGTACAATTTATTTGTGAAAGAACACCTATTGAGTAATTGTTTCAATGATAAACTGCATCAGCATCTGGTAGACCTAGGACCAATTTCTCCCCAAGAATTGGGAAAGAAGGCGGACCATTGGGTCAAGACAAGGGTGTCCAAGACTTCAACAGGGGGTGACCAAAAGAAAGGGGTCACAAAGACTCCCCAGGGGAAGGGTGATGAGACAACCAAAACTAAAAATAGTAAAGAGTCTTCTACAGGCCCCCAAAAACCTGCACAGGAGGGTGGGCCCAGAGCCTCTTCACAAAACAATGGGTACAAGGGTAAAAACTTTGATCCCAAAAAGGCCTGGTGTCATAGCTGTAAACAGCATGGACACCAAACTGGAGACAAGGCCTGTCCCAAGAAAGGTTCCACTCCAAACTCCCATCCAGGTAACACTGGTATGGCTAGTCTCCAAGTGGGATCAACAGTGTGCCCAGAGCAAATCAGGGTCCACACTGAAGCCACTCTAGTTTCTGAGGGTGGGGTGGATTTAGCCACACTAGCTGTCTGGCCGCCTAACATGCAAAAATACAGACAGCAACTCTTAATTAATGGGACTAGAATAGAGGGCCTGAGGGATACAGGTGCCAGTGTCACCATGGTGACAGAGAAACTGGTTTCCCCTGGCCAATACCTGACTGGAAAAACTTACACAGTCACCAACGCTGACAATCAGAGAAAAGTACATCCCATGGCAATGGTTACTTTAGAATGGGGAGGGGTCAATGGCCTGAAACAGGTGGTGGTCTCCTCAAATATCCCAGTGGACTGTCTGCTTGGAAATGACCTGGAGTCCTCAGCATGGGCTGAGGTAGAACTAAAAACCCATGCAGCAATGCTGGGTATCCCTGAACTGGTGTGTGTGAAAACAAGAGCACAATGCAAGGCACAGGGTGAAAAAGTAGAGCTGGAGTCTGGAAAAATGGCCCAGCCTACCAAGAGAACAGGAAAGTCAGTTGGGAAACCAACTGCAACACAGCAAAAGAAAGGGAACCTCTCTTCTCAGGAAGAAGTTCTGCCCTCTGAGGGAACTGAGCCTTTGGAGCTTGAACCTTATCAGGTTGAGCTCTTAGGCCCAGGGGGACCCTCAAGGGAGGAGCTGTGTAAGGGACAAGAAACCTGTCCCTCTCTTGAAGGCCTTAGGCAGCAAGCTGCTGAAGAGTCCAAAGGCAAGAAAAATGGAACACATAGGGTCTATTGGGAAGGTGGACTCCTGTACACTGAGGCCAGAGACCCCAAACCTGGTGCCACTAGGAGAGTGGTAGTGCCTCAGCTGTTCAGGAAGTTCATCCTAACATTGGCCCATGACATTCCCCTTGCTGGACATTTGGGACAAACCAAGACGTGGGAGAGGTTAGTCAACCACTTCTACTGGCCCAATATGTCCAACATGGTTAAGGAGTTTTGCCTCTCCTGCCCCACCTGTCAAGCCAGTGGTAAGACAGGTGGGCACCCAAAGGCCCCCCTCATTCCACTTCCAGTGGTGGGGGTCCCCTTTGAAAGAGTGGGTGTGGACATAGTTGGTCCACTAGAACCTCCCACAGCCTCAGGAAATATGTATATCCTGGTAGTAGTGGATCATGCTACCAGGTATCCTGAAGCTATTCCCCTTAGGTCGACTACTGCCCCTGCAGTAGCCAAGGCCCTCATTGGTATCTTTACCAGAGTGGGTTTCCCTAAGGAGGTGGTGTCTGACAGAGGTACCAACTTCATGTCAGCATACCTAAAGCACATGTGGAATGAGTGTGGAGTGACTTATAAATTCACTACACCATACCATCCACAAACTAATGGCTTGGTTGAGAGATTCAACAAGACATTAAAAGGCATGATCATGGGGCTCCCAGAAAAACTCAAAAGGAGATGGGATGTCCTCTTGCCATGTCTGCTTTTCGCTTACAGAGAGGTGCCACAGAAGGGAGTAGGATTCTCACCCTTTGAACTTCTGTTTGGTCATCCTGTAAGGGGACCACTTGCCCTTGTTAAAGAAGGCTGGGAGAGACCTCTCCATGAGCCTAAACAGGACATAGTGGACTATGTACTTGGCCTTCGCTCTAGAATGGCAGAGTACATGGAAAAGGCAACCAAAAACCTTGAGGCCAGCCAACAGCTCCAGAAGTTTTGGTATGACCAAAAGGCTGCACTGGTTGAGTTCCAACCAGGGCAGAAAGTCTGGGTTCTGGAGCCTGTGGCTCCCAGGGCACTCCAGGACAAATGGAGTGGCCCTTACCCAGTGCTAGAAAGGAAGAGTCAGGTCACCTACCTGGTGGACCTGGGCACAAGCAGGAGCCCCAAGAGGGTGATCCATGTGAACCGCCTTAAGCTCTTCCATGACAGCGCTGATGTGAATCTATTGATGGTAACAGATGAGGATCAGGAGGCAGAGAGTGAACCTCTCCCTGATCTTCTGTCATCAGACCCAAAAGATGGCACAGTAGATGGAGTGATCTACTCAGACACCCTCTCTGGCCAACAGCAAGCTGATTGTAGGAGAGTCCTGCAACAGTTTCCTGAACTCTTCTCCTTAACCCCTGGTCAGACACACCTGTGTACCCATGATGTGGACACAGGAGACAGCATGCCTGTCAAAAACAAAATCTTTAGACAGTCTGACCATGTTAAGGAAAGCATCAAGGTGGAAGTCCACAAGATGCTGGAATTGGGAGTAATTGAGCGCTCTGACAGCCCCTGGGCTAGCCCAGTGGTCTTAGTCCCCAAACCTCACACCAAAGATGGAAAGAAAGAGATGAGGTTTTGTGTGGACTACAGAGGGCTCAATTCTGTCACCAAGACAGATGCTCATCCAATTCCAAGAGCTGATGAGCTCATAGATAAATTAGGTGCTGCCAAATTCTTAAGTACCTTTGACTTGACAGCAGGGTACTGGCAAATAAAAATGGCACCTGGAGCAAAAGAGAAAACAGCATTCTCCACACCTGATGGGCATTATCAGTTTACTGTTATGCCCTTTGGTTTAAAGAATGCCCCTGCCACCTTCCAAAGGTTGGTGAATCAAGTCCTTGCTGGTTTGGAGTCCTTTAGCACAGCTTATCTTGATGATATTGCTGTCTTTAGCTCCACCTGGCAGGATCACCTGGTCCACCTGAAGAAGGTTTTGAAGGCTCTGCAATCTGCAGGCCTCTCTATCAAGGCATCCAAATGCCAGATAGGGCAGGGAACTGTGGTTTACTTGGGCCACCTTGTAGGTGGAGGCCAAGTTCAGCCACTCCAACCCAAGATCCAGACTATTCTGGACTGGGTAGCTCCAAAAACCCAGACTCAAGTCAGGGCATTCCTTGGCTTGACTGGGTATTACAGGAGGTTTGTGAAGGGATATGGATCCATTGTGACAGCCCTCACTGAACTCACCTCCAAGAAAATGCCCAAGAAAGTGAACTGGACTGTGGAATGCCAACAGGCCTTTGACACCCTGAAACAGGCAATGTGCTCAGCACCAGTTCTAAAAGCTCCAGATTATTCTAAGCAGTTCATTGTGCAGACTGATGCCTCTGAACATGGGATAGGGGCAGTTTTGTCCCAAACAAATGATGATGGCCTTGACCAGCCTGTTGCTTTCATTAGCAGGAAGTTACTCCCCAGGGAGCAGCGTTGGAGTGCCATTGAGAGGGAGGCCTTTGCTGTGGTTTGGTCCCTGAAAAAGCTGAGACCATACCTCTTTGGGACTCACTTCCTAGTTCAAACTGACCACAGACCTCTCAAATGGCTGATGCAAATGAAAGGTGAAAATCCTAAACTGTTGAGGTGGTCCATCTCCCTACAGGGAATGGACTTTATAGTGGAACACAGACCTGGGACTGCCCATGCCAATGCAGATGGCCTTTCCAGGTTCTTCCACTTAGAAAATGAAGACTCTCTTGGGAAAGGTTAGTCTCATCCTCTTTCGTTTGGGGGGGGGTTGTGTAAGGAAATGCCTCCTTGGCATGGTTGCCCCCTGACTTTTTGCCTTTGCTGATGCTATGTTTACAATTGAAAGTGTGCTGAGGCCTGCTAACCAGGCCCCAGCACCAGTGTTCTTTCCCTAACCTGTACTTTTGTATCCACAATTGGCAGACCCTGGCATCCAGATAAGTCCCTTGTAACTGGTACTTCTAGTACCAAGGGCCCTGATGCCAAGGAAGGTCTCTAAGGGCTGCAGCATGTCTTATGCCACCCTGGAGACCTCTCACTCAGCACAGACACACTGCTTGCCAGCTTGTGTGTGCTAGTGAGGACAAAACGAGTAAGTCGACATGGCACTCCCCTCAGGGTGCCATGCCAGCCTCTCACTGCCTATGCAGTATAGGTAAGACACCCCTCTAGCAGGCCTTACAGCCCTAAGGCAGGGTGCACTATACCATAGGTGAGGGTACCAGTGCATGAGCATGGTACCCCTACAGTGTCTAAACAAAACCTTAGACATTGTAAGTGCAGGGTAGCCATAAGAGTATATGGTCTGGGAGTCTGTCAAACACGAACTCCACAGCACCATAATGGCTACACTGAAAACTGGGAAGTTTGGTATCAAACTTCTCAGCACAATAAATGCACACTGATGCCAGTGTACATTTTATTGTAAAATACACCACAGAGGGCACCTTAGAGGTGCCCCCTGAAACTTAACCGACTGTCTGTGTAGGCTGACTAGTTCCAGCAGCCTGCCACACCAGAGACATGTTGCTGGCCCCATGGGGAGAGTGCCTTTGTCACTCTGAGGCCAGTAACAAAGCCTGCACTGGGTGGAGATGCTAACACCTCCCCCAGGCAGGAGCTGTGACACCTGGCGGTGAGCCTCAAAGGCTCACCCCTTTGTCACAGCCCAGCAGGGCACTCCAGCTTAGTGGAGTTGCCCGCCCCCTCCGGCCACGGCCCCCACTTTTGGCGGCAAGGCTGGAGGGAACAAAGAAAGCAACAAGGAGGAGTCACTGGCCAGTCAGGACAGCCCCTAAGGTGTCCTGAGCTGAGGTGACTCTGACTTTTAGAAATCCTCCATCTTGCAGATGGAGGATTCCCCCAATAGGGTTAGGATTGTGTCCCCCTCCCCTTGGGAGGAGGCACAAAGAGGGTGTACCCACCCTCAGGGCTAGTAGCCATTGGCTACTAACCCCCCAGACCTAAACACGCCCTTAAATTTAGTATTTAAGGGCTACCCTGAACCCTAGAAAATTAGATTCCTGCAACTACAAGAAGAAGGACTGCCTAGCTGAAAAACCCCTGCAGAGGAAGACCAGAAGACGACAACTGCCTTGGCTCCAGAAACTCACCGGCCTGTCTCCTGCCTTCCAAAGATCCTGCTCCAGCGACGCCTTCCAAAGGGACCAGCGACCTCGACATCCTCTGAGGACTGCCCCTGCTTCGAAAAGACAAGAAACTCCCGAGGACAGCGGACCTGCTCCAAGAAAAGCTGCAACTTTGTTTCCAGCAGCTTTAAAGAACCCTGCAAGCTCCCCGCAAGAAGCGTGAGACTTGCAACACTGCACCCGGCGACCCCGACTCGGCTGGTGGCGATCCAACACCTCAGGAGGGACCCCAGGACTACTCTAAGACTGTGAGTACAAAAACCTGACCCCCCTGAGCCCCCACAGCGCCGCCTGCAGAGGGAATCCCGAGGCTTCCCCTGACCGCGACTCTTTGAATCCTAAGTCCCGACACCTGGGAGAGACCCTGCACCCGCAGCCCCCAGGACCTGAAGGACCGGACTTTCACTGGAGGAGTGACCCCCAGGAGTCCCTCTCCCTTGACCAAGTGGAGGTTTCCCCGAGGAACCCCCCCCTTGCCTGCCTGCAGCGCTGAAGAGATCCCTAGATCTCCCATTGACTTCCATTACAAACCCGACGCTTGTTTCTACACTGCACCCGGCCGCCCCCGCGCTGCTGAGGGTGACATTTCTGTGTGGACTTGTGTCCCCCCCGGTGCCCTACAAAACCCCCCTGGTCTGCCCTCCGAAGACGCGGGTACTTACCTGCAAGCAGACCGGAACCGGGGCACCCCCTTCTCTCCATTCTAGCCTATGTGTTTTGGGCACCACTTTGAACTCTGCACCTGACCGGCCCTGAGCTGCTGGTGTGGTGACTTTGGGGTTGCTCTGAACCCCCAACGGTGGGCTACCTTGGACCAAGAACTAAGCCCTGTAAGTGTCTTACTTACCTGGTTAACCTAACAAATACTTACCTCCCCTAGGAACTGTGAAAATTGCACTAAGTGTCCACTTTTAAAACAGCTATTTGTGAATAACTTGAAAAGTATACATGCAATTTTGATGATTTGAAGTTCCTAAAGTACTTACCTGCAATACCTTTCGAATGAGATATTACATGTAGAATTTGAATCTGTGGTTCTTAAAATAAACTAAGAAAAGATATTTTTCTATATAAAAACCTATTGGCTGGATTTGTCTCTGAGTGTGTGTACCTCATTTATTGTCTATGTGTATGTACAACAAATGCTTAACACTACTCCTTGGATAAGCCTACTGCTCGACCACACTACCACAAAATAGAGCATTAGTATTATCTATTTTTACCACTATTTTACCTCTAAGGGGAACCCTTGGACTCTGTGCATGCTATTCCTTACTTTGAAATAGCACATACAGAGCCAACGTCCTACAGGGTGTCTCTGTATTCCCTAACCCTCAAAAAGGGCAAGGCTGTGCAACCATCACTTCAAGATGGTCTCCCTACAAGACTTCTTCCTACTTGTAAATATTGGAGCCTACATAACTGCACTAGATCTAAAGGGCTTGTCCTTTCAGATTCCGACCCATCAAGTACACTGACAATATCTGAGGTTTGTGCTAAGTGGAGCACATTAACAGTGCAAAGTTTTACCAGTTCAGAGCAACAACAGCTCCAACAGTATTTACAAAGTGATTAGCTTGGTCGTAGCTCAGTGAAAGTGCAGTCAAGTTCATGTGTTCAGGGATCTAGATGATTGGCTGGTAAAGAGCACAATGCCCTAAGTGCATGCAACAAGTTATTCAGCTTCTACCCCAATGGAGCATCATGGTCCAGCTCCCAAAAATAATTACCTGCAGCAGACCTAGGGTTTTCTGGGAGCAAAACTGTTATTCCACAACAAAAGTGTCCCCAACAACGAGAGAGTGATGGCATTTCAAAGGATCCTTGCCCTTTAGCTGACATATCCTCTGACAGTGACAATGATAATGAAACTGACGGGAGTGATGGTGGCATGGATTGCACTAGTACCCAGTGCAAGCTTAACATGATGCCTCTACAAGAATGTCTGACTGGGGAATGGGAGTATCTAGTATTGGTAGCAACAGTGTTGAGCACAAGCTACGTTGGTGGAACAATACAAGTGTTACTGGGCAGATCATTTCTGGACTCCAAGTTGCATATGTCTATCTACTTGCACACAAACCTCACTTGTTGAGGGGCTCACACTGACAATGTAACTATTGAAGGAGATTAGTTCTTTTAGGAGCAAACACTAAACATTATTGTATTAGAGTACAGCTAGCCCTTCAAGCTTTCTAACATTGATTCACCTCTTCTCAAACAGTGTTATCATACTTTTGCCTCTTGCTAGGTACTGGATTCCTAGTTAATGTATATTGTCCGAATAGATTTTTTTATGCTGTGTACATTCCCTCCCAGTCACCTTCTTTTGAGGTGATTCAGAAGTGCCTGGTCATCCAACTATTGATCAGTCCTTTTCTTACCAGTTATTTTATGACACACGTTTATCTCGTCTCTGAAGAGTTGTCTCCTGGCACCCTAGCCTTCCATCTTGTTCTTGTTTATGGAACAGTTTGCAGGTGATAGCACTCGTCATTAGCAAGAGGCGAGTTCAGTGGGATTTTGCTACTAAGCTCTATCTCAGATCATTAACCTTCTCACCTACTTACTCTAATTAAGTCATTTCTTTCTCTAGGTATCTGGCTAAGTCATATGACCAAACTGACATCTATGAAACATACCTTGTTTCATTATGTGCTTAACAAAATAGTCCCTAGTAAGTTGTTCCCATCATCCACAAGAATATCTAATTCCAGTTCTACAATCTTACCCACCTGTTCCTAATGTTAAATAAACATTCTTCCAGACTATCATTGCTTGATAAGTGGCCTCCTCCCTAAAGTGCCTATCCTACATTACATGGTTCTTACCTCAAAAGTAAAAGCTCTACAGATGGCGTAAAAATGGAGACCAGAATCTTTCAGTGAAAAATATCAGACCGGTACATGCAGTGCTGCTGCTAACTCTTACTAGAATTTCTTGCTGCACTTATCCTCTTAAAGAGGTGCTATATTTGGGGTGTGAAATTAGCTATGTACACTTTTGGACATGTTTATCTGGTATAAACGTTGCCCAGGTTTGCCTACACACATATCTATCAAGCAAGAGTCATGGTGAAGATAACAGTATACTTTTTATTCTACCTCATTCATGAATCCCATTCCTTTTGGATAATATTTATTTGCTTAAATAGTTTTTCAGTTCTTACTTGCTGAGTTTCAGCAGTAACACTTGGTTACAATATGTTTTGTCTTCTCTCATAGTTTTTATTCTATTTCTTTGGGCGCTGGTACAGAGGCCCTAGGCAAGAAGAGTTATGATAGTAGGAAGAAAGGCCAGTGAGCGAGGCAGTTAAGGCATACATTGCAGGTAGTTTTTGTAGTCTCAGCTTGAGTTTTTCCTCATATTTGCAATAATGGATGGCTAAATGCTGTGTTCACTTCATTATTTCCTTTCAAACAGGTCATGAGTTAAGTATGGTGCTACTGCCCCGTTACTGGGTGTCTTTTGTCTTTTTAGATGGCTGTGAATGAGCAGCTGACTCACATTTACTCTTTTGTGTTAGGATTCCATGATGGGTGCTGTGGCGTACCTATTCTACAGCTTCGTAGTGAATAAACTTTTCAGCAGATAGTACATTCTGCTCACAACGACTGGTTGAAACTGTTCCTTAAATACTGAACAAAGTCCTAAGTGGTCTATCCGTGTGCATTTGCAACGTAATAGTAGCTCCTTAACTTAAAACAAAAAAAGGCAGTGGCAATTTGCTTTGAAAGGTACCCTTTTCCCTTTATCACCTTACACCCTATAGGCTCCTGCTTTCACAATTGGGACTGACCTCTTTTGTTGGGTAATCAGAATTTTGCATAGAGGTAGATTGCTAATGACAGCTTGATTTGTTTTTGTTTCTTGATTATAGGAGGTGTTTGTAAATTGGAAATGGACTCAGTATAGTTTTAGACCAAGTAATGTACCAACCCATTCATATCAGCTATTTCAAATCATAGCATAGCAGGGGTTCTGGTCTAAAAAAAACAAAATGGGATTGCTTGTTACAGCTCCTTGTTTTAGGCTGATTCCCTCCAATAAAATAGTGACTCATTCTAAAGATGCAAACCCGGACAAAGCATGTTTAGAAGAGAGTTTCCTGTTCTAGTCAAATCAATACAATGGAGTAGTAAGTTATTTCCAAAGTGAAAATGTTTTTGGAGAAATCAAAAAAATGGCGTGGCAATTCTACTCCAAGTTGACAATTGTCTCAATAAAGGGGTAATAGTGAAATTATTTATAGGCATGGTTTCGGTGTATTCTCCCAATACCTGTAAAATCACCTTATTTGGTAAAACAGTTAATGTATCTGCCTACTAACATTCTTCTTGGAAAGAGAGTTTTATATGGTGACAAACATGAACATTGACAGATTTGAAACATGAGACATCACCAATAGACCTGGACTTTCTAGGCTTACAGAAACTTTGAACAGAAATCAACTACACTTAAGAGGACTTTACATTTTATTCTCTGGTGCACCATCTTGAGAACCGGCCAGTGCTTACCTGGGGCAGTCAATATCTCTTATAGGAATTCTTCTTATATTAATAGATTATAACTCGTCATGCAACAGTCATGTTGTACATAGTTCTTGCTCTGGGACTACATAAACCCACATCCTGGAAGTCTGGAAATCACAACCTAAAGATGAGTGCAGGTATTATTACAGAAATGTTAACTAGAACTTTGCTAAATTAAAAATGTAGGTAATTATGCTGATGATGTAGGATGGCGGTGTTTTATTGTAATTCACCTGATGTATGCACCAGAACTCTGACTGCGAATAACACTACATACATGTTGTAGTATGTCTGTATGAAAACCAATAAAACACATTTTATAAAAATAAAATGTAGGTAATTCCATATTCAAATGTCCCTTGAAAGTCTCGGAAATTGAAGTTTAGCATAAGGCAACAAAATCAATGAGTATTCATGATAAGTTGTACTTAGCTTGAGATTATTTGACTCTGCTCCTAGGCAAGTTTGAATATGTGATTCTGAGAATAAAATAAATTGTGCTAACAAGCCTAAGAGGATACTGCTTTATCATTGAAAAGCTCAGGCTACAAAACTGCATACACAAAAATGTAGCATAGGAGACCTGTACATAAGAAGAGGAATACCTTTCTGGCTGTTAACGTGTTCTTTTAAAAAATTTATTTGCTTGGTACTCGTTATGCCGTCAAGAGATGAATCCCTAGAAAATATCACTCTCCTAATCATTACACCCGAGAACATGGGATATTTTGGATCGACATTGAAGCTGGTATATTTCTACAAATGAAAACAAAAATGAGGGCCAGATATCTTTCCTGGAAGCCTCTACCTGGATATTTTTGTGTTCATTATTACCCTTCCAAACATTAATTCTAGAAAGTCTCTTGACTCAGTGATAGATGTTATGCTATTTTTAGTCATGAAGCTAGGTACATTTCATTACTATTACTTGTAATACTAGCCATGTGCACTAATAAACCACCTCTTTATTACCAGGACTTACACAATCTTTTTAGTAACTCTAGAATGTGTATTGTTACGTTTAGAAACCTGTAAAAGCCTAAACATTTCTTTTGAATGGTAAATTATTTTTTATTCTGTATTAACATCTTCAGCATTGATTTCTAAATTTCATATCCCTCACAAAGCTGTCATGATTGGTGGTACTGGAATGCAATTTCAGCTCCGATAAGTCCACTGTATCCGCCGGCTGAGCAACAGACAGCACCTTAATCTGCCACTTCTTCTGTGATAATGAGTAAATATAGCTATTTGTTGATACCTTTGCTCTTGAACCTTCTACCACCCTTCATGTTACTAAATATTATTGAAAGTTATTTAGAAAAGGAAAGCGAGTGTGATGCATTGCAATCATTCAAACAAAATAATAATTAATAAGTTGTAATTTTACTAGTCATTTTGTCCAATCTGTAACTGCCACTTGTGTGCCTCTCTCATGCACCCCGGCTGAACCTGTACCCTCTCTAGCGTATAGTGAGCTAATTAATATTAAAGTGTTGATTATTCCTTCTAAAGGAAGACCCTACGGATGTATCTAATGTAGTGGTAGAATTTGCTATTCATTCATATTAGTGAACAGCCATTCATTTGGTATTCCATGGCTGTAAATAGAGGGTATGAATACGCAGGAAGTTCACAATATTGAACAAATTGTAAAGTTTTCCAAAACCTATCTATGCCTTACTTGGCAAGATGTTACTTTTTAATTCTCTGTTTTCTCTCTAGGTGGAGTTTGAGACAGAGCGTCGGTTTACGTTTCATAGTTCTTGGTGTTCCTAGAAGCTATAGTTTAAAGATATTTTTGAACCCATATAAAAGTGAAAATCAGTAAACTTTTCGCAGTATGAGGGTTTTGTAAAAATCCCACTCTGACTGGTAAACATGCAGGATGTTTCTTTTTGCAGAGTCGTAGGCTTTTCTATTGTTGGTAATATCCAGTCCACGACCAGAAACCCTTTTTCCCAACTGAGCTGAATCTTTTTTACAAAGGCTTTTTATTTACCACCGGGATTAACTACAAGTTGTCTAATTTTATTAACACACACTTATGGTTTTCTATGGTCTTCTTGTAGCCCAGCATTAATTGTCTACATGCTGGATCATATTTCACGTACAACCCCTACAACACCTGATTACTCTATCAGGATGTGGACTAGAAGTAAATACAACTAATGCCCATATCATTTGAAGCTTTACTGGAATCTTCACAGCCTTTTTAAAAGAGCAAGCAGCTAAAGAAAATTCATTATATTTTAACTGTAACAATGACAGGCTTTTTAAACTTATTACTTAATTGGGTTGCCAGTCAAATAAGGAGGACATGCAAATATCTACGAGGGCTCAGTGGTTGTTTTAGGTGCCAAGGTAGATAAAGTGATTGTCAGATAAAGCAGGCCAATTTAGAAAAATGGAAGTACAGTGTTTACGGTTCAATTCTATTTATTAAAGTTTGGTCAACACATACACTCACCTACAATCGAAGGCTGTTGTGGAGCTTGTAAAACTGTGCTTGTAGGTCAAAAGTGTTGCCCGTGAACTTAGTCCTCAGCTTAACCTTTACACCCCCTTACGCCCCTCCCCTCCAGGGGAATACTCTGTCAATGCTTTATCAAGTGCCCAGTCCACAGTGTATATGTGAGCCGTATAGAGTAATAAATCTGTTTAGGTGTTTGGTGCTGACTCAGTGAGGCGGAGAATGCACGACTATTAAGAGCAGGACAGTTCTTTAATTTCTTTGGTTAACAAGTCTATAAATGGGCCCCAAATGTTTCTGTAGGCGTCGCCATGCACCGTTAGTACTAAGGTGTGTTTCTCCTTTCCCAGTATATGCCACAAGTTGTGAAGCCATGCTTGGTGCGTTGGAAGTTTGTCTGTGCCACAGAGTGCGAGAATTGTCTGGTGTGCAGCTCCCAGCACAAGTCCTAACTGTCGGCCTTTGCAAGATTTAATGGATAGGTGAGCAGGTTTGGAAGGCCCAAGAGCGTGTAAGCTGGGAGGGTTGTGTCTAGGCAATAGTCTTTCATTCACGACTGCTGTCCAGAACGAGGATACTTTTGGGGAGTCCCTTAGCATGTGAAGCAGCGTCCCCTGTTGACTGCAACTCTGCCAGCATAGAGGACTGCAAGCTGGGTTGCCTCTATGGAGTCTGGGTGGTGTTAGGTACCAATATGTCACAAGTTTCGTGACTGTTTCTGTGGCCGCTGTGTTATTGGCTGCATGTTTAGCTAAAGTATATGTCATCCCACTCTTTTGAGGATAGTTGTCTACCTAGCTCCTGTTCCCAACGCAGTTGGCTAAGGGGATTTATCTAGTGGGATGGTCAGTAGCAGGAGATGGTATAGTTCAGATATTGAGCGCCTGTCGCTGGTTTTCATAATGAGCCATTTCTCAAACCTCGCCAGGGGATGGGTCGCTCCTTCCCGAGTGGTCGGTGAGAGAGCCAGCTTCTAACTTGTATATAATGGAATCGTTCCCTCTCTGGAAGCTTGTATTGGAGCTTCAGTTTATCAAACAGGGTGGGACCCTCCTCGTTGAAGCGAAGTCCAATAGAGCTGCATTTAGCTTTTTGCCAGTGGCGAACCGTGTCCTGATCAAGACCTGGGATGAAATCTGAGTTCCCCAAGAATGGAGTCAAGGGTGACGGAAATGTTGTCAGGTGTTTGCATACAGCGACCGAGTCCCACACCTTTAATGTCTCACTCTTGATCGGGGATGAATATAATCCACATGCTCTCTGGTGTCATCTTAGAAACTTGACTTTCCATAAATGAGTGCCTGCTATTGCCCGATCCATAAAGAGCCAGTGTGTCTCTGACTCAGGTTGTGACTACTCTATAAGGTGGCAGAGTTGGGCCGTCTGGAAGTAGCTTTGTAGATGTGGGATTTCCACTCCCCCTTTTAAGGGGGGGAGATTATAACTTCTATCCCTTCTCAGCCAAGGGTTTTTTCCAGCTCGTATGAAGCCAAGAAGAAGAAAAATGTTTAAAACTGAATTTGGAATGAATATGTTCATGATGAAAAAACTGATAAATGTTTTACCTCAAATCTTAGTGATCTGTGCAAAAATGGAAAACTCCAAATTATTTATCTGTGTATTGATCCTAAGACTAACCGAGTGTTGCATACTGAAAGAGCTGCTACAGGAGATAGATTGCAGGAGGTAATTATAGAATAAATCACACATCTCTAATAGCTAAAACACAATGAATGAAATATTTTTGTTGGACCCGGAATCCTAATGCTCTGTCATAATTGAGTGTTAAAGTACGACATAGGTCCACAGTCTGAAAAGTGTTGTTGCAAATACAATGGGCTACTGGCTGGTGGCATTGGGAACAAAATAAGAGCAATAAATTAGAAACAGAAACAAAGGACCAATTTAACCGTTCACTCAGATATACAACTAATCAGCCAAAGACGTGACATTCATTAGAACCCTCTTATTTGAAACCAAAGAAAATACAAATATGCATGAGCTTTAATTATGCCTGAAGAGCCAAGTACCCAAAGATAGTTTGCAGGAACTAAAAGCTGGCATGTCACCAAAAATTTATAGTACTTGGAGTAATTAATCACAAAACATAAGAGGCAGGTCAAACATCAAGAATGGTGCTCAATCAGGAAATCTTATGAACAGCTTCAGCTAAGGTAAAAGCAAATATATGGACAAAAATATTGATTCAGTTCTGCCTAGTGCTATACAGTAAGGCTTAATGCAGCGGTTCCTGAATTGTAAATAAACAGTACATGAGCTAACCAGTAAGTCAATCTACCCAACAAGTTAATCACTTTGAAAAACACGGCCGGACTGGAAATCCAAAGCAACCCTGGCAACTGTTTCTGACCAGCCCCTGGGAGTTGGGTGCCGTGGCGCGCACAGTAAAGTCTTAAAACTGTGCGTGCAAAGGTCCCACGCACAGTTTTAAGACCTCATAGGGGGTGTGCAAGCACAAGCTTGCTGCTGTTTTGGGGGCCAAGTTTGCAGCACTGCTGTAAAACCAGCCCCAGTCACAAAACCGGCCCCCACTGCTCCAAAACAGGGTCACCACCCCTCCAGCCAACCGGTAAACTCCCAGTGCCCGCTATGGCCAGTCCAGCCCTGTTTCCAAATATATATAAGTAAAAGGTCAACGACCAGTGATACTAGTAAAAAAAAAAACACTCTTACGTTTCATGTAATGAATGAGTTAAAACTGAAAAAACTACTCCAAAATCAAAAAGCAAGTAGAGGGTTGACATTGGAGTTTTAATGTTCAAATGGGTATGAATTAGAGGCTACTTGGAATTAACCTTGCACATTGAAGCAGAGAAGAGTTTATTAAATGGAGTTTAAAACAGGCAATTTTTAAACTGATAAATGTATCTTTGCTCAGCTACTTGCATTTCAAGATTCAGTTAATGGTACACCAAGCTACCTCCACAGAGAAATGTACATGGCGTTTCAAGATTTGGGGTTAAACATATACATTTGGGTATCTTTCTGAGCAATGGATGGTAGCAAAACAATGTGGTGCATTGTGGAGATTGTGTGGACTTGATATGGAAAATGTAATCCACATGATCTGCATGTGTCCTGCCATCGTGGTTGGAAGAAGAAAACCCTGTTGGTCGGGGCTAATGAAACAGAGCATACGACTCACCAGCAACAAAAAATAAAATATGCACAATCTTGGTTTATTTATTAGAGGAAACACTGAGTAGAGCAATCTGGTTGTCTGTGAGTTGCAGGGATGGTGATGTGGATAGAAAAATATTTTTAATTTCTGCATCAGTATCCTGTCTACCAAACAGCTTATCTATTTGAATTTATCTAAATTATCTATAATTTATTTTTGTGTATGAGATAATCAATA
Organism: Pleurodeles waltl; assembly: GCF_031143425.1. NCBI lineage: Eukaryota > Metazoa > Chordata > Amphibia > Caudata > Salamandridae > Pleurodeles > Pleurodeles waltl. The sequence goes on from NC_090436.1 coordinate 828,144,577, forward strand.
AAATATTTATTTTTAAAATTTATTATTATATGTGATGGTATATTTGTCATATTTCTTGATGAATTTGTTCAAGTTCAACAAAGTTTGAACTTGAAAATAAATGTTAACTTTGCATCAAAAAGGTAATATGACATTTTAGTGTATGTTATCACTTTGTAGTAGTGTTGATTTAATATATTTTCGTTACTAAGGATCTTATCTACATGATTAATACAAATTGAGAGAAAAATTAAAAATGTAGAGTGCCATAACCAGCAACGTCACAAGCATGGTTTGTTGGACTGATAGCCTTTGTTTTTTTTTCTTTCATAGATAAAGTTAATCGCATTAAGCAGTTTGATAATTTAATGAATCTAAAAGAAGAGAAACTCCGGACACGATTCAGAGACACTTACAATGCTGTCATGTGGTTACGAGAGAACAAAGATAAATTTAAGCACAGTGTCTTTAAACCTATAATGCTAGAGGTGAGGTAATTTCATTAAATGTTTACTAGCAGAAAACAGCCTTAACATATGTTAACTAATATTAAACAAATATAATGTAAAATGGTGCCTCATCTTGGCTGAGTTGATGGATTGATGGACCTTTGACTATCTAAGTTTGATTAGGATTGCAATACACAAAAGGTTGTTGGACTCCCATATTGATGAAGAATAATTTCCTTGCTGGTCAATGGAATGGGGCCTTGAATGGCACACTGCTCAACATCTATTTCATGATTTTCTATTGTGACAGTTGAGAACTAGTCAGTTTCATTACTGGAAAGGTTTAGTTGCTGATGGATTACATGAGTGACATTGTTCTGTCTCAAGTGTTAACTTTCAGTGAATTAAAAATTCTCGAACTGTGTGTAGCTCACCTTGATTTGCCAGCTTCATATATTACGTCTGGTACAATCTGGTGTTTATTTGGGTAGGGAGTAGTTCTGCCAAAATTAGTAGACAAGTGAGTTATGATCACATTTGAACACTTTTGCCAAGACCTCATTCTAATAAGTGAAGCCTTTCAAAATGAGGTCTACCGATTTCCCCTATACTTATCATGGACAGACTCCTTCAGTTGCAAAATCAAAGATTTAAAAAAAATGGTACATACAGCAGCTAACTGGTTGTCCACCTCTGTGGATTCTTGGAAGTGGAACTCTTAATTTCGAAGAACAGTGCCCACTTCTCCTTGTTGTGGAGAAGTCTCTTCTGTACTCTTGCGGCAGAACTGAAAGATCTGGCATCTGAAATTTTAGAGTAAGACTGAAATCTTGTGATTGGAGATGAGTGAGCTCTAAGTTGACCTCCTTGGGCCTAGCTTTGTTGGAAGCCACATTCTGCAGCTTCCCATGCTTATTAGAAGACTTTAAAGAACTGCTGTGTTGAAGGATGAGAGGGAGCACACAAGTTATCTGGAGCAGCAGCAGTGAGGCATGACTTGAGTTCTGCAATCCTCTGGACAGGTGACAAAACTGTAGTAAAGATGGAGATGCAATGGGGACAGAGGCCATCCCATTCCCAGTGGCAGGTCAGAGGGAAATATGGGCTGAGTACCAATTAGAGAGACATGCAAAATACCAGGGAAGGATCAGTCATTTTGAGTTTGAGTTTGAGTTTGCAGTTCACCAGGGCTGTGGTGTAGGTCAGGAAGTACTAGTATTGTGGAACACAGCTGAGAAATCTGATGGAGAGAAAATACTTACTGTTGCTGAGGAGAAACCAACACCACGAAGGGCACTAATGAAGTGTTACGTCTTCACAGCTTGGCACTAGTGCTCCCGAAAGAGGCTTTCCTATCCATGTGGTCCTCCCAAGATGGCTCAGTAGCCAAGAGATCAGAAAATCACTTTGCCCAGTTGATGGGAAGACTCAGATACATCACAAAAACCAGTTTACCGAACACCTTGATAAAAATGGAGGGTGTTTGCTAGGGGGAGTAAAACTAGGGACAGAGGCAGTGCAAGATTGTAGTTTGTTATAGAAGATGAACTGTATAGGCTTTAGTTTTATTGGTGAATTCTGACATGCTATAGGCCTGATTACGACCTTGGCGTATTGGGATACTCTGTCACAAATGGGACAGATATCCCTCCTGCTGTTTTACAAATTCCATAGGATATAATGAAACTTGAATTATGGTGGGCGGGATATCAGTCACGTTTGTGATGGAATTCTCATCTGCCAAGGTCGTAATCAGGCCCTTTGTGCCTATTTTCACCCTCCTCCCTTTATTCCTGTGACATCTGGTAGTCTGAGAGTAGTATTCCAGAATATCAAAGCACAAGAATATTGTACTACAAAAATATCATAGCCAGAAAAATCGACTACCAAAATATTGTGAGCTAAGCATGTCTAGGTAACCTTTACAGTTCTTAATTAACTCAGCATCTCCCCTCACCATGTCAGTTAATGATTTTTAAAAGCAATTTTTTAAAATGCATCCTGTTTTTCTTTAAGGATGCATTTCAAAAATAGAAACGACACTGGACCACTGCCTGCTCTGAAAATATGTTGGGGCCCCCATTCACAAAGGGGACAGGGTCTCTTGGGGACCCCTGCCCGTTTGCGAGTGGGTTACCGTCTCCTTCAGGGAGTCGATAAAGTATGAATGTTTGGGACCGTATTCCTGGACGCAGAATATTCATTCAAACCAGTGCGACGCACTATAAGAAAGGTACGCCCTTTACACAACCCTTCCTAATACTGACTCGCAAAATAGGGTTCGTACATTGGGAAATGCATTTTACGGCCTAATGGGCCATTTGTGACCAGTAAAATGGGTTGTACATCTTGCCCATTGAGACAAAAGTATATGGCACCTAAATACAATCACACCACACACACACACCTGCCTTTTAACCCACAGGTCACTACATATGTGATTGTGTGTGGGTTGGCGGGGGTAGAGCAGGACCTCCAGGGGAGTGAGTGAAGTTTTCTAAAGGAGTTTCAATGTATTACAATGTGCAATAAATGAGTTGTAACTTTACTGCAAATGTTTTTCTTCATTTTAAAATTAACATTGGTAGAAGAGCATGGCTAACAGGTAGGTAAAAAGCCACGGACCTATATTTTAATATGGATAAATACTTAATAATATATTCACAGGTTGTATTGAAACACAATAATCCCTATATAGCCCTTTAATTCTAATCACTAGTAGTGTTTTTATAGAATATTTATATGGGTGGTTCTATCTAATTATGTATTAAATGCTATTCTGAGATTTTATGGTGTGGAGATTGTATGCTGCTTTTTATATTTCAGTTCATAGTTTCTTCCTTCTCTTGGCCTCCTGCTAAATGGCCCTATTGGAGAACACCATTTGGAGCACATAATGGTGGTTGTATATAGCTGCAAGCCCCTTTCTGCAGCCATATTTATGTTGAATATTAACTTATGAAGTTTTCCTATAATTCTGTTATCTGTGTCTTAAGTTGGGTGCTGTCTACTGTATTTTATGATTTTTTTTTCTTAATTTTATTTTTTTACAGATCAATATGAAAGATCAACGACATGCTAAGTATGTTGAAAATCACATTTCAATGAATGATTTGAGGGCCTTTGTTTTTGAAAGTCGGGAAGATATGGAGCTATTTCTGAAGGAGGTAATACTAGTCCGATATTAGGTGTTTGATAGCCATAGTGATTTTGACAAGCATAAAACAGCTCTTCTATTTTGTTTGAAAAAGGATTGGAATTGTTAATAATTTCTTGTTAATAATGTGGGTATGCAGATCTAAAATTGTATTTGACTTGATGAAACAATATAAATGACATAGCAAACAAATGCTTATTGTAGTAGAGAAACTTTAGATTTGTGCTTTATAATATAACTTTACTAGTGATTTGTTTATTTTTTACCATACATTTGATGGTCCATTCTTTATAGAGCCTTATAGGAAAACGTTAAAAATGATTTTGTGTGCAAGGGCAGTATACTTATCTGTGTTCTGAAAGCCTTTCGTGTTCCAGGAAAAATTGCCTATAAATAGATTCCGTCTGACTATCCTAACCATATGGAGGGAGACCTTGGATGGGAAAGGTTTAAATGCTGTAATGAATTTATCTGTATTGAAGTTTACCTAACCTAAAACAAATAGATTTAATTTTAATTCCGCAGATAGAACATTATCAATTACTCTAGAATCAAGCAGTGTTATCTTGCTGTCAGTCCACTTTTGAACATACATGCAAGCTTGCTACCAACCAAAAAGAGTGTAGAGAAAGTGCACAACATGGGAGGTGTCCTCATTGCAGATCTCTCCTAACCTTAGGGAAACACTGTCACCAAACCTATCTTCCACCACTTATGCCTTCTTTGTGTAACACTGCTTGTGCTTCCTTACTAAATAAATGAATGCATGAAAAAGTATTCTTATAGCACAACTATTAGAAAGTTAAGAGCACTGAAATAGCCAGGTTCTTGATTTCTTTCTTAAAGCTATGTGGTTGACCATTTCAAAAATATGCAGATGTAGAGAATTCCACAGTTTGGCTGACGGAAGGTGATCTTGGGGTCCTCCAGTATTGGATCTTTCATAGAGTTACATGCTTGAATCGTTCTCCATCGTCTAAGTGGGAGTCCCACGGTACAATTAAATAGTATGGAGAAAGTTTACATATAAGACAATGCTAAAGTGAATTCACTTTCACAGCTTATTCACATCATTAGAAAAGATCTGAAGTCTTGCCAATCAGGCAATAGCACCCTTAAGAACCCTTATCACAGAAGCTCTAGTCTCTCAGATTTTTTACTGGATGTTGCTTGAAGGGAGTCTCCCTGACCTCTGTTCAGTTTTCTTCAATCCAGCTTCTGAAGATTACCAGTCTTCATTCCATAATGTATGACACATCGAAGAAAGGTCTCTTCAGACCCTGCGAGACGTAGAAAGGAAAGGCTTCATGTGGATAACCTATATAAGGACTGTCTCTGCTGCCTCTGCCCCCAACACAAGGTAAAGGATTGTAAAGTCTGCTGCACTTTTTCGTCCAAAAACTTGAAGGCAGGGAGGGGAGGTTTTTATAGTGGCTACAACTCTGCTAGCTTTCACAATAGAGAAAGGTCCCATAAGTAGGAGACTTCTGAGGAAAGCAGGAAGGCCTTAAAGTTTCCCATCATGGGTCTGTCAAAGAATTAAACAAAAAGGAGAAAATACTCAAATGTCCTCAAAAACTGCCTCCTCTGAACCTAGCATGCCATCTACCAGGGCTGGAAATCGGCCTTATACCTTCTCCTCAGAACCTTCGACGAGGCCTAGAAATCATCGAAGAACCCCATCGACGGCAACTTCACTGTCCTCATCGACGACAACTTTGACGGTCACTACCGTCTATGACGACACAGCCGGTCTCCGACACATCAATCCTGTTGATGAAGATTTCCTCATTGACAAGGACTCCGTCAGCTACCTTACTGCCGTCAATAATACCGCCATTGCCGATGACTCCTCCGACAAATTCTGTGATGATGATGCCATGGCAGCCAGAGATACTGTTACCTATCATCATCACCTTGACGACGACACCGTCGGTGAAAATAAAAATTGCCAAAACTTTCCTAAGACCTCAGGATACCTGCCTAAGCAAGGTCTCTCGCTATCCTCCGAGCCACTTGTTGGACCTAGAAGCATCAGAGGATGAGGGCCTTTTTGGAACAGCCCACAGCCCATCAGAACACCAGGGTAAATACCAGGATGACGAAGAGGAGGAAGAAGAGCAATATTATGGTCTGTACTGCAATCCACAAGCCAAGAAAAGATATTTTCAACACTACCAGGTCTATCCTGAATCACCTTCCAGACAGGGTGATATTCAAGTGCCTCTGTCACTTTTTCAGGACTTAGAGGCCATGCTGAAGGATTATCGTAGAAGGTTCCCAGAACCTCCTCAAGAGCAACCAGCGGCTCGCCTCCACCAACATCTACTGCATCTCCTGCAATCCCATGGCCTATCCCTCCACTGATAACTCCCAGGTTGACACCTGCTTCCAATATAGTGGCACCCCCAAGGTAAGATCCAACGTCCTTGGATGATGAAAGGGAGGAAGTCGAGCTCCTGGACACTCACCCACTACGTGATGACTGGGATGATTATCATCTCCCCACTCCATCACCGCTCCATCACCGCCAACACCTAATCTTGTGGGCTCTCCTCCGGAGGACATCAGGAGTTTTCATAATTGAATAAAACGGCCTACAGCAAGATTCAACTTAGCAATTTCAGTTAAGCAGTCAGACAGCTTTCTGTGTGACTTTAAGGATCAGGCAAGAAAATCTCTATGGGCTATTTGGATCATAGAGTAAATATGGGAAGAGGGGATCAAGCTCCTGAAAAACCCGACAACAGTGGCAGCGGTTGTACTAATTATTGATGAAAAATATAAAGCCTCAAAACATTCCCCTGCTTGCTTCACAGGACATCCTAAACCTGATTTAGTAGTCTCACAAGTGGCACAGGGTCGATCTAAAAATCCCTCCACTTCCTGCTCCGCCTGACAAGGAAGGCAGGCGCTTAGAGAACCTAGGGAGCGATTCTCCACCATGTCTGCCATCATAGTTTGTGCGGCCAATACCTTCACTATCTTAGGTCGTTATGATAGGCAGATGTGGTCAGGCATTGGCGCCTTTATGGACCTAGTGCCTGAAGACAGGAATTCAGAAGCAACAAAGATCCTATAAGAGAGCAAGTGCACATCTTCCGAAATAATAGACTGTGCAGTGGACATAGCCTCCACTGACTTCTGGCATTTGGCAGGAGCAGCAGTTTTACACCGCCTTCAGTGTTGCTTGCCTTCAAGAATGATTGCTAAGTAATGGAAAAAACACCTTTTAGATACTGTCAACAGTGCCGCTCCAAGTACTCATGGACAGACCAACACACAGTCTGTAATTTGTGCCTTTCCCCAGACCACAACAAGGCTTCTTGCTCCACCTGCCTTGTGTTCAGATCCAACAAAACCATCCAGAATCATTGTGACTGATGCCACGCACAACATGCAATGGAGCAACGAAGAGATGAGGAGGCCCCCAATATTTTTGGGGAAGATGTTAAACAGGAGGCATGTGAAGATAAAATAGACACTGGCCAAGTAGAACCAGAGTCCCTATCGGAGTTAGACCTCGAACCGCAGCCAGCTCAGACAGATGAGACAGTGGGCACATAGTGAGTACCGCACACGAACAAGGCACTCACTGCCTATCCAGGGGTCAGGCTTTGAGCCCTCATTAAGAGTCGACCGGACTGCCACTGCTTTCAAGCCATAGCTTGCACTGATCTAAAGCTTCGGAGTACTACAACACCCAGTCAGCTACACTAAAGCAAACCTTGACCCCAACAACATCTTTGGTGCAAGCTACTGCGTCGACACTAAGAGTCACTTTGAGCTGGAGCGCACATTGACATTGAAATCTGCTTCGGGCTCCAGGTTAAGCTCGAAGGCTACATCGGCGTCTAACCAGCCACCATTGGGGAAAGCAACTAAAGGGCTAAAGATGCTTATTTTATAACAATGGGAATGTTTAAATATGTCTAGACGTATTTAAACATTGCAGTTAAGTACTGTTACCTTTTTTAAAGTGCAATAACATGTTTCTGCGTAAAGCAAAACACTGTTATCTTTGTAATGCTTCTTTTGGCCAGAGCCTGTGCCCCCCCCACCCCCCACCCACACACACACACACCAGGGATCACTGGAGTCCCCCCTAGGGGGGTGCCGTCCCCTAGTTTGAAGACCACTGCCCTAGGAGGAGCCCAAACCATATACTAAAAAAAAATGGAATGCGAACACATGACACCCACCTAGGTAAGTGGAATGTTAGAGGGGAGCTGGGGGCACTTGGAAACTCCAGAGGTAAGTATCAGAGTGCCCCCTGGTGACCAGGAGGAAACGAGGAAATCACTAGATTTTCCTCAAACCACCCAAAAGGACGAAAATTAAGAAAATGCAGAACCTAGACAAGACTACAAGAAAGCATCGGGGAATTCCTGAAGAGGAAGACCTGTGGAAGGAGGGGACCCAAGCCAGAAGTCACAGAAGAGTCCAGGAGGAGTCGGAGCTACTATCCACCCAGCTGTGGATGCAGGAGTTAGTCGACGGTGAGACGAAGATGGTCAGGAATGCAGCCCTGGAGCAGGTGAAGAGTTCCTGGAGGATGCAGTCGACATCCCACACCGGATAGAAGCTTGCAGGTGGTTAGTGGCGTGGAAAAGCCATCAACAAGCCTTGGCAAAGGTGGAAGTGGTGGTGAAGCAAAAGTGGAGCTACCGGGGACCAGCAGGACACAACCCACAGGAGGAGTCCAAGGGAGACCCTCAGCAAGGCAGAGTGTCCACAGAAGAAGAGGCAGCCCCAGCAGGAGACCCACTGGACGAGGAACCGGGAGTCACAGAGGAGCCCACGCAGCTTGACTGAAGAAGGGTCCCACACCGCAGGAGAAGCACGCAGAGGGCTGTTCATCACATGGAGTGCCGGGGGCTGCGGCTACATGGAGCCTGATGATCCTGTGGAGGAGATGCAAACAAGCCGTGGCAGCTGCAAGAGATGCGGTGCACGGGGGTACTATCCTGCTTGGGAAGGCAAGGTCTTACCACCACCAAAGTTGGACAGCTGACAAAGAAGACTAAGAGGACTACTCCGGACCACTACCCGTGATGCAGGATCCACGCAGCTCAGGATGAGAGGAGATCCACCCAGCCAGTCGTCGTTGCAGTTGGTGCCTGCGGATGCAGGGGAGTGACTCCTTCACTCCAAGGGAGATTCCTTCTTCCTTCTCATGCAGGCTTGCCACCCTCAGAGGATGTACAGCCGGGGAAATGTTGCAGAAGCTGGGAGGAGCCGTGGGAACAAGCGGAGTCATCTTTGTGGATGCAGATTGTCGGTTACTGGAGGGTCCAGTGGAGGTTCCAGTGGCTAGAAGTCGAAGTAAGGTTGCAGAGGCGTCCTGCTGGAATCTTGCAGAGTCTGAGGACCCACCCAAGAGAGAAGACCCTAAATAGTCCTGAAAAGGGGGATTGGTCACCTAGCTAGGTGACCACCTATTAGGAGGGGGCTCTGCTGTCACCTGCCTGGCCACTCAGATGCTCCCAGAGGTCCCTACCAACCTTGGATTCAAGAAGGCAGAACCCATGGACCTTCTGAAGGAGCTCTGGGCACCACCCCTGGGGTGATGATGTACAAGGGAGTGGTCACTCCCCTTTCCATTGTCCAATTCCGTGCTGCAGCAGGGACTGGAGGTCCTTGAACCAGTGTAAACTGGTTTACAACGTGGAGGGCACAAATATGCCCTTCAAAGCATACCAGTGGCTTGGGGAGGCTACCCCCCCCAAGCCATGTAACACCTATTTCCAAAGGGAGAGGGTGTTACCCCCCACACCCCTAAAGGAAATCCTTTGTTCTGCCTTCCTGGGCTTGAACTGTTCAAGCAGCAGAAGGGCATAAACCTGTCTGAGGGGTGGCAGCAGCATGGGCTGCCTGGAAAACCAGAAGAAGGCTGGTAGGAGCAATGCTGGGGGGGTATCTAATGAGCCCCCAGAGTGCATGGAATCATACTTTTAATACTGGCAACAGTATTGGAGTATCAATCCGACATGTTTGATACCAAACATGCCTAGGTTCGGAGCTACCATTGTGTAGCTCGATATAGGTAGTGACCTATGTCCAGTACACGCATAAAATGGCGTCCCCGCACTCACAAAGTCCATAAAAATGGAACTGGAGTTTGTGGGGGGCACCTCTGCTAGAGGAAGGGTGCCCACACACAGGTACTTGCACCCTGCTCTCTGGGCTAGGATGGCCTGCCATAGGGGTGACTTACAGTGACCTGGTGCAGTGATCTATGGTGAAAAAGGGTGCATTTTCCCTTTCACGCAGGCTTCGATGGTAGGCCTGCAGAGTACTTTGCTTGGGCCCCGCCTGGGTGGCATAATACATGCTGCAGCCAATGGGGGATCCCCTGGTTCCCCAATGCCCTGGGTACCTGTGTACCATATACTAGGGACTTACTTGGGGGCACTAGTATTCCAAATGTGAGGTGAAAATGGTACAAGTTACTAAGTTAGAAGGGAGAGAGCATAATCACTGAGGTCCTGGTTAGCAGGATCCCTGTGAACACAGTCAAACATACTGACAACAGGCAGAAAATGGGGGGTAACCATGCCAAGAAAGGGGGTACTTTCCTAGGGGGTGGAGGGGGCAGAACTCTGTGCAGCGACACCTGGGTTTTCAACCTCACACGGGCAAAATCATCACCAAGGCTCCACCTCGTCCAGCAGATTGTTCCTTGAAAGTAGCAGCTTACCTTTGAAGAACAGATAACAGTGCAGCCCCCACCACATCCTAAGCAGAAAGAGACATGATAGGGGAAAAGCCCTCTACCACAAACAGCTGCTTACCTGCCTCTTCCTCCTACACCCCCACAAAAACCCCCTCACCACAGGCATCTTATCACTCATACTATGAGGAGAGTAGCCCTCATTAGACATATGTGATATTCCATAAACCTAGAATCCACAAGATGATCCATGGGACGATTATGGGGTGACACCTCCAGAACCCAGTGTTACAGACGTATACCCCGCAAAGCCGCCTCCCCTGAAGACATCACCCCATATTAGATGTTATTCAAAGGGAAGCTAACTTTCACAAACTTGACCTTCAATCAGTGCAGGAAGAGGATGACGTCTTGGTAAAAAACCTTTCACTCACAAAGTGGGCCATCCATTTCTTGCCAATATTTAGTGGCATGCTCACACCAACACCGGAAGTATTGAAAGACTCTGTAAAGGCTAGAATTATTACTCCAAGTACGTACAAAGCATAAAAGCCTTCCCCTTCTGACCCCCACATACATTACTGGCCAGCTCCTGTCAGACTCGCTAGTTGTCCATGATGCATGCAAACGAGCAGGTGCCCAGTGCACTGGGGATGCCCCGCACCCAGGTAAAGAGAGCAAAAAATAGGATGCAGCAAGAAAGAGTTGCAGCGCACTCTGCAACACATTGACGTATTGTTAATCCAGTAGGACTCTTGGCAAGGTATGAGCTCACCTATTGGGATGAAATGGCAGGGCTTATACAGCACTTTCCAGTCCAGTACAAACAAAGGGCAGAGGAAATAGTATTATAAGGACAGCCCATCTCTAATACATTTATTACATTCACCCTTGATGCGGCTGACACTGCCGCTAAAGGGGTCAACTTGAATATCTTTATTAGGAGACGTTTGTTTCTCAGAATTTCTGGTTTCAAACCAGAACTTCAACAGCATCTGATAAACTTACTTTTTGATGGAGAGCATCTGTTCAGCCCTCAAGTTGATACGATGCTGGAGAAAATCAGAAAGGATAGAGACACTGCCAAATCTATGAGAGCATTGCAGTCGCTGTCTACTCAAACTACATTTCGTCGCCCACGGTGATGTGAAGGTTGGTATGCATAACTCTTATCAAAAACAGCAGTAACACACACAAACTACCATGGGGTACGTTTGAGGGTCACACGTAGAGAATAACAGCAGATGTAAAGGAGGAGCGACTTATTCCGCCGCCCCTGCCAAACATCTTGCATAAACTAGCTGTTAGCGATTCACCTACCACACAAAGTGTTCTTCTGCCACATTCATCAAAGAACAGTCCTGATCAAAACGGATAACATTGCTGCCATGTACAACCTTCAGAAATGGGGGCTAGGGGAATGCTCGCCACAGCTCTACACATTAGCTCAAAGCATTTGGAGGTTGGTGATACACGACAAAGTTCACCTTTTAGCAGAGTGTCTACTAGGAGTGGACAACAACTTTGCAGACCTGATCAGCAGGATACAGCAAAAGTCCACAAGTGGGAACTCCACCTTCAAGTCCTACTCCTGTACTTAGAGCATTGGGGGTCCAGCCTACCTCAACAGACGACTCACCTTCTACATCCCGTCCTGCCAACTCCCCTCAGCCGACCTCGCCCTTGCCACCGTCCCCCTCATTCCGAAGAGCGACTACCGGAAGCAGATCCTTCTCCCACCTCACCGCCAAGACCTGGAACATCCTTCCCTTGCCCCTACGACAGACCGAAGACCTGCTGACTTTCAGGAAGCGGCTCAAAACTGGCTATTTGAGCAGTAGCAGCAACCCCCCACCCCCAGCCTCCCCCTCAGCGCCTTGAGACCCTCACGGGTGGTAGTGCGCTCTACAAATACACTAATTGATTGATTAATTGATTGATTGATTGATTGATTGGTATTGTGTGAACGTTCTAGCAATAGAGCAAGCCCAGGTGGGACTAGCTTTCTTGCATATACTTTTTCAGTCTTCTGCAACACCCTCCATCTAGCCACAACCTCGTGAGGGAAGCTGCTTTCTAGTCTGTGCATAATGTGTGTATCTACAGCTTCACATACCACAAATGGAATATGTTACTTACCTTGTAGACATCTGTTCATAGTATGTAGTGCTGTAGAATCACATGCGCCACCCTCTTTCCCCCGAAGCTCTTGGTTGTTGCAGATACTGTACTTCATTTACTTTTTCTTTTTTACTACATGAACATCTTTATGCCTCCCTTTACTGTCTATCGTACACCTACTGAGCAGGGAAAACAATCGAACAATGGAGTCAGTGTTCATGTGCAGTATTCCCTGAGGGAGAAATAACCATACCTCATGACCCAAAAGACTTCTTCAAGCAAAAACAAGTTGTACATGTCTGAGGCCAGCACTAGATGACAGGTGTATGCAAAGCATGTAAATCTACAGCATTACATGCCACAAACTGATGTCTACAGGGTAAGTAACAAATTCCTTTCTTGCCTGGTCCAATTGGACTGCATTTAAAGGATGATATGGCCTTGGGGATTCAGACTCTTGACCTGCCGATCACAGTAAATGTTGGTAGGTCGCATTTACCTCACTGAACCTTAGGGCTTTGTTATTGATGCATTAATGAGATGAAGCTACAGGTGCATTTCTCCCAACATTTTTTTTTTTTCATTCTATTTTGTTTACTTTTTGCGAATGTTTATAAAAACATGACATGACATTTTATCAAACTATTATATCATTGATAAAATTAACAAAAACTTTATTCAGTTTATCCCGTTATGGAATGCTTATAAGATTTTAATGGTGCAAGTGATAGCGGGAAACTGTATGTTCGATAGCATGTGTGGCTGTAAATACACATGCTTTGCATAAGTCTGCCATCTAGTGTTGGGTCCAGAGTGTTTTTAAGGTTGTTTTTGTTCAAAGTACCTTTTCAAGTCACAAAATCAAGTGACTCCTCCTCTCTGTGATACTGCACATGGGCATTGAGCCCTTTGTTAGATTGATTTTTCTCTGCGCTCGGGTTCGGACGTGTGTTCCTCTCGCTCTGGTATTTCCTTGGCTCTGTCTCTTCCAAACTGTTCTCTATCGTCTTTCTTTCAGTGCCGGTATTGTAAATTGATCGGGTTTTCTATATTTTTGCAGTCGGGACGGATTACAGCCCTTCGGGGCGTCTGCACCTGTCTCTGGCCTAATCTTCCACGTGGCGTCGGACTATCCAGGCTAATGGAACATACTCAATTTCGCCTTTGCCCTAGAAATTCCCCTACACTGAACAAAATCTGGTGTGTAATTTGTCTTTCTCCTCAGACCACAACGAAGAAACCTGTGATGCCTGCTGTTTCTTTCGATCCAAGAAGTTGCTCCTGGACCTAAGAGCTCTTAGTTTACGTCCAAAACACCAGACGACTCTCCAGATATCTTCGGGGAAGAACACACGCAGGAGGAACAGGAGGAGGTCTTCTCCATCAAAGATTCGAAGTCAGACGTCCAGTCCGACATCAAAAGCCAGTCGCCTCCATGCAATCTCATACAAACACTTTAAAGAAGCCCCAGAAGCAGGTCACCGGACCGCCACTGCCTTCAGGCCATGGCCGGGTCTAAAATTAATCTCCAGATGCCCCGTTCTCCGGCTCGGCACCGAAAACAGCCAAGACGTCTTCTGCAGTGACATTAGGCTCGGCAACACCCCATACAGTCTCAGGATCCATCGACCCGAGTGCTTTGACACCTAGCAAAAAACCCTCAGAAACCATTTTGGAGCCGACAGCTTTGACTCAACACAAGACTTAGGCTCTGAAAATTTCAGAACATAAGACTTGTGTATTTCACTGACTCCAGTCATTCCTCCGAAGCAGCTTCACCAGTGGAGCCCGTCTTAGAAATAATTGATGCTCGTCCGCACCAACTCCGTATTTAGAAAGGAACAGGGAGAATAATTGCTCCCCCCCCCCCCCCCCCATTCCAATCAAAAGGAAGTTCACCTTTGACAAGTCCTTGGACACTGCTCCTCCCCTAAAAAGGTCCCCCTTAAAAGGTCTCCAAGGACAAGGCTCCAGTTCAACCCTGGCCTTCTCCACCACAGTTGCCAGTGCTTCCTTCTACTCCATCACCTCCCAAATCTCCTACACTAAAGTTTTCACCACAGGGTTCACCACCACCTGGTGTGACATGCCACAGGACATAGACCCATGGGATTCATCCGATCCAGATCCCATCCTGCCTAATGACCCTGACTTATATCCAGCACAGCCATCACCACCTGAAGACACATCGTATCAGCAGGTCATAGCAAGGGCAGCTGCATACCACAATGTCCAGCTGCATTCTGACCTTATTTAAGAGGATTATCTATTCAACAGCGTCACCACCACACATAAAGAGTCAGTTTTTACCCATGTTGCCAGGCAAGCTTAGAGATGCCAGTTATATTTTTAAAGAACCTGTAAAGTCTCGAGCTATCATCCCAAGGGGGATCAGAAATTCAAGGCTGCCCCTACAGACCCTTTATTTATACAGGCACAGATTCCTTCCATAGTCGGTACAGCACGAAAACCACAGGAGATATGCCCCCTCCTGATAAGGAAAGTAAAATCTAGATGCAGTGGGAAAAAGACTGTCTGCACAAGCTTCCAATCATTGGCGTATCGCCAATTAGTAGGCACTTTTAGCACAATACGACAGGGCCCACTGGGGCGAAATGGAGGATCCCCTCCTGAACCTCACAGAGGAACATTGCAAAAGATCACAAGAGATAGTTTCAGAGGGTCTCACCATTTCTAATAATTTAATTAGGTTTGCGACTGTTGCCGCAGATACCACAGCACGTGATATTGTATCTACAGCCACAAATGCCATTGAACGGGAAATGTTACTTACTGAGTAAACATCTTGTTGTGGCATGTAGTGATTCACATGGGCCCTCCCCCTCCTCCTTGGCCGTTGTAGTTACATTGTCATATAAATATTGTACTTTTGTCAAAACACTGCATGGTCATCTTTCTCTTTACTTTCTATACACGCCTTACCTCACCCGCCTGAGGGAAAACAGTTTAACAAAGGACTCAATGCCCTTGCTCAGTATCACCGAGAGAAGTCACCACTCGATCTCGTGACTCGAATAGATTCTTTGAATGAAAAACTAAAGAAGCTTGCAACACTCTGTACCCAACACTAGATGGCAGACTTATGCAAAGAATGTGAATCTACAGCACCATATGCCACGAACAGATATCTGCTGGGTAGGTAACATTTTTCTTCTACACTTAATAATTTGAGCTTGTTCTGAAAACAAATGACACATTTAAGTACAACTTGAGTGTGCAGAAAAAAAACTTTTGCCAGGATGAAGTCCTATTACTATTTTCAGCATCAGAAATGGCAGTTTTTAAAAATTTGCCAATGTGATTTCACCAGTATCGAAATCCTGCCATTGTAGTAGAAACTTTACATTTCGTAGGCAGATTTAGAGGATTTTTTGGAAAATTTCACAAACAAAAGTTGGCGAGCACCAACAAGCTAGTAATTTGATTGAAATGCAATCGTGTTCATTCTTGTCAAGGGTACGGTTAAGTGTGTTTCCAGGGTGGAAATAGGGATGGAACACTTCCAATTTTTTTCTGGGTGTAGGGGAAGGAGTTTATTCACAAGGAAGACATTTTGCTGCAAATAAAAATAAAATTCTAAAAACAGTAGTGGAAAAGCACTGTAACGTCCAATTTCAGTGAGCAGTATTGTTCAATGGAAGGAACTGCACTTTTGAGCTAGCCTGGAAATGTGCAATCAAGCCTTTTTAAAGACTTTGGAACTTTTGAACTTTGTTTTAAGGTTTGAAATTTGCTCCACACTTAAGGGTAATAATACGAAGAAAAGTCTGATTTTTCACAGCGGCCCTTTTGTGAATCAAGCCCCTTATATTGTGGCCTGTTTCTAAAGCTGGAAGAAAGTGAAGAATGAATGCAAAGTGAATCTATGGCTGCCATATCATGTGGGGGAATAAAGGATGTAAATTTGGTTCTGCGTCTTTTATATGAAAATGAGTTGGTGTTTTTTAGTGCAAGCATGCCTAACCATCAAAAAAGGAGTTAGCACATTGCGACTCAGACAAGTGTAAAGCTTAAAGAAAGGAGGCTCCTGGAGTTGATTTGATGGGTTTATTTTACCAAAGCTAGAACTGTAGTGTTAGTGTAGAGTTCCTGATTTACAAGGGCAGATTGAAGAACACGCTAATCTGTACTAAGTGTAGTGTTCAGGAATAGAACAATTCAAGTAAATACCTTTTAATTTCTTTCAAATTAAATTATTTGTTTTTGCCTGTTTTCCTTTTAGGTTCGTGACAATCAGAGGTTAAAGGTAAATGCAGTGTGCGCACCCGTTGAGCCATGTGGAGAAAAACGACCTCAAAGACACATTGAGGAGCTCCAGTAAGTTTTGAGACTTGATTCAACACTATGGGCCTTTTGAAATATGAATATTACCAATAAAGGTTACATATGTGAACTCCAAGTCTTGTTGCCTTGTCTTCTAATCAAACTATTGCCATGATTGTGTCTCTTATTTTCAGAGGTGATTGCCTTGTCATTAAAAGAAAAGGGTAGTTTAATGAGATTGCCATAAAACAACATAAGCCTGCTCAGAGACTGAGGTAGGCAAATGGGTGTTTTCTCCATCTGATTATATTATTTCCATATTATCGGATAGGCAAAGAGTTCATGTGTTTGTGATTGAGGGAGCAGCTGCCATTGTGTGCTAGTACAAGCGCTAATTCCAGGTACTGTGGAAAATTGCATCTTAGATCAACAAATCCATTTGAGGACTCTAGTATTGTAATTCTCTGTATTGTGCAATGCTTCAGAGTTGCTCTAACTGTCCCTAGTAATTTTATAATGACTACATTATCCACAAGCAGGCCAGGTGAAGCAGCTCCCACTGCACTTAGCCCAACAGTGCTAAAGATGAGTATAGCTCTAGCGGTGCATAAGCTTTTGTAACCCACTCAATATTAGAAGCCCCTTTTGCTTTTACATCAGTCCCAGAGAGTTGTTGTTTTCTCCCAATTTACGAACATTAAAGTCCTGCAACACTTGAGGATTTCGAGTCATCAAAAATGGCTTCATCAAATAAATGAGGTGAATGATCCTGTGTGTCTGGAAATAAGAATTATTTAAATTCTCCACCAGCAATAAATGTGCATAATTTTGACTAGAGTTGCACTCTGCATGTGGATTTAAAACCATGCATAAAAGACACTTGTAGCTGTCTTCCTAAATTATACTTGCCCCACAGTATTAGGTACCATCCCTCTGCCAAGATTGCTTTCTATTGATGCAAACATCGTATAACTATCACCCAAAGAAGATTTCTCAAATTTACTCCAATCTATAGCTAAAATCATCCTTGACCCAGTGATGTAGATCGTAAATGTAAAAGCACTGTGAAACCTCCCAAGCTCGAGAATCCAAGACCGGCCTTGCTGCCCCCGCCGCCCTGAAGAATCACAATTGTGTGCATTTCTTCCCTTCTTCTTTCCTCCTACTCAACAATTTCTTCAGCTCGCTGCACATCTTTATAAGGCTTGATACCCAGTGGAGAGATGGAAGCCTGTAACAGATACATTTTTGGTAGCGCATACATTTCAAATTTAGTCTGTCTCAAATGTCTACATTCATCATACTCCTTTTGCCATTATCTAAATAGGCAGCATAAAATTAGTGGACAACAATGTGACAGGCAGCCACTTCTCTTACATAGTATTTTCATTAAAGTGTGGTGCATTGCATTTGATGGTTCCAAATTATCTGCAATACTTACAGTGCCCACAAGGGAATACCGCCAAAAAATCAAATGTCTGTAAATTCTTTTTAAAAACCACAATCTGCCTCCGTAGTTTAAGCCTCCAACAGTTGTACTGCTTCTCTGTCAAATTTTGGCATACCTTCTGTCAGATTGTTCTTCCCAGGTATGCAACAGTTACAGTCCCATCTCTATCAGGTATAATAGACCACACTTTTCGTTACAATCGGGTCTAGCAGTCTGCTACTAGTCTGAAACTCGAAGAGACCCTTCCATGGCCCCAGGCTGCTCAAGCAACATTGAGATGATATTTGTGCTTGTTGATGGCCTCTTCTGATTAATTCCTACTCCCCTTGATGATACTTGGCCTTGTTGTTACAAGCTCTAACACAGGTGCTTTGTAGTCTTCACATTCTGAGGAGGACACTGGAATTCTCCCAAGGCCTTAAATATTCAACAATACTGCATCTAGACTAGGAGTAGAGTATTTAGGCTTTGTTATTTTTCCTTAATTTGTTCCTTAACAGTATTTATTGTCCTAACATAGTCACTAGCAAGGTTCTACATAAATGTTTGATTTGATTCCTTATCTCTGTGATCACCACAAGCAATGATAATGTTTTTTCTGCAATCATAAGCTTCTGAATTAAATCAGGTCTTCTGCATGAATTCTATTCATACTCTTTTTATACTTCAAAACATAAAATGTTTCTGGTTCATATACTGTCCACTTATTAAGAGGAGGTGTGTAATTACCCATATTCTTACTTAAGTGTATTAGGTAACCTTAGTTGTGTATTGTGAGCCATCAGCTAAAGGCTGGTACCTCTATGGCTGGACATTCTACAATCCCAATACAGAGTTTTAAAAATGATTATTTTAAAGCCCATGCTCAGCCTCTATCCATCGTGCCCCAAACAGACATTCTTAGATCAATACTTGAAACCTAGATCGTCTTGCATACACAAGGTACTAACTAGTTCTGGTTATATAAAACCTGAACGTAATTCGCCTATATTTTAGCGGCATGTTTTACTTTGCGCTTTGCTTCTTAAAATAAGCATCATACATTTTCATATTGGGTCAAATTTTCAGTAAACAACTTTTTTGTTTTTTTTAAAACTTTTTTTTTCTTTTTTTTTGCCACACCACTGGAGAAGAGAGTCTGCTGGCTTAACCCTATGCAAGGTGTTAGTCATTTTCTTTCTAGGGCTGTCGAAGTTAGGGTGGACAGGCAGTTGTACATTGTCTTTGGATGAGACCAAAAATGTTTTTGCGTGATCTGGATAGAACTAGCCATATGCTCTGAGCGTTCTTAACACCCAGTACCTAAAGATAATTCTACAGTGTGTAAAAAGCTACTGAAAGTGAAGTAGATCTTCTCATATGTGATCCTGTTCAGTTTTCAAGCTGCCCACTATTAGCAATCTAGCTTTAACTCTATTATCATTACATACTTTCGCCAGCCATTATAGCCTGATCTCAGACCTAAAGGTGCCTTGCTCTGCAACAGATATTTGCTTTAAAAGTTTCTACATTTTCTTGTATACTCTTTTTTTGCTGTTTGGATACTATTTCCAGATTTGAAGAATCTGCATAAGAACTTGAGTAATAGCCGTAAAATCTATATTTGTTCAACTTATTTCTGATATGTGTTGATTTCCTTGAGCGTATGTCATACCAGTCTTCTTGGATACATTTTATGTTCTGCCTTTTGCTGTGCATGTGAACAGAAGGCATGAGTATCACATCCAGTGATGTACTACCCTCCCTAAAGTGTATTCCTGCCTGGTAGCAATGTTAAGATAGATATTTGCCATCATCGTATTTCAGTTCATCCTTATATTCTTTCGTCTAATTAAATGTGTTTATTATGCAATACAGGCATTGTCACGTAACTGCTTTCCTTTTCCTTCCACACAGAAATTACGGATTTTTCTCTTATTTAAGAGAATTATTTGATGCACCGCAGCCTGTGATGAGCTATCTCTGCTCTCAGTACCATGTTCACGAAGTCCCCGTGGGAACAGAAAAGACTCGATCTATGATAGAAACAGTAAGATATTTTCAACGCTGTATATGTACAATACCATTAAAAGAATGAAGTGGTACTTTCCAAAACTGTGAAACCGTTAGCATTCTAAATCTTGCCTGCGTTAATGGACAGGGCTCTACACCGGTTAAAGAAAATTTGGAGACTTTATCTCCCTATGTGAAGAAGTGGGAAGTAAATTAACTTTCCTTAGGGGAGTAAAAAAACAAACAAGTAATGCTTATTTCGAACTGTAGTTTCTTTAAGTCCAATAGTTAATAATACATATGTTTTATTTTAAACGAAGAGTATTTAATTCAACCCTTGTTTTTTGTGGCTTTTACATGAAAATGTTTTTTCAACTTACGGTTAGGCAGCTCATAAGTGGTGCCAATTAGTAGGTATTGGTACACCTATTTTTATTATATAACCAGGCTGTTGTGGGTGGAAGCTTAAACTAGAACAGAATGAGACATGCATAGATTTAAGAATCGTTTTTTAAATTAAAACAGATAACATTTTCAATCTAGGACTACATTCACTCTGGGATCAGGATTGATGTAACTCTGGGATGATGAGTACACTGGCACTCCAGTGAATAAGATACCAAAATTAGATTGGATAAGGCACTCATTTTTACTGTGCCAAAACTGCTATGGGACAGAGGAAACATAACACAGTCACATGCATCAAGATAAGGAATACACACATGGCTAATGGTGCACAACTGACATGAATGCAACACTTTAATAGTAAAATTGATTCCTATCACAGGGATTGATAACATGATCAAGATTGTGAAAACACACACCATGTTTTTACAATATGTCCAACCAGGCTTACCCCTCTTGACTGGTGAAGCTTTACGACCCGTAGTGCAGAGCCCTGTATTGGTATTAGGGGTACTTTGCACTCAATCCTCTATTTCTTTTTTGGTCATTGTGGCTTGGATACCACAGATTCCACAGACACGGCTGTCGGCACTGGCAATGCAATCTGTCAATATGCCTATATGGTCTAAATGGGTTTCTCTAGTGATGTCTAGTCGTCCCTTATGGACATGCCTTTTGATGGGTCTCAACTTTTTGGGACAAAGCGGACTCTGCTCTGGAGCATTTTAAAGACAACAGGGCCACAGTCCTTGGGCTTGTCTGTTTCGCTATGGCAAATGCATCAGCCTTTTCAGTCTTTCTTCAGCTTTGGCGGGGGCACCACACAGAGACAGCCACATCTGCCTCATAAAGGCCCCAGTCTTTTTGTGGATGAGGCTGTGTCACACACTTATCCCACACTTAGGAACAGCGAGCCAGTCTACCTCCATTAGATGCGCAGGCACTATCTGCAGTTAATAGTGGGACAGGAACATGTTCAGTTCACTTTGCTCCCCTTTGCTCTCGCCAGCGCCCCTCGGTTGTTCATGAAAGTATTGGCGGTGGTGGTAACATAACTTTGAGTGGTCAGGGCTCCCAGTCTTCCCTTACCTCGATGACAGGCTCTTGGTGGGCTTGCCCAAGACAGTTTTCACCCACCTCCAGACTACAGCAAACCCCCTGGCCTGTTTGGATTCACTTTCAGTGTGCTAGGGTCACTCTTAACTCCTTCTTAGATGCTCCCTTCCATGGGAGCCATTCTGGACGTGGTCTGGTTTTGTGCATTTCCCCTGGAAAGGAGCGTCCAGGACCTTTGGGCTACGAGCCAGATCTTTCAGCCTCTGTCCTTGTCCTCATTGAGGTAAACTCTGAGGCTGCTGGAACTGATGGCATCCTGTGCCATGAAGATGAAGTATACCAGGTAGCACAAGCATTCTCTGCAGTGGGATCTGACGTTTCAGTGGGGCAACATCAAGTGGACCTCACCAATGATGTCTAGATCTTAGAGGAGACTGCAAAAGACCTGCAGTGATGGTTGCCTTACTGCAATTGGGTCAGCAACAGACACCTCTCCCTATCTCAGCCAGAATCCACAGTGATAAAAGATGCATCTCTTCTGGGAGAGCAGAATCCTCTGGTCTCCAGTTGAGGCTTGGCTCCACACCAACATTCCGGAGTTGAGAGCTTTCCACTCAGTGTTTAAAGTCTTCCTGCCATACATCAAGGAAAGGTTGATGCAGGTGCTCACAGACAACACCAACTTCATGTGGTACTGCAACAAACTGGGTAGGGGTCATGATCCTTGTTTCAGGAGGTGCTGCTCCTCTGGAAATTGCTGGACCAACAAAGAATCTTCCTGGTGGTGAACTACCTGGTAGGATTTTTGAATGGCAGGGTAGAGGAACTCAGCCGTAAACACTGATAAGATTACGGGCGGCAGGTACACCCATAGGTGACACAAGGTCTCTTATTCACATAAGGAAAACCTTGCCTTGATCTCCTTGTGACAAAAAAGAGCACCCAATTTCAGCAGTTCTGCATGCTGGAGTTCCCAAGGCTTCTTTGTCTTGAAGATGTATTCTGTGAATGCTGGCACCTCGGACTCCTGTAGGTCTTCCCACTTATACGTCTCCTTTTCAGGCTTTGGAAGAGGGTCAGTAACAACGGGACCCAAGTCATCTTTTTAGCCACGGATTGGGCACAGAGAAAATGGTATCTAGAGCTCCTGGGCATGAGCATCTGTCCTCAGATCATGCTTCTATGCTGGGTAGATCTGTTGTCAATCAGGTAGCTTTGTTCTTATGGCAAAGTGTGCTTGTGACCCACATCTGCACAATTCCATCCCACTAGCAGTGTCACACTAAAGTATAGAAGATGTTTTTTTTTTTTTGTATACTTCATTGTGATTCGTCGGCCAGGAATCCTCCCTCAGAAGGGTGAAGGGCTCATCAAACAGCTAAGGATGCTATCATTGCATTGACTCACAGAGTTCCTGTCCTTAACATTTGTCAGGCTGCTATGGGGGTGTCCCTCCATGTGTTTATGAAGTACTGCTGCCTGGATGGCCAATTTTGCTTGGCCCGGCAAGACTTTTTGATTTACGCCAATTCACAGACTCCGCTCTGAGTATCTATTCAAAAGGTGATGATCTTTGGTTAGAAGTCTCTTTAAAAATAAAAAATTACTTACCATCTGTAACGCTCTTTTTGGTAAGGATGTGTGATGGAACCACAAAAATACTAATGCCTTTACAACGACTCCTGAACAACAAGAGCATCTTTACAACAAAAGTCTTTACAGCTACTTTCTTTACAACAAGTATGCCTTTACAACGAAAATGTAAGTATTTTGCAAGTAAGTATAAACCCTTTGTCTTATATATATTTATATATAAATATATATATATGTTCGATGGCATGTGTAGCTGCAGATACACATGCTGTGCACATCCCGCCATCTGGTGTTGGGCTCGGAGTGTTACAAGTTGTTTTTCTTCGAAGAAGTCTTTTCGAGTCACGAGACCGAGGGACTCCTCCCATTTCGACTCCATTGCACATGGGCGTCGACTCCATCTTAGATTGTTTTTTTTCCGCCATCGGGTTCGGACGTGTTCCTTTTCGCTCTGTGTTTCGGGTCGGAAAGTTAGTTAGAATCTCGGAAAAATCGTCGGTATTGTTTGCGTTCGGTATCGGGTTAGTTACAGCAGATCGACACCGAATTAAGAAGAGCTCCGGTGGCCCTTTGGGGTTTTCTTCCATCCCCGTCGGGGCCTAGTCGGCCCGGCCACGTGTCTCTTCAAGGCTGATGGAACGGACCCCATTCCGCTTCTGTCCAGAATGCCATAACAAGTATCCATATACAGATCAACATCTGGTCTGTAACTTGTGTTTGTCACCAGAACACAAGGAGGATACTTGTGAGGCCTGTCGAGCGTTTCGGTCCAGGAAGACACTCAGGGACCGAAGAGCAAGAAGACTGCAAATGGCGTCGGCGCCGACAGGACAAGAGCGTTTCGAGGAGGAGGAAGAAACATTCTCCACCCAGGAGTCGGACTCTGAGGAGATTGATCCTGAGGAAACGCCGAAAACCGTGAGTAAGACGTCGAAAACAAAAACTCACGAGAAAAACGCTAAAGCCCAGGGGACGCCACCGCCAACAGGCCATGGCTTAACCCAAAAAAGCGGTGACCGAGCGAAGGCACCGAAAAAGGGCACGCTGGTGTCGAAGTCATCAGACTCCGGTCGAGATACCGCCACACAGCAATCTCGGACCCGAGACATCGGCTCTGAGAAATCTCGGCACCGTGACAGCGCCACCGAACAAATTCGGCACCGAGACACCACCACGCCGAAAATTACAAAGGTTTCTTCGAAGCCTAAAAAGACCTCCGAAAAAGTTTTGGTTCCGAAACATCCAGCCTCGGAGTCGAGAACAGGTTCCTATACAGGGGAACAAGGATTAGCCTCACAAATGAAAAAACATAGATTTGGAGAGGAACTTCAAACTGTAGAGCCAGACTATACTCAAAGAAGGCTCCACATTCATCAAGACACAGGGAAAATAACCACTCTTCCTCCAATTAAAACAAAAAGAAAACTTGCCTTTCACGAAAAGGACAATGAACCACAGGCAAAGGTGGCAAAGAAAACGACTCCACCACCTTCTCCACCACCATCAGTGCACACATCACCAGTAGCAACTCCTCCACTGATGCACTCACCGACTCATACTGCCATGAGTCAAGATGATCCCGATGCATGGGACCTTTACGATGCTCCAGTATCGGACAACAGCCCAGACTCGTACCCTACCAGGCCGTCCCCTCCTGAGGACAGTACATCTTACACACAGGTGATCGCAAGGGCAGCTGCTTTCCATAACGTCACCTTGCATTCAGAACCAATTGAGGATGACTTCTTGTTTAACACGCTAACCTCCACTCATAGCCAGTACCAAAGACTACCTATGCTCCCAGGAATGCTAAAACATTCAAAATAAATCTTTCAGGATCCTGTTAAAGGCCGAGCCATAACTCCAAGGGTGGAGAAAAAGTACAAGCCACCGCCAACAGATCCTGTTTACATTACAACGCAGTTAACTCCAGACTCAGTAGTTGTCGGGGCAGCTCGTAAGAGAGCAAACTCTCATACCTCGGGAGACGCACCACCTCCAGACAAAGAGAGTCGCAAATTTGATGCTGCGGGCAAAAGGGTTGCAGCACAAGCAACAAACCAATGGCGCATTGCCAATTCACAAGCGCTTTTGGCAAGATATGACAGAGCTCACTGGGGTGAGATGCAACATTTGATAGAACACTTACCCAAGGAGTTCCAAAAAAGAGCACAAGTGGTGGAAGAAGGACAAAGTATCTCGAATAATCAGATACGGTCTTCAATGGATGTAGCAGATACGGCTGCAAGGACAGTAAATACTGCAATAAGAAGGCACGCATGGCTCCGCACGTCCGGTTTCAAGCCGGAAATTCAACAAGCCGTGCTAAATATGCCATTTAATGAACAGCAGTTGTTTGGGCCGGACTCGACACTGCTATTGAGAAACTAAAAAAAGACACTGATACGGCAAAAGCCATGGGCGCACTCTACTCCCCGCAGAGCAGAGGCACCTTTTGCAAAACACCTTTTAGGGGAGGTGTAGGAAGTTGGCTCTGTATGTGCTATTTCAAAGTAAGGAATAGCATGCACAGAGTCCAAGGGTTCCCCTTAGAGGTAAAATAGTGGTAAAAATAGATAATACTAATGCTCTATTTTGTGGTAGTGTGGTCGAGCAGTAGGCTTATCCAAGGAGTAGTGTTAAGCATTTGTTGTACATACACATAGACAATAAATGAGGTACACACACTCAGAGACAAATCCAGCCAATAGGTTTTGTATAGAAAAATATCTTTTCTTAGTTTATTTTAAGAACCACAGGTTCAAATTCTACATGTAATATCTCATTTGAAAGGTATTGCAGGTAAGTACTTTAGGAACTTTAAATCATAAAAATTGCATGTATACTTTTCAAGTTATTGACAAATAGCTGTTTTAAAAGTGGACACTTAGTGCAATTTTCACAGTTCCTAGGGGAGGTAAGTTTTTGTTAGTTTTACCAGGTAAGTAAGACACTTACAGGGTTCAGTTCTTGGTCCAAGGTAACCCACCGTTGGGGGTTCAGAGCAACCCCAAAGTCACCACACCAACAGCTCAGGGCCGGTCAGGTGCAGAGTTCAAAGTGGTGCCCAAAACACATAGGCTAGAATGGAGAGGAGGGGGTGCCCCGGTTCCGGTCTGCTTGCAGGTAAGTACCCGCGTCTTCGGAGGGTAGACCAGGGGGGTTTTGTAGGGCACCGGGGGGGACACAAGTCCATACAGAAATTTCACCCTCAGCGGCGCGGGGGCGGCCGGGTGCAGTGTAGAACCAAGCGTCGGGTTCGCAATGTTAGTCTATGAGAGATCTCGGGATCTCTTCAGCGCTGCAGGCAGGCAAGGGGGGGGTTCCTCGGGGAAACCTCCACTTGGGCAAGGGAGAGGGACTCCTGGGGGTCACTTCTCCAGTGAAAGTCCGGTCCTTCAGGTCCTGGGGGCTGCGGGTGCAGGGTCTCTCCCAGGTGTCGGGACTTTAGGTTCAAAGAGTCGCGGTCAGGGGAAGCCTCGGGATTCCCTCTGCAGGCGGCGCTGTGGGGGCTCAGGGGGGACAGGTTTTGGTACTCACAGTATCAGAGTAGTCCTGGGGTCCCTCCTGAGGTGTTGGATCGCCACCAGCCGAGTCGGGGTCGCCGGGTGCAGTGTTGCAAGTCTCACGCTTCTTGCGGGGAGCTTGCAGGGTTCTTTAAAGCTGCTGGAAACAAAGTTGCAGCTTTTCTTGGAGCAGGTCCGCTGTCCTCGGGAGTTTCTTGTCTTTTCGAAGCAGGGGCAGTCCTCAGAGGATGTCGAGGTCGCTGGTCCCTTTGGAAGGCGTCGCTGGAGCAGGATCTTTGGAAGGCAGGAGACAGGCCGGTGAGTTTCTGGAGCCAAGGCAGTTGTCGTCTTCTGGTCTTCCTCTGCAGGGGTTTTCAGCTAGGCAGTCCTTCTTCTTGTAGTTGCAGGAATCTAATTTTCTAGGGTTCAGGGTAGCCCTTAAATACTAAATTTAAGGGCGTGTTTAGGTCTGGGGGGTTAGTAGCCAATGGCTACTAGCCCTGAGGGTGGGTACACCCTCTTTGTGCCTTCTCCCAAGGGGAGGGGGTCACAATCCTAACCCTATTGGGGGAATCCTCCATCTGCAAGATGGAGGATTTCTAAAAGTTAGAGTCACCTCAGCTCAGGACACCTTAGGGGCTGTCCTGACTGGCCAGTGACTCCTCCTTGTTTTTCTCATTATTTTCTCCGGCCTTGCCGCCAAAAGTGGGGCCTGGCCGGAGGGGGCGGGCAACTCCACTAGCTGGAGTGTCCTGCTGGGTTGGCACAAAGGAGGTGAGCCTTTGAGGCTCACCGCCAGGTGTGACAACTCCTGCCTGGGGGAGGTGTTAGCATCTCCACCCAGTGCAGGCTTTGTTACTGGCCTCAGAGTGACAAAGGCACTCTCCCCATGGGGCCAGCAACATGTCTCGGTTTGTGGCAGGCTGCTAAAACTAGTCAGCCTACACAGATAGTCGGTTAAGTTTCAGGGGGCACCTCTAAGGTGCCCTCTGTGGTATATTTTACAATAAAATGTACACTGGCATCAGTGTGCATTTATTGTGCTGAGAAGTTTGATACCAAACTTCCCAGTTTT
This sequence comes from Pleurodeles waltl, assembly GCF_031143425.1. Classification (NCBI taxonomy): domain Eukaryota; kingdom Metazoa; phylum Chordata; class Amphibia; order Caudata; family Salamandridae; genus Pleurodeles; species Pleurodeles waltl. The sequence goes on from NC_090436.1 coordinate 828,172,317, forward strand.
CAGTGTAGCCATTATGGTGCTGTGGAGTTCGTGTTTGACAGACTCCCAGACCATATACTCTCATGGCTACCCTGCACTTACAATGTCTAAGGTTTTGTTTAGACACTGTAGGGGTACCATGCTCATGCACTGGTACCCTTACCTATGGTATAGTGCACCCTGCCTTAGGGCTGTAAGGCCTGCTAGAGGGGTGTCTTACCTATACTGCATAGGCAGTGAGAGGCTGGCATGGCACCCTGAGGGGAGTGCCATGTCGACTTACTCGTTTTGTCCTCACTAGCACACACAAGCTGGTAGCAGTGTGTCTGTGCTGAGTGAGAGGTCTCCAGGGTGGCATAAGACATGCTGCAGCCCTTAGAGACCTTCCTTGGCATCAGGGCCCTTGGTACTAGAAGTACCAGTTACAAGGGACTTATCTGGATGCCAGGGTCTGCCAATTGTGGATACAAAAGTACAGGTTAGGGAAAGAACACTGGTGCTGGGGCCTGGTTAGCAGGCCTCAGCACACTTTCAATTGTAAACATAGCATCAGCAAAGGCAAAAAGTCAGGGGGCAACCATGCCAAGGAGGCATTTCCTTACACAACCCCCCCCCAAACGAAAGAGGATGAGACTAACCTTTCCCAAGAGAGTCTTCATTTTCTAAGTGGAAGAACTTGGAAAGGCCATCTGCATTGGCATGGGCAGTCCCAGGTCTGTGTTCCACTATAAAGTCCATTCCCTGTAGGGAGATGGACCACCTCAACAGTTTAGGATTTTCACCTTTCATTTGCATCAGCCATTTGAGAGGTCTGTGGTCAGTTTGAACTAGGAAGTGAGTCCCAAAGAGGTATGGTCTCAGCTTCTTCAGGGACCAAACCACAGCAAAGGCCTCCCTCTCAATGGCACTCCAACGCTGCTCCCTGGGGAGTAACCTCCTGCTAATGAAAGCAACAGGCTGGTCAAGGCCATCATCATTTGTTTGGGACAAAACTGCCCCTATCCCATGTTCAGAGGCATCTGTCTGCACAATGAACTGCTTAGAATAATCTGGAGCTTTTAGAACTGGTGCTGAGCACATTGCTTGTTTCAGGGTGTCAAAGGCCTGTTGGCAGTCCACAGTCCAGTTCACTTTCTTGGGCATTTTCTTGGAGGTGAGTTCAGTGAGGGCTGTCACAATGGATCCATATCCCTTCACAAACCTCCTGTAATACCCAGTCAAGCCAAGGAATGCCCTGACTTGAGTCTGGGTTTTTGGAGCTACCCAGTCCAGAATAGTCTGGATCTTGGGTTGGAGTGGCTGAACTTGGCCTCCACCTACAAGGTGTCCCAAGTAAACCACAGTTCCCTGCCCTATCTGGCATTTGGATGCCTTGATAGAGAGGCCTGCAGATTGCAGAGCCTTCAAAACCCTCCTCAGGTGGATCAGGTGATCCTGCCAGGTGGAGCTAAAGACAGCAATATCATCAAGATAAGCTGTGCTAAAGGACTCCAAGCCAGCAAGGACTTGATTCACCAACCTTTGGAAGGTGGCAGGGGCATTCTTTAAACCAAAGGGCATAACAGTAAACTGGTAATGCCCATCAGGTGTGGAGAATGCTGTCTTTTCTTTTGCTCCAGGTGCCATTTTTATTTGCCAGTACCCTGCTGTCAAGTCAAAGGTACTTAGAAATTTGGCAGCACCTAATTTATCAATGAGCTCATCAGCTCTTGGAATTGGATGGGCATCTGTCTTGGTGACAGAATTGAGCCCTCTGTAGTCCACACAAAACCTCATCTCTTTCTTTCCATCTGTGGTGTGAGGTTTGGGGACTAAGACCACTGGGCTAGCCCAGGGGCTGTCAGAGCGCTCAATTACTCCCAATTCCAGCATCTTGTGGACTTCCACCTTGATGCTTTCCTTAACATGGTCAGACTGTCTGAAGATTTTGTTCTTGACAGGCATGCTGTCTCCTGTGTCCACATCATGGGTACACAGGTGTGTCTGACCAGGGGTTAGGGAGAAAAGCTCAGGAAACTGTTGTAGGACTCTCCTACAATCAGCCTGCTGTTGGCCAGAGAGGGTGTCTGAGTAGATCACTCCATCTACTGTGCCATCTTTTGGGTCTGATGACAGAAGATCAGGGAGAGGTTCACTCTCTGCCTCCTGATCCTCATCTGTTACCATTAACAGATTCACATCAGCCCTGTCATGGAAGAGCTTAAGGCGGTTCACATGGATCACCCTCTTGGGGCTCCTGCTTGTGCCCAGGTCCACCAGGTAGGTGACCTGACTCTTCCTCTCTAGCACTGGGTAAGGGCCACTCCATTTGTCCTGGAGTGCCCTGGGAGCCACAGGCTCCAGAACCCAGACTTTCTGCCCTGGTTGGAACTCAACCAGTGCAGCCTTTTGGTCATACCAAAACTTCTGGAGTTGTTGGCTGGCCTCAAGGTTTTTGGTTGCCTTTTCCATGTACTCTGCCATTCTAGAGCGAAGGCCAAGTACATAGTCCACTATGTCCTGTTTAGGCTCATGGAGAGGTCTCTCCCAGCCTTCTTTAACAAGGGCAAGTGGTCCCCTTACAGGATGGCCAAACAGAAGTTCAAAGGGTGAGAATCCTACTCCCTTCTGTGGTACCTCCCTGTAAGCGAAAAGCAGACATGGCAGGAGGACATCCCATCTCCTTTTGAGTTTTTCTGGGAGCCCCATGATCATGCCTTTTAATGTCTTGTTGAATCTCTCAACCAAGCCATTAGTTTGTGGATGGTATGGTGTAGTGAATTTATAAGTCACTCCACACTCATTCCACATGTGCTTTAGGTATGCTGACATGAAGTTGGTACCTCTGTCAGACACCACCTCCTTAGGGAAACCCACTCTGGTAAAGATACCAATGAGGGCCTTGGCTACTGCAGGGGCAGTAGTCGACCTAAGGGGAATAGCTTCAGGATACCTGGTAGCATGATCCACTACTACCAGGATATACATATTTCCTGAGGCTGTGGGAGGTTCTAGTGGACCAACTATGTCCACACCCACTCTTTCAAAGGGCACCCCCACCACAGGAAGTGGAATGAGGGGGGCCTTTGGATGCCCACCTGTCTTACCACTGGCTTGACAGGTGGGGCAGGAGAGGCAAAACTCCTTAACCATGTTGGACATATTGGGCCAGTAGAAGTGGTTGACTAACCTCTCCCACGTCTTGGTTTGTCCCAAATGTCCAGCAAGGGGAATGTCATGGGCCAATGTTAGGATGAACTCTCTGAACAGCTGAGGCACTACCACTCTCCTAGTGGCACCAGGTTTGGGGTCTCTGGCCTCAGTGTACAGGAGCCCATCTTCCCAATAGACCCTATGTGTTCCATTTTTCTTGCCTTTGGACTCTTCAGCAGCTTGCTGCCTAAGGCCTTCAAGAGAGGGACAGGTTTCTTGTCCCTTACACAGCTCTTCCCTTGAGGGTCCCCCTGGGCCCAAGAGCTCAACCTGATAAGGTTCAAGCTCCAAAGGCTCAGTTCCTTCAGAGGGCAGAACTTCTTCCTGAGAAGAGAGGTTCCCTTTCTTTTGCTGTGTTGCAGTTGGTTTCCCAACTGACTTTCCTTTTCTCTTGGTAGGCTGGGCCATTCTTCCAGACTCCAGCTCTACTTGTTCACCCTGTGCCTTGCACTGTGCTCTTGTTTTCACACACACCAGTTCAGGGATACCCAGCATTGCTGCATGAGTTTTTAGTTCTACCTCAGCCCATGCTGAGGACTCCAGGTCATTTCCAAGCAGACAGTCCACTGGGATATTTGAGGAGACCACCACCTGTTTCAGGCCATTGACCCCTCCCCATTCTAAAGTAACCATTGCCATGGGATGTACTTTTCTCTGATTGTCAGCGTTGGTGACTGTGTAAGTTTTTCCAGTCAGGTATTGGCCAGGGGAAACCAGTTTCTCTGTCACCATGGTGACACTGGCACCTGTATCCCTCAGGCCCTCTATTCTAGTCCCATTAATTAAGAGTTGCTGTCTGTATTTTTGCATGTTAGGCGGCCAGACAGCTAGTGTGGCTAAATCCACCCCACCCTCAGAAACTAGAGTAGCTTCAGTGTGGACCCTGATTTGCTCTGGGCACACTGTTGATCCCACTTGGAGACTAGCCATACCAGTGTTACCTGGATGGGAGTTTGGAGTGGAACCTTTCTTGGGACAGGCCTTGTCTCCAGTTTGGTGTCCATGCTGTTTACAGCTATGACACCAGGCCTTTTTGGGATCAAAGTTTTTACCCTTGTACCCATTGTTTTGTGAAGAGGCTCTGGGCCCACCCTCCTGTGCAGGTTTTTGGGGGCCTGTAGAAGACTCTTTACTATTTTTAGTTTTGGTTGTCTCATCACCCTTCTGCTGGGGAGTCTTTGTGACCCCTTTCTTTTGGTCACCCCCTGTTGAAGTCTTGGACACCCTTGTCTTGACCCAATGGTCCGCCTTCTTTCCCAATTCTTGGGGAGAAATTGGTCCTAGGTCTACCAGATGCTGATGCAGTTTATCATTGAAACAATTACTTAACAGGTGTTCTTTCACAAATAAATTGTACAGCCCATCATAATTACTTACACCACTGCCTTGAATCCAGCCATCTAGTGTTTTCACTGAGTAGTCAACAAAGTCAACCCAGGTCTGGCTCGAGGATTTTTGAGCCCCCCTGAACCTAATCCTGTACTCCTCAGTGGAGAATCCAAAGCCCTCAATCAGGGTACCCTTCATGAGGTCATAGGATTCTGCATCTTGTCCAGAGAGTGTGAGGAGTCTATCCCTACACTTTCCTGTGAACATTTCCCAAAGGAGAGCACCCCAGTGAGATCTGTTCACTTTTCTGGTTACACAAGCCCTCTCAAAAGCTGTGAACCATTTGGTGATGTCATCACCATCTTCATATTTAGTTACAATCCCTTTAGGGATTTTCAACATGTCAGGAGAATCTCTGACCCTATTTATGTTGCTGCCACCATTGATGGGTCCTAGGCCCATCTCTTGTCTTTCCCTCTCTATGGCTAGGATCTGTCTTTCCAAAGCCAATCTTTTGGCCATCCTGGCTAACTGGATGTCCTCTTCACTGGGGCTATCCTCAGTGATTTCAGAGGTGTTGGTCTCTCCTGTGAGGGAACCAGCATCTCTGACTATTATTTTTGGAGTCAGGGTTTGAGGGACCCTGTTCTCCCTAGATAGGACTGGTAGGGGGGAATTGTCCTCCAAGTCACTATCCTCTTCCTCTGAGTTGCCACCCTCAGAGGGGTTGGCCTTTTCAAACTCTGCCAAAAGCTCTTGGAGCTGTATTTTGGTAGGTTTGGGGCCCATTGTTATTTTCTTTATTTTACAGAGTGACCTTAGCTCCCTCATCTTAAGATGGAGGTAAGGTGTGGTGTCGAGTTCCACCACAGTCACATCTGTGCTAGACATTTTGCTTCTAAAAGTTGGAATACTTTTTAAGAATCTACAACTGGTTCTAGAATCTAATTCAAACTTTTACAAACTTTTAAACTCTAAAAGAAATGCTAAACAGGATCTAACACAAGGCCCTAGCAGGTCTTTTAAGAATTTAGAAAACTTTTCAAATTGCAAAAATCAATTTCTAATGACAATTTTGGAATTTGTCGTGTGATCAGGTATTGGCTGAGTAGTCCAGCAAATGCAAAGTCTTGTACCCCACCGCTGATCCACCAATGTAGGAAGTTGGCTCTGTATGTGCTATTTCAAAGTAAGGAATAGCATGCACAGAGTCCAAGGGTTCCCCTTAGAGGTAAAATAGTGGTAAAAATAGATAATACTAATGCTCTATTTTGTGGTAGTGTGGTCGAGCAGTAGGCTTATCCAAGGAGTAGTGTTAAGCATTTGTTGTACATACACATAGACAATAAATGAGGTACACACACTCAGAGACAAATCCAGCCAATAGGTTTTGTATAGAAAAATATCTTTTCTTAGTTTATTTTTAGAACCACAGGTTCAAATTCTACATGTAATATCTCATTTGAAAGGTATTGCAGGTAAGTACTTTAGGAACTTTAAATCATAAAAATTGCATGTATACTTTTCAAGTTATTGACAAATAGCTGTTTTAAAAGTGGACACTTAGTGCAATTTTCACAGTTCCTAGGGGAGGTAAGTTTTTGTTAGTTTTACCAGGTAAGTAAGACACTTACAGGGTTCAGTTCTTGGTCCAAGGTAACCCACCGTTGGGGGTTCAGAGCAACCCCAAAGTCACCACACCAACAGCTCAGGGCCGGTCAGGTGCAGAGTTCAAAGTGGTGCCCAAAACACATAGGCTAGAATGGAGAGGAGGGGGTGCCCCGGTTCCGGTCTGCTTGCAGGTAAGTACCCGCGTCTTCGGAGGGTAGACCAGGGGGGTTTTGTAGGGCACCGGGGGGGACACAAGTCCATACAGAAATTTCACCCTCAGCGGCGCGGGGGCGGCCGGGTGCAGTGTAGAACCAAGCGTCGGGTTCGCAATGTTAGTCTATGAGAGATCTCGGGATCTCTTCAGCGCTGCAGGCAGGCAAGGGGGGGGTTCCTCGGGGAAACCTCCACTTGGGCAAGGGAGAGGGACTCCTGGGGGTCACTTCTCCAGTGAAAGTCCGGTCCTTCAGGTCCTGGGGGCTGCGGGTGCAGGGTCTCTCCCAGGTGTCGGGACTTTAGGTTCAAAGAGTCGCGGTCAGGGGAAGCCTCGGGATTCCCTCTGCAGGCGGCGCTGTGGGGGCTCAGGGGGGACAGGTTTTGGTACTCACAGTATCAGAGTAGTCCTGGGGTCCCTCCTGAGGTGTTGGATCGCCACCAGCCGAGTCGGGGTCGCCGGGTGCAGTGTTGCAAGTCTCACGCTTCTTGCGGGGAGCTTGCAGGGTTCTTTAAAGCTGCTGGAAACAAAGTTGCAGCTTTTCTTGGAGCAGGTCCGCTGTCCTCGGGAGTTTCTTGTCTTTTCGAAGCAGGGGCAGTCCTCAGAGGATGTCGAGGTCGCTGGTCCCTTTGGAAGGCGTCGCTGGAGCAGGATCTTTGGAAGGCAGGAGACAGGCCGGTGAGTTTCTGGAGCCAAGGCAGTTGTCGTCTTCTGGTCTTCCTCTGCAGGGGTTTTCAGCTAGGCAGTCCTTCTTCTTGTAGTTGCAGGAATCTAATTTTCTAGGGTTCAGGGTAGCCCTTAAATACTAAATTTAAGGGCGTGTTTAGGTCTGGGGGGTTAGTAGCCAATGGCTACTAGCCCTGAGGGTGGGTACACCCTCTTTGTGCCTTCTCCCAAGGGGAGGGGGTCACAATCCTAACCCTATTGGGGGAATCCTCCATCTGCAAGATGGAGGATTTCTAAAAGTTAGAGTCACCTCAGCTCAGGACACCTTAGGGGCTGTCCTGACTGGCCAGTGACTCCTCCTTGTTTTTCTCATTATTTTCTCCGGCCTTGCCGCCAAAAGTGGGGCCTGGCCGGAGGGGGCGGGCAACTCCACTAGCTGGAGTGTCCTGCTGGGTTGGCACAAAGGAGGTGAGCCTTTGAGGCTCACCGCCAGGTGTGACAACTCCTGCCTGGGGGAGGTGTTAGCATCTCCACCCAGTGCAGGCTTTGTTACTGGCCTCAGAGTGACAAAGGCACTCTCCCCATGGGGCCAGCAACATGTCTCGGTTTGTGGCAGGCTGCTAAAACTAGTCAGCCTACACAGATAGTCGGTTAAGTTTCAGGGGGCACCTCTAAGGTGCCCTCTGTGGTGTATTTTACAATAAAATGTACACTGGCATCAGTGTGCATTTATTGTGCTGAGAAGTTTGATACCAAACTTCCCAGTTTTCAGTGTAGCCATTATGGTGCTGTGGAGTTCGTGTTTGACAGACTCCCAGACCATATACTCTCATGGCTACCCTGCACTTACAATGTCTAAGGTTTTGTTTAGACACTGTAGGGGTACCATGCTCATGCACTGGTACCCTTACCTATGGTATAGTGCACCCTGCCTTAGGGCTGTAAGGCCTGCTAGAGGGGTGTCTTACCTATACTGCATAGGCAGTGAGAGGCTGGCATGGCACCCTGAGGGGAGTGCCATGTCGACTTACTCGTTTTGTCCTCACTAGCACACACAAGCTGGTAGCAGTGTGTCTGTGCTGAGTGAGAGGTCTCCAGGGTGGCATAAGACATGCTGCAGCCCTTAGAGACCTTCCTTGGCATCAGGGCCCTTGGTACTAGAAGTACCAGTTACAAGGGACTTATCTGGATGCCAGGGTCTGCCAATTGTGGATACAAAAGTACAGGTTAGGGAAAGAACACTGGTGCTGGGGCCTGGTTAGCAGGCCTCAGCACACTTTCAATTGTAAACATAGCATCAGCAAAGGCAAAAAGTCAGGGGGCAACCATGCCAAGGAGGCATTTCCTTACACAACCCCCCCCCAAACGAAAGAGGATGAGACTAACCTTTCCCAATAGAGTCTTCATTTTCTAAGTGGAAGAACTTGGAAAGGCCATCTGCATTGGCATGGGCAGTCCCAGGTCTGTGTTCCACTATAAAGTCCATTCCCTGTAGGGAGATGGACCACCTCAACAGTTTAGGATTTTCACCTTTCATTTGCATCAGCCATTTGAGAGGTCTGTGGTCAGTTTGAACTAGGAAGTGAGTCCCAAAGAGGTATGGTCTCAGCTTCTTCAGGGACCAAACCACAGCAAAGGCCTCCCTCTCAATGGCACTCCAACGCTGCTCCCTGGGGAGTAACCTCCTGCTAATGAAAGCAACAGGCTGGTCAAGGCCATCATCATTTGTTTGGGACAAAACTGCCCCTATCCCATGTTCAGAGGCATCTGTCTGCACAATGAACTGCTTAGAATAATCTGGAGCTTTTAGAACTGGTGCTGAGCACATTGCTTGTTTCAGGGTGTCAAAGGCCTGTTGGCAGTCCACAGTCCAGTTCACTTTCTTGGGCATTTTCTTGGAGGTGAGTTCAGTGAGGGCTGTCACAATGGATCCATATCCCTTCACAAACCTCCTGTAATACCCAGTCAAGCCAAGGAATGCCCTGACTTGAGTCTGGGTTTTTGGAGCTACCCAGTCCAGAATAGTCTGGATCTTGGGTTGGAGTGGCTGAACTTGGCCTCCACCTACAAGGTGTCCCAAGTAAACCACAGTTCCCTGCCCTATCTGGCATTTGGATGCCTTGATAGAGAGGCCTGCAGATTGCAGAGCCTTCAAAACCCTCCTCAGGTGGATCAGGTGATCCTGCCAGGTGGAGCTAAAGACAGCAATATCATCAAGATAAGCTGTGCTAAAGGACTCCAAGCCAGCAAGGACTTGATTCACCAACCTTTGGAAGGTGGCAGGGGCATTCTTTAAACCAAAGGGCATAACAGTAAACTGGTAATGCCCATCAGGTGTGGAGAATGCTGTCTTTTCTTTTGCTCCAGGTGCCATTTTTATTTGCCAGTACCCTGCTGTCAAGTCAAAGGTACTTAGAAATTTGGCAGCACCTAATTTATCAATGAGCTCATCAGCTCTTGGAATTGGATGGGCATCTGTCTTGGTGACAGAATTGAGCCCTCTGTAGTCCACACAAAACCTCATCTCTTTCTTTCCATCTGTGGTGTGAGGTTTGGGGACTAAGACCACTGGGCTAGCCCAGGGGCTGTCAGAGCGCTCAATTACTCCCAATTCCAGCATCTTGTGGACTTCCACCTTGATGCTTTCCTTAACATGGTCAGACTGTCTGAAGATTTTGTTCTTGACAGGCATGCTGTCTCCTGTGTCCACATCATGGGTACACAGGTGTGTCTGACCAGGGGTTAGGGAGAAAAGCTCAGGAAACTGTTGTAGGACTCTCCTACAATCAGCCTGCTGTTGGCCAGAGAGGGTGTCTGAGTAGATCACTCCATCTACTGTGCCATCTTTTGGGTCTGATGACAGAAGATCAGGGAGAGGTTCACTCTCTGCCTCCTGATCCTCATCTGTTACCATTAACAGATTCACATCAGCCCTGTCATGGAAGAGCTTAAGGCGGTTCACATGGATCACCCTCTTGGGGCTCCTGCTTGTGCCCAGGTCCACCAGGTAGGTGACCTGACTCTTCCTCTCTAGCACTGGGTAAGGGCCACTCCATTTGTCCTGGAGTGCCCTGGGAGCCACAGGCTCCAGAACCCAGACTTTCTGCCCTGGTTGGAACTCAACCAGTGCAGCCTTTTGGTCATACCAAAACTTCTGGAGTTGTTGGCTGGCCTCAAGGTTTTTGGTTGCCTTTTCCATGTACTCTGCCATTCTAGAGCGAAGGCCAAGTACATAGTCCACTATGTCCTGTTTAGGCTCATGGAGAGGTCTCTCCCAGCCTTCTTTAACAAGGGCAAGTGGTCCCCTTACAGGATGGCCAAACAGAAGTTCAAAGGGTGAGAATCCTACTCCCTTCTGTGGTACCTCCCTGTAAGCGAAAAGCAGACATGGCAGGAGGACATCCCATCTCCTTTTGAGTTTTTCTGGGAGCCCCATGATCATGCCTTTTAATGTCTTGTTGAATCTCTCAACCAAGCCATTAGTTTGTGGATGGTATGGTGTAGTGAATTTATAAGTCACTCCACACTCATTCCACATGTGCTTTAGGTATGCTGACATGAAGTTGGTACCTCTGTCAGACACCACCTCCTTAGGGAAACCCACTCTGGTAAAGATACCAATGAGGGCCTTGGCTACTGCAGGGGCAGTAGTCGACCTAAGGGGAATAGCTTCAGGATACCTGGTAGCATGATCCACTACTACCAGGATATACATATTTCCTGAGGCTGTGGGAGGTTCTAGTGGACCAACTATGTCCACACCCACTCTTTCAAAGGGCACCCCCACCACAGGAAGTGGAATGAGGGGGGCCTTTGGATGCCCACCTGTCTTACCACTGGCTTGACAGGTGGGGCAGGAGAGGCAAAACTCCTTAACCATGTTGGACATATTGGGCCAGTAGAAGTGGTTGACTAACCTCTCCCACGTCTTGGTTTGTCCCAAATGTCCAGCAAGGGGAATGTCATGGGCCAATGTTAGGATGAACTCTCTGAACAGCTGAGGCACTACCACTCTCCTAGTGGCACCAGGTTTGGGGTCTCTGGCCTCAGTGTACAGGAGCCCATCTTCCCAATAGACCCTATGTGTTCCATTTTTCTTGCCTTTGGACTCTTCAGCAGCTTGCTGCCTAAGGCCTTCAAGAGAGGGACAGGTTTCTTGTCCCTTACACAGCTCTTCCCTTGAGGGTCCCCCTGGGCCCAAGAGCTCAACCTGATAAGGTTCAAGCTCCAAAGGCTCAGTTCCTTCAGAGGGCAGAACTTCTTCCTGAGAAGAGAGGTTCCCTTTCTTTTGCTGTGTTGCAGTTGGTTTCCCAACTGACTTTCCTTTTCTCTTGGTAGGCTGGGCCATTCTTCCAGACTCCAGCTCTACTTGTTCACCCTGTGCCTTGCACTGTGCTCTTGTTTTCACACACACCAGTTCAGGGATACCCAGCATTGCTGCATGAGTTTTTAGTTCTACCTCAGCCCATGCTGAGGACTCCAGGTCATTTCCAAGCAGACAGTCCACTGGGATATTTGAGGAGACCACCACCTGTTTCAGGCCATTGACCCCTCCCCATTCTAAAGTAACCATTGCCATGGGATGTACTTTTCTCTGATTGTCAGCGTTGGTGACTGTGTAAGTTTTTCCAGTCAGGTATTGGCCAGGGGAAACCAGTTTCTCTGTCACCATGGTGACACTGGCACCTGTATCCCTCAGGCCCTCTATTCTAGTCCCATTAATTAAGAGTTGCTGTCTGTATTTTTGCATGTTAGGCGGCCAGACAGCTAGTGTGGCTAAATCCACCCCACCCTCAGAAACTAGAGTAGCTTCAGTGTGGACCCTGATTTGCTCTGGGCACACTGTTGATCCCACTTGGAGACTAGCCATACCAGTGTTACCTGGATGGGAGTTTGGAGTGGAACCTTTCTTGGGACAGGCCTTGTCTCCAGTTTGGTGTCCATGCTGTTTACAGCTATGACACCAGGCCTTTTTGGGATCAAAGTTTTTACCCTTGTACCCATTGTTTTGTGAAGAGGCTCTGGGCCCACCCTCCTGTGCAGGTTTTTGGGGGCCTGTAGAAGACTCTTTACTATTTTTAGTTTTGGTTGTCTCATCACCCTTCTGCTGGGGAGTCTTTGTGACCCCTTTCTTTTGGTCACCCCCTGTTGAAGTCTTGGACACCCTTGTCTTGACCCAATGGTCCGCCTTCTTTCCCAATTCTTGGGGAGAAATTGGTCCTAGGTCTACCAGATGCTGATGCAGTTTATCATTGAAACAATTACTTAACAGGTGTTCTTTCACAAATAAATTGTACAGCCCATCATAATTACTTACACCACTGCCTTGAATCCAGCCATCTAGTGTTTTCACTGAGTAGTCAACAAAGTCAACCCAGGTCTGGCTCGAGGATTTTTGAGCCCCCCTGAACCTAATCCTGTACTCCTCAGTGGAGAATCCAAAGCCCTCAATCAGGGTACCCTTCATGAGGTCATAGGATTCTGCATCTTGTCCAGAGAGTGTGAGGAGTCTATCCCTACACTTTCCTGTGAACATTTCCCAAAGGAGAGCACCCCAGTGAGATCTGTTCACTTTTCTGGTTACACAAGCCCTCTCAAAAGCTGTGAACCATTTGGTGATGTCATCACCATCTTCATATTTAGTTACAATCCCTTTAGGGATTTTCAACATGTCAGGAGAATCTCTGACCCTATTTATGTTGCTGCCACCATTGATGGGTCCTAGGCCCATCTCTTGTCTTTCCCTCTCTATGGCTAGGATCTGTCTTTCCAAAGCCAATCTTTTGGCCATCCTGGCTAACTGGATGTCCTCTTCACTGGGGCTATCCTCAGTGATTTCAGAGGTGTTGGTCTCTCCTGTGAGGGAACCAGCATCTCTGACTATTATTTTTGGAGTCAGGGTTTGAGGGACCCTGTTCTCCCTAGATAGGACTGGTAGGGGGGAATTGTCCTCCAAGTCACTATCCTCTTCCTCTGAGTTGCCACCCTCAGAGGGGTTGGCCTTTTCAAACTCTGCCAAAAGCTCTTGGAGCTGTATTTTGGTAGGTTTGGGGCCCATTGTTATTTTCTTTATTTTACAGAGTGACCTTAGCTCCCTCATCTTAAGATGGAGGTAAGGTGTGGTGTCGAGTTCCACCACAGTCACATCTGTGCTAGACATTTTGCTTCTAAAAGTTGGAATACTTTTTAAGAATCTACAACTGGTTCTAGAATCTAATTCAAACTTTTACAAACTTTTAAACTCTAAAAGAAATGCTAAACAGGATCTAACACAAGGCCCTAGCAGGTCTTTTAAGAATTTAGAAAACTTTTCAAATTGCAAAAATCAATTTCTAATGACAATTTTGGAATTTGTCGTGTGATCAGGTATTGGCTGAGTAGTCCAGCAAATGCAAAGTCTTGTACCCCACCGCTGATCCACCAATGTAGGAAGTTGGCTCTGTATGTGCTATTTCAAAGTAAGGAATAGCATGCACAGAGTCCAAGGGTTCCCCTTAGAGGTAAAATAGTGGTAAAAATAGATAATACTAATGCTCTATTTTGTGGTAGTGTGGTCGAGCAGTAGGCTTATCCAAGGAGTAGTGTTAAGCATTTGTTGTACATACACATAGACAATAAATGAGGTACACACACTCAGAGACAAATCCAGCCAATAGGTTTTGTATAGAAAAATATCTTTTCTTAGTTTATTTTAAGAACCACAGGTTCAAATTCTACATGTAATATCTCATTTGAAAGGTATTGCAGGTAAGTACTTTAGGAACTTTAAATCATAAAAATTGCATGTATACTTTTCAAGTTATTGACAAATAGCTGTTTTAAAAGTGGACACTTAGTGCAATTTTCACAGTTCCTAGGGGAGGTAAGTTTTTGTTAGTTTTACCAGGTAAGTAAGACACTTACAGGGTTCAGTTCTTGGTCCAAGGTAACCCACCGTTGGGGGTTCAGAGCAACCCCAAAGTCACCACACCAACAGCTCAGGGCCGGTCAGGTGCAGAGTTCAAAGTGGTGCCCAAAACACATAGGCTAGAATGGAGAGGAGGGGGTGCCCCGGTTCCGGTCTGCTTGCAGGTAAGTACCCGCGTCTTCGGAGGGTAGACCAGGGGGGTTTTGTAGGGCACCGGGGGGGACACAAGTCCATACAGAAATTTCACCCTCAGCGGCGCGGGGGCGGCCGGGTGCAGTGTAGAACCAAGCGTCGGGTTCGCAATGTTAGTCTATGAGAGATCTCGGGATCTCTTCAGCGCTGCAGGCAGGCAAGGGGGGGGTTCCTCGGGGAAACCTCCACTTGGGCAAGGGAGAGGGACTCCTGGGGGTCACTTCTCCAGTGAAAGTCCGGTCCTTCAGGTCCTGGGGGCTGCGGGTGCAGGGTCTCTCCCAGGTGTCGGGACTTTAGGTTCAAAGAGTCGCGGTCAGGGGAAGCCTCGGGATTCCCTCTGCAGGCGGCGCTGTGGGGGCTCAGGGGGGACAGGTTTTGGTACTCACAGTATCAGAGTAGTCCTGGGGTCCCTCCTGAGGTGTTGGATCGCCACCAGCCGAGTCGGGGTCGCCGGGTGCAGTGTTGCAAGTCTCACGCTTCTTGCGGGGAGCTTGCAGGGTTCTTTAAAGCTGCTGGAAACAAAGTTGCAGCTTTTCTTGGAGCAGGTCCGCTGTCCTCGGGAGTTTCTTGTCTTTTCGAAGCAGGGGCAGTCCTCAGAGGATGTCGAGGTCGCTGGTCCCTTTGGAAGGCGTCGCTGGAGCAGGATCTTTGGAAGGCAGGAGACAGGCCGGTGAGTTTCTGGAGCCAAGGCAGTTGTCGTCTTCTGGTCTTCCTCTGCAGGGGTTTTCAGCTAGGCAGTCCTTCTTCTTGTAGTTGCAGGAATCTAATTTTCTAGGGTTCAGGGTAGCCCTTAAATACTAAATTTAAGGGCGTGTTTAGGTCTGGGGGGTTAGTAGCCAATGGCTACTAGCCCTGAGGGTGGGTACACCCTCTTTGTGCCTTCTCCCAAGGGGAGGGGGTCACAATCCTAACCCTATTGGGGGAATCCTCCATCTGCAAGATGGAGGATTTCTAAAAGTTAGAGTCACCTCAGCTCAGGACACCTTAGGGGCTGTCCTGACTGGCCAGTGACTCCTCCTTGTTTTTCTCATTATTTTCTCCGGCCTTGCCGCCAAAAGTGGGGCCTGGCCGGAGGGGGCGGGCAACTCCACTAGCTGGAGTGTCCTGCTGGGTTGGCACAAAGGAGGTGAGCCTTTGAGGCTCACCGCCAGGTGTGACAACTCCTGCCTGGGGGAGGTGTTAGCATCTCCACCCAGTGCAGGCTTTGTTACTGGCCTCAGAGTGACAAAGGCACTCTCCCCATGGGGCCAGCAACATGTCTCGGTTTGTGGCAGGCTGCTAAAACTAGTCAGCCTACACAGATAGTCGGTTAAGTTTCAGGGGGCACCTCTAAGGTGCCCTCTGTGGTGTATTTTACAATAAAATGTACACTGGCATCAGTGTGCATTTATTGTGCTGAGAAGTTTGATACCAAACTTCCCAGTTTTCAGTGTAGCCATTATGGTGCTGTGGAGTTCGTGTTTGACAGACTCCCAGACCATATACTCTCATGGCTACCCTGCACTTACAATGTCTAAGGTTTTGTTTAGACACTGTAGGGGTACCATGCTCATGCACTGGTACCCTTACCTATGGTATAGTGCACCCTGCCTTAGGGCTGTAAGGCCTGCTAGAGGGGTGTCTTACCTATACTGCATAGGCAGTGAGAGGCTGGCATGGCACCCTGAGGGGAGTGCCATGTCGACTTACTCGTTTTGTCCTCACTAGCACACACAAGCTGGTAGCAGTGTGTCTGTGCTGAGTGAGAGGTCTCCAGGGTGGCATAAGACATGCTGCAGCCCTTAGAGACCTTCCTTGGCATCAGGGCCCTTGGTACTAGAAGTACCAGTTACAAGGGACTTATCTGGATGCCAGGGTCTGCCAATTGTGGATACAAAAGTACAGGTTAGGGAAAGAACACTGGTGCTGGGGCCTGGTTAGCAGGCCTCAGCACACTTTCAATTGTAAACATAGCATCAGCAAAGGCAAAAAGTCAGGGGGCAACCATGCCAAGGAGGCATTTCCTTACACAACCCCCCCCCCAAACGAAAGAGGATGAGACTAACCTTTCCCAAGAGAGTCTTCATTTTCTAAGTGGAAGAACTTGGAAAGGCCATCTGCATTGGCATGGGCAGTCCCAGGTCTGTGTTCCACTATAAAGTCCATTCCCTGTAGGGAGATGGACCACCTCAACAGTTTAGGATTTTCACCTTTCATTTGCATCAGCCATTTGAGAGGTCTGTGGTCAGTTTGAACTAGGAAGTGAGTCCCAAAGAGGTATGGTCTCAGCTTCTTCAGGGACCAAACCACAGCAAAGGCCTCCCTCTCAATGGCACTCCAACGCTGCTCCCTGGGGAGTAACCTCCTGCTAATGAAAGCAACAGGCTGGTCAAGGCCATCATCATTTGTTTGGGACAAAACTGCCCCTATCCCATGTTCAGAGGCATCTGTCTGCACAATGAACTGCTTAGAATAATCTGGAGCTTTTAGAACTGGTGCTGAGCACATTGCTTGTTTCAGGGTGTCAAAGGCCTGTTGGCAGTCCACAGTCCAGTTCACTTTCTTGGGCATTTTCTTGGAGGTGAGTTCAGTGAGGGCTGTCACAATGGATCCATATCCCTTCACAAACCTCCTGTAATACCCAGTCAAGCCAAGGAATGCCCTGACTTGAGTCTGGGTTTTTGGAGCTACCCAGTCCAGAATAGTCTGGATCTTGGGTTGGAGTGGCTGAACTTGGCCTCCACCTACAAGGTGTCCCAAGTAAACCACAGTTCCCTGCCCTATCTGGCATTTGGATGCCTTGATAGAGAGGCCTGCAGATTGCAGAGCCTTCAAAACCCTCCTCAGGTGGATCAGGTGATCCTGCCAGGTGGAGCTAAAGACAGCAATATCATCAAGATAAGCTGTGCTAAAGGACTCCAAGCCAGCAAGGACTTGATTCACCAACCTTTGGAAGGTGGCAGGGGCATTCTTTAAACCAAAGGGCATAACAGTAAACTGGTAATGCCCATCAGGTGTGGAGAATGCTGTCTTTTCTTTTGCTCCAGGTGCCATTTTTATTTGCCAGTACCCTGCTGTCAAGTCAAAGGTACTTAGAAATTTGGCAGCACCTAATTTATCAATGAGCTCATCAGCTCTTGGAATTGGATGGGCATCTGTCTTGGTGACAGAATTGAGCCCTCTGTAGTCCACACAAAACCTCATCTCTTTCTTTCCATCTGTGGTGTGAGGTTTGGGGACTAAGACCACTGGGCTAGCCCAGGGGCTGTCAGAGCGCTCAATTACTCCCAATTCCAGCATCTTGTGGACTTCCACCTTGATGCTTTCCTTAACATGGTCAGACTGTCTGAAGATTTTGTTCTTGACAGGCATGCTGTCTCCTGTGTCCACATCATGGGTACACAGGTGTGTCTGACCAGGGGTTAGGGAGAAAAGCTCAGGAAACTGTTGTAGGACTCTCCTACAATCAGCCTGCTGTTGGCCAGAGAGGGTGTCTGAGTAGATCACTCCATCTACTGTGCCATCTTTTGGGTCTGATGACAGAAGATCAGGGAGAGGTTCACTCTCTGCCTCCTGATCCTCATCTGTTACCATTAACAGATTCACATCAGCCCTGTCATGGAAGAGCTTAAGGCGGTTCACATGGATCACCCTCTTGGGGCTCCTGCTTGTGCCCAGGTCCACCAGGTAGGTGACCTGACTCTTCCTCTCTAGCACTGGGTAAGGGCCACTCCATTTGTCCTGGAGTGCCCTGGGAGCCACAGGCTCCAGAACCCAGACTTTCTGCCCTGGTTGGAACTCAACCAGTGCAGCCTTTTGGTCATACCAAAACTTCTGGAGTTGTTGGCTGGCCTCAAGGTTTTTGGTTGCCTTTTCCATGTACTCTGCCATTCTAGAGCGAAGGCCAAGTACATAGTCCACTATGTCCTGTTTAGGCTCATGGAGAGGTCTCTCCCAGCCTTCTTTAACAAGGGCAAGTGGTCCCCTTACAGGATGGCCAAACAGAAGTTCAAAGGGTGAGAATCCTACTCCCTTCTGTGGTACCTCCCTGTAAGCGAAAAGCAGACATGGCAGGAGGACATCCCATCTCCTTTTGAGTTTTTCTGGGAGCCCCATGATCATGCCTTTTAATGTCTTGTTGAATCTCTCAACCAAGCCATTAGTTTGTGGATGGTATGGTGTAGTGAATTTATAAGTCACTCCACACTCATTCCACATGTGCTTTTAGGTATGCTGACATGAAGTTGGTACCTCTGTCAGACACCACCTCCTTAGGGAAACCCACTCTGGTAAAGATACCAATGAGGGCCTTGGCTACTGCAGGGGCAGTAGTCGACCTAAGGGGAATAGCTTCAGGATACCTGGTAGCATGATCCACTACTACCAGGATATACATATTTCCTGAGGCTGTGGGAGTTCTAGTGGACCAACTATGTCCACACCCACTCTTTCAAAGGGCACCCCCACCACAGGAAGTGGAATGAGGGGGGCCTTTGGATGCCCACCTGTCTTACCACTGGCTTGACAGGTGGGGCAGGAGAGGCAAAAACTCCTTAACCATGTTGGACATATTGGGCCAGTAGAAGTGGTTGACTAACCTCTCCCACGTCTTGGTTTGTCCCAAATGTCCAGCAAGGGGAATGTCATGGGCCAATGTTAGGATGAACTCTCTGAACAGCTGAGGCACTACCACTCTCCTAGTGGCACCAGGTTTGGGGTCTCTGGCCTCAGTGTACAGGAGCCCATCTTCCCAATAGACCCTATGTGTTCCATTTTTCTTGCCTTTGGACTCTTCAGCAGCTTGCTGCCTAAGGCCTTCAAGAGAGGGACAGGTTTCTTGTCCCTTACACAGCTCTTCCCTTGAGGGTCCCCCTGGGCCCAAGAGCTCAACCTGATAAGGTTCAAGCTCCAAAGGCTCAGTTCCTTCAGAGGGCAGAACTTCTTCCTGAGAAGAGAGGTTCCCTTTCTTTTGCTGTGTTGCAGTTGGTTTCCCAACTGACTTTCCTTTTCTCTTGGTAGGCTGGGCCATTCTTCCAGACTCCAGCTCTACTTGTTCACCCTGTGCCTTGCACTGTGCTCTTGTTTTCACACACACCAGTTCAGGGATACCCAGCATTGCTGCATGAGTTTTTAGTTCTACCTCAGCCCATGCTGAGGACTCCAGGTCATTTCCAAGCAGACAGTCCACTGGGATATTTGAGGAGACCACCACCTGTTTCAGGCCATTGACCCCTCCCCATTCTAAAGTAACCATTGCCATGGGATGTACTTTTCTCTGATTGTCAGCGTTGGTGACTGTGTAAGTTTTTCCAGTCAGGTATTGGCCAGGGGAAACCAGTTTCTCTGTCACCATGGTGACACTGGCACCTGTATCCCTCAGGCCCTCTATTCTAGTCCCATTAATTAAGAGTTGCTGTCTGTATTTTTGCATGTTAGGGCGGCCAGACAGCTAGTGTGGCTAAATCCACCCCACCCTCAGAAACTAGAGTAGCTTCAGTGTGGACCCTGATTTGCTCTGGGCACACTGTTGATCCCACTTGGAGACTAGCCATACAGTGTTACCTGGATGGGAG